>NC_137892.1:97322259-98036964 GCF_963455335.1 Martes martes | reverse complement strand
TCTCTGACATAGGTTGTAGCAATAACTTCCTAGATATGTCTCCCGAGGCAAGGGAAACAAAAGCAAAAATAAACAGTTGGAACTACATAAAAATAATAACCTTCTTCACAGTAAAGGAAGTAACCTACAAAACTAAAAGATACCCAAGAAACATATAATCCAATTAAAAAATGGGCAAAAGACATAAACAGACTTTTTTCCAGAGAAAACATCCAGATACCCAACAGACAGAAGAAAAGATGCTCAACAACATTCATCATCAGGGAAATACAAATCAAAACCACAGTGAGATCTCACCTCATACCTGTCAGAATTGCTAAAATCAAAAACTCAAAAAACAAGTGTTGGCAAGGGGCACCCTGTGCACTGTTCATGGGAATCCAAACTTGTATAGCCACTGTGGAAGACGTTATGGAGATTCCTCATGAAATTAAAAATAGAACTACCTTATGATCCAGTAATCATCATACTGGTTATTCACCCAAAAAATATGAACACACCAATGGGAAGAGATACATGCACCCCTGTGTTTACTGCAGCATTATTGACAATAGCCAAATTATGGAAGCAGCCCAAGCGTCCATCAATAGATGAGTGGATAAAGAAGATGTGGCATATATACATGATGGAATATTTGCCATAAAAAGGAGTGAAATCTTGCCATTTCCAACAACATGGATGGAGCTAGAGAGTATAGTGCTAAGCAAAATAAGTCAGTGAGAGAAAGATAGATACCGTATGATTTCACTCATATGTGGAATTTAAGGAACAAAACAAGTGAACAAAGAGAGAGACCAAAAAGCAGACTCTCAACTATGAAGAACAAAGAGATGGTTGTCAGAGGGGAGATAGGAGGGGAGATGGGTGAAATAGCTGAACAGGGATTAGAGGACACTCAAAAGCACCAAGTAAAATATAGAACTGTTGAATCTCTGTAGTGTGTACCTGGAAGTAGCACTGTATGTTGACTTCGCTGGAATTAAAATTTTTAACAAATTTAAGACTTAATTGATGTACAGTTTACATACAACAAAATATAACAGTATTAAGCATTAAAAAAAATTCTTGTTCTTTTGTTTCATTCTCAAGGATGCCTTTTTGAACAAGTTAAAGAAAAGCAGACTAGTTCACTGTCTGTGCTCACTTTGTCAAAACCAGCATATGATAATATATGCTGCATATATGAGCAATGCATGGTACCTATCTCATTTTCTCTCAGACAGTATAGGTCCAACAGCAATGATAACCATTGTATAATCAGACTTTTCTTAAGTTTGGTTTTCTTTCATTGAAAAAGCTATCCATGGACGCCTGCCTGGCTCCAGTCAGTTAAGTGTTTGC
The DNA here is from genome assembly GCF_963455335.1 of Martes martes. Taxonomy (NCBI): domain Eukaryota; kingdom Metazoa; phylum Chordata; class Mammalia; order Carnivora; family Mustelidae; genus Martes; species Martes martes. The sequence goes on along the minus strand of NC_137892.1, from coordinate 98,035,623 downwards.
TTTTGGCTAGGTTGTGATCCCAGGGTCCTAGGGTGGAGCCCCACATCAGGTTCTTTGCTCAGTGGGGAGCCTGCTTCTCCCTCTGCCTGCCACTCCCCCTGCTGGTGTGCTCGCCCGCGCACTCTCTCTCTGACAAATAAAATCTAAAAAAAAGAAAAAGTAAAAGCTATCCATGAATAGTTTCTAAAAATTAAACAAAAACTGTATAGTGACATAAATATGTCTTTGCTGCCTCAGACCCTTTGACTTCATGCCCAGAAGCAATCAATTACCTAATTTGCAGTAATTTAACAGTAAATTAGCTATCATCTATATGTATGTATATACTTTAATGAATACTACATTTGCTGTTAACCCCTTGGTAATTTTTCCTCACTTAGGGAATTTTGTTTATTTATTTGCGGGGGACAGGGCAATTTGAGTGAACATGAATGGGGGGGGGGTGAGGGAGAGGGAGAGAGAATCTCAAGCAGACTCCCTGCTGAGAAATGGAGCCTAACTCAGGACTCCATCCCACAACCTGAGATCATGACCTGAGCCGAAACCAAGAGTCAGACACTTAACTAGCTGAGCCATCCAGGTGCCCCTGAGTATGTCTTTTTAAGATCTTTCTGTATTAGTCCATGAGGATCTGATTTTTTTTTTTAAACAACTGCATGGTATTTCTTTGTGTGCATATGATTCTATTTATTGAATAGTCTATTGGTAAACATTTAGAGAGTTTTTAGCCTTTAGTCTTTAAAAACAATGCTACAATAAATATTAATATAAATACTTTCTCTCTATATATATATTTAAATATATCCATAGCATGAATCCTTGAAGTAAAATCTTAGGTCAAAGGGTTTGGACTTCCTAAGTGATAATAGATATTGCCAAATTTTGCTCTAAGTAATTTGCCACAATTTATACTTCTACCAAGAATCTGTGAAGGTGCCTTTCCTGCCAGGTGTTTAACAATATTGTTTATGATCAATCGTCTCAAATTTTATTAATCTGATTAGTGAGAAATGTCCATTTTAAGCTGTTTAACTTGCATTTTTTAATTACTTAGAAGGCTCAGGATCTTTTTATGTATTTGAAATCCATTTATATCCCTTTTTTGATTGCCCATTTTTCTTCTGTGTTTTTGCTTTTTCTGACTGATTTGTGGGAACACTTAAATCAGTATGGAAATTGGCTCTCTCTCTCTACCATACATGGCAAAATTATATTTTCAGTTTGTTGTTTGGCCTTTTAAAACAACTTTACCATATTTTTTCATGTGAAAATTTAAAAAATGCAATTGTTACTTAACTCTCTAAGGTTTTTTCTTGATGTCCCATGCTAAGTGGTCTCTTAGGTCACCCATTAATAGCACTTAGCACAATATAATTCCATCTTTGTGTGCATTTACTCATCCGATTTCTGTCTTGTTCTCTTGACTGTAAATTCTGTAAGGTTGGATATTATCTTCCCATAACTCTCCAAGTTATGCTCAGCACAATACATATCACCTGCCTGCTCTAAAGAGCCTCTTAGGAAATGAGTGTGGAGTGAGTAAGGGAAGGAAGTAATACGTGTTATGATGTAATTCATTCACCTTAAATACATGACTGTTGATAATCAAATGTGTGTTTATCACAGGCTATAGTCCCAGTGGCATGTAACTATATCTTCAAAAAAGAAAAAAATGATCCTCAACCCATTTTATGTCAGTACAAATCACTGAAGAATCTATTTGAAGTGATTTTCATATTTGTTCTAAGAACACTGATTTTGGTAAGGCTGTGCTTACTTGAATGTCATTTCCCCCTTATGCAGAATCACTTTGTTCATTCAGAAAGCTGAAATCTCTGGCTTGCCAAAAAACTTGTGATGAAATCCAACATTATGTCTCAGAAACAGCTACCTTCAGTGGTGAAAAATATTCTTTAAAGATGATCATTGTTTTTTAAAGAGCTCATAATTTTTTGGAAGAATAGTTTTCAAAGATAATGATTAAGAATAACTTATATTTTACCTTCTGTTGCTTTTTATTAGAGATACGGGCACATTAAGAATGTTTTCCGCATCTTAGTTTAAAAGCATTTTAGGATTTTTGGTGTAACATTTTGGAAAGCTGCACTATGAAAGTAGCAATAGGTACAAATAACGAGGTAGATAGAATGAAGGTGCATAATTTTTATTTGACTGTCAGTAATGAAAGAGTTAATGACAAGAAACACCTCCAATTCCAAATTTCGAGTCAACCCAGATTTATACTTTATTTAAAAATCTACGTCTTGGGGCACCTGGGTGGCTCAGTGGGTTAAAGCCTCTGCCTTCAGCTCAGGTCGTGATCCCAGGGTCATGGGATTGAGCCCCACATTGGGCTCTCTGCTCAGCAGGGAGCCTGCTTCCTCCTCTCTCTCTGCCTGTCTCTATGCCTACTTGTGATCTCTGTCTGTCGAATAAATAAATAAAATCTTAAAAAAAAAAAAAAAACTATGTCTTCTCTGTAAGTGTCTAATACTTTTAAAAGATACTTTTAGAGGCACTTGGGTGGCTCAGTGGGTTAAAGCCTCTGCCTTCAGCTCAGGTCATGATCCCAGTCCTGGGATAGAGCCCCACATCAGGTCTCTGCTCAGCCTCTCTGCCTACTTGTGATCTCTGTCTATCAAATAAATAAATAAATAAAATCTTTAAAAAAAAATACTTTTAAAAGATAAAAGGATACTTTTCTGTAAGTATCTCTAACAAGATTCTTGTTAACAAGAATCTTGCTAACATGTATTTATATGCAGATGTAGATATCTACTACCTTTTAATTATTTGTTATGTATTCATTCTCTGTCTCCCTCTCTTTCCCTCTCCCCTCTTCCTCCACCCCATCTAGGTAACCTAGAAGTTGATAATTATTTCACTGACTTCAGTAAAATCCTGGTTGGTATACTTCCTGGGTTCTTTTTTATGTGTGCGCTCAAGAATTTCAGCAAAGGGCTTCCCTTCTCAGCCCTCAGGTGCCTTGGTGGTTGAATTTTTTCTCCTAGGAAGGAAAAGATTATCTGAGAAACAAGTCATGATTCAAAAAGTTTGAGGCATTGGTTCTCTGTGGAACTTATTCTTTAAAATTCTCCTTTTTATTGAGGACACTGGAGTAAATAGGCCTCTAAAGAAATTACCAGATGGTGGAAGTGTTGTCAGTAACATATTAGGCATTGACTTTGTGTGCCTGTGGCAGGGCTTGGTACCAGCATCCAGTAAAGGGCCTGGCACGGGAACCACGCAGGACCTCACTGAGATTTTCTTTCTTCATTTATTCCACAGAGTGGTACTCAGTAAGCATTTTGTGAGAATTTATTGATTGTTGCTTCTTAAGTAGGGGATAGAGTAATATATGTAATTTAAAGCCTATGTATAGCTATTCTTCATGGTTATTTCACTGAACATTATAGAATATTCTTTTATATATATAGAGAGAGAGAGAGAGAATTTTTTTTTTAAAGATTCTTATGCTCATAGAAATCGGCATCCCTTATTCTGAACATTTCTTCACCAACAGTTTTCTGTATTTTCAGTTAGGGGAATACAAAATGTCCACACACCTGCAATTGACATTCAGAGATTTAACTCACAACCAAAATCCCATGGAAGCCAAAACAGGAGAGGAAAAAGTAGCAAGACAAGTTAATTACAATTCTGCCCAGTTTCCTTTGGGTTATTGATATGTAAACCAATGCTTATGTTCAAATTTGAATTATTCTTTATGTCCTTGTTCTATTCTTTTTAATCCATGACTTTAGCAATAGAAGATGATATTCTTTTGCCTATATATGAAGGTAGTACAAAGTGGCTTTCTTCTGTGTCTAATTTTGTTGTCTAAGAACTCTGTCTCATGTCTTTTATGGCTCAGTGTTCAGGACAAATTCTACAAAGTCTGCATAGTAAAGGAATTGTCTTTCCTGGGAAAACGTACATAGCCAAGAATCAAGAAGAGAAGGTGTGGGCACCTCTCTTCCTTCTGTTTCATAGAAAAACATGTCATGGTTAGGATACTTCTAGGGCCATGCTCACAGAGGGGGAGACGTAGTCTAATGGGTGCCATAAAGCCTGAATTTAGGATGCCAGATGTTTAAAAGCCTGGAAATGCCGAAGCCAGTGCTTGCAGACCTTAGAAACCTTGGGATATTATATATATTTCCCTTTGAGGACAGATGCAAGTCAGGGGAACCTGAGCCTGCATGGCCTCTCCTGTCAGTAGACAAGGGAGCTCCCATCCTAGCTTGCTTAATATCTAGACATCCAGAATGTTCCTACATTCATTTTCAAATAGCCCTGATCCCTGTTAAAGGAATTGGTGAGAGCACATCAGAATCTGAAGAGACAGAAGTAAATGTTAATAGTTGAAACTTGATAGGCATATTAAGTATGTTTTTCTTTTTGTCTTTTTTTGGGGGGGGGCGCTTATTATTTTAATTCACATTGCCACATTTCCAGCCTAATTCTTGTGCTTCCAGCTTTATAAATGCTTTCATTTTTTTGGTTTGTTTTTGAATTACTGTTTCTGTTTGCCTTGCCTTTAAATTTCCTGGGTGCAGTCCCACCTGCCTGGTGTCACTTGGCACAGGAATGTTATCAGGCTTCCTCAGGTAAGTTTCTACCCAAACTGATTTGTTCTAAGCTGTCCTTCAACAACTGAAGATCAGCTGTGCGTGTTGTCAGAAACTTTGGCCTGTTTTTCGATGTTGCTGATAGGGTTGTTGCTAATTAAATTGTTAGGACTCTGGGCAGGGTATCGATAACAGCTCAAGTTCTTGCTTTCAAACTGTAATGTGGTCAGGAGCATTATGATTCAGGTAATGAGTTTTTCATGAGGTACACTGCTCTCTTGTCGTTGACTTTGCTCGTGTGTAAGAATATTTGTCTTTGTTTTCTTTGGACAGGAAGCTTCCAAGGATCAGTTTTTTGTAGTTCCTTATGGGGTTTGTTGTGTCAGAATGCCCTTTCAGATTTGTGGCTGATAGATGATTAACTTAAATGGTGAGCTGATTGGGGGAGGGGGGATAACCTGAAGTGGAGGCTTCTTGGCTCACGTCAGACTTGGTGAAGGGCACGGCAGCACTGGGCAGTGTTGGAAGATTCTGTGTGCGTGGTGTCCTTCCTTGCTCGTGCTTCTGAGCGAAGGAGGCAGGGCATGGAGGGGTCAGTAAACCATAGGATAAATAATATTTATTTTTAAAAAAACTAAGAAAGCAGAACAAAAAAATCATCTCAAAGAAATAAAGGAGAAAAATTACAAAGTTCTTCCCTAGACAATTTGAGACTTTGAGGTCCAGTTTTATCTGAATTTTCTAGAATGAGGAAAATGAAACAACTGTTACAGAGCTGGCTTGCATACCTAAAACCCTTCGAAGGTTAATTCCAATGCAGACACAATATTTTTGGAAAAAAATCATCCTTTGAGATATCATGAATCAATTTGTATCGTATCTTTTTTTTACATTTTAAGAGTGATTTTTTACTTGTTGGAAGACAGATATTAAAGCATTAGTATTTTTGCTAACTTATTATAAAAGCCTGTAGTTATCACATGCTTAAAAGAAAGTAGCATCAATGCAGGAGTTTCACCAAGAGTCAGTTTTGAATGCCCATTGTTTGAAAAGTGTCCATTTTTAGGGTGATGCTGACACTGACCATAGTCATTTTGGTGCTGAAATTTGAGAATTTAAGAAAATAGTTTCTTTTAATGAAATTGGTATGTGGGAAATTCAGTGAGTTTTTATTTAAGCTGATTAGGACAGTTTATAAGCATTTTATTTTTGGTCCACATTGCATGAGAAAGTCATTGTGTGAATGAGAGCTGTTCACTTTCTTTTATTTTTCAGCTTTATAAGATCTAATTGACAAAATTGTAAGATTTAAAGTGTACATTGTAATGATTTCGTATACATATATATTCTGAAAGGCTTCTCTCCAACTAGGTTAACCAACACCTCCATCCCCTCATTTATTTGTTTGTTGAACTCTAAGCAGACTTTAGGTTTCATTACACTGTTACTATCTACAGTCACCATGTTATACATTAGGTCCTCTGACCTTTATTCATCTTAGTGCTCAAAGTCTGTACCCTTTTACCAACCTCTCCTTATTTTCCCCAGCCCTTCCCGATCCTTGGCAGCAAGTTTTCTACTCTCTATTTCTGTGAGTTTGACTTTTTTTTTTAGATACCACAAGTAAGTGATGACATGCAGTATTTGTCTGACTTACTCGCTTAGTCTACTGCTTTCAAGTTTCATCCATGTTTTCACAAAAAGCAAGATGTCCTTTTTTTGAAGAGTATTCATATTTATGGCTGAATAATATTACACTTTTTATATACCACATTTCCTTTATCCACTCATTTCATCAGTGGACACTTGGGTTGTTTTCATGTCTTGGCCATTGTGAATAATGCTTCAGTGAACATGGGGAGGCAGATTGCTTTCTGAGTCAGGGTTTTCATTTCTTTCCAATAAATACCCAGACACGGAGTTGATAGATTGTATGGTAGGTCTATTTTTAATTTTTTGAGGTCTGCACCAATTTACATTCCCACCAACAGAGAACAGCATTCTCTGTGTCCTTGCCAACACTTGTTATCTCTTGTCTTTTTTATTATAGCCATTCTAACAGATGTAAAGTTTTGTCTCATTGTGGTTTCAGTTTGCATTTCCCTGATGATTAGTGATATTGAGCACCTTTTCATGTACCTCTTGGCTATATGTGTGTTTTCATTGGAAAAATGTCTGTTTAGATCCTCTATTTTTTTAATAGGATTGTTTGGTTTTTTGCTGTTGAGTTTTATTAATTCTTTTTTAAGAAAAGAATATTTATTTATTTGACAGAAAGAGGAATCACAAGTAGGCGGGGGCGGGGGTGGGGGAGGGGGTGGGGGAGCAACCTCCCTGCTGAGCAGAGAGCCCGATGCGGTCCTCAATCCTAGGACCCTGAGACCATGACCTGAGCCAAAGGCAGAGACTTAACCCATTGAACCACCCAGGCATCCAAGTTTTATGAATCTTTATATATTTTGGATGTTGACCCCTTATCATATATATGATTGGCAACTGTTTTCTCCCATTTTGTAAGTTTGCCTTCCATTTTGTGGAAATCCAGAAGCCTTTTCATTGGATGTCATGCCACTTAATTTTTCTTAGGTTTCCTTTATGTTTGGTGTCAAATCCGAAAAAATATTTGCAAGACTGATGTCAAGGAGCTTACTATGTTTCCTTCATAAATTTAAGTCGTTCATCCATTTTGACTGATTTGGGGTATAATAGAAGATAGGGGTCCAGTTTTCCCAACACTACTGAAGTTTTAGAATTGTCTGTCCTAAGTATCTCATACAACATGGATATTTATTTGTTCATTTAAAGACTGGTTTGATGGGATAGCCATTTTTTGTTTGTTTTTGTTTTTCCTTTGAAAACATCTTTTGAAAACTTATTTGAGATCTCTACCTGAATGTGTTCTAAAACACATGATGCCTTTGACAAAATGAATGTTCTCTGGATTTATGGAATCTTTATGCTCATTTTAATTTACTTCACATTGTAACTCTTCAAATGCTAAAATGTAGGAAAAATTTTGTTTCTTGTTTGTTTCTGCATTCTCTATATAGTGATCATTCAACCTTTTTTTCTTAAACTGTATTTTTTTCTTACCTCAACTATACAACATGAACTTGACTATAGACTGGCAAATAATGAGTAATGCAATATCTTTCATTCAATAAGCTTGTATTTTGCAATGTTTAAGGTTTTTATATATTTGAATATCAGCGATGCCGTTCTATTTGAAAATTTTAGATCTTCTAAAGTAGAAATGCAAATTAGAGCTTGCTTTTTCTTGATGATGACTTAATATAAAAAAGTCAGTAAATCCATAGCCAGCTACTTGCCTGGTTGTCCTTCTTTTTTTATTGTTTAGTAATACCTACTTGAGCAAAGACAGGCTGAGACAAAATAGGAGGTTTGGTTGGGATAAGAATGAGAAGCCCTAAAAATTGTGTAGTTTTTTGTTTGTTTGTTTGTTTGTTTGTTTTTAAAGATTTTATTTATTTATTTGACAGACAGAGATCACAAGTAGGCAGAGAGGCAGGCAGAGAGAGAGGAGAAAGCAGGCTCTCCACGGAGCAGAGAGCCCAATGCGGGGCTCGATCCCAGGACCCTGGGATCATGACCCAAGCCGAAGGCAGAGGCTTTAACCCACTGAGCCACCCAGGCGCCCCAAAAATTGTGTAGTTTTAAAACTTGATATTTAAGGATTGAGGTAGCTCTAAGTTATTTATTTGCTGTATATCTCTAAAAAAGGATCATTTCTAAAGTGAGTGTTTCAAAGTGATTTGCATATTATTCAGGAGACTCGGAGATAATATTTACAAGACTAGAAGGAAATGCAGCAGGGCTTGAATAAACTTGTCAATTTAAAATTATATTTAGGCATGTTTTAATTGTTTCTTATCAGTTAATCTAATACAATCTCAACATTATTTGTATGTAGCAGTTTTTATAATACATAAATAACCTTTTACCATTATATCAAGTTAGGTGATGGACTAAATGAGTATTTTTTGAGCATTATTTGAAGATGATGGTTTTGCATATTTAATATTACATGATTTGAGAATTCCATCTCAACAGCACATATTTAAACACAATATATTAAATTTCTAAAAGATATTATAGAATCTAGTTTTGCAAAATTCACCTCTATTTAAATAAGAAATCAGATGAAATATTAAAAAGTCACCCATTAAATAAACTAATTATGTATAATAGAAATAAAATTTAATTTTTTAACTTTTTAAAGTCACTTCACTGGTTTACATTGTTCTACATGAGTTAACACACTGTTGAATTTCAACTTAAATTCACATTAACTTTCTGAAGATATTATGGAACTTTCAGAACCTATGATGTTTAGGAATTAAATTCCTTTTTTCCCCCCTTAAAGATTTATTTATTTATTTATTTATTTATTTATTTATTTATTTTAGAGGGAGAGAGAGAGCATATGAGGGGGGAGAGGGACAGAGAGAGAGGGAGAGAAGCAGACTCCTTGCTGATCACACAACCCTACAGGGGTTTCAGTCACAGGACCCTGAGACCATGACCTGAGTTGAAATCAGTAGTCAAATGCTTAACCGAATGAGCTAAACAGTAAGTTGAAATCAGTAGTCAGATGCCTGTCAGTCAAACATCAGGTGTCAGACACCTCTCAGTTGTTTCTTTTTCATTCTATTTTCAACCTATATGTATTTCCAGTAATGTTTGTAACTAAAGTACTTGAAAAAGATTGTTACAGTCTTTTTTTTTTTTTTTGATGTTGAGATCTGTACCAACACAATAATGAATAACTTCGGTCCCAGGCACTCTGATACTCTTTATTACAAATTTGAAATATGGTCCACTCTAAAGCATTCTATTGAAAGAAGGGGGTTAATATACATATAGTCTCCAAATAATTTATGTTTGGCTGAAGAATACATTAGCTCACATCTTTTTGTGTTTAGTTGAATTTCATTGTGTTATGAATGACAAATATTTATTGCCTCACTGTCTGGTTAGAGTGTTGCTAAAGATAATGAGAATCCTAGAGACATAAGTTATGGAACTTAATCTACCAGGCAAATCATATATGAAAAAATCAACACACAGCAGCACATGTCACTGTTGAATATTTGTGCCCCAGCATATAAGCAGTGTGGGAAGATAGAGCACTGTTTGGGTCATTGGGGTCTAAGGGAAGTCATTGAATTTCATGTTCTTGGATTGTACTTGGATATATATGAATAAGCAGAAAAGGAGGAGGAACATTTCCAAGCAGTGGAAATGTGGGGTAAGATGTGGACTTTTAAGACTGTCCCTGGAATGCATGTCTGGAAGAGGACAGATCCTGTAGTGTGACACGAGGTAATACAGATGAAGAAGTGTTAGGCTAAAGAGTTTGCTCTCAGTAGCTCCCAAAGATCTTTGAGCTGAGAGGTGACAAATACTACGGAATCATTTGTTTCAGATAGATCAGAGCGGGGTGAGCTTTACAAGAGTCTGGAGGGAGCGACGTGTTTAAAAATGTTTTCTAAAACAGCCATATGCTATGGATTTTGATTTCTACAATTCACACTATTAAAAATTTTAATTAAATTTTGCATTTTCTAAATATTGCATTGAATTACCCAAAAAGGTAGAGGAAGCATGGGAGCAGTGTATCATCAAAATAGTCCCAGATATATCTTATGAAAGAATTTGATATTTTTAAGAAAGGCATTCAAATGTTCATTAATGGAAAAAATCAGAGTTTCATAATTTTCAGTTTTTAATACTGCTGTTTTCACTTACATGTAGAGAGGGGTTTTCAGTACATGGGGCTTGTGAGGAATTTCTGTAATCCTGTGTAGGGTTTAATTGGTAATGAGAAGGCCCTTTGCCTACAGTGCTGGGTGACCAAAAAACCAGTCAACTCTTTGAAGAAACAGTAGACCAGTGGCTCTCACATGTTAATGTTATTATAATCATTTGGGAATGTTGTTAAAAAATGAAGGTGCTAAGGGAGGAGCTCGTGGTTGACTCAGTTACTAGGACATGCAACTCTTGATCTCGAGGTTGTAAGTCTGAACCCCACATTGAGTGTAGAGTTTACTCTAAAGTAAAAAGACAAACCAAAATCTTTAAAACACAAACAAACAAAAAAGATTGTCATTTAATAGGTCTGGAGTGGAGCCAGTCATTCTCTATTTCTAACAAGCTCCCAGATGATACTGGTGTTGTATGTCCTTGGACCCACACTTCTGAGAAATACAATGGAATTTTTAACACAAATTCTACAACAAATTTTAGTACAATGGAATAAGTTGGTCTCTTAACTTGTAAGTTAACATGCACAGTAACTTCTACCATACTGTTAAGTGTTGATTTGCATTTGAAATGCTGTTCCGAGATTCTTTCCAACAACCTTTAAATACAGTGATGGATTCATCATTCTTTCATTTTTTTTCCCCTGCATTTTGTTTTAATTATCTTTTCAGTTACTGATTTGCTCTGAAGGAGAAAATGTTGTAAAACATGTGATCATCACATTGAGGATTAATTAGACACGAGGGTAAAGTGGTATAGCAGACGTAGAATGTCTGCTTGCATTTTATTTAGTGGGTAATGGGTAGGCACCATCCAGTGAAGGCTTTTGAGGTAATAGAGGTGTTTGGGGAGGACAGGCTGGTAAAAGGGAGAGTGATGAATAAGTATATGAGAATCTCACTATGAGGCATACTTGTGGTGACCCTGATGAAGGTCTGAATATAATTGGGTCTTTTTGGAGACTACTACAGCCATCTAGTCATGATAAGGACAGGATAAAGGCAATAGCCATGAATTCGAAAGGCACTGATATAAACCAGATTGATAGAGGTTTTACTTGTTTACTATTTTCCTTATGGTGGTTTGAGTCCTTTGAGAAAAAGGGTAATGTGGGCAGTTTGTTTGTGTGTTTTATATTACTGCTCTGCCGGTGTATAGGTAAGGATGTATAAGGTCTGTGTTTAGGAAACACCTGCCTCCGGATATTTTGGAGCTTAGCGGCTGTACCACATTTAGGTTCCTGCTGCTTGTTTTTCCCCACTCTGAGCTGGAGATCCCCTAATAAGTTAGTCTCTCTACTTCCCCAGGCTTTTTTCAGTTATTAATGTTCCCATTGCCTCTCCAGCAGATCTTTTACTGTCCGCAGGCACTGGGTTGGGGGCAACTTTGTAATTTGGCAGTAGTGGAAAGCATTAAAGAGAACGTTATTTGACTAAACCAATCTCCTGAGACGCCCTTATTATCCTATTTTCTCAATAAGAGAGTTTGACAGATTTTTAAAAATTCTCTTAAAGGAAGTCTTAGTTCATAGTCCTTTCTCTTGAACGGTGTTTATATCTTCTTACTTACTGTTTCCTTAAGACAAGTTGAATGTTAATGCTCTGAACTAATTTTTAAAAAAATGTTCTGTGAGCCATCTTCAGTTGTAGGATAGTAGAGCTTTGGGACACACTTAAATAAAACATAATAAAGTATTAAGCCGTGATATTAAGTGGATTTAACACAGAAGCTCCAAGAAGTACAAAAACATTTCTTGCTTTTATGATAGCACTAGGGGATGAGAAAACCAACCCTGACGCTCTTCAAACCACTTAGAACAAGGAAGCTTACTGTTGGGAGGGTGGGTTTGAAGGACACATGGTTTCTTTGTAGTAAACACTGTGTTTCTTTTAAAGTATCCTGGGGGGGTCATAGCTGGGTGCCCGCTGCCTGGTAATCTTCTGTGGGAATTACCACTGTAGAGTATCAAAGTAGATTGCTTAAATAGACCTTTAGATCCTTTAATTTTTAAAGGGCGAATATAATTTTATTTTTGTTTAAAATTCATATTTATTTAGTGGAAATACAGGAAGTTCTTATTTGCCAAGTAAATCCCTATTCCTCTTGCCCAGATAAACATCTCCTAGTATTTTAACAAGTATACAGAAATGTTATTGTTTACGTTAAAAGTATCCCTACATCAACAACCTTTTAACATACTTAATGAATAACTATGAAATGGTCCCAGTAATTGGGATAATAAATGGTTTTACAGTAATTTCCTTCTGGTTCAACCTATTCTTTGAGTATTCTACTTCAGTTTTGTGCCTTTGAACATTCTCTTGTTATGAAAGGCTGTGGAATGATTATATTAGGTCAAGGAGGTTTCTTGGAGTTTTGTTATTTATAAGATGATTTGATACCTTAACTGCTGCAAGCCTTGTTGATCTTTTGTGGGTCTAGCCTAATATATCTTGTAGAGTATAGAATTTTAAATAGGTAATGTTCCCATTTCAGTCACTCTTGTTATATCTGTTTGAAGAGTAATGGGTCTTATAGTTACCATCCAACATGGCAGTATTATTAGGCCTTAACGTATATTCTAGAACATACTGTTTTGCCCTTCTCTTTCTTTTTCCTTCTTTCCTTGTGTGTTTTTTATCTTCATGAATGGCAGCATCGCCTACCCAGAAGCCAGGAACCTGGACTTCCTTTGCCTTCCAGTATTCTTTGATTCCATCTGTTACCTAATGGACCCTCTTAATATCTCTTAATTTTCTTACCTCCTTTTTGTTTTTATCTCCCCAATTGGCTTCCCTCCTCCTTACTTCAGACTTTTACTTTTTCTTACCTGGGTTATTATAATTTCCACCTAAATAATATTTGTCCAGGCTGGCCGCTCCTGTTATATGCTTAACCTACAGATTAACAACCTTATTCTTATTTCCTTGGTAGAACTTCTTTTGTTTTTCACAATTAAAACTTCATAAAATATTGTCATTTGATATTTGGGATAATAGGGCCGTCAAATTTTCTTTATCACGTGCTTAAGAGGATGGGTTTACTTCAAAGAATTTTGTCCTGATTTTGAATTCCAAGAAGTATATAATAGCATTATCTACATAATGTTAAGTGAGGCATTATGGCTAAGTGCTGACTAAGAAATTCTGTTTCTGTGCCTACACTTGTGGTTGTATTGCTGCCCTTACTACCACCACCAATAATTTGCCCCATGTAGTAATGATACTTAACTAGCAATATTGAAATTTTGTATTACTATTATTTTCAAGCATAATTGAATTCTGGTTCTGACTACATCAATGCAACCTGATTTTTTCTTCATCTCCTGCTAGCTATGAGGAGAGAATAAATGAAAAAAAAGATTGCTTTCTTTTCAGTTTCCATGGTAATGGAGGCTTCAGTGTGTTTAGCCAGGAAAGAATGCTAGCAGAACTCTGTCTCTTATCCCCTCCTCTCTCTTATACATACACACACACGTGCACGCACACACACACACACGCACACACACAAATAACATGCATACACACACATACATAACAAACACATACCACACAAGGTTATTTTAGCAAATCTTACAAAACTGGAATAAATTGATTACTTCTTTCTGCTTCAGTTAAGTTGTCTTTTTTTTTTTTTTTAAGATTTTATTTATTTATTTGACAGAGAGACAGAGATCACAAGTAGGCAGAGAGGCCCACAGAGAGAGAGGGGAAGCAGGCTCCCTGCTGAACAGAGAGCTGGATGCAGGGCTCGATTCAAGGACCCTGAGATCATGACCTGAGCCGAAGGCAGAGGCTTAACCCACTGAGCCACCCAGGCACCCCTGCTTCAGTTAAGTTGTCTTACCCAGTCTTGTTTCCCTTGTCAGAAAAGAGTAAACACTATCTAAATATATGTATATGATAAATATTTAGAAAATGAGAAAGAAACATATATGTCACACTTTCAAAATATACTATATGTCTCAGGGTTATGAAGACTTTTACTTCTCTAATTACTGGGGTTTCAGTAAAAATTAGGAAGTAGGTAGTTTTCATTCCTATTGTTTAATCATTTTCTTGCCGGTATACATTTTATGTAATTGGAAGGGTCCACATAACTGGATAGACTCATGGAACACAAATGTAATTAACTGCATTATTATTTATAGGTACAAATGAATGAGGTTATTTGTTGAAAAAGTAGATTAAATTTCTTCTGTTCTCTGAAAGGTTGAATTTGCTTTTTGTGAATATCCTGTCCCCCTACCTTCCAATGGGAGCTAAATAGATTTGACTTGATTTATAGTGTTAGTATAGAAATTAATTTAATTCTATATCTATGAAATTACTGAATATCTTTCCACCTGTACCAGCTTGTTATTATCAATAATTTAAGCTTACTGTAGCATTAGTCACTTTGATTTTCATGTGTGTGTGAGTCACACTGCTCTGCAGTATATTTACATTCTTAGTATACATTAGCATTATCTACATAATCTTATTCCGTGGTTGTAACTATGAACCATGCTAAGTAACTGTCTGGTTTTATGTGTACACTTGTGTGTGAATTGCTACTGTCAGTACCACCACTTATAGTAATACAGTGAATTAAATATCAGTTTGTGTTTGATCGTAGGAAAGGAGAAAATTTAGGAGTCTTTGAGAGCAATACTAACTCTCCTGTTTATCCTCTCCATCATTGACATCTTGCCTGATTTGTGTCCCCCTTTTCAGTCAAGTATAATGTGTAATTTATTTTTAAAAATGCATTTGAACAGCAAGTGAAGTGATAAACTTAGTAACATTCTCTGTATAGAATTTAATCATTTTATATTCAGTGCATAGTGCTTTGTTTGGAGGGGCTTCCATGAAATCACCTTATTTAAATGCTGCGTCCTTAACTTGTATGTAACTTTAGAATGTATATCAAAGTGAATGGTAAATATATTACATAGAATGTAAGCAGAGAATAGTGATTTTTCTTCTTGTTTGCATGTTTTCAGTTTTGCAGAAAGATTCAATGAAACTTCTAAGAATTGTGAAATTTAATTCACTTGTAATTTAAAGTATAAAAGTAAGTCCTATAGTTGCATATGGGGAAAGGATAGTTTTGAAGTCAAATAATAATGGACTTAGAAACTTAAGATATTGGAAGCCATAAACAATGACTAGAATGTTCCTGAATATTCTTAGAGAGGATCTCTCAAAATTCTTCAAAGACCTTGCAGTACCTTCTAGAATGCTCCAGGTTAGAGTGATTTCTGTGATACATTCTTTGATAATGTGACCCTCAACTCCCTGTTTAGAAATGGGAAAGTTTCTACATATGAGTTGCATATTCTTCGAGTTTTTGTTTTCTGAATTTTGTTTTCCCTGACGATTGCAGAAAAAAAAGAGATTATAGGCATTATTGATGCTAATGAACTCAACCATAGGGAATTTAGTAAATAAGAAGAGGGTTTTAGCATACATTTCTTCTACGGAAATTATACAGGGTAGAGGGGACCATAATCTGGCCTGTGATTCTGATTATGCTGCATTTAACTTCTCCAGAGGTCTCTACCTATTTGCCTTATGGTAATTACTGTGAGGCTAAATATAATGCAATAACAATAAATATAAGCAAAACATAATGGAAAGTAAATTTTCAAAGTGAATAAAGAGCATTCATGAGAATTTCATCACCTCTTTCAAACCAGTGTGTTTAACATGTAAAGGAGAAGATCCTGACCAAGGTTAAGTGAGCGTTTATAACCATGGTGCCTTATGCCTTCACATTTACCTATTTTCAGTAAAAGGTATGTAAGCAGTGAGTAAAGGAGAGTGAGGTCTAAAACTATCATCACAGGTATTAAGACCATCCTGAGCACACTGTTGTGAGAAGAACACCCAGGCCTTAAAATAACAGTCTCAACTTTTTTCTCTGTTTTTGGTCTCCTGTGTTAATAAAGTGTGCAGAGGAGGCAAATGAGTCAGGCAATTTAAACTAACATAGCAGGAAACACTCTAAATCTGCAGCATTAAACTACACATTATTTAAATACAGCACACCAAAGCCTTTATTTTTTTTTTAACAAAATAGCTGTTTGAAGGAAATGCAGTTTGTACAGCCTGAACTACTATAATGATTCATAGTATCACATTTTCTTAATACCAGGTATTGTAAGTGCCTGTCAATGTTTTTGAACAACTTACTCTATGTGAAATACGTAGCCAGTATAGATGCTTTTTTGAGTCCTACTTACAGCTCCTGTGTACTAATCCAGCATTATCCCCATCTTTCTTTGTGATACACAGCCAGAAGATAACTAAAAGCAGCTCCTGATTCGTGTAGGGCTATCTTCCTACCTGTATCCTAATTTTGTAATTTTGTAACCCCCACCCCTGGGGGGCAGGGGCGGGGATCTAAATTCTTTCCTCATTAAGAATAAAGTAATTTCACTTTTTACCTCAGCTTTTCTTGTAGATGGAGAACCCAATTTAAATGAATTTGAGAAGATTTCAAAATAACAATAGTTCATGTAAATCTTTTAAATGCAAAAGCCCTTGCAGAGAGGTCTCTATTTTTTTGAACCTTTACGTAGTTAATAATAAAAAAATGCCTTGAGTGCTTTGAATTTGTAAGCAGTTAGTTTGGGGAGGGTTTATTTGTGGGAATGAAAATAATGCACAGACTCTGAAGCTGGCTTCCTGCCTCGTACAGTGGTCTCCAAGAACCTAGCTAATCAAGTTGAATACTAATGCTCTGAACTAACTTCATTTAAGGATACAGTATAAGGGGGTGCCAGGGTAGCTCAGTTATTAAGCATCTACCTTCAGCTCAGGTCATGATCCCAGGGTCCTGGGATTGAGCCCCACACTGGGCTCCCTGCTCAGCGAGGAACCTGCTTCTCCTTCTCCCACTCCCCCTGCTTGTGTTCCCGCTCTTGCTGTGTCTCTCTCTGTCAAATAAACAAATAAAATCTTATAAAAAAAGATACCATATAAGAGAGTTTTAATCCAGTTATGTCTTACAAAATGTACTTTTGCTGATTTCTTATTGACAGTATGGGGACTTAATTTTCTTCCATGTCTTTAGGGAAGTGGTGAGATTAGAAGTTCTTGGTAACCTTGGATAGCATGAAAAAAAAAAAAACAAAAACAAAAAAACAGACAAAACATTGAGGCAGCATCCATGAAAAGTCCAAAGCTTGAGGTAGGCAAATTCTGATGGGTCCCTACATTGCTTTGTAAATTACTATGTATAAACTTAAGTGAGTAGGAGGGGAATTCAGAAGGTAACTGATATTACTGAGCCCAGAAATAGCCCTCCATCTCCAGCTTCAATCCTCTCTGCCAAACGAAATCAGAGTCTTTGGTAGGACTTAATTGGGTGAGTTATGATATTGACAAATATTAAAAAGTGTTTTACAGAGTTTAAATGTTTCACATTTACCATCTAATTTAATCCTTTGAAAAATAGCACAAAATAGTCTGAATAGCTATTATTTTAATTCCAGTTTTACAAATAAGTTATCTGAGTTTCATAGTTGCACAGGATCAAAACTGATTGTGGCAGCAGTAGGATTGAATTCTCCTTTATGATTCTATGGTATTCATTAATTGATTCAGCAAATGTTTGATTAATGATTAATTTACAGTCTGGAGGAGGTTATACAGTGAAAATTAAAGAGTTCTTCCCTTGAGAAGAACTTTGACAAATATGCATTTTCTTCCATATTTCTATTGTTATATTAGGGAACTTTATGGATTAGTGCTCTAATCTTCTTCCTCCTTGGCAGGCCCCTTAATTTGACTTTTTATGAGAGAAAAAATAAATAAATAACAGGAGGGTTCTAATTTGGATTTCATAGGGGCATTAGTGAAATTCTTTCTAAAGAAATAACCTTTAGGTTAAAAACTGGTGAAGTTAGCTATATGAAAAATGCAGGGAAGGGTGTTGTAGGCAAAAGGAAAAAACACAAGAGGCACAGACAGTACTGGCACCCAGCTATGAAAGGTGGTCATTGTGGCCATTGTGAAGGAAGCAAGGAAGAGGGGGGCTTGGGACAAGTTGGGGAGCCAAAAGGAGCCAGATCATACAGGCCCTTGTTGGGTGGGTAGAAGATTTTTCTTTTAACAAAATAAGATGAGGAATTATTTAAAGAAGAAAAGTGATATCATCTGATGTATATGTAAGTAGATCATTTTGGCTACATGTTGAACATGGACAAGAGGCCAAGAAGGAAGCAGGCAGGGATCCATTTCACTACTTTCCATAGCTCCTTATAGGCATCCAGGTGAGGGATGATCATGTCTCCAAGGCACAGGATAGTGAAGAAGAAAAGTGAATGGATATGAAGGAAATCTTATGGGGCCATGTTGCCTTAAACCAAGTAGGGTCACTCTTCATCTTCTTATCTGACATCTCTAATCTCTGTGACCCAAACTCTCCTTTTTTTTTGAAATTTCTGTATTACAGTAGGCTCCTTAGCAGTTTCTTATGGCATCCATACATAGGAATTACTGCTTATCCATAGTATCTCCTCTTAATTACCAATCCAACATTTTGAAAAATATCACATCTTATTTGGCAAAATATTAAAATGTGAGTTATGAAGTGATTAAAATATAAACTACTTTCACTATAATTAAATACTATAATAAAGGAAGATAATCATTTTTTAAATAAATTGACTGCCTGCTAAAAACATGGGTGAGCAGGATTTCCTTCAATAGAATTCATTGCTTCACATCAGCAAAAAAATCTTAACTGTGGACTATCAATGGGATCTATAAATAGCAGTTATATTTTATTAAATTTTATTAAATAGCAGATATATTTTAGTGATGTTGATATAAGTGGATTTATGCCTTATAATTTCTGAACCTAATTTGCCAATTTGCATTCTTGCAGGAAAACCCTGTCTAATAACCATTGTCCAGAAACAATTCTCTGAAAATAAGGTTTTGCTGTGCTTAAAATTGTATGTAAATTTTTGGCATTTTATATTAGGTTGTGTTTTTAAAATTAAGTTATTATGAACAAATTACAGTAAAATTGTCTTTCTTATGAAAGTTGGGCAGATTAGTCTGCTTAAATTTTATTTAAATAGCAATATACAGTAAACCAAAATACTTAAAACATTTATTCTAACATTTAGAAAATACTGGCTAGTTCACTTTTTTGTAATTTTGAGAAGAAAATTTCATTTTCCCCAGAGCTGTATGTGTCTGTGTTTGAATGTGTGTGTATGTGTGTGTGTCTCTGTGTGTAAATCTTATTTAAAATAAGAGACATTGGGGTGTTTGGTGCTCTCTTTTCCTGTATTTATGGCTGTCGTCATTGAGGAGTCACTGCCTCATGAGACTACCCTTGGCAGCCCCTTAGGACTTAGACTACATATGTGTCCCAAGACTCTGTGGGAAATTCAGCCTTTGGGGTTCTCTGGCACCTTGGTCCTTTCTGAAACAGGGGGAAGGAGTTTTACACTGGGATTGAAAAGATCTGCTCTGTCATTGAACTTAGCAAATTTTATTGTAAGAGTCTAATGAATCTACAGCAGTTAAAGGATCTAGTCTTTTTATCTGACAGCTAGAAAAGTTGAAACTGCAGTCAACTTTATGAAAGGAAAATATAATTATGAAGGAACATAGTTATGGCTCTACTGGTTGTTAGCTGGTCATTAAAAAGAGTGTGATCCTGGGATAACTCCTGAAAAATATCATAATGGGATTACTGTACAGAGGAAATTAGACAAGATACAGTATACTGTACTAGGTGCATAGTAATTTTTAGTAATTATGAGTAATTATTATTTTGTCAAGTATCCACCTTGTTGTCTAATACATAAAAGCTGCTTAATAATGATTTGGGTCGAAGTGAAATCCAGTTTAAATCGCTACAGTGAAAATGCGAACTTACTGTCTTACATAGCTGCAAAGTCTTGCTTTCACGTTCATCCAGAGACGGTGCTGGGAAAATCCAATCAGTCCTCTGCCTCTCTCCCTCTCTTTCTCTCTCTCTTTCTGGCATTCTTTCTTTCTGTATTTTTCTGTTACTTTCCGGTTTTTGTTTCTACATCTGTCTCTGCCTTTCTGTTTCCATCTTGTTTCTTTTTGTCCCTTTCTAAAACCGCCTCCCTTCATCTTTTCTCTCATTGTCTCTTCCTGCTTGTCTCTCTACTTGTCTTTCTCTCTTCTTTTTAGCTCTTTGCATTCTTTTTTATGTCTTTCCTCTCATTCTCATTCTCCCACCCTGCCTCTGGCCCTGTGTCTCTTTTCTTTTCCCTCTCTCTCTTTCTGGGTCAGTCTCTTTGGCTTTGTCTCTTCACCTGTTCTGTCTCCCTCCCTGCTACCTTCCTTTGTGGAGTTATAATTCTCTGCAGACTCTGGTGTCAGGATGACTTCTGACCATTTATATGGAAATCAGTGCTGATGACTCCAAAGAAAAAAGAGAATACCACTTCTTAGATAGCTCCAGCAAAAGCCCAGATCTGGAACAAGGAGCTTTGAATCACCGAAATCTGTTGAACTGGAAATGGATTGTATGTAACAATAATAAACACTGTAGCTTATTAGGTATATACTGTGTAGCAGGCCCTGCTCTCCTTGTTCTTTATATATAATCTTACTACATCCTCATAATATCTTTGAATATGAAGAAGTATACTTATCCCCATGCAACAAAGAGGAAATTGAGGTTTAGAAAAATGAAGTGTGTTACCTAGGGTGGCTCACATGTACAACGGAGCTGGCATTAGAAAATGGACGGGCCAAAGCCCTCTGCTCTTAGTTTCCATACACACCAATGTCTCCCCAGAAATTTCAGTTCTTTGGATCTCCATTTCTTCACCGGTGAAAATAGATGTTTGGTTTAGGTATTTATACTGCTGGGTCCTTATAATACTAATTTTGCAATTGATCTTCGGTAAATTATAAATGCATTTAAGAGCCTTCTTCCCCTTCCACGAGATCTCAGCACTCTTTTGTGTTTTGATAACAGCACATGGGATTTTATTTAACACATTGTTTCAGATCTGCCAGAGCTCCTAGGAACTTAGCTTCTTCTTACCATCAAAGAGAAAATCAGCCTTGTTTGTATGCATTCAGAGAATGTGTTGGCTCCCTTAACCGGCCCCCAGCCCCATTCCTGTTTTTCTTCAGAAATAAGGATTGGAGTCCAAGGACTTCTTGTCCTCAACCACATGCCAAATCATATCCTTGTAATACAGCTAAAGATGTAAGAAGAGGTGAGTTAGCTCTCTTTCCTTTGGGTATTATAAATGACAGTTACTATAGGCACAAGTAATTGCATCTGTTTTTAATTTTTTTTTCCCTAATTGGCTTTCTGATATTTTTTATTTCTCATTTTTCTATTTTCTTTCTAGAGATCCTTTGATTTATTCTCTAGATTATTCTGTATTTTTTATGATTTTGTATATTTTAACCAAAATTGGATTTTCTCTCTTCAAATATCATTATCATCACTGATACTTCATTCTAATGAATTGAAAAAAGAAGCTTTAAATGTCATGGTTCTTTAGCTGTCTGACATTTAGCCCATTTTGTGCAGTGTAGGTTTAGAAGAAGGGTTTTCTTTTCTTTTTTTTTTTTTTTTAAAGACTTTACTTTTTTAAAGCAGTTTTAAGATTTTATACTTAGACAGCCTCCCTCATTATCAACATCCCATACCAGGATGATGGTACATTTGTTATAATTGATGAGCTTAAGTGAACACATCCTAATCAGGCAACACCATAGCTTACATTAGGGTTCTTTTTTGGTCTTGTACATTCTGGACAAGTATCTAATGGCATGTATCCACCATTAAGGTATCATGCAAAGTAGATTTGCTACCCTCAAAAACTGTGTTGCACATACTCCTCCTCCCCTTACTCTCACAAATTCCTGGCAGGTACTTTTAACTGTCTTCATAGTTTTTAGAAGAGCTTACCCCCCTCCCCCAACCGAAGTTGGTATTTTTAAATTTCTTCTAGCAATGTATGCAGCAGGGTTTAAAATAAATTGAATAAAGTTGCTTCTATTGTTTAAACTCCATTTAGGGGTTATTTCCCCTAAAGGACTATATGTCACAGCTCTGATAAAAGTGCTGATATTTAGCTGGTTGTTCAAAAATAGAAAAATTCTAGGATTACTCTTAAGGTATTATCTTGTTGTCTGAAAATAAACCATTAATTGTGTTTTTTATATACTCTTTTTGGAAAGTGTTGTATTAGTATAGATTTTAAATTCTAAAATCTGCTTATGAGAAATACTGTTAGGCTTTTATCTGAGACCTGAGCCCACAGCGCCCTCTGGGTGAGCTTGTTACTGAGTCTGGGTGATCTTGGGTATTTTGGGGGACTTAGTGTTATCCTTCGGAAATGTTTTCTTAGACAGCTTCTGAGCCCTGAGCTCTTTGGCTTCTGAAACTTCCTTCGAAGGTATAAAGGTAGTCTGAAGAATGGTAGTTAAGCCTTGCTAGCATATTAGCTTCATATACAACATTTTGCTGCAAGAAAAACAAAGGAAGGTTTTTGGACAACACTGCAGAAGCAGAACTGGGACTAATTTTTACTTTCTTATTTTTAAGTGCTAGAATATCACAGAAGTGGTAGGCATGTTCTGGCATAATGAAATCTCAGGTCTTTATTTTTCTTTGAAAAATATGAATATTACTTATTGAAGATAGAAGGCAGATCCTGTAATAAAAAGAAGACCTGGACTCGGCTGCTTCTTACGTGGGTCCTTAACTTTTCTGCCCCTTTACTGACACATGAGGCGGCTGAATGTCTAGTCAAGGAGGATAGGGGCGCCTGGGTGGCTCAGTGGGTTAAAGCCTCTGCCTTCGGCTCGGGTCATGATCCCAGGGTCCTGGGATCTAGCCCCGCATCAGGCTCTCTGCTCAGTGGGGAGCCTGCTTCCCTTCCTCTCTTTCTGTCTGTCTCTCTGCCTGCTTGTGATCTCTGTCTGTCAAATAAATAAATAAAATCTTAAAAAAAAAAAGGATGGATATTCATCTGAGGTATAGTTATTTGTTGACTGTCTCATCCTTTAATGGAAATTTAAATAATGTGAATTTGAAATATTATCATCTATAACAGTGTTGTCTCACTGTGTGTACAAAATTTATAATAACATGATATCCCACATTAACTTTTTACTTATCAAAATATTGCAAAATTTCAAATATAGGTGATTAGGTTATTTATATACTTTATGATAATCCATGTGGGAACATTTCTTTGACTAATAAACCAGAAAGTTGTCACTGGTTATCAGAATTCATATGAATTGAGAGTTTCAAATTGGTTGAAGTCTGCATGAGTACATACCTTTCATAAAATGTGAAAAACATGTATATTGTTCTATGAGATATTTTTAATACCATGAATGGTTTGGTAAAATTTAGCTTATTCATTCAACAATGTACCTGAATTATATAAGATACTGGGATGCATCAATGAGCTAACGAGATAAGATAGTTTCCCTCATAAAGCATGCACAGTGGTGTCCAAAGTAACATTTGGGTGAATATGTGATCAGCTGTTTTTAGTTTTAAAAATAAGTTATCTCTGTTGAAGTAAACTTGTTTTAACAAAAATATGCCCAACCCAAACAGTTCAGTATTTCACAGAGGAAGGCTAGAAACCCAAGTGGAAGAAATGATCTTTAGCTCATATATTTCATTTGATAAAATTGCAACTTGATAAATTGGAGATTGTCAGCATTCAATTAAACATTAAGCAAATTCCAAGTAAAATCAAACTTGCATTTCACTTAAGGTTGATCCATGGTCTTATACTACTTATGGTCATGCAATCCAGCAATATAGTCACCTGTTGGTGGGTTTGGAATGTATCTGTTGCTTCTCTCTGTAAGTATGATCTATTCTCTGTAGTTAGGCCTCTTATGGGAACTATTTGCAGATTTTTTTTTTTTAATTAACATGTGTTATTTGTTTCAGGGGTATAGGCCTGTGATTCATCAGTCTTACACAATTCACAGCACTCACAATAGCACATACCATCCCCAGTGTCCATCACTCAACCTCCTGATCCCTCCCACCCCCCTCCACTCCAGCAACCCTCACATTGTTTCTGGAGATTAAGAATCTCTTATACTTTGTCTCCCTTTCTGGTTTCATCTTGTTTCATTTTTCCCTCCCTTCCCAAATGGTCCTCTGTTATTGTTTCTCAAATTCTTCATATCAATGAGATCATATGAAATTGTCTTTCTCTGATTGACTTCTTTCTTTGCAGATCATTCCCCCCCCCACACATATTAAGAATGCAAGGCAACTTGAAACAATAAAAGAAATTTCCCTCCAGAAATAGTTATTGTTTATAAGATAGTATTAGCACCTAAATTATATGCATTGTATTTTTTTTTAAGATTTTATTTATTTATTTCAGAGAGAGAGTGAGAGAGAGCATGACGGGGGAAGGTCAGAGGAAGAAGCAGACTCCTGTGGAGCTGGGAGCCCGATTTGGGACTCGATCCTGGGACTCTGGGATCATGACCAGAGCCCAAGGCAGTGGCTTAACCAACTGAGCCACTCAGGCACCCCTGTATTGTATTTCTAATAACATAAAAATATTTTGTTAGACTATGCTTATTTTTGTTTTCTTTCAATTTTTTAAGATTTATTTTCCATCATTTGACATACATATATCTTGCCAGTCAAGAATATTTGCTACTTTTCACTACAGTGTTGTTCAAGTCCTATGTACTTGCTTATCTTCTATCTTGTTGTTATACCCATTATTGAAAACGGCCTATTGAAGTTTCCTAATATCTGTCTTTCTACCTTTCCCTTCAGTTCTGTCAAACTCTGTATCATATATTTAGGAACTTTCATGTTTGGTGCATAAATATTTAAAATTGTTATCCATTCTTGATAAATTAATCCTTTTAATTAAAAAAAAGTTCCTTATCTCTTGTAACTTTTTTTAACTTAAAGTGTGTTTGTCTGATATTATTAGTATGATGACCCTGCTCTTTTCTAGTTACAATTTGCATGAAAAATGTTATCTTTCCACTTTCAGCCTATGTGTATCATTAGATCTAAAAGGAGTTCCTTGTAAATGGTGCATAGTGTTAGATTTCGTGTTTTTGATCTATTCAGCTAAATTATATCTTTTGATTGAGAAGTTTAGTCCAGTTATATTTAAAGTAATTACTGATATGAAAGGATTATTTCCAGTTAATTCATTCTTTTCTGTATATCTTGCAGCTTTTTGTCCTTCTCCTCCTTTCTTTCTTAAATTTAAATTTTTTTTTAAGTTCTTTTTTAAATTCCAGTTAGTTAACATACCATGCAGTATTAATTTCAGGTACAAAATAGTGATTCAACCCTTCCACCTTAATATTTTATTAGACTGTGTTTATTTTTGTAGTAGAGTGTTCAAATGGAGGCTTGGGCTGCGATGCATTATGAAGGTATATCTTGTCTAGGCTTCCCTCACAGAGAACCCTGCTGTGACTCAATTCTCACCTTATTTTTTAAAGGAGAAGAGTGAGTCTGTCATCTCCTACTGCAGGCCTAGTGACTTCAAGGTTTATTGGACAGACCTCAGCTGTGCATTCTGATCCCCACCCTTCCATCGAGGGTTTCCCTCTTCACTTCAGGTTAGGAAAGAGAGGATTTAGGGAGTCTACTCTGAGGGCATAAAATGAGTCGCTGAAGTTTAGATATAGTGGATCACTGTCTAAAGCATACCTGGGAAGTCAAAATTGAATGCAAATGATGAGTGTTGTCACAGATTGAATTCTCCAGGAAGCAGGCACTGAGATGGAGTTAGCGCGAAAGGTTTACTGCAAAGTTAGCACCTGTGAAAGGAAGAGTGGGGAGGCAGGACTGATTGAGCTGGGGGAGCCATCAGACAGCCATGCAGACCACACGATGTCTCTGCCAGCCCATAGGGAGCTCTGAGCAGAGTGTACTTCAGCAGAGTCTGGTGGACATGGCCAGGTCTTTGTACCAGAGTCTTGCTTAGTCATGTTCTGGGGGCCACCCTGAGAAGACTGCCTTTGTCATAAAAGCTGAGGCAGACCCTGATGAAGCTGACAGCTGGAGGCTGTCCACTCACCACATTCCTCACAGATGGGCACCGAGTGCTTTCTTGGAGGCGAAATCTGGGTGGGCATCTCCATTTATAACAAATCCTCTAGCTTTTCTGTTTCTACTCATAAAAATAAAAGTCTGTATACTTTTAGTCATGAAACAGTCTCCCATGTAAGTAATTAAAATTTTGCAGTTGAGGGTAATAATTCAAAATATTAGGTTTTCTTCAAAGATTTTCTTTTCCCTCCAACCCCAGCACATATGTGACTATTCTCTTCCTTCCCTTTTCTCTTTAACTTCCTTTCTCCTACTCACCAGAGGTAGTTTCTTACCTTTCCAGTTTGGACCCACAGGGGCAGTCATTAGTGGAAAGAAGAGATACTGTTGGGATCTCTCTGACCCATAAATGGGCAATTATTGCTTCTCTCTCATGAAATATTTTATAATAAAAGGTACTTTATTGAAAGATGAAAGTATTAGATGCTTTTGATGTGTTTTCATTGATTATAGTAACTACTACTGATTTGATAGGCACCTCTACCAAGCACTTTATTGAAAGATCCTTACAAATTTTATTCTTCATTATATGTGAGAAATGATCCCCCTTAGAAAATGGAGGAGGTAGAATCTTGATGTCTGAGGATCCCAGAGTTCTTGCTCCTAGATGGCCCAACTGTGGGGTAGATTATTCTTATGTTTTCTACGTTCTGTACTTCACATTTACTTTCTTATTTCGACCCCTCTAAAATTCTTGATTTTTCATTTTATTTATCAATTCTGATCTTACTATTAGTACAAATTAATTGGGTAAATACAGTATAATTAACTGTCTTAAATCCAAGTTCAACTTGCAATTACCTGTAAGTTAGGAAGGTAGTTTTCAATGTGAAGATATACTTTTTGCTTTAGGAGAATACATTTTAGCAAGTTGAAAAAGAGTGACTTTATTAGAAAGGAAGGTGCTGAGAATAGCAGATCTAATTCACTAAATTTTGCCTTTGGCTGCTGCTGAAGTTTATCTGTACAGGAAGGTCTCCCAGATGTTTGTTTGCAAATTATTTTAGTGTTTATTGCTTGAAATAGAATAGACATTAATTGTAGCTAGTTTTATTTTTTTTAATGTTAGGATAATGCAGACATCAAGATTTGTGGGGGTGGTATTATTGTTTACAAAGAACAAAAATGAAATGGAAGCAAATTTTACTTCCTTTTACAGTGAGTATTCTGATAGTTTTTAGCTTTTAATCTTGTGATATTTCTCTTGTGGGAGACTCTATCATTATTAACTTCCTAAGTTATTCAGAATTCATCTCTTCCATATTTATAAGAGGTACAACTTTACATTTTTAAAAGAATGGTTCATTTCTCCAAATAGAAATCTGAGCACTGACAATTTTAGCAACATTTTATTATGAGCATTTGTCACCATTCTCATCATTGACATTTAATTGGTTTCCTTTCAAAACCAAGAAAAGATCCATCTAGTAGATATTTATGGTATAGGCACAGTTCTAGGGGCTTTGGATAAAACCATGAACCAAAGAGATAAAGCCCTTCACTTCATAGGGCTTATATTCTAGAGGGGTGAGATAAACAATTACAATAAAAACATTTAGCATACATGATGATAATAAGTGCTGTGGTGAAAAAAAAAAATGAACCAAGATGTCAGGACAGAGAGTGCTGATGGGTTGGGAGGGGGCAGAGTGTTATAATTTTAAAGCAGGAAATGGTCGCTGAGGAAATGACATTTGTGTAAAGACTTGATGGAGGTCAGGGATGGAGTCAGACCAATATCTAGGGAATGCACATCCCAGGCAGAGAGAACAGCGAGTATAGAGGTCTTGAGACAAGAACTTGCTTGGCATACTGAAGAAGCAGCAGAGAGGTCAGTGTGGAGGGCACAGAGCAGTGAACAGAGCACATGAGGCTCAAGAAGTAATAGGGACACAACAGATAAGGCCCTATAGAGCCATTTTTGGAACTAGGACTTTTTTTTTTTTTTTTTTCCAAAGTAGGCGCCATGCCCGAGGTAGAGTCCAACAGCGGACCTGAACTCAGGACCCTGAGATCAAGACCCGAGCTGAGATCAAGAGTAGAATGCTCAACCAACTGAGCTACCCAGGCACTCCTAGAATAGGACTTTGATGCTGAATGTGTTGGTAGTGCATAGAAGTATTTTGATTGTAGGAGGGACAGTGGTCTGACTTCCATTTTAACATAATATTTAACATAATATTGAAAATATACTCTAGCAAAGGAAAAAGCAGACAGATTAAGTAGAAGACTGTGGTAATAATCCAAGTGAGAGATGGTGGTGACCTGGACCAGACATTGTAATGAGGGGTCGGGGAGGAGAGGGAGTTTTTGAAATATGTTCTGGAAATAGAGTCAGAAGGATTTCCTGAAGGATTGGCAGTGAAAATGAAACAAAGAATCCATACTGCCTTCAAAATTTCTGGTATTGAACAACCAAAAGACGGAGATACGTGGATATCTCCAATCCATTCATAATCATGTATGCATTTGGTGTTTACTAGGCACAATACAAGGTGTTGCTAGACAAAAGAGAGAAAAACAAACTAAATTGGCTATAGTTAAAGTAAAGCAACATGAACCCTATGGACAATCTTAGGCTGAATACAGTCCTAGGAAAGTAAGAAATAAATGATACGACACATATACCTCAAGATACAGAAAGCAGAAAATGAGCTGAGGTCAGTCGCAGTGGGTAAAAATTACTATGTGAAGGGGTAATCAGTTCTGTTCATGAAAATTCTTATAGTTAGATCAGATCTGCAGGCACTTTGAAAACAATTGCTTCTAGCTACATTCCTTTCTTTTCAAATTCAAATGATATCTTAAAATCTGTGTGGCTAATTACTATGACATTGAAATTAAGAACAAGGTATGTGGTTGATGAGAATATTGGCAATCCCCAGGGTAATTCTAGAGCACCTTCCTAAATCTGATCATTGATTTTGCTTTTCATTTAGTATTGCTTTAGCAAGGAGTTCACGAACATCACTGAGTCAGGCATGATCATCCTGAATTTAAATGGTGTACACAGTAAAAGTGTTGCAAATCACTTTACTCCATCCTAGCCAGTGAAGAGCATAGCTTTGGTTCCAGATGTACTGGCTGCCTTACCAAAGTAGAGGAGAATGGATTTAGCATCGCAGCATTGTCCCACACTAATGTAACATGACAGTAATTTGTAAACACTTCTCTTACATCATCTTCAGGACATTATGGAAAATTAATTAAATAGTACCCATAAAGCATGCACTCTTTAGGGAATGTACTGAGTAAAAACAGTAGCAACAGCCTTCCTACACCCTCCATTAATTGTATCTTCTTATTTTGTCTATTTGAGATTATTGCATTTAAATTTATGTGCATGCTTAGGTTCTCTAGATATTGTTTTCCTAATATATCTCTTCTGTTTATTTGCTAACATATCATAACTCATCCA
The DNA here is from genome assembly GCF_963455335.1 of Martes martes. Classification (NCBI taxonomy): domain Eukaryota; kingdom Metazoa; phylum Chordata; class Mammalia; order Carnivora; family Mustelidae; genus Martes; species Martes martes. The sequence continues at coordinate 98,005,764 of NC_137892.1, read as the reverse complement.
GAGTACCACACTTTAAAAATATCTAAAATGCACAAATATTGCTTTTGAAATGGGTGCTATTTACAATGACTTTGGGTTGGTATGTTGTAGACGCCCTACCTTTTTTTTTTTTCTTGGTATGTTAGCTGTTTTGCTCATTTTTTTCCAGTTTCACTGAGATGTTATTGATATAACATGGTGTAGGTTTAAGATGTACAACATAATGATCTGCGTATCAAATATATATATCTCATATATATATGAAATTGATTACCACAGTAAATTTATATAACAACTATCACCTCACTTATTATTGTCTTGTGATGAGAACTTTTTAAGATCTACTTTTAGCCACTGTCAATACAATATTGTTAACTGTAGTCCCCATGTTGTACATTACATCCCCAGAGCTATTTATCTTATAACTAGAAATTTGTACTTTTGACCATCTTCATCCATTTACCCCCCTTCCACCTCTCAGAGTCCTCATCTGTCCTCTGAATCTGTAAGTCAGTTTTTTTTAGATTCTACATATAGATGAGATCATACAGCATTTGTCTTTCTCTGTCTGACTTATTTTACTTAGCTTAATGTCCTCAGGGTTCATTTATGTTGTCACAAATGTCAGGATTTACTTTGTAGGGGAGGAAAAAATATTTCCTTCTACCCTTTAAGGTCTGCTAGCTGGCCTACAAATTAAATTGACATTAGACAGATTAACAGGAGAAAATAACCGAAGTTTAATTATGTGTGAATAGAAGTCCGCTGTTAAAACTGAGACCCGAAGAAATGACCGAGGTGGGCAGTTTTATACTTTTTAGACAAAGAGACAATAAATCTGTGAGAAAGTGACAGAACAGAGAAAACCTAACTTTTGGAAACTTCAGGTAGTAAAGAACTCCAAAGAGAATTTGGATTACAGCTGTAAATTAGTAAAAAGTAACAAGGGTTATTAATACAGTCTTCTCAGCCCTAAATTTCCTATCTCTGGTAATAATAAGTAATAAATTTAATAATAATAATAAAGTAATTAAATTGAATAATAATATTAAAATAATAATATTAATAAAATAATAAAGATGCCTCTTTACCTGCTGGTATGGGCATGATACTTTTATTTATTTCCTGCTTTCAGAGGGACAGAAAAGAGTGTGAATGTCCTTCTTGCACAGGTTGTCTCTGAAGTAGTTTTTTTTTTTTAAGATTTTATTTATTTATTTGACAGAGATCACAAGTAGGCAGGCAGGCAGGGGTCAGGGGAAGCAGGCTCCTCACTGACTAGAGAGCCTGATGTGGGGCTGGATCCCAGAACCCCGGGATCATGACCTGAGCTGAAGGCAGAGGCTTTAACCCCTGAGCCACCCAGGCGCCCCTCTGAAGTAATTTTTATTTAAAATAATTAATATGCCAAAGTGGCAAATTTTAGGAAGACCTTCCCTTGGCCACTATGCCTTCTTTTTATAGATGGATAATATTCTATTTTACATATACCATGTTTTCTTTATCCATTTATCTGTTGTTGGACACTGAGGTTGTTTCCATGTCTTGGCTATTACAAATAACGCTGGGGCTGCACATATCGCTTTGGGATGATGACTTCATTTCCTTTGGAGATGTACCCAAAAGTGAAATTGCTGGATCATACAGTAGTTCTCTTTTTCATTTTCAGAGGAGCCTCCTTACTTTTTTCAGTAGTGGCTGCATCAGTTTACATTTCCACCCACAGTACACACGGGTTCACTTCTCTTTGCACCCTCACTGATACTTATTATCTCCTCTCTGGTGCATCCATTCTAACAAATCACATTTCATTGTGATTTTGATTTTCATTTCTTTGATGATTGGGGATGTGGAGCAGCACCTTTTCGTGTACTTGTTGTCCATTTGACTATCTTCTTTGGAAAAGTATCTGTTCCAATCATTTGCCCGTTTTTTAAATTGAATTCTTCAGTTTTTGCTTTTGAGTTGTATAAATCCCTTATATATTTTAGATATTCACTCCTTATGAGATAAATGGTTTACAACTATTTTTAATTCCATAGGTTGGCTTTTCATTTTGTTGATGATTTCCTTTGTTTTGCAGAATTGATATTAAAATGTCTACCAAAAGCTGTCTATAGATTCAATGCAGTCCCTATAAAGATTTCAGTGGCATTTTTTCAAAAGTAGATTAAACAATCCTAAAATCCATATGGAACTTCAGAAGACCCCATATAGCCAAAATAATTCTGAGAAAGAACAGAGCAAGAGGCATCACACTTCCTGATTTCAAGCTACTCCAAAGCCATAGTCATCAGAGCAGTATGGTAGTGGCATACAAATACACACATAGACCAAGGGAAGAGAATGGAGAGCTCAGAAATAAACCCATGCAGAAACGGTCAGCTAATATTTGACAAGAGAGCCAACAATATTCAGTGTAAAAAGGACAGTCTCACAAACAATGCAGGGGAAATTGGATATTTACATGCAAAAGAATAATACTAGACCCGTATCTTACCTCACTCATAAAAATTAACTTGACATGGAGTAAAGACTTAAATGTAAGACTTAAAACTATGAAACTCCTAGTGGAGAACGCTTAAAAGCACAAGCAACAGAAAGCGAACTTAAGCACATGCTCTCTTTTTTTAAATATGAATTCGATTTGTTCATTGCTTAAAAAGCATATTCTTTGTTAAGCTGCCAAAAAATTGCTGAAAAGTTGAAAAGAGTGTGAACACGCTGTTGAGGAGAACCCTGACCTCCAGAGTCCTGTGCTCCTTCCAACTTCACCCCCTTCTCCCAAGGAAGGGACAAGAAGCTGTTATGTTGTGCCCCCAGGGCACAGGCTGCTAGATTTGGTAAAATCAAAAGAAAAGGACAAGTTGGAAACCTTATTTGTAAAACATAAAAAAAGCAAAAGGCTCACTTACTTCAAACAAACAAACAAGCTTTTAAATCAACAAGAAAGGGGCACCTGGGTGGCTCAGGTCATGATCCCAGGGATCAAGCCCCGCATCAGGCTCTCTGCTCAGCAGGGAGCCTGCTTCCTCCTCTCTCTGCCTGCTTCTCTGTCTACTTGTGATCCCTGTTTGTCAAATAAATAAATAAAATCTTAAAAAAAAAAAAAAAGTCACTTTCTTAAAAAAAAAAAAATCAACAAGAAAAACTCTGGTAGTGTTTCTTATTTTCTTTGGCCTAGCAGCTTCACTTCCATGATATTACATATCATAAAACCTTAAGAGTGACTACTTTTCATGAGGGTGGTGGAGAAGGGGCTTTTCCTTTTCATTCCATAATTTCTTATTTCATTTAAATTTGTTATCAGGAATATGATTTACTCTGTTTTATAACCTAAAGTGTTTTTGTTTTGTTTTGTTTTAAATTATGTATTTGTGCATTCCTTCTTTTTTTTTTTTTTTTTTAAGATTTTATTTATTTATTTATTTGACAGACAGAGATCACAAGTAGGCAGAGACACAGAGAGAGAGGGAGAAGCAGACTTCCCACTGAGCAGAGGGCCTGATGTGGGGCTGGATCCCAGGACCCTGGGATCATGACCTGAGCCAAAGGCAGAGGCTTTAACCCACTGAGCCACCGAGGTGCCCCTTTGTTTTGTTTTTTAATGAAGGAGAAAAGGCTAGTTTCTCTGAAGTCCCAGCACCATGCTTGGTTTTATAGGAGGAAGCTAGATAGTATACCAGAGCCTGACCTTCTAGGAGAGATAACATTCCCCTAAGGATTTTATTAGTGAAGTTTTTTAAATCCTACCTTCACTTAAAAGCAGTCATTTGATCATGCATAGAGAAAAGAATGCAGATTGTTTTTTAATCCAAGGGTCATTATTATTGGTAATGAGATATTTATTTTTAGAATCACTTATCCTCTTGACCCTGAATTTGTGGTGCTATTTGACTGTTAAAAAATGGCTGTGAGAGAATATTAAGTGAGATAAATATTATTAACCTGAACTTGGTCTTTCATTAGCCCCTGTGATATGCAGTGCTACTGAACTCAGGAGACACCTGTTTTAGTAGGTTAATTTCTGCCACAGAGGGAGTTGCTGAAATTTACATTTGCTTTGTTTTTAACTATCTGTAGGAAATGACTTTAGATACTTCTGTCTAGGAAAAGGGCAGAGTATTAATATTGTGTAATTATCTTTTCTTTCCTGTCCCCAGAAGGTTTGTCCAGGAAAAGCATTCACTGGTAGTAAAAAAAAGCACCTCTTTGTGTTTCTCTCCTCAGAAAGTTAAAAGGCAGTATTGCACTATCACCTTCTAGTAATAAAGCAACCAATTGTTATTAAATTTGAAAATAGTTTTTTAAAAGATTTTATTTATTTATTTGAGAAAGAGAGAATGAGAGAGAGAGAGAGAGAGAGCATGAAAAGGGGGAGGGTCAGAGGGAGAAGCAAGCTCCCTGCTGAACAGGGAGCCTGATGCGGGACTCGATCCCAAGACTCCACAATCATGACCTGAGCCGAAGGCAGTCACTTAACCAACTGAGCCACCCAGGTGCTCCTTGGAAATCCTTCTTAACACACAGGAATACTATGCTGTTGTGGGGAAGGGAAAATTCTTCCTCTACCCTTCAAGGTTTTCCACCTGGACTAAGAATTAAATTTACATAAGGCAGGTAAATAAGAGGAAAACAAACAAACAGGTTTATTACATGCCCAAAGAGGCCCAATATTGAAATTGAGACCTAAGTAAATGATCAAGGCAGGCAGCTTTTATCATTTTAGACAAAGAGACAAATTTGTGAGGTGTCAACGGGATAAAGAAAATGGGTGTTTAGGAACTTTAATTAGTAGGGAATCCTGAGCAAAATTTAAGCTGAGGTAGTAGATGGGAAAAAAGTAACCGAGTTTGTTTCTACAACTTTTTCTCCCTCAAAGTCCCTATCGCTGATGATAAGAATATCTTTTTACTTCTCATTATAGGGAGGGTATTTTTCATATGGGAGATTTGTTTCCTACTTCTGAGGAGACAGAGGAGGGTCTGAGTGTCCTTGCTATGGGTGGTTCTTAAGTAACTTTAAAATGATCAGTATGCCAAAGCAGCACATTTTGGGACAGCCTGCCCTTGGGCTCTACACTATTCTTGGTTGTAATTGACTGAAAAAAAGGAAAAAAAAACTCTGATAAATTTTTTCTTATATATGACCATGAGTTTGTATTTAATGAAAAAGAGCAAGTAATGTAGAGATTTTGCAGGCATGGATTTGTAACCAGCTACAGAGCTTGAGAAAGACTAAAGTATGTCAAAGCCTTAGTGATGCTGTGAGGCAGCTAATTCTTTTGTAAGGGCTCTGTACCTTCCTTCTCTTAGAGCATTGTTTGACCATTTCCGTCTTTTATTACATTGCCAAAGGACTAGTTCCCTCTCCATCTGCAAGAGAAGACAATGAATGCGCTGCAGGCTGGATAGGGAATGTTTATCTGCAGTGTACCATACAATATGTGCACTATTACAGTGGGTAAAAATGAATGCAGCATTTTAGTAGCCTTGGGACAGAAGTCATTGGGAAAGGAGAAGCAAGCATAGTTACTAGATTATCTTTACTTCCCGGTCTTCGCTCCTTTTCCATTATACTTCAATCTACTTGAACTTATCAGAAGAAAAAGAAAAAGAAGCCCCCTTAAAAGAAATGCTGAAATTTTGATGAATGCTTCTATAACATTATGGTTCCTAAAAATTATTAGAGACGGAGGGGAAAAAAAGGAAAAATTAAGAGATGAGAGTTAAAATATTTTCAGACACTTTCTGATTTAACTCTCTGTAGTTAAAGATTCACGAAGAAGGCGGCGGCTTTGGGGCTCCTGGGTGGCACAGTTAAGCATCTCCCTTTGACTCAGGTCCTGGTTTGTCTCAGGATCTTGGGTTTCAAGCTCTGGTTTGGGCTCCCTGCTCAGCGGGAGTCTGCTTCTCCTTCTCCCCTGGCCGCCTCTTTGTGCTGTGTTTCTCTCCCTCTCTCTCTCATTCAAATAAAGTAAATCTTAAAAAAAGAAGGAAAAGAAGATGATTCTTGTGTGGCAGGTTACCCTTGTAGAGCCTTGCATTTATTTAGAACATCTTCTAGGGTAGAAGCCCAACACCACAGTTCACAGAAAAAAACAAAAACCAGATGATAGGTTAGTATGTATGTGTAGGGGTGGGGTTGGGGGGGAGTAACTGCTTTGTAATTGTTTCATAATGTTCCTGAAGTTATGCTTTTGAATGCTGAAACATTTTACAAGATTATTTCATATATTGGAATTTTGTTATAGTCCGGGTTCCAGAATTTCTTTCTTTAGCATAAACATTTTTTAATCTTAAACAGTGGTTGTGGCAAAGGGTTTTTGTCCTGTAAGAACAGATTTCTTGTGCCCTCATCTTTTTACGATCTTGATTTTCCAGGGTTCCCATTTGAAAGATTCTGGATATTAGTCTTAAATTGTTCAATTTTTGACATTGACACTGTAGTTTTGGGGAAGTTGGTTATGGGGAAATCAATCCATGTCTTCTCTGTGGAAAGTGAAAGTGGGCATGTAAATATTGTGAACTACAGACCAGAGTTTTGTGCTTTACTGACCACAGCACTGATTGATAAGCATCTCGATACTTGGAAACCCTGGCACAGGAGCTTTAATCAAAGCCTTTGGGTGTCTTTCCATTAAATCTGAAATAAAGCTGCTTTCAAAATAAATTGAGTTTCAACCACTAATCAGTGACCATTTTCATGGAAACAGTGAGTAATTGTCTCACATTTAGAGTATATCGTGTGAAATCAAGTCACAGGGAAAGCGCTCTTTGTCCAGCTGTCAACAATACATTGTCATCAGGCTTCCAGAGTACCAATTTCCATATTGTGTGACAAAATATTCATTCCACAATTTATTCCTCCAGATTGTTCAGACATGTAATAATATATATTTGAGACTAGGAAAAGGTTTGAACTGTCAAAACTGCCTTTCTTTGCCCATATTTAATTTTGAAGAGATGGGGAAGTCTCAGACCAGCAGGAAATTTACTCAAATGTTCTATGATAAATTCTCTGTGGCTCTAATGTTTTTTAATATTATATCTTGGAAAGCTGTAAATCATAATATGCTATTATAATGATGAAAATTAAGAAGGCAAACAATTTGAAACTTCATGGTCACTCAAAATGAGCAAAAGGTTAGGTTTCAGAGAAACTGATTCTCACACCAAATACCCAAATGAGTAGTTTTCAGCCTGTGTTGATAGTGTTTCTTGTGGAAGGAGAAAAAGTGGTTCTTTCAAGAATCTTCCTAAACACTTTCAGTGTGTAGTCCATACAGATCTCTTTCGGATGCCACCTACATAAAGTGGTCTATTTATTTTCAGAAGGGAAAATAGAATTTATTAATCTCAAGCAGAAAAATTGGCAGTTTCTTAAATAGATGCACATTAGTATTGATGACTGACGAAGATCCTGGCTGTCTTAGCTGTGGAGATGCAGCTCAGATCCCCACCTGAACTGTCATCGAGCCCGTCCTCAAGCTCCTATAAGTGTCAGCTGCCAACAACTCAAGCTGTCTTATTCTCTGGAGAATTGCACTTGTCACCATAGGAGTTTTCTTACCCCTCTCAGATGTTATGCTCCCCTTCCCAACCCAACGAGTGACTGATCCCAGGATATAAAAGGTGGCCCTTTGCTTCAAGGTGGACTGTACTCTGCTGTGTAGTTCACATCCACAGCTTCCCCAAGCAGTCACCCTAAAGCTAGAGTCTGGTTAGACTACACCAAGCTTAGGTCCTTCTGCTCTGTTTCTCTTCTTTCCTCTTCCCCAAGAATGCTCCCCCAATAAGGCCTGTGCACTTGAACCTGCCTCTAGGCAATGCAAGCCAAGACAAAGGTGAATGCTGCATTTCTTCGACTATACTACTATGTGGCCAGTATCAGATGTAAGAGACACCAGATGTGAGCAAAAAGCCATCCATCCTTTACTTAGCTCTAATCATCATGCTAAATAGACAGAAGGAGAGGAATGAGTGTTCTCTCAAAAAGTTTATCCTAATTCTGTTAAGATAAGACTCAATGAAAGAGAAAGGCACAAATAGTGACTTTAAGATACAGGGGTGTGGGTCATTGAATTTTCCTTTTCTGTCATGTTTTAATTTGAGAGTCATGAAACTATGTTTTAATATAGGTATAGATAAACAACGCAGTGATAGAAATTAAATGCATGGTGATTACATTCTAAACTAAGAAATGTAAAAAATATTTTAACACATTCTTTTGGGATGCCTGTTTCTCTGAAAGTTACAAGTTGGGAAAAAGCACAGAAAGAAAGAGTAACAGCAGTAGAAATGATGAAAGCATCCTATGAAATTTTAAGGAAGCTTGGAATTAAGATTCAAGAATCTCCTTTGTTACCAGATATCATTTCTACTGTCTAGATTTTAATTTGCATATAAATTTATTGTAGCACACCATCTAACTAATATGCATTTCCCCCAAGACAGTAATTATTCAGGCAAATCTTTAATTAGATCAAGGCAAATAAATATTCTTACACTCTAATTGTGAATTATTTGCATCTCCTATTATAATTTTAAAATGATAAATTCTCACAGTATCAGTTCTTTCTGTCTAGTCTTTATAACAAACACAGCTCATTATTTTGTTTGACCAACACCCTACACATACAAGACTGGGTTTCAATAGTTACTTATTTTTTGTTGAGATATATAGTGTTTATGTTCTAAGTTTGCAAAGGTGCTTTTTAATATTTTGTTGTTAATTTTTTAAATGATGATGTTTTACAGATATAATCAATCACTTTCTTACCATGTAGGGAAATACATAATGGCTACAGTTATCAGGACAGAGTTATTAGGGGACAGAGTGGTACACTCCTGTCTTTAATTTTCCTCCCTCTTCATAGAGCCAATAAACATTAATATAATATTTTTTTCCCAGGACGGAGGACCCTTGAGGAGTTTTGCTTGTTTTAATGGCAGATGTTACATAACTCTTATTAGTAGAAATACAAAAATGTATTCAGAAAAGGAGTTTGATTTTCTGGTTCCTCAGCAGAATCATGAAAGTAACCTCCAGAATTCTACCTCAAGAACTGACATAGCGAACTTTGACTTTTAGGAAATTAAATAGCTGACCTCAGGTAGTCATCCTAAAACCTGAAACTTTGGTAGAACTTCTGCTGATGCAGTAAGCAGGGTGGGATGTTTTCCTTAATGTTGATATAAACTAACATCATATAAACTTTATGTTAACGAACATTCCTCCTGCCTTCAAGACTGCCTCCACTCTCTGGGTCAGAAAAGCAAAAATCTCCCATGTTAAAGATTACTTTTTGGATTTTGTGTGTGTGTGTGTGTTTTGTTTTGTTTTTTAAAGTAGGCTTCATACCCAGCATGGAGCTGAGCTTGGGGTCTGAACTCAGGATCCTGAGATCAAGACCGGAGCTGAGAGCAAGAGTTGGGCGTTCAAGCAACTGAACCGCCCAGGCGCCCCTACTTTTTGTTGGTTTTTTTTTTTTTTTTAGTTTGTTTTGTTTGCTGTGCTGAAATGGAATTTTATTTTCTGTTGTTCAGATTATGTTAAATGCTCAAATGGCTTATCCTATAATTTGTAATACCAGGTAGATGATTGATTCATTAGAACTTTTCCCAAAGATAAATTTTAATAAAGGCGTAGAGATGGAAAGGAGGGTTTTTGCATGGATTTGGATGTCCGAAAAGTACAGGACCCAGGCAGCAAGTTACTTGAGCTATTCTCCCTATTTTACAATTTTACTTACATAGGTCTATTTGCATATGTGTTCTGGTAGACAGGAATATTGCACACACTGTCCAAATCACGTGCTAGAACACCAACCATCTATAGTCCTAAATGGAGGGCATTGACAGTGCAGTTATCATTGGCTTTACCACTGCATTGTGTTTTGCCTTCTAGCATGGAAGTAAGTCACTCATAACTTTTGTTATTTGTTTATCGTATTTGATGTCATGGAGCAAAAATAGTTTGAGGTATCTCTGGGACCTGATGTTTGTACAAATTTTACAATGTTTATGGTTGTGCTAAAGATTGTGGATAAAAGAGCAGACTTTAGAACTTACTTGGAGAAAAATGCTGGCTGCTGCATTTAATTATAGTTTAGTTCTAGATTCAAGATCAGTGTATTTTTATGTTGAAAACCCCCATTTGCTTCTTCCACATGGCTGCTTTTGTCAGCTTTGTGTTTCTGTAACAAACAAGTGTACTCTAAATGAGAGCTTGGAACAGGAATTCGGTGATCTCATACATTTCTTCATTCATTTTCTTCATTAAGCTTTATTTATTGAGTACCGACTCTGTTCTCTTCACTCTGCTAAATGCTGGGATCACTGAGGTTAACAGGAGAGCAGATCCCTGCCCCTGAGAAACTTAAGGCCTATTGGGGGGGTCAGATAAACAGGAAAATGAACAAGATAAAAGTAAATCTTAAAAATGCAGTGAAGGGGGTTTAAGAGACAACGTGACAGAAAGTAGTGGGAAGAGGCTCCTTGAAGTGAGCTGGGGAGTGAGGAACCTGCTATGGCTAGGGGTGATGGTATATTCGAGGACAGGTAAGAAGGCCAGGGTCACTGGTGCCCACTGAGTGGTCTTGACACATTGGGGCATGAGGCCTGATAGGTGCAGGGCCCACATCTTGCAAGGTATTGTAGGTATTTGTGAGGGTTTCATTGTCAGAAGATTGAACATCATTCATAATTTTTTAAGTAGGGAAGCACTGTAATCTAATTAATGTTTTTAAGAGATCTCTTTGGCCTTCTCTGGAGAATTCGAATAGGAGAACCAGGATTGGAACTGATTGATGAGTTAGGCTGCTAAGCTCCATGCTGATGAATGTGGTAACAGTGGAAATAAATGAAAATTGAGGCCTTACTGATAAATTTTGGAGATAAAACCAGTGAGACTTCTTACATTAGAAAGTGGAGAAAAAAAAATAAGGATATCTTATTTTTGTTTTGTTTGTTTTTACCAAACCGAGTATATGGTGGTGTCCTGTATTGAGGTATTGAGGTAGTGGAGGCTAGAGAGAGGTTGGACTGGGGAGGCGGTATCAAGGCGGGAGTGAAGACTTGCATTTGGCCACACTGAGATTAAAATTCATGTTAAAATTCAGTATAGAGATGTCACATGCACAGCTGACCTGAGACTATAGCTTAAAGAGTAGATCGGAATTGGAAATACATATACGAAAATATACGTGTATACAGATGCGTCTGTGTAGGGTGTATATAGATGGCAATTATAGGCCCAGGATCAGTTAAGTTTACTTTAAGAAGACAGCATGGAATGAGCAAATCTGAAAGGTCCAGGACTATTACTGGAGAACTTCATCATTTGGAGGTCAAGTAGAGAAGAAAGGACAGGGAAAAATACCAAAGAATCCCTAAGAATGTAGGATAAAAATCCGCAGAGGGTAGTATCATGGAGAACAACAGAATAGAATGTTTCGAGAAGGGAGAGGAGGTCTGCTGTGTCAGCTGTGGCTAAAAAGTGAAGTGAGAGACAATGTCCTTGAGTTTAGCAACATGACCTTTCAGGTGACCTCGATGAGCATTTTCAGAAGCATGGTAGACAGACATCAGATTGGAGTGTACTGAGGCATGATTAGTAGGAGAAAAAAAGGACAGAAAGAAAGTTAAGCCAGACCTTTTAAAGGCTTTTGTTTGAAACAGGGAGAAGAAAAATGGATACTGGAGAGAATACGAGGTCAAAGGAGATATATATATATTTAAAGGTAAAAAATTCTTCACCATTTTTTTGCATACTGATTAGATGACCTAATAGAAAGGAAAAAGTTCATGATACAAGGCAAAAATATTATTTTATAAGAGCGAAATCCCAGAGGAGCCAAGGAAAGGTGGGATCCAGGGCACAACCAGAGAAATTAGCCTTTAGTAAAAGAATAACTCCTCCTTCTCCTGGTGATGGGAGAGAGGGAAGGCAGAGAGGACAGGCATAGATAGAGAAAGATTTATAAATTCAATAATGGGAAGGTGGAAAATCCTCACCTGATACTATCTGTTGTCTCAGGGAAATAAAAGATATAATCACGAGCTAAGAGTGAGTAGGGGAAGGAACTGGGGTAGTTTAGAGAAGAAAATGTGTTAAATAATAATTTTGGAGAGTAGGAAATTGAATTTATTAGGAAACATAAAATAATTTCCTGGCAAAGTGGAGTATTGTGTGATGTTTGTTTTTGTGAATCTCATGTGGTATCATCGTGCGATTTCTTCCAGAAATATTAGACGCTCAGATGCAGATAATGGCAGAAAACTCTGTTGAAACTAGTCCGGATTTTTCTGGGGGGCCAAGACACTGGAAATATTTATGAGGCAGTGACTATAATGATGGACATGGAATTAAAGCCATGGAAGGAAACAAGTGAAGCTTAGAGGGTAGTAATAGGCAGTGAAGATGTGGATGGGCCAGTGAAAATCATTATGAGATAGTAGAATTTTAAAATTATATATTCTAGTTAGTGAAAAGTTGAGGAGGATGTAGTCAGAGTAAGATTCCTGTATGCCAGATGAAGGAAGTAGCCTCTTTCCAGATGGAAACCCGAACTGGGACATTATTATGAGAGTGGAAGCCTGAGAAAGGGAATAGGAAAAGGTGATGGGAGGTGATGAAGTCAAGGCATTAAGACATCGTGGTATTGGATGGATATTCACATGACGTTGGTGTCACTCATGGGGCACCTGGGTGGCTCAGTCAGTTAAATGTCTACCTTCTGCTCAGGTCATGATCCCAGAGTCCTGGGATCGAGCCCTGCAGAGGGTTCCCTGCTCAGCAGAGAGTCTGCTTCACCCTCTGCCAGGACTTCCCCTGTTTGTGCTCTCTCACTCTCTATGTATTCAAAGAAACATAAAATCTTAAAAAAAAAAAAAAATGATGGCAGAAAAGAAGATACCTGTGTTGTCAATGAATGACCCAAGTTTGATAAATGACCCTTGTAGGAAGGTTTAATGGGTGGCATATTTGGGTGGCAAAATGAATTAAGGTTTTTAATGGAACTCACTGAATTATAAACAGGAAAACAAGACATTCATTACCATTTCCTGGTCCTGAGACACATAGGGTATAAAAAGAAAATTAAAAAGCATTCACTAAGTTGCTAGAATAAAAAAGGTAAGAAATAGTAAGTGTTGGGGAAAAAAGGAGCTCTAGTGCACTGTTGGTAGGAATGTAAATTGGTACAGCCACTAGGAAAACACAATAGAGGTTTCTCAAAAAATTAAAAATAGAAATATCACAAGATCCAATAATTCCCCTAGTGGCTATTTACCCAAAGAAAATTAAAGTACTAAATTAAAGAGGTATATGCACTCCTATGTTTCTTGTGGAATTATTTATAGTAGCCAAGATATGGAAGCAACCCAAGTGTACTTGGGTGTGAATACCCATGAATACCCAAGTATTCATCAAAAGATAAAGAGATAAAGATTTCTCTTTCTCACATACACAGACCTATACACACAGTGGAATATTATATAGACCTATAAAAGGATGAGGTCTTGTCATTTGTGACAACATGGATGGACCTCGAGGGTGTTATTATAGGTGAAATAAGTCAGAGAAAGACAAATGCCATATGATTTCACATATTATGGAATCTAAAAAGTGAAATGCATGTATAAACTAACAAAAAGCAAAATCTAACCTGTAAATACAGAACAAGCTGATCGTTGCCAGAGGAGAGAGGGCTGAGGGGATGGGAAAAATGGGCAAAGGCAAGTGGGAGATGCAGGCTTCAGGTTACTGCATGAATAAATTACGGGAATAAAGGGCACAGCATAGGAAATATAGTCAGTGATATTGCAGACACGTTGTATGGTGACATGTGGTAGGTACACTTGTGGTGAGCACAGCATATCACAAAGACACATTGAATCGCCATGTGGTACACCTGAAAGTAATGTAACATTGTGTGTGGGCTATACTCAAATAAAAAAAATATTTAAAGCTTTTCCTAGGGCAGGCTGCTTAAAATAAAAAACAAAAACTATGTGTTCAGGGTACATTGAAATTTAGCTATGGCTAGGTGAAAGAAATATTTAAGGAAGAGATTGGGAGTAGAGGAAAGTTTAGATCATAGATACGAGGTCTTACAGGTTGCATTCAAGCGTTAAGGAAAGAGTAGAGGAGTGGAAATTTGGCAAATGTACAAAGAACAAACTGAGGTTGAAAATTGGAGTGATATGATCTGGGAGGTTTGCTTTTTTGCTGGTGGCCAAGGATGTGGGGCAAGATGAAATTTGTCCTGAGACCATCAGAGGGGAAGGAAGGTTAATCCTTTCTGTCTATGTCCCTGAAAATTCATCTGCTGTGGAAGATTTGGTACTCTCCACAGTAGTACTTGGCGATGCCCTGGCTTTGGGATTGCTGTTACTGGCAAGGGATATGGAAGCCTCTGCATTCCTCTCTTAATTAGCATCAGTCTAGGTCACGCTAAATCTGGTGAGTTCTCCGAAACAGAAAATATGTCACTCTTATGTCAGCAAATCTGCATACCCTGTGCGCATACTTAGGGTGGATAAAGGTTCCCAGCCCTGCCAAGGTGTGCTTCCTAATTGCTTATGGAAAATTCCCTGAGCTCGGTGGCAGGGCCAGGAGTGAAGGGAATGAACTCTCACGAGTGTCTAGCTCTGCTGAGCTCTTGACAAGCTTGTCTCGTTTATTGTTACTTCAGTCTTCTTTACTGCCCATTTTGTGAAAGTAATAGTTTCAACTCTACTAAGGTTAAAAAGGCTAGAGAGCAGGAAACAACTATTACAACTCATGTCATTATACTAACATCTTTAAAACTACCTCATCATAGGGAAAAATAGTACTGGCCCAGGGAGGCCATTTTGTTATTATCACATTAAATTTAAGTAGAAATGGCACTGCATTTGGAACTTAGATTTCTTATATCCTAATCTCTTTGAAGGTAAGGAGGCAATGTGGCGTAGAAATGAAGGTGAACTGTGCTATTCGCGACAAAAATTAAACTGGTTAATAACTAAATGCCACGACTGCTATGCTGTTCTTTTAGTGTATGCTACAGTAACTGGTTGAAGTTTAAAGAGGTGCTGAGTGGGAATTCATCATGGGAAAAAAAACAAAAACAAAACCTAGTTCATTATTAAGGTGCTTTAGAAATTGTTATTTTTATTGTGACCTTAAACTTACAGGCTAATTGAGTTGATCTTGTGATTATCCCAAATACCTGTTGAATAACTAATTTGAGGAAAGCTGGATCTGCAGATACAATATTGAATATGATGTGTATCTTGACTTGAATGAGCTTCCCATCTAAAAGATACAATCATTTGGCAATTATAAAACTGTAACCACCTACACTGGAAGAATAAGGAACCTAAACTTGGCGTCAAAGTGTCTGGGCAGGCCTCAGAAACGAGAGACCTAAGCATCAATAAATAATCTTCAGAGACCTCTGTATGAAATAGGAATTTTAATTTTTAAATTTACTATTAGAATGTCTATCTAGAAACTCAGACTTTTTGTGACCTCTTAGTTGCAAGTTAATTGTAAATAAGTTCATTGTATTTGCTTATTATCTGTTTGGAAGCAATTAGATTTTTAAATCAATTATTAAAGTAATTATAAGATCTACTAAAATAAATTAGTTAAAAATTTAAAACATGATATTGCTCTCCTATTCTGTTTCAGTGGGTACATGTATTCCCATATCTTCTGTAAATATAAGAAAAATAAATAAGTCAAATTTAAAAGTACGTTTGAGAAGTTGCAAAACTGGTTCTGCAAAAACTTTGGGATAATGAAAATAAGAAAGGAAATATTTTTGGTTGTGGCTTTGACCAATGTAAACTTGCATATTCACATGAAATGACTTTAGCTCACTTCACCTTTTATCTGCTATTCCTCCCTAAGGTTTAACTGCTTTCAGGAATGATGATGAGTCATTCATCCAACAAATGCTTTTTTTTCTACTGTGTGTAAACTACCATGTGAACTCTGAGTGTGGTATCAAGACCAAACAGATAGGGGCCTCCTGGATCTTACAAATACAAGGATCTGATCAATTAGAAGTAAAATAGTAGATACAGGAAAAAAGTTTTTTCTAAAATATTTGTGATGAGAGAATTCATTGATCACCTGCAGACCTTCATAATCCTTTGTTCATCTTCCAGGTTTTTTCTGGACTAGATCCCACTTTTGTGTAAGAGGAAAATTTCTGTTGGTCTCACTTCACTAGCTGAGGTGAATAAAGTTCAAAGATAACATACTTCTTACATAATATATTCTAAAAACCCTCAGTAGCAACATACTGAAGTCTCACTAATAGCAAAGCAACAGTAATATCTAATTCCATTTGAACTGCAGAAACCAGGAGATAAAGACCAGTGTGCTACATTTTCAGCACTTTTCCCTTTTGTCATCTAATCAAATCAGAGTGCTACTATTGTGTTGAACACATGTATAGTGGTATTGGTGTTTTAACTGCTTTTGTAAATTTATATTTTAGTATAAAATTTCACTTTTTTGTGCTTATGGAACAGACTATGTTGTCATGTTTTTGTTTTAACGTTAGGAGTATCCATTCTTTTTCTTCCTTTTTTAAGTAAAAATAAAGTATAACCTTATCTCCTTTGCAAACATATGGCTTTTAAAAAGAAGGAAACATAACAAGAGGAAAAAGTTAAAAAAAAAAAAAGGTGTTTTTTTAATATGAAGTTAAATACATAGCTACTCCCTACTCCTCAATGAATATTTCTATGTATTTTATAATTTGTCATCCTTATTTTTTCTTACAGATTATGATATTCACTGTGTGTCCCTGAAAAGTGATTACTCTGCATATAATTACTTCAGTAGATGTAATTCTTTTCATTTTGTGTCCCCTCAAATGTATCGAGCACAGCTTGTGGTCGAGGCAGAACTGGGCAGACAGAGCCTTGTCTCTGCGGGTCTCTAAGTGTGCTCCTGTCTTCAATTAAGGAACACACCATGTCCAGATCTGGGCGAATTACCCTGGCACATTTCTCCTTTTTTTCCCCCCTGTCTCTTTCTTCTCTTGTTTTGATTTTCTTCTCCTTCTCCTCCTTCTTCTTCTCTCTTATTATTTATCTTTTCTCCAAGTTCTTCTCTTCCCTAAGCCTCTCTCAGTGTTGAAGTAAGATGATGAAGATAGATATGAAGATTTGGATGGTAAACCAAAACTACTCTTCAGCCCTAGTTTTTTCCCTTTACAGAATTGCAGGAAGAGAGATGGGATTGTGGTTATATACTTGACAGCATCTATAATCTGGCCCTAAGTCTTGAGATATATTAATAAATCTCTGAACTCTCACCTTAGAATTTGATGTAGAGTTTCTAAATAAAAGATAGAATATGACATTTATCTGGCCAGAATTGAGAATTTTGGTTTTCATGGTTGGGAAGAAATTATCATGCCAAGAAGTTTGTTTTTGTTTTTGTTTTTTAATGCTTTCATTGACAGAGATTGGAGCTTCTCTTGTTGTCAGCTGGGAGCTTGCTTGCATTGTACAAAGCTCTCTTATGAAAGAAAATAATTTGTTAAAGATGTGGCTGCTTACATTTTGCCTACAGATAGCTGGCACATGCCATGAAAAAGAACAAGAAATCATTCTCAGATGTTCCCTTACAAGTTGTCCAGAATCAAAGGCTACCATGTAGCAGCTCCTCAAACATTTGAAAGTCTAACTAGACTTCTGGGAAAAACCTTTTGAGGTATTTTATGTGACACTGAATATATATATTTTTTTAATTGAAAGAGGGGCTGTCCAAGTACTCTAGTTAGAGAATAAGCTTACTTAACTAATAAAAAGTGAGGATAAACTTCTCCACTAGGATTTGCTTTGTAAATGTCAGGGTAAAATGCTATTTGATGCATTTACTAATGAGTGCATAATCATGTGGTTCTCTTCAACAGCCAGCAATCCATCAATGATAGAACATTTCCTACAAATATCCCATGCCTGTCATTGAGACGATCCATTACCATGCCTCTTCCTTAAGAGTTCACAGATGGAAAGAAATAAAGTTCTTCTGCTCCATAAAGTTAGCAAGGTGGGAGAGTATGCTAGTTTCCTTGAGCTCTCTTGGTTGGCTAGTCCAGGTTCTCTATGGTTTGTATTTATTTGAATGCCTTGTCAGAGGAGTTTAAAGTAGAAGCTTCTGTCTTAAGACTGTTTCTTCAGGGGCACCTGGGTGGCTCAGTGGGTTAAGCCTCTGCCTTCGGCTCAGGTTGTGGTCCCAGGGTTCTGAGATTGAGGCCCGAATTGGGCTCCCTGCTTGGCGGGAAGCCTGCCTCCCCACCTCTCTCTGCCTGCCTCTCTGCCTACTTGTGATATCTTTCTGTCAAATAAATAAATAAAATCTTAAAAAAAAATGACTGTTTCTTCAATCATTTAAAGGTACCGAAGAGAACCTTTTGTGGATATGATCTGTAAACTGTGTCTCCTTAATATTTGAACACTCAGAAAGAAAGTATTACTACGAAGCCCCCTGATGTTGTTGAACTTTGTTTAGCTCTCCCACAGTCATGAATACACATGCAGCTCTAGCATGATTGTGTTTAAGGGCTGCTTTTTGGCCTTCCTTTCTTGTCTTATATAAGGGGTACCAGTTGTCTGTCAGTGGTCTTCTATTATATCTTGTTACAAAATTTGTGAGAATAATTCAAATCAGCTTTTGTTTGTTATGTTCTCCTGTTTTAAACAATTTATATTTCACTTGTGGTATCCTCAGACAATCTGTTATAGTTAAAAGGAGCATTTATAAATGACTCCATATGCCAAGAAGAGGAAAGTGTGATGCTGTCTACACCAAGAATACCAATTTATTGTTACGTGAAAGTCTTGATTTAACGACTCGCTTTCTTGAAACACCCACAGTCTCTAAAGAAATAATAGTTTTTTGTTTTTCTAAAGATTTTATTTATTTGACAGAGCACAAATAGGCAGGTAGAGGGGAAGATTACACAATAGCTAGTATAGTTTTACTCTTTATAGAAGATTTAATAAACACTAACATTTAAGAACAAAAAATATGTTATAAAACTGGAAACCTGATAAAATGAAAGAAACATGAACACTGGAATCACATATATTTCAGTTCAAATTCTACATAGAAATCTGTCTTCACGGTAAAGAGAATGAGAATTTGGCCTTGGCCTTTGTAAATAGGCTCATTTCTGATATTGACACTCATCTATAGTTACAGATAGGCAAGGAAGAGTCATCAAGGCTTAAAGAAAATGAACTGGTAGTGTTGTCACCAAATTCAGCTGACATATGAAATCACCACAATGTATTTATCTTTTTATGTTCATCAATAAGTTAATAGTTTGCATTAATTGTTATACACCTATCAAGATAATTATAATTCCTTAAAAATATGGTATATTTATATGTATTATCATAGAAAGATAATGTATATGTTTTTTATTGAAGTATAGTTGACACACAATGTTAAATTAGTTTCAGGTGTACAACATAATGATTTGCCAATTCTACAGACAATCCTATATGTTATATTATGCTGTGCTCACTACATGTAGAGTCACCATCTGTAACAGGACCAATGACTATAATCCTGATGCTGTGCCTTTCATTATGTGTAAGCATCTTATTGACTTATTCCTCCCATAACTGGAAGCTTATATCCCCTTCATCCATTTTGCCTATCTCACTCCCAGCAACCATTAGTTTTTTCTCTGTATTTGTGGACCTGTTTCTGCTGTTTTTCTCTGTTTATTTTATTTTTTTGATCTTGCATTTATTTATCTTTCTCTGTCTTATTTCACTTAGCATAATACCCTCCAGGCCAGTCATGTTGTTGTCGTAAATGGCAGTTTCTCATCCTTTTTGTGGCTAATATTTCATTACACACATATGCGCAGATGGCATACACACACACACACACACACGCACACACACGTACACACACACCCTGCACATCTTCTTTATCCATTCCTCTATCAGTGGACACTTGGGTTCCTTCCATATCTTGGCTATTGTAAATAATGCTGCAATAAACATAAGGTTGCATATATCTTTTTCAAATTAGTGTTTTCATTTTCTTTGAGTAAATACTGAACAATATATTTTTTTTTAAAGATTTTATTTATTTATTTGTCAGAGAGAGTGAGCACAGGCAGACAGAGAGGCAGGCAGAGGCAGAGGGAGAAGCAGGCTCCCTGCTGAGCAAGGAGCCTTATGTGGGACTCGATCCCAAGACCCTGGGATCATGACCTGAGCCGAAGGCAGCCACTCAACCAACTGAGCCACCCAGGCGTCCCCTGAACAATATATTCTTAAACAGAAAAAAAGAAATTTTAGAATACTGTAGAGTAAGGTTTTTGTTAACATAATAAAAACAAATTCATGTATTCAAGTAAACTCTCAGTAAACATCTGATACAGTGTCAATCAAACTCCTAACAGTGGTGACCTCTGTGGAGAGGAGTAGATGGGGAAGGGTGTTGGTGTGCTGCATGATGGGAGGCCTCATGTTATATTTTGTGCACTTCTGTGTCATTTGGATTTGTTTTTAGGGTAAGGTTATATTCACATGTTAATTTTGTAAGTAAAATACAAGGAATATTATTGAAAATCACCAAAAACAGTAAGTTTAATTCTCAAATCACCTTAGAACTTTTTAAAAAGCAACTAAAGTTCTTAAATGCTATACTTCTATCTACAGGATTGCACTAAATTTTGATTCTTTCTAGCCTACTTTACTTTCCTAATCACAGAAAAACATGTTTTTGAGAAGAAAGGGAACATATCTTACTGAATCCACTGATTGGGCTCCCACAGTGAGCCCTCAGTGTTTACAGTGCAATCAAGTTATTACATACTAGGGAAGAAAACTGACACCACGTGGATGTACGTAATAGGACCCAAAAGAATTATCTAGAAAACTATCCTATCTTGTCATAAATACCTGGGGGTGGGGGTGGGACAAGGTCATTTCCTATGAGAAGGGCAAGCTTAACTAGTTGGGGTGATTAGCCAGAATGAAGCATTTGAAGAAAGGGACAAAAATAGGGGCAGAGATGGAGAAGGTAACATTTAAGGCATGTTCAGGGGACCGAGATCAAGAGAGGTGCAATGCACAATTGGTGGAACATTTTAGGGTATCTAAGGGGACAAAGGTAAGTTGTGGTAAATTGTGAACAGACTTAAAAACCAGATGTAGACTTAAGAGTTGCCAGAGTTGATGACAAGTGGTATATATAAATGACAATGTAGAGAGAGAGAGCATGCAAACTCTTTGGTGTCTCTGCTTATAAGAGCACGAATCCCAGCACGAGGGTCCTAACCTCGTGATCTCACCTATTTTCCTCCAAAGGCCCCGTCTCCAAAAAATCATCCAATTGAGGGTTAGAGGTTCTCTGTTAAAATTTGTGGGGGTTTATAATTCAGGCAATAGCAGTCAGAAAAAAAGTTAAAGAAGGCATTGTATTTGGAGACTGAGTGATTGGAAGAATATTAATGTTGGTGACAGAAATAGGGAAATTAACATGAGTCTGTTCAGATTAGATGAACTCAGTTCTAGATACATGTTTTAGTTATTTTAACTTTGAGGTGGGGAAAAGCAGTGAAGTACAAACATTTAGTAAATCTGGAAAGTTTGTCATAATGTGTCAAGATGTGTCCATTTTACTCATTTTACCCAGCATTCCCTGGGACTTCTAAATCTCAGAATCTAAAACTTTCCTCAGTTTTGGAACATTTTGTTTTATTTACATGTTCTCGTTTTAGTCTCTTATTGTCTCTTTCTTGGAAGGCCTATTGTCCAATACTGGAATTAGTCCTCGATGTCCTTCAGCTTTCCTTTAATTCTTTCTATGTCTTTGTATTTTTAACTGCTTCTGTGAGGATCCCTTGGTTCATTCTAGTTTGTTCCTCAGCTGTGCCCATTCTCTTCTGGAGCTCTTCCATTGGGATTTAAATGTCAATGATCATTCTTGTCATTTCTCTGAAAGCCCTTCTGTTCTTTGTTATGGATGTTACAGCCTCCTATTTCCCTAATGACATTAATTATACTTAATCTAAATTCTTGAGCAGATTTTTCTGTTAATTTTGTTTCCATATATATTAATATTTATTACCTGTTTTTTCATGGCGTTGGTTTGCCTGTGTGCTCATCTTTGTAATTGAGATCTTTTTGTTAGCTCAAGAAAAGATCTAGTGAAGTGGTTAAGAGCGTGAAGTCCAGAGCCCCATGGCTTTTCCCTGCCTCCGTTTCGTCCTGTATAAAAGGAAGGCTGTTCTGTCCCTACCTCACAAGGCTTTTGTGAGAATTAGATGATGAATATATACAAAGCTTTTGGAAGGCAGCCTACCACCTTACCCAGTCCCTACCATTCACTCAGTATTCACTTCTAATGTTAAGAGCGTAATGAAATGCTTAATATCAATAAATAGTTGGTGCTAATTTTATGTGACTACTGAAGCATTTTTTTATAGCCAGACTCCAGCAATTATATGAAATGTTAGGTTGTGCTGCTGGGCTAGTTTGTCTTCTGGGTGTAGGGACGTACTCTGAATGCTGTCAGCCACCACCGGCATTTATTGCTCCAGGGGTGTGGGTGGAGTCTGAAGGTGAGCGTGAGAGAACATGATAGTTCCTTCTCGAGCCAAGCGTGTGTGTGTGTGTGTGTGTGTGTGTGTGTGTGTGTGTGTGTGGACTTGAAGACAACCCAGCTACTCCGATCTGGTTATCACTACTTCCCACCTTGCTGGGAGTGTGTCTGCCTGTGGGTCTCTATTCTGTCGGTTGTAGGGCTTTATGATGAGGAAGTGAAGTGTGGCT
Organism: Martes martes; assembly: GCF_963455335.1. Classification (NCBI taxonomy): domain Eukaryota; kingdom Metazoa; phylum Chordata; class Mammalia; order Carnivora; family Mustelidae; genus Martes; species Martes martes. Next base: position 97,982,968 of record NC_137892.1, on the reverse strand, counting down.
TGTGGTCTAACCCTCACCTACGAGATCTTCAGTGAGTGTTCTGAATGTGAGCCGCATACTACTATTTGACAAACAATTATGTATTTTGAACATGTACTCTTCTCTCCCAGTAGGTCTTTGGTATTTGCCCCCGTGTCAAAATGCTCATTTTTAGCTGTGGATACAGCAGTATCCAAAAGTGTTATCAAGATAAGATCTTTGTTTCCATTTTCTAGCTTATGTATGTAGTTCTAGTGTCTAAATATATCCATTAATACCACAGAGTATAGATTTTCCCTTGTGAGCTGAGGTTTTTACTCATAGATTTAGAAATAAGAGCTGGGAGCAACTGGAAAACATCCTAAGCCCTTGACTCTTTTGTATTAATGAAATGTTGGAAGAGACATGAGAGTTTCTTCAACTGCTGCTTAGCTGAGCTGTTTTGTTTTCATGGAAACGAATGATGTCTTTAAGGGAAGAAGGTAAACGTGAGCAAATGAGAAAATGTAGGCACCTAAACGTTTCTGCATGCTACCTGCACATCCCAGAAGAGAGTTCGCCCAGGAGCTTGGGAACACAGTGGCGATAGCCAGAAGCTCTCTAGACCCAGTTTTCCAAGTGGGGTGCCAGTGAGGCCTAGACGTTTTGAAGCAATAATGTATTCAGTGTCTGAGCTCACAAAGGGCGATGGCAGTGACACTTGTCATCCATCCCCTGCAGAGCTGTCATTGTGGGAACTGGTCACCAACACTAAGAAATGACTTGTGATAAGAACGATGCCGGTAGAAAGATGTGGAAAAGTGAAGAGAATTGATGTTGATTTTCTTTCCCTTTTGAGCTCTTCAGCATATACGTTGCCTCAAATTTGATGCTTATTAAGATTCTCCTTAGCAGAAGAGAGGAACGCCTATTATGTCCTAAGGATTGAGGTTTGTGTGACATGTCTTGAAAACCTCATACTGTAATTTCTTTCTTTTGCACATCCTAATTTCTCTGGGTTGGATGCAATTCATTGACCCAAAAGTATCTGATGGCATTGATTTGGCTCTTATACAAACTCTCTGACTCAGCCAGTTAAAGAAAGTTCTGGCTCATCAGAAACAAAAAAGAAAAAAAAAAAAAAACCCAAAACCTGAAAAACTTGAGCAATTCATTTGACAGCTTTGAGTATTCAGTTAGATTTAAAATGTGTTGCCCTTTTGTTAAATGACAGCATTCCATTTATTGTGGCTCCCATCTTTGGGCTTTTTTTCTTTTGGTTAAAGAGCTTTGATAGAGTTGGGTTATAGCACTATGTAAGAAAAAAGGAAATTTCAAAATTCCCTTTGAAAGAAAGGGAGTTTCAAAAGGAACCAGAGGTGAATCTTCACTGATCTCAGTGGCAAAGCAAAGGATAAATGGAAGCCTGGCTTTCATAATTGGTATTTTTGTTTTACAGCTGGTTTCCACTTCAATAAAGTTTTTTTAAAAGGAATCTAAGTGCACATACCTATTACATTCTGCTAAAGTGAATATCAGCCTTTGGATACAGCAAGCATCGCATAGAGTAATATAGTGTAGTGATTTGGATCATGAGTGAAATCCTGGCTTAAACCCTAACTAGCTGTGTGGTCTTCAGCAATATCCTTAACTGTGCTGTGGCTCAATGCCCTCATGTATAAACTAGTAATAAAAATTTTATCTGTTTGATATGATTGTTAAAGAGGACCACATGAGTCAGTACACCAAAAGCACTATATATGTGTTTGTTATTAGTATTTCCTTTAAAGGAGATCACCTGAAATTTTGGGAAAGCTGAAGTTCTTCAAATATATGAAATGAAATGATTTCTGAAGCCCTTTGTAAAATATGTTTTATGGTTATGATATCATGTGCCTTAAGTGATTACTGAATAACTTCCCCCAATTCCTATTAGGAAGCACAGCACTTAAAACAATGATTCTTCTTACTAGCATCATTGTTTTCCAAAATTTAAATACTTTCTTTCCTTTGGATGGCTCAATATAAAAAGTACCAAATACATGATGTGCTCCTTTTGGAAGGAAAAGCTTATCCATAATCCCATAACAATAATATTTGTCATTAGTAGCATAGCTCAGTAATGCTATTTGGAGTATTTTGGTTCATTTTCAGAGCCAATAGCAAAAAAAAAAAAATTACATTAAACTTTTATATTCATTCAATTACAATGCCCCTTAATGTAAATATAAAAAGACCAACAGTGGAATTGTCTGTAATTCTTGGCTTGCTTTCTTTTTGTGCCTTCTTCAGTGTTAACTCTCTGTTGATGAAAATATTCATACCAAAATGTTTATCCATCCCCTCAAATTGAACTTACTGTAAACTTAAATCCTCATTTATGTTTATTTCCCTCCACCTGTCATCTCCATGAATATTCCCCTTACTCTGCCTACATGAGCACAGATATCCACACAGCACCTCTGCTCAGCTTCCTCATCAGATGTTCCTTTGTTTTCCTCATCACCCAATTCCAAGAATTTAGTCATGCTTGACTCACAATTTCTCTTCACTCCATTCTTTCAGTAGGCAACTAAATCCTAGTGAATCTTCCTTTAAGTAGGTCTTGTTTATATTACTTCTATTCTACCACCATGGAATACTCTTGTTTATATTCCTTCTTTTCCATACCTGTTATGACTCAAGATGAAATCCTTAATTTCTGATTTCTTTTTCCATACAAACACTGTATTTAACAATCTGGGTTTATTGATCAGATTACTTTGTATTATCAGATCTAGATGCAAGATGCCCATTGCTTTTAAAAAAATGTACTGGTTAATTATCCTTTAGGTGTGGGGAGATAAAAAATGGACAAGGGATGAGGAAAGTCATATCATCATATCATAAAATTACATGAGAAGTTTAGATTAAACAGCTAAAAGTAATTTTCTGAAATGAGGCGGATATTAATTTTCTATTTATATCTACTGAATTAGTTTTCTGTGGCTGTAATAATATATTCCATAAACCGTGTCTTAAAGCAACAGAAAGTTGTTCTCTTAACAGCTCTAGAGGCCAGGCTTCTAAAATCAAAAGGTGTCCTTCTGTAGGGCACTCCCTCTGGGACTCTAGAACTGAATCTCTTCTTCACCTCTTCTAGATTCTGATTATTGCCAGCTTCCCGGCTCGTGACTGCTGCTTTCTGTTTTCTCTTCACAGGGACTTCTCTCTCTTCTTTTTTGTGTGTCTTTAAGGACACTTGGGTTAATTTTATGTGTCAACCTGGCTAGGCTATGATGATCAGTTGTGCGGTCAAATGCTAGTCTAGATTTATCGGTGCAGGTGTTTTGTATATGTGGTTAACATTTGTGATCAGTTGACTTCAAGGTTAGCCTCAGTAATGTGGGTGGGACTCATGCAAGTAGTTGAAGGGAGCTCAAGAGCAAAAGCTGAGGTTTCCTGCAGAAAAAATTCTGCTTCAAGACTATAACATAAAAAACCTTCCTGAGTTTCCAGCATGCTGGCCTGCCTTCCAAATCTGAGACTCAAGACTGTGTTAACTCCTACCTGAATTTCCAGCCTACTGTATGGATTCAGATTTGCCAGCCCCTACAATTGCATGGGTCAATTCCTTAAAATCTCATTCTCTCTTTTTCTCTATTTATATATATTATATTGGTTTTATTTCACTGGAGAACCCTGACTTATGACTAATACAGGACCCAACCAGATAATTCAGGATGATGTCATTTCCCAATGCTTAATTTAGTTCATCTGTAAAGACCCTTTATCCAAATAAGGTAACATTCATAAGTTTTAGGAACTTGATGTGAATATGTTTTGGGACTATTTTTCTGCCTAGTGCAGCTAATCTGTAAATTAGGAGTTCCTGCTCAATTTTAAGAATATCACAGAATGTTACCAAGTTTTTCAAAGGTGAAACAATTTTCAAAACAGTTATCAATACAGAATTAATTTTATTCACATCAAAGAATGAATATGTATGCCAGAAGGAACTTTTATAAGAGGGAAGAAAACTGTAATGTGTAGTGAATTGTAGCTTTAATATTCATGTATGTAGCTGTATTTATTATTAAATCTAGAACCTGAGCCACGCTTTTAGGAAAAAAAAAATGAAAGTACTTCACAAAGACATCCATCTTTCTACAAACTAGAAACCCAATTTTAAAACATTAGGCCTAGAGGTTAGCACATATGATATTTGTTTTGATAATTTGCATATTTGCCAGAGTTTATGAAGGGTTTTTTTCCCAGTGACTAAGTTGTTCAAGCTCTTTATATATCAGACTGAAATAAATAATAACCATATTTTTAAGGTATGTATTAATTCCTCTCTTATTGTCCAATTTTTTAAAGCCTGTTGAAAAAATACAGATTTTTTTTCAGATGGGAGTCAGTGCCTAAATAAAAAACAGATTTCTACTTAAAAATAATTTTGCATTCAGTGGATAATAAATAGCTCCTGGGTTTTGTTGAGTGTGGTTCCTTTTAGCATTCTTTTCTTTCTTGCAGGATTTCTTAAGATTCAATAATAGAACTTGGTCTATATTAAATGACCACATCTGTTTGTGTGTGTGTGTGTGTGATGAGGATGTTTAAGGTCCACTTTCTTAGCAGCTTTCAAGTATGCAATACAGTATTATTAACTATAGTTACCATGCCTATAAATTATATCCCCATGACTTACTTATTTTATAACTAGGAGTTTGTATTTTCTTTATGTTTAAATTTTTCTTACCTTTTTGAAACAGCATAATTTTAAAAGATTATTATACTCAAATAATAAATCTGAGCAATAATTTAGTGAGTTGTCTTCTGGCCTGGAACTCATCAGATATTTGATTTGGGGTGTGGGGAAAGAGCTGGAAAACCAGTAACAAAGTAAGAACTCTCAGCATAAATAAATGAGCTGTGTGATTCTAAAATAGCCTTTGGAGCTCTACTTTCATTAATACTTACACACTAATTGTACAAAGATCCACAATCTTGGATGTGTTTCGGTAGTACAATTTCCACTGTCCTGAAACATTTTGCATCTGGTTTATTATAGTTGAGACATCTCAAACATATATTTGTGTAGTTTTGTATCTCTCTTCCCTCTTTTTCTCCTAAATTCCCCCCTCTTTATTCCTCTTGGGAAAAGGTCATTGTTATTATTGTATTAAATACCTGAAGGAGGGTATCCAGTCTTTTTCTAAAGTTAGTATTTTCATTCCCTGGATAATTAGGGAAGTGAATGCTGACTAGGAACAGTTTCTAACAGTAAGTTACTTGAAGGTGACTTTAGAAGAAATCACCCTAAGTGTGTCTTTCTGTTCAGAGTCTATAGAAAAAGGAGTTAGAGGAGGCTTAGCAAATTAACACAGAGGCGTGCTAACGAAGACTTAGGAAAAACTGATTTGTCATTTGGGCTGGAGACAATTTTACATTTAAAAGCGTTTCTGCTAGTATTATTAGTGATCATTTTTAGGTATGCGCACTCTGTCAGAAACTCTCCAGGTGTTCACCCCATTCTTTCCTGCTCCTGCAGCAGGCCCCTCACGTAGGTATGGGGTCCAATTTACATGGAGAAATTAGGGTTGCAGAATCTGTGCGTGATTATACAGGGACTGAGCCAGGACTGGAGGTGAGGTCCATCTGGTGTACCAGTTCTTCACTGGCCATCCGTTTCGTGTTTGAAATAAAGGAGGTGGTTTTAAAATGTTCTTTATTTGCTCTAAGCATGTTTCAGAAGGAAAACTATGGTGACACATGTTAAGAATTGAGGAAATAGTTCAAATAACTTTACTTAATTTGGGAAACATGGAAATCTTGTCCACTCTTCTTTGACTCCATGTTTTACATTATGAATATATGATGTTTAAGTATGCACATGCCTGATCTTTCCCTAGAATCAAATTTGAGAGAGTTCCCAAGGGCAAGGGCTGCTCCCAGAATTCTTCCAGGTAATAGGCAAGGTCTGGAAAGTTGAGTCCAAACAAAGTCATTGCCTTGAGGAAAGAGAAAAGCTGGGTAGGTTATCAAATAATGGTGCTGCATATGGAATGCTGTTTCCCTCGCCCTTCTTTTGAGGCTCCCTTTGTGTTAAGTTTAAGGAAATGCCTCTCTGAGTAGCTGCCGAGGGGGAGTATTTTTATTTTGAGCAGTCAGGGATCACGTATACTTTAGGCTTTGCATATATCATTTTGCGAGAGCAGTTTCTTTCTTTTCTCCTCTTGACTGTGCGGAATGATTTCCGGCGTTTGGTTGTGAGCAGAACTTGCTCTCTGTAACTAATTCATCTGGAAGAAGTCCATTATTTTTGCTACTACTGAGTCAACAGATGCAAATGCTTTAGAACAACTGAATTTATTTAAAAATCTGTTGGTTGTTTTTTTTTCTGATGGTTTTTTGGGTTTTCCTTTAAAATAAGAACTTAGTGTTCATTATTTTTGAAAGAATAAATTCACTCTGAAGGAAGAACTCCATTGCTGGCTAATAAGAACTTTGACATTTAGAACTGGCTTGTAAAGTCCTTTTTTTAACTATGTTTGAATATTCATTGAAGAATTATTAGTAGCTCTCAGCTCTCTAATACTAATAAAAACAAACAAAAAACAAGCTCTGTAGGTCAGTGAGCCTTCATCTGTTTATTTTCCTAGAAAATTCTGAGTACAGGAATTTTAAGGCACTTCATGAGGTTGCTTGTTGGTGGTTATGTCGAGTTCACTAAGGTCCATCCTTTATTTAACTCCCTGGTCAGCTTCTTGCTCTTGGGTGCTTCTAAGAAACTGATAGAAATCATAGACTTCCAAAGACTGTCCCTGAAAACCTTGCTGATTAACTTTGTAAGTCGAGAAAATCTGGCTAAGGGTAAGATACCCAAGCTATCACTAGTGATAAACCACAGTGTGGAAGAATCAAAGAGAGATGTACTTCTAGACTGACATTTGATCCAGTTTGTTAATATGTGTCTAAATTTATTATCTGACATCATTGTTTAATCACAGCTATTCTTTGACTTCCAGTTTGGTGAGATGCCATCTTACTAAACTGAAATGTCTCATTCACACAGAGTACCCTCCCTTGTCACATTGGCTCATGGCCCACATTTTTCCTAATTGTAAACAATTTCCTTGTTCATGCTACTTTATATTATACTGAGATCTTGCCAATGTTTTTTCAGTTGTATTGCATTAACTCAAAGACACACTGGCTTCTACCATGGAAAATAAACCCAAAATTGGACATGCCATGCCGTAAGACTGCACCAGCTGAAAAACTCATGAGTCTTTTCCCTCATTTCTCTTCACTTCCTCAAACCAGCCTTTTCTGTGCTTTTGTCAGAGGTTTCTTCTAATCATTACTTCCTTTTTTAATATCCTTATGTTTCTTTCTTGTGTGATATATTATAGAACACTTAGGTCATTATTGAGTTCCTGACCAAAATTTTCTATTTCTATTGATTTTGTATATACCTATGCTGGGTATTATTTCAGAATACTCTGAGTATACTCTTTTGCTGCTCCCCAAAGTCACAGAGCATGGTGGGGCCATAGAAACCTCTTGGTCAGCCCATCTCCCTTTGAAAAAGAGAACTAATGATCCTAAAAGTTAAGTGACTTGTCCAAAGATCCACAATTAATTAGCAACAGAGATGAAATCTGAACTCAGGACCCCTTCCTGTAAAATCTGATACTATTTCTGTACTGCTCCCTCTACACTCAAAACAAAATGGAATTTGGGTGTTTGGTCAGCAGGGTTTGACCACCCAAGAAAGAATGTGGGGAAAAACCAAAGCATACCTTCCTTGACACCCCAGGAACTTCACCCAATCCTCAGGTAGTTAAAGCCTTACCTAGTCTACTTTTTGTTCTTTTCATTTGTGTTTAACTTGTATAAGCACTTTGACGTTTTCAAGTGATTTTCATTGTATAATCTAACTTTTCCCTGAAGAAAATAAGGAGTCATCTCTGCATATGCAGGCTTACTTTCAGGACAGGAAAAGGCCTAAAATGTAGGGCTAGACACCCTTCATGGTCCTGACCCTTCTCCACCCCATTCAGGATCCAGGGTCTGTCATAGGTCTGTGGTGGCTGCATCCAGAAGGGTGTGGTTTCATCTTGTGCCTGGTTATTGCCCATCAGACCAGGGTGCTAGATTCCTTTCAGTGACCTACCAATCAAAGAAATGTGTTTCATCACAGCGCATGAGAATTTTGTGAGTTAGCACTTCGGTTTGTCATCCTGCTTTCATTTTATTTTTAATATGCATTTTGTACAACCCAGGTTGTAGTGGCCGTGAGTAGCAAATGGTTCCTTACTAAAGTGGTTACATTGTCGTTGGCTAAAACTCACAAATAGGGCTTTCCTAAAGGCTTCTCTGATTCTGTTGGCAAAACAGCGGTTTTCCTTTTAAGTATCATAGTCTTACTGTATTCTGTAAATATCTCTATGAATCTACTATTATGTTTTTATTAGAAATGTCTCTATATTTCTGTTTTATAGTATGACTTGAGTGCAGAGACCATTTGAAAAATTGGCATATCTTTTACAAATGTAGTAGAATGGTTTGCATGCAGTGGGTACTCAAATATTTTCTAATTGTGTGACGCTTTGAGGTATTGAAATTTTGCTTTCTTTCCCACTTTTTCCAATACCTATAAAATAAAAGCAGGAATCTAGAATATTTCTATAAAACAAACTTTTGGGGGTAGAAATGTGCATTTAGAAGAATTCAAGTTGTTCATATTATATAACCAGGAGGGAGATGGGAAGGAAACCAATGTCTTTGAGTAACTAGATGAAGTAATGTAGTTTTTAGGTATATATTTAGAATTACTTATGTTCTTTAGATTTAACCTCTACCTCAACTCTGTTGCCTTCCATGCAAAAAACTATGAGACTCTAAGACCAAACGTGTTATTTCAGAGTGTCGTTTTGGTATGTGATTATTTTCTGCTGAAGTAAACCATAAATTCAGTAGAGTATGTGCCAGCCTGAAATCCCATGATGAGTGTAGAAATTTTTTCTTAAGATTTTCTCACATTCATTGTCATTTTGAAATGGAAACACCATCGTGGTGAGTGGTAAGGCAGAAGGCACTAAAGGGGACCTCTACACACAAGACCCTACAAAGGGGCTTTTACTTTGGGCCTTGCTGTGACTGGACTATGTTTTGGCAGTGAACACCAACATTAAGTCAATATATTTGATAAGCAGTCTTTTCTTGGAACAAAATAAACTCACTGAGGCTGATGCCAAAATGACCATTTATTAATTGGAAATACTATGTACAATAGGGCTCCTGGGTGACTCATTTGGTTAAGCATCCAACTCTTGATTTCAGTGCAGGTGATGATCTCAGGGTTGTGAGGTCAAGCTCCACATCCAGCTCTGTGCTCAGCAGGGAGTCTGCTTCTCTTCCTCTCCCTCTGCTCCTCCCACCCTCTATCTCAAATAAATCTTTAAAAAATAATATTATGTACAGTATCAAGCCCAATGTATATACATCAATGATCACTATATTCTTTGCCTGTAAGCCAGCGCTTGAGATGCTAAGTTGTAACAATAGTGGTGACTTACTCAAACAATGAGTAAAAAGAACACTTAGTAGAGGGGCATTAACATTAAAGTGAGTAGTACATCCTGTATTGGAGTGGAAAGGTACATGAAAATCCAAACTATTAGATATTTTTATAGAAAACATGAAATATGAAGGTGGTCAGTTGTGTGAATGAAATATTTAATACCATTAAGATCAGACTGTTATATCCCCCTGGATCCATGTATATTTTTAAGGATATGTCTGCCAATTAGAGAAATCCTTACTGAGCATGATGGGACATTAGCTTCTATATTTGATTCTTTTGGCCTTAGTTTTCATACCTCCTAACTTAGCACTGACCATCTTCATGTTCTTGCCATCTTTTCTCTGAGCAGTTTATTAAGTCCCTTTTTCCATATTATGATACTGTAAATGTCGTCCACCCTGAGAATGTGAGCCATATGGCTCTAGGGCTGGGACATTCCAGTCTGAGGGAAAAGTGAGGGCAAAGGCCCTGGCTTGTGTCTGGATTATTCTGAGAATAACAGAAAGGTTAGTATGGCTAGTAGATAGTGAGCAAGAAGGGAAATAGTAGGAGATGATGTGTTGAAAATAACCTACTGAGGTGATGTGAGAAGCTGGAATCCATTAATCCAGGAGATGATGATAGGTTGGGTTAGGGTGGCAGCAGGACAAGAGGCAAGAAGTGTAGATCTCCCATTTATTCAACTGTGCATGTAGTAAGTACAGAGTCAGATGCATTTATAGATATATTTTTAAAAAATAAATGACTCAAGAAAGTGGCAGTCATTTAGACTTGGTAGTTAGGCTTATTATGATAAATCTTATAATGGACCATGGATTTTAAGCTAAGTAAAAAGAGAATTAAGAGCATAAGCACAGTAATCAGCAGGTTGATCAATTCTTGGTCGTACAGGAGTTGAAAGATTGTGGTTGTGCCAGAGTGAATTGGAATGATGGAACATGATGGTAATAGACTAGGATTATGGAAATTGAGATTGTGGGTGGGTTGCATTTATGGTTAATAAGAGTGAGCTTGGGCATGAAGGGCTGAGGTAAGTGGTGATAAGATCACCATATTATTAGAGGTGAAGAAGTTAAGGATTCGGGTGGCCAGACTATTGAGGGTTTAATTTTTTGGATGTTGCTATTATGAAAGAATTAGGACAGCTTTGAGCATATTTCCAGGAATCCAGATGCTAAAATTTTCAGGGATTGAGGAATAGTCATCTGGAGTTGCCATAGTTGACTGTGACAAGGAGATAGAGTAGATATGATCTGATGACAGTAAATTCACAACTGGGTGGTTTTTGGGGGGAAAGGGGAAATATGAGCAGTGGCAGTTACGACACCTACCAGACTTCTGTACTCGATGGAACTGAGCTTTTAGGAAAGAGAAGAGTCATTCCTAAACAAGGTTCCAGGAAGTGCCCTTGTGGGAGAGATATTTAGACAAGGACATGAAAGAAATGTTCAGGATGGAGGTTGAGAATATGTGCGATTAGGGATGTTGATGTATCTGCTTTTTTTTTTTTTTTTTAAACTCAATTGTGGTATCAGAGACATAGGTTGTATCTTATTCGTATCTGGGTTCCAAGCATCTGTCACAATAAAGCATGGTTGAATGATTTAATGTTGTATAGGTTCCCCCAAAATAATCGAGCACATTTTTAGAAAATAAATCTCAGCCGTAGTTTAGGTTTGTGAAAGTTTAATGTTTCTCAGACTATAAATTAATGTCCCAGTGAATAACTGGGTACTTGGCTCATAAATGTCCAGGCAACTGTAAATGTATATTCTGTGTAATTGTTTAATATTTAAGTGGCTAGCTACTCTTCTCGCCCCTTCTTCAATATGGCCTGTTTTCATATTGAATTTAATTTCATTTGTAATTCTTTATTGGTTTTCCAGCCCACAACTAAGTGCCATTATCATACACAGAGCACCACCAATTCCTGTTAATTAGCCCTATAATTGCAAGTGAAGGAATTGAATGCACTTGAGTTTCCCATGAAAATTAAAAAATAAAATGGAAATCCACTAATTGCCTATTTCACTTTCACAAGATTTCATAATTACTGAAGCATCTCTCCGCTGCTTTGAATTGATGCTTCTGACTATAAATTATGGTCCAGGTGCTCACAGGATGGGCGGTCTTCGGTTATGCCAATTTTCTATTTGTTAGTAACAAATAGGAAAACACTGTGAGAAAAATACTTCTCCTCTAATGTGGGGAAAAAAACAACTCTGAACAGAATTTCTCTTCTTTAATGTAAAAAATCTCTGTCACTCAGGGCGCCTGGGTGGCTCAGTGGGTTAAAGCCTCTGCCTTCGGCTCAGGTCATGATCCCAGGGTCCTGGCATCGAACCCCACATCGGGCTCTCTGCTCAGTGGGGAGCCTGCTTCCTCCTCTCTCTCTGCCTACTTGTGATCTTTGTCTGTCAAAAAATAAATAAATAAAATCTTTAAAAAAGAAAAATCTCTGTCACTTAACATCTGTTGATGTTCATTGGGAGGGACATAAGCAGGGAGAAAGGGAGGCCAAGCACAAAAGTCTCACTGGAAATTAGGAAGCAGGATCACACCATACTAGATATCTTATCAAGAACATAGTCTTGAATAGTATAATTGTATAAAAATGTTTTCTAAAAGCATTCATCAGTTATGGTGGTATATGATGTTTGCAATCAATTTATTTATAGTCTGCCACTAGGAAGGTCTAGCTCAAAAAGCCGATCTCTATCACTTTAGGTGAGCTGATAGAATGTATCACTTTAGGTGAGCTGATAGCGTGTATTAAAAACAATGGGGAGAAGGGCGCCTGGGTGGCTCAGTGGGTTAAAGCCTCTGCCTTCAGCTCAGGTCATGGTCCCAGGGTCCTGGAATCAAGCCCCACACCAGGCTCTCTGCTCAGCAGGGAGCCTGCTTCCCTTCCTCTCTCTCTGCCTGCCTCTCTGTCTACTTGTAATCTCTGTCAAATAAATAAATAAAATCTTTTTTTAAAAAATTGGGGAGTGTATGTGCTATGGTGAGTGCTGTGAAATGTGTAAGCCTGATGATTCACAGACCTGTGCCCCTCGGGCAAATAATGCATTATGTGTTAATAAAAATAATTTAAAAAATAAAAAGCTATATTTCAAATAAATAGCTGTATTTCAAATAAAAAGCTATATTTTCAAGCAATGTGAATATTTTATTTTTTTTTAAGATTTTATTTATTTGACAGAGATCACAAGTAGGCAGAGAGGCAGGCAGAGAGAGAGGAAGGGAAGCAGGCTCCCCGCTGAGCAGAGAGCCTGATGAGATGCCAGGCTCAATCCCAGGAGCCTGAGATCATGATCTTAGCCGAAGGCAGAGGCTTTAACCCACTGAGCCACCCAGGCGCCCCGTGAATAATATTTTAAAATAAATATGACTATATATATAAAAGAAAAAAATAAGTAACACTTATTGACCACCATCTAAATGCTAGATACTGTGTTAAGCACTTTCTATGTATTATTTCATTGAATCTTTTTTAAAAAAAAGATTTTATTTATTTATTTTATGACAGACACACAGAGAGAGAGGAGTACAAGCAGGGGGAGTGGGAGAGGGAGAAGCAGGTTTCCCACTAAGCCTGCTGCGAGACTTGATCCTAGAAGCCTTGGGATCATGTCCTGAGCCAGAGGCAGATGGTTAATGACTGAGCCACCCAGGAGCCCCTATTTCATTGAATCCTTACAAAAACACCATTAAATCCATTTCACAGATAAAGAAACAGAATGCAAAAGTAACTTGCCTAAGATCACAAAGCTAGTTAGTGTCAGAGGGGCAGAACAGCCTTAGTGAGCCAAGAGACCATGCTGAATTGCCCCCCAAAGATGTAATTCCATAAGCAAGCTGTTTAAGAAGTAAGGCTGTGGCTAAGTGAGTTTAACGATTTGCTGAAGATTGTTCTAATAGTCTTACATACATTCATTCATTGATTCATTTACTGATTTAAGATATTTTGAGTGCTAAAAAAAAAAATTAAAAGAATAAAATATTTTGGGGCGCCTGGGTGGCTCAGTGGGTTAAAGCCTCTGCCTTCAGCTCAGGTCATGATCCCAGGGTCCTGGGATAGAGTCCCGCATCAGGTTCTCTGCTCAGCAGGGAGCTTGCTTTCCTTCCTCTCTCTCTGCCTGCCTCTCTGCCTAATTGTGATCTCTGTCGGTCAAATAAATAAATAAAATCTTTAAAAATTTTAAAATTAAAATTAAAAAATAAAATAAAATATTTTGAGTGCTTTTTATGTCAATACCAGAAATGACCTTGAAGATCAAGTATCTTGACTATCTTTGTACCCTCTTGCCAGGCTGTACTCCTAATACACACTAAGGTATGTTAAATGGATTATCCACAAAGATTTTTATTGCAGGAAATTGGGTACAAATCTTGTTAGGCAGATTTATCCTAGAAATGCACATTGCAACTTCATAGAGGCTCTTGTTTCCAGTAGAAATTCATTGAAAATACATGTTAAATCAATGAAATGGTGATAGTTCAGGTTAATAAAAATGCTCAAATGCCTTAAAGTACTTATTAGCAAAACTGGAACCCAAACCAGTACTGTATACTCACAAGTGAGGCTTCCCAGAAATCTTCAGTACAAAAATGGAAAACCTACCACTGCAGTTTGCAGTGTCCTCTAGGAAGAATGAGACCACATATACTCTAAGTGACCTGGTGCATAGTATGCATACATGATAAGGAACAGTCCCTATAAGAATGCCTCAGGGGGCATCTGACCAGCTTAGTGGGTAGAGCATGAAACTCTTGATCTTGGTGGTGTGAGTCTGAGCCCCACATTGAGTATAGAGATTACTTAAAAATAAAATCTTAAAAAAAATTAAAATGAAGAAAAGAGTACATCTATTCTTAAAGCCTCTAAATTTTAGTAAATATTAAATGGAACAGAAAATACATATTAATTTTGGAGCAGGTTTTTTTTTAAATAAGGTACAATTAGATACATATCTCAGCAGTATTTAATTTTTCAATCTTTACACCTTACTGTGAATTCTACCTTAAAATTGTTTCCTGTGATTTGTTCTCAATTTTCTTCTTAGTGTCACAAACTCCAGGGATAACTATTTTTCTGCAGGGTCGTTGAACACCCATTTGTCTCTGTGGCATGACAGACTGTTCAAGTGAGCCTTTTCAACCAACTTAATTTCTGTCTTTCCCCACAAATGATGATGGTGGTAGGAAGAAGATAAGTTAGAGGTTAGACAGTGTAAAACCCTGGAACTTTTTCTCTTATTCATAAGATACTTTCCCCCTTTTTTAGTGCTCTCTCGTGCTTTGAGTTGGAATATTCTCTTACTACAATCCAATATACATTGTTTCATATATATCATTTATTTTTCTCTACTATAATCTATTGCTACTTGTTCTTAAAAAAAAGGCTAAAAGTGTGGCTTAAATCAGAAAGATTCTTTTAAATATTCAAGTACTATCTACATAAAATTTATACAATGATTTTGTATAGGAATGCTCTGTTCTTTTGTGTCACAGTCTAAACTTTTAAGTCTAAAATATTCGGGGCTCCTGGGTGGCTCAGTTGTTAAGCGTCTGCCTTTGGCTTGGGTCATGATCCCAGGGTTCTGGGAGACCGAGCCCTGCATCAGGCTGCCTGCTTGGAGGGAAGCCTGCTTCTCCTTCTCCCATTCCCTATGCTTGTGTTCCCTCTCTCTCTCTGTGTCTCTCTCTGTCAAATAAATAAAATATTTTTTAAAAAGCCCAAAATATTCATAAATGCAAAAATTTACTAGAGTGAGTTTTCTTAACATTAAGGTTTTATATTCGGTAGACTGAGAATTACTTTATTTTTTGTAAAATTAAAAAAAAAAAGGCAGGAGAAGCTTTGTACCTTGCTTCTTTTTTTATATTAGTGCTATCAATCCTGTTAACATTTTCCTATTTTCTGAACAGCTAGGCTCTTTAAAAAGGTCTTTGTCATCTCACATTTGGTAATATCATCTTTCATGAACACAAGACTAGAGGCTAAGTAAGTTTATTTTATTCCTTCATCCCTCCCCATCCCATTACCTATATATTCTTTAGTTGAATATTTTGCAAATGTTATAAATTGACCCCAGCTCACTTCGGCATTAGGGGATTTGATGAGAAGAGACTGGTTTGTTTAGTTGAAGAAATTTCTGGACAACATAGGTAAATAAAGCAAGAACAAGAATAATTCTGGATGCTACAGAAGTAGGAGTTGCTGTCCATTGACAATAGTTGACTGACAATGACTTCCAAATTTAAAATTCCTAGGAGAGAGAATCTGAATGCTCTAGCTTGAATCAGGGTATTTATCCTGGGTTGGTAAGCTCTGGTCAGGGAGCATGGTTTTAGAGCATTTATACCGTTAGACATGAGGGGCCATTTCTGTAGGAGGAGAAGTGGTGGTAAGTGGGCAGCCATCTTTAAGATTCTTTGCAATAATTGTCCATATGGGCTTCCCTAAAAGGGAAATGAGAAATTCCATTCAACTTAAAGCATTTACACACACATGCACACACACAGAGCTTGGGAACATGTTTACTCTACTCTACTTAGGATATTTTATAGTGTAAATCTTTGTTAACATTTCGTAATTGTTGCATTCTACAATGATTTCTACATTGTGTTGATTTTGTTCATCTAGAGTCTTAAATTTTCACTTGTCACAAAAAACAGGGTTTGTGAAAATTTTTGATTATTTGTCTAATCAGTTCATTGCTTATACTTTCTGAAAGAAAAATCACGGTTCATAGTGGGGCTGGGGGAGTGATTTATTATATAGGTAGTCCAGTAATCACTATAAAACACACTTGTTGAGGAAAGGGATTTAGTTTTATTCACTTTAGCATCTACAGAATCTAGTACCAGAGTCCATTACCCATCTTGATAGAGTCAATAATCACTTTCTGAATGAATAAATGAATGGGTGACATACCCAAAAGATAGGCATACATTTTATTCTGTTTGTAAGCATGTTGTCATAAAAAGTCCATATTCTCTGTTAAGCTCTCCAGAGGATCACCTTTAATCACCTTTAAATCAAATTAGTTAGAGATCGAAAAGATAAGTACTAGTTAGCTCATTGGATGGAGAATGTTATTAAAGTGACAGAAATGACCCAAGTATCGGCTTAACTTCCTAGAGACTGTGTAAGAACACATGGACACACAGCCTGTGTATCATCTTCCCAGACTTGGGAGATAAATGGATTTGAAGATAGGAAACTGCATAAGAGGTAATTATCGTTAATACTGATTTGTAACCAAAAGAATGATCAGGAATAAAAATATACATTTCAGTTTCAGTAATTATATTCAACAAAGGTATAAGAAGAGCTTACATGGAGCATTTTCTCTTAGAATTTTTTTTCTTTTTGGTGTGCCAAGTCCTTTTTGGCAAGTGCATACATAGGACTTTTTGTTGACTTGGTGATTTAATGTTTGTGTAATTGCATGGCTGTATTCTTTTTTTTTTTTTTTAAGATTTAATTTATTTACTTGATAGAGATTACAAGTAGGCAGAGAGGCAGGCAGAGAGAGAAAGGGGGAAGCAGGCTCCCCGCTGAGCAGAGAGCCTGGTGTGGGGCTCGATCCCAGGACCCTGAGATCATGACCTGAGCTGAAGACAGAGGCTTAACCCACTGATCCACCCAGGCACCCCTGCATGGCTGTATTCTTACAATGTATCATTTATCATTTGACTTTTTACTATTATTAGTCTCAATAGGTTGAAGTTTCAGGATCACAACATATTGTTGACTGTGTTCTAGTTGTAGCTAATAGGTAGAAATCTTATAGTTTGGAAAACAAAAATTATCTACTGCCTACATCTATGTTTCCCCTTCTCAACAGGTTTTTCTCTTCTATACGAAGATTCTGGTTGACAGTTCCTCTGCCATGAAAAAAAAAATACTGAATTACCTTTGATATATTTTATATTTCAATAAAAGTTCACTTTATTACCATTATTCCTATAGTATTTGCATTTAGCATTTGGCATTTATCTTAAATTTTTAGAGAAACATTGTTTTTGTTTATGAAATGTTTGTTTCTATAAATACATGCACATATACATTTGTGTGTATATTATCTATTGTATGATTATAGAATCAGAAACACAGAGAAGACCACAAGTCTAAGAAAAAATTATCAATAATAGGCATACTGGAAAATTGGATTTTATAGTTTATGGGCTGTCATACAAATGTAGCACATTCTTCAGAAACCTCTTTTCATTCAATATGAGCCTATGGGAGTACTATGTATGCAAATGTTTCTCTTCATGAAAATCATATTGTATCTATATATATGGTAAATGAAATGTTTATATGGTTTTCATGAAGAACATGTATATTTGTTTTTATTATTTCATTGGGATTATTGTTATATACTCATTGTCATATATGTTAAAAGAAATTATAGCTACTGACATAAGCAAGTTGAGTTGCTCCTGGAATTGATTATATTGATTGAATTATCAGGCTGCTTGTTAATGAAGGTAGTGGGATATCTGGTTTTTAACTAAGATTAGGGCACAGTGATTGAACAGCAAAGACAAGTGAATGAATCCTCAAACCCAGATTTCCTTACTTCATCATAGTACGTTTTTTATTTATTTTGTTGTCTTAAAGTCATCAAATAAAAAAATATTCTAGATACAAACTTGCAATTAATATCAAAGTCATAATGCAGCTTTGAAATGATTAAGTGCAATTGATTTTATTGAGGTTGAAACTGGAAAATAATTTTAAGGTCACTACTCATTTATTTGGCTAAAGGCTGTACTCTTGACTTATTTATTACAGTCTTAGAAAAATAAATTCAACTTTTACTACTTTTTAAAATATACAGCTCTTCAATACTGTTGAAATGTTTATAAAAGTAAGATAAATTTCAGTAGTGTTAAAGCTATCTTCAGCAGCCAAAATAAAACTGATTAGGAATAAACACAGTAAAAACAGTCAGATTTTGACTGCTTTCAAACTCAGATCTGGTTTTTTGGTGGCTTAGTAAAGACTGGAAGTCACTTATATTTGATTCATTTTCATTTATAGGGGAAAGGGTTCTGAGGTTTCATAGACCTTTGCCATATGTTACTGTGTTCATACAACTATATGTCTCTGCCTTTTAACTATATATATTTTTTCAAGGTGACATCAGCTTAATAGTTTGGAATTCACTCTGATACCCAGTGTTGTCAATAAATCAATGCAGTGTTCTCTCAGTAATAACACTATTAAGATACAGAGAGCCCCAAAAGCACATCTTTTGTTTTTTAACTACTTGGGAAATCGTTAAAGGCACATTTATAACTGTGTAACAGAGGTAGCACATGTTAAGTGAAGTATTAACTAGGTTTGTTTGTTTTGTTTTGTTTTGTATTGGTGTCCTAATCTTTTAAATTTAGATGTTTGCATAGAAATGAATGAAGGTTTTCATTGAAAATTAATTTTCAAATTTGATACTTGCATAGTGTCAGGAAGAGAGATGAGTGCACCCTCTGAACAGTCTGGACATAAATGAAATGAGTGAAAACACCTACCATGTCTGTGTGAGAAAACTAAGCAGTTCTCTGTCACCCCATACTACAAGACAAAGGTATAAATGTATAGATGAATTAAAAAATATTCCACTGACAAAATTATATTGAAATAAAATGTTATAGGATCCCCCCTCCAACATTCATATTAGGACATTGAATATAGTGTTCAAAGCATATTCACATTTGTTTTTTATTCTCATAATAAACTTATAGGAGAAATGAGACATAGAGATTTGAAGTGACAGATCCAAGTTTTACAAAACCTCTCTGTAAAGTGCAATATTCTCCAAGTGAGGAATCAGATTTTTTTAGTTCACTTGACTTTTTGTTTCCCTGTCTGTGTCCTGGTAAAATGATATCACACAGGACAGTCTAACAGTTCTCCTTCAGCTAGAATTCAACCATCATCTCTTTTCTGTAATGGTGCACTACCTAATAGCAGATGTGGTCCACATCTCTAGAAGATATAACAACATAGTAGAATACAACTGTTCTAATATGGGGAAATGAGAGGATAGATTAGGAAATAATGAAATTAGCTTACTTAAAATCTAAAACCTGCTAAAAATAAAATCTTGGTAGAATATAGAGTTTCTACATAATTCACCCAAAGGTCTATATAAATGATCCAATTATATATGTGTGGGAAATATCGGGAATACTCCTGTTTTTTGGCTCTGAGAGTAGGAAACAATTTGCTCTAGTAAATGCTCTTGGGAGAAAAAATGATTTTTTAAAGGTTGTAAGACTGTTCATTCCTTCAATTTTTACATTAACCTAGCGGTGTCATCAATATTCAGTACTGCTCCACAAAAATATTGCTTCTGTGTTTAGGATTCAGTAGTTACTAAAAGCAGTTGGAAGATTTGCTTTTATACTAAATGAGGAGAAAAGCTGAATTTTAGAGAATAACCAGTTGGAGTTAAATAAATATATAAAATAGTAACCATAATAATAAGAAAAAAATCCAAAGATGGGGATTACTCATCAGGCTCTTTGATTTCGTAGCCTCAAAACTTCAGGCAAGTTAACATGAGCTTCACTGTCATCATTTGTAAATGAATTAAGAATTCCTCTTTTAGGGGCACCTGGGTGGCTCAGTGGGTTAAGCCTCTGCCTTCAGCTCAGGTCATGATCTCAGGGTCCTGGGATCAGGCCCTGCATCAGGCTCTCTGCTCAGCAGGGAGCCTGCTTCCTCCTCTCTCTCTCTGCCTACTTGTGATCTCTCCCTCAAATAAATTTAAAAAAAACTAAAAAAAAAAAAAAAAAGAATTCCTCTTTTACTGGAATGTGGTCAGGATGAAATGGAATCAAGGACTTTTGAGGCTATAAAATCTAGTGCTCATAGAGATGCTATACCATTTGTTTTAAAAGTACTGTTATGTATTTTTAACAACAGGAAAAGGATAGTGAAGTATATCTACCTTACATGTGCATAAAATATTTCAGGCTCAGTGATAGAACCAACTCTTTGTTTTCTCCTCACTTTATAAGAAAAATTTGAACATTCCATTTTATATATATATATTTTTTTTCTTGGACCTAAAATTAAAAAAAAAAAAAAAACAGGAAAAAAAGAAGTCAAACACTCTGCTTTTTTAAACATTCTGGTGCTCAGAATACTTTAAAATTAATTGAAAGGCAGTGATAATACAAAAAGCAGTATAAAATTCAAAGAGATAGGCTGTACTTATATATTTCAGTGACTTTAGTTTGTGCAGTAGTCTTCATTCAGTGGAAAAACTCATTTTTGAATATGCTGTAGTTGTTCTTAGTTCTTTTTCTTTTGATTTGTTTTAGGCTCCTGAGGTAGACTTGTTTCTTCCCTTCATTAGAACTTCTGTTTTCCAAGTGGCTGTTACATGGAGAAGACCTCTTGCTAATAAGCATCCTGAGGAATATTGTGACCACATGTATAAACGTTTATCTCAAATTGCTTAGCATATAGGAGGGTAAAAGGTTAATCAGTTAGAGATACAAATTAAAATTCAAAATCCAGAGAATACAGGAGTGCCTTGGGGAAAATGGAACAGGGTTTCCAACTCCAAGGAAAAGAAGGTCAGTGATCGGAGACTAAGTAAGTAAGGTGTGTCCCCAGTTTAGGTCCTTTTCAGATAGGCCAGCATAATTTATTCATATTACTTGGGATGGTTTCTTTTGCTATCCCAGTACTTCAACTTCATTGATATACAACCTAAAATTGTCATGTTTCAAAAAAAAAATACTATTTCTATTTAACCTGATTTTAGTGTTTGTTTTAAGGGCATCATGTCGACCTTGCCTATGGAAGCTTCAAGTCTTTGTAATCTTTAACTCTTGCCATTCTCGACATCCAGACTCCATAGGAATAGGAATCATGCCTTTTTTTGCAACTGTGCTTTGTCTGCTGTCTTCCTGGTTCTGGCCTTGCTTTGAATTAACTACTTCCCACTTTATGAACACACCCAATCCCATCGCTCTTCTGCACCCTTGCATAACTTTCTTCCTCCACCTGGAATGCCCTTCCTCTATAATTTCTTACTGAGGTCTGTAAACCGCTGACTCGGGTGCAACCTTGTTCTGTCCTCTTTTTCACCCTGTCCCTTTGCATCTGGCTGCAGGCATCCTACCCCCAGCTAAAAGTGAATCCTTTTTTCAAAATTCCATAGCCCTCAGTTTCTATTTGGTGGCTGTCTTCCATGCTATACAACATTATAACTATTTAAGAACATTCTTTATTCCTTAACTAACTTTGAAGGCACTAAAGCAAAAGGACTCTTTTTCTTCGTTTGGGTATCCTGAGTCTTGTGGAGTAAGATAGAAATATATGTTTGCGCATGAATGAATGAATATATGAATGCATAACCATAGATAATTTCACACTTAAATGGTTTAACATTTTCTCAAGATTAATATTTTTGGAAATATTTCTACATACGCACTTACGCACTTTACAAGTATTCTAAAGAAATGTATGTATATTTAGATACACACACACACACACACACACACACACACAGGATTTTACTTTTTTTACTCTCGATATAAAAAGCTTGTCTTCTTCCTAGGGATGCTACATTATTCCTGCTCAGATTTAAATGTAACACAGTTGGGGGTGGAGTGTAATCTTTCCTTGGAGTTAAAGATTTTAAACTAGGAAAAATAGTGACAAATATAGTTAGAAGAGATACATCTTGCTGGAAGAGACTTTAAGGCCTGCTTTACAATTTTTTAAAATTCTAACCATCCTCCATATCCCCAGTGATGCTGGAATTTGTTTTAATTGCAATCAGATATATAGTAGGAAAGTATACTAGCAGCATCCCTACCTTCTAATTTGAAGTAGCTATATGCCATAACACAGCTGGAGTACCGCAAAAGCCAAAATAAGAATTTTAAAGAAAGTTAGTAGAATAAACATGCCAATTCTCATCACAGAGATGTTGGTCCAGCAACATCTGTATATGCTATAGATAAAAGATATATGAAATAGAATTAATTTTCTCTACTATTCAGGATGGTATGTTTAGGTCAAGATAGGCAAGAGGAAAAGTTGGAAAATTCTTAATGTATATTTTGTTTATAAGTAGGTATGCTATACTGGTAAATGAAATTTGAAATTATCAGAGACATCTGAATATCAACAGAGATAATTCACATGTACCCATATTGCCCACTAAAAGATCCTATGACCTTGAAATTCATGATGCCTAATTATTCTAACTTTTTAATTGACCTGGTAGTTTTAACATATATGTGTATGTGTATAAACATGTGCTTATATATGCATGTAAGTCCTTTTTAAGTTAAAAATTAAATTGAAGAACAGTTTCCTCTGTTTTATTGTATAAACAAAATAGAAACCTTCCAGTAAGACAATTTCTAAGGAAAATTAAGATGAATATATAGTCATAACAGCTAACATTGAGTGGTTCCAGTCACTGTGCTAAGTAACTTATGTTCATTTTCTTTAACTGCACTATAACATTTTGAAGTTTTGAAGTGTTATTTCCATTTCATAGATGAGGTAGCTGAGATACAGAGAAATAATTCATCCAAGGTGAAGTATCTTATGAATGATTGCAGTCAGATTTTAAATCTGGCCATCTGACTCCAGTGCCTGCCTGCGTCCAATATGCTGGAGGGCAATCCATGTGACTTTACCTGTTCTGTCCTTTTTCCTGAATCGTAAGTGCCTCCTTGCCAGCCTACCAGCTGGGGCTTTAGAAACACGAAATACCATTTCCATTAATTTTATATGCTCCTCATGCTGTGATGCTGGTAGAGCTGCCGCATAAAGAAACACAGGTTGTGGTCCCTCCAGAACTGCCCCATCTCTGTAATAAATCACTCTGGGATTAAACAGGGATTCAGTTCTGAGATCATTTTTAAAGATTCACACATCAGCTTTGTCACCAATGGGAGCTGACACCTCACTTTTTTTTTATCAGATATTCAGAAACCGTACATATTGCTTCAACTTGTTGCTCTAAGCCAAATTGCTCCGTAGCTATGATTATAGGAATAGGAATGTGTTAAAGACCATTCAGATAGAGGATGATGCATACCTGGACCTTAAAAAAAAAACAAAATGCAGAACCCCAAAGTAAAGTCCTCTTGACTTCATCAAAGCAGGCCTGATTGATTGTTTTGCTCACTGCTTGAACCTTTCTTGATGCCCAGCTGGCATCCAGAGGACAGGGAGGAAGACAGGCATTGGTCTGGAGAACTGCCATGCCCATTAGGGCAGCCACCCAGACTTCGGAGGATAAGGCACATCCCCTGGTACCAGACCCCAACCTTGACTTTTCCTGGTCAGCCTCTTCAATCACCCACCCCTTTGGGCTCACTTATCCAATATATAATAGTTATCAAAGCAGGACATTAAGTACTGAGAACCTTTTCCTCCAAATGTTATTCTGAGGACTGATGAGATTACATTTGTAAAAGATTGTAGCAAATTATCAAATGAAAAACACCGCCTGTGTAGCAAGAGCTTCTCTATTTGAACCATTCTTCTCTGCTTTTTTCTCTTATTTTCCTCGGAGACCCATGACAACGTTCATCCTTCCGTTTTCCCCAGCTGGGATGCTGATGGTAAAGAGGACAAGCTCAAAGTTGAGGCAAGAGCTGCTTTCCTTAGACATTTTTGTCTGACTTGTATTGCTGTCATCTCTTCTCAGAAGCGTATTTCCTTTCAAATACATGTTATGCATCTATAGATGTGCTGCTAACAAATGGAAGTTTCTTTTTTTAAAAGACTTGAAGTCACATCTCACAAGGAACACTTGTTCCCGGCTGTGGTATTTTTAATTTTTGGCATTGTGGTAAATTTCAGACTGTATGTGGAAAACAGAATGTTGTTTTGTTAGGTTTAAAAGCAAATATTTTTGCTCCTTGCATTTATGATTTCCATGATGTTCTCATAAGTAGAATGAAGTCCTGCTCCAGGTTCTGTAGAAGAGGGTTTTAGAGAGAAGAAGAGGATCACAGTTAGAAACACAGATATAAATCTTTCAGACTTGGATCCAAAAACTGGATCTGACACTTACTAGCTGCCTGACTTCAGGCAAATGCTCAGTCTTTGTATATCTTCATCTTTTATTCTGTAAAAATAGAATAGTAACCCTACTTATTGAATAGAGATGTTATGAGGAGATCAGGTATTCATATGAAATACTTGGCACAACTTTTAATGAACAGTCTTTACTGATGATGCTTATGTGCTTTTAAAATACATATCAAAAACAGAGAAGCCTGTGGGTACAGCATCACTACATGAATTAGAAGGCTAGCATTTCTCTTGCTGGCTTCCTTCTCATGATCCAAGTGGTGTTATGAAGGCATTATATTATGTTCTTGGTTGTTTTTGGCAAGATCATGGTTGGCCATCCTTAGGGAAATATTTTCAGCCCTAAAGAAATCCACCTGAATGTTTGGACACATACACATACTCTTAAACATATACATAAAAACATATACTTGTCTTTCTATCTTGTTTCTCTATCTATATATCATAAGGCTATGCCAAAAGGTACAAAGAATTCAGTCCATTTAATGGCTCTGGGGCCAAGATGAGTTGATTGGCCCTCAGTTTATTCATCTGTAAAATGAAACGTTTACAGTAAATCAACTCCCAATTTTAAATCTTTAAAATGTTTAAATGTATCCTTTGTTTTTACCTCCAAATATAGTTATATATAATTTAATATTGTTCTGTAATATTTGCCACTTCACTAATACAACCTTTCCTTACCCTCTCCCTAGATCAAACCTCTGTTACACACTCTCATTGTGCTGTGTACACATCCCTCTGTATGACCAGGGTGTCTCCACTAGACTGTAATTACAAAGCTATTCTGCCCACCACCAGAACAGTGCCTGTATATAGTAGGGAACTTCATCCATGTTGACTATGGGACTATTTTATACCTGGGCCAATTTCAATGAGTTGCCAACTCATTCTAGCGTGCTAGAATCGGTTTCTTCTCATAGTTTATTTCTGCAAGTGAGGTACTTGGTAATAAACATATTATTTTGTGGATAATGTGTGGGCCCTGTTCTTAGGACATTAGGTAAAATCTGGGAAAGTAAACAAAATTTCAGCAATTATTTAATGTAATTCTTGGAAAATAATCAAGACAAGGAATCAGCCTGCACTGAGCTGAACAGATTGGCTTCTTTAAAAAGGACCATCTGTATTGTTTCATTCCATTAATACCTAAAAATTATGGGCAGCACTCAGGCAGAAAGAAGCTGAGAGCGTCCAAGATGCTTCACTTACTGTGTGATCTTAGTCAATCTTTCAGGTACTATAAGCTTCTGTTTTTGAATTGAACATTATATACCCCAAGGTCATAGCATGAAGATTAAAATATGTGCCTGTATATAGCATAACATCTCATACAGCACCTGGTACCCAATCTATATTCTTTTACTCTCTTTTTACGTATTTGCCACAACAATTTAACAGAAGAATTAAGGAAAGAAATTCCAAGTTATTGCTAAAACTTGAGGTTCTCGGTTCTCTTTACTTATGTGTGTGTTTAATCAAAAGTAAATCCTGCAGACATTCTACACGGAATCTCATTTTTCTCCTAGAAATGCCCACAGACTGGTGGCGCACATTCTCAGAATATATGGAAAATTGTATTTCTCACCTGAGTCCAGGCTAATGGAAACCCAAGTGGTAGCCTTAGTCATCTCTGTTGGAAGTTCATGGAGTTAAGATGATGATGGTCACTTTTCAAAAGGCCAGCAGAAATAGCATTTAGAGTAGATTGCCGAATTTTTACTTTTATGTGGAAAAGAGCTTTGATTTTTTTACTAACAAGTTATTGATCACTGCAGTATGATTAATTACATTTTTAAAAACATGCATTCTCTGTAGAAAAATCAATATAAGGGATTTGGGATATGGCAAATTTGAGAAGCATTTGCTAGTATGCATTATTCAGAGATAGATCCAAATCACAGCGGAGTTTATTTCAAATCATATGTTTGATCTAATAAAACATTTTCTTATAATGTTTTATCTTTGGTACTGAATGCTGTAAAAGGAATCTCTCCTCTTCTACTGTTATGAAAGCTTATAAATAAATCTTATTAGTGCTAGTCTCTAAGCTTAAGGCTCTCACCAAAATCCTTGTCTACTGATTAACAAAAAAAAAAGTTTGTTTCCCTATTGAGTACATTGTGTTTTATCCCCGCAAATCATGGATGGTTGAGTAGGGGTTGAGCAAGAGTGAGAACAGATGTTCTCATGTTTGGGGCTAGCTTATAAAAATTCTTCAACAGGGGCTCCTGTGGGGCTCAGTCGATTAAGTATCAGACTCTTGATTTTGGCTCACATTTTGATCTCAGGATCATGAGATCTAGTCCCATGTCAGGCTCAGTGGTAGGCGTGGAACCTACTTAAGATTCTCTCTCCCTCTCCCTCTGCCCCACCCCTCCTTAAAAACAAAACAAAACCTTCAACAAACATGATAAACAGTTTTTCACTTATAGAAGTGAGGTATATTTAATTACTCTTATAGACTTGGGATACAGTACTTCTGAGATACTGGACAACTTTTTAAGACTTTATTTTTTGAGAGAAGTTTTAGGTGCACAGCAAAATTGAGATGAAGGTAGAGAGACTTCTCCTATATCCTCTGCCCCTCCATCAGCACAGCCTCCCCCATCCACATCCTCCACAGAGTGGCACTTCTGTTACAATTGATGGGTCTACATTGACATGCTGTAATTACTCAAAGTCGAGAGTTTCCATTACAGTTCACTCTCCATGTTGTGTATGCTATGGGTTTAGACAAATTATAATGACATACATCCATCATAATAGTATTGTACTGCCCTAAAATAACCCTCTTGTGTTCTGTCTGTTCATTCCACACTCCAGCTCTGGGCAATCGCTGATCTTTGAGAACCTTTGTCTTTAAAGAAGGAATTGTACTTGTCATAGAAACAAAGGTGACAGAAATAAGGAGCTTCAGTTATTTTCAGTGTTGCAAATTCGCACTGAAGGCTGTATGGAAACATAACTCACCCAAGACCTGAATATTTATGTCTCTCTTTCATAATATAACAAATGATTAGTTTATTCAAGAGCACTACTTTGTTTCCTTCGAGTTATTTTATTTTGTAGATGGGGGTTGTACCTTTGATCATCAGTAAAGATAATTCATTTCTCTATTCCTCATCTTTCTACATATGCACTTACTTGAGAACAAGCGAACACTGGGCTGGCAAGTCATCTTTTTTTTTTCACTGTATCCTGTTCTATTATTTTTAAAATGTGTCTCTGCTCTGTTAGCATTTTATGGAAATGTATGCATAGGAAAATATATCCTATCTTTCTCTTTTCTTCAAACTCATTTCTCCTGCCCTAAGGTTACCAATTCCATGTTATAAACAGATATTATCACTTAGCCATAAATATGGCAAGAAAAAATAATAATATTGTTTTGGATCATCACATGTAGTAACATCTAATTTTTCTGGCATTATTAAGGAATTAGGTGATGAATATAAATGAATGTTTTAGACGATAAGTATTACTTCCTTAAAAGTATCCTTTTTTATTTTAGTAAGTTTTCTCCAATACATCTTTCTAGAATGCATTTATAATTGTGTGAATTCTTGAAACACATTTTTGTGAGTACCAGCAAATGTTTTTATGATGAACAAAGATCATTATAAGGAAAAATATTTTTCTTGTTTTCAATTTTTTCTGTACTAAAATACCTTAGAAGCCATTAGGACATGTACATTTTTTTTGGCATTTTTATCAGCATTTCTTTATACATTTTTCTTTTTCCATTTGGAGATTGTGTTCAATTTTGTTTTCATTTCTCTGATTATGAAAAATGCATTTGTATTAATCAAATAGCCTTACTGTCCACCCCTCATATCTACCTCTCTTCCCTTTGATCTAACCAGAAAAACCACTTGTGTTAAGCTAGTTAATATAATTCAGTGACAACTGAAGTTTTTTATAGTCCAAAAATTTTTATAGTCTCCTGAACATAGTTTATTTTAGCTCTATGATACCCTGCAAGAGACCCTTTCTCCACTTCTGGGCTTATAATTGTGTTTCAGACACCTGAAATTGCTGGAAACTTACCCTCTTTAACAAGTGGGGAATTCCTATATCAGGAAATAGGAAAATGTAACACATATTTTTAATCAAATAGTGATGTGGGTATGTGGTATGTAAGGCAGCCTTGAAAATTTCACAGACAAGTTAAAATGAGTCTGCTTCATGTCGGAAAATTTATATGATTATGATGATTTTTAACTCAGAGCATTTTTTTTGTCTTGGATGATATGGCATTATTTTATTCAACAACAGAGAATTCATTTTTTAATAGATTAAACATCAAGTGACCAAAAGAAAAAATACTGCCTTCCAATGGGCATTAGAATTTTGCTTCTTGATAGTTTCAGTGTGCAGATGGTACAAATTGTGTTCAGGTGCACAACCTTGACTTTCCAGTATCTCTGATCTGCTTGTGACAGTGGAGACCCGAGTATCGGTTGAAGGATATTTGTGGAATTGACGTTAGAGGAACAGGCATTACCTGACTTGATTGTGTCTGTTTGATTTCTTCTCATCTATTTTTCAAGAACTGGATTCCTGTTATTTGTGCGGGTATAACCCTATACATTTCTCTCTGTGTGGATATGTGTAAGCAGATCAGTAAAGGAAATACTGAGCCCTGTAAATTGGCAGCCACAAAATCCTGATGATAAAGGAAATGGAAGCTTATTATTGTCAGCATGTGTCCAGATAACAACCATGGACTAACAAGATTGTTCATCCAATATTTACACTTCCACGTGAAAATGCAGTTGTAAGTGATTTATTGAACTAGCTGAACGCAGTAGGGGACACGCATCTTTATTCTTTCATGCCACCATCTTTCCTGCAGGCTCCCAGCTAAAATCCCTTACTGTTCCCACTGCCTCCAGGCATGAAGGAGTGGTTTTGTTTCTCAGGCAGTAAGAGGTCCTTACCGGCTTAATGTCAAAGTTTCAGTCTCTTACTAGCTTGCAAGTTCCTGTCATGCTCTGCTCTGGCTTCCCTGAACTTCTTCGTTGTTTGCTTCCTCTTATACTCACCAGTCTGCCTGTGATTTTTTGAGTTAGGTGAGGGAGCGGAGGAGAGGAAGAGAGTAGATAAGGTATGGTGTCAGTGCCCTCTGAGACAGTTGGATATCCAAGTGCAGTTTTTTTTTTTCTTCTGTGGTACTTTTGTGCATTTCTCCAAGAACCCCTCATTAGGGTCTTCCAAGTCCCTGCCATGGCGAAGCCCCTTCAGTCATCCCTGTACATCTAACTCCCCCCAACAGTGCCTGGCCGCCAGTGCTTCCCATCGGGTGACTTCTCCCATCGACGTGTCCAGAGTCACTTTCAGGAAAATGCAAGGTTGGATCACTTCCCCAAGGACCACCTCTGGTCTCCCTCTCACCATTAATACTCTCTCTTCAATTTGCAGGCTCTAGCAGGTCTATTGAGCATTTAAGCAATTTCAACCGTGTGCTTGTAGCAATCCCTGCATCCTCCAAACTCTGAAGAACATGTATCACATTGCATTCTCCACCCATTTCTCTGCCCAGTGCTTGCATTCACTGCCCCTGGATTTGAATAAGCAAGATTTATTTATTCAGAATGCACAGATATGGCGTTGTTTCCACTTACGAGTGCCATGCTTCTCCAATGTGGGATCACCAGTAGGAGAGAAGGTAAATGAAAACATGCCTCGTCTCAGACTGATGCTTCCCAAATGGAAACTTTAAAGTTTTCGGTTGAGGTTAAAGACTGGCTTTGCTTTGGCCTGTGAAGCAAGTGAATGAATTCACAGCTGGAAGCATGTTGTTAGTGTAGCCTTCTAGAAGCTATCTGTGTGACATGCATGCAGGTGCTTTCTTCCCTTTCAGACCTGTTCTTTTTTTTTTCCTTTTTTTTTTTTTTTTTGTTCTTTTCCATTTGGGATGTTCTATTTATGAAGTATTTGTAATTCCTGTTTACCAGAAATGAATTGGAACCATTGCCAAAAGCACCAGGTCTGCTGTTTCTGAACTTAAAAAAAAAAAAAAATTCTTTGCTTTTGTTCTGTTTAATTATGTAGGCTTTTGCTTTCCTCTTATCAGGACCATGATTCAGTCCTTTTACTGTGTAATTATCCCAAGTGTCCCTGATTTGCTAAAGTGAGAATCTCTTTATTTTTGTCGGAAAGCAGAATGTTGTTCTGCTTTGGAAATTTTTTGCAGCATTTTGTTTTCAGTTGTACCTTTGTGATCCTGGATGTAAACACATGAGGTTGAATTCCTGCTTGGTAAAAAGAATTAATCTTGAAATAACAAAAAAAAAAAAAAAAAGGAAAGTTGTAAGCATCCATTGCCTTATTTGCAAAACAGCTCTAATGGTGGGAATAGGCCAAATGATCTTTTGAAGATCTTTCTAGATCTGTCCTGTAACTTAGGATAACATGAACTGCTGAAAAAATATTTCACTTCTTTAATTTCCACATTCTTTATCTGTAAGATAAGCTGATTATACTTCATAAAGTTCATAGGAACGTCATATGTTAATAGCAGTACCTGAAACAAGAGACATGAAATAAATGATTGTTCTCTTTAATAATGTATTATATTTGTTAAAATATTATTTCTAAATTGCAGTTGAAGAAAAGGAAATTTTTAAAATTCTTACTTTATTGCCCTCTTTGCAAAGTTAATTGATATTTCCAGTCCCCAGAATTTATGTTTAACTAGCCCAGGTTGTTCATGGGATCCCATTAATAGTGACAATCCGTATCTTGCTTACTCCTGTCCATGTCAGGTCACCTGCACTATACTTGGGAATCCCCTGAGAGGAAAGGGTCTCATTTGTTCTCATAAACAAACCCAGTCAGTAAAAATCCGGGACCCCTCACTTGCTCCCTTTCTGCTCCTACCACTTTGAGTGAGGTTTTTTGGTGACTGGTGGTGCTTTGGATCCTCGCGCAGCCCCGGTACGGCTGGGCTCCCCTGCTCCAGACACCTTAGGAAGGCAGAGGGACCTCTAATCTTTGAAATGTTCAAAACATTGTATCCCACTCTGGGAGAATGTTTTCTTTCCATCCTGCTATATTGTATCACACAGTAGAGAAGAAGGTAATTGGGGGGGGGGGGTGGTAAATCTGAATTCTCTGAGTTACAAATGCCTGGTAGAGTAAGTGCTGCTGTTCTACTTTACTGGTAAGCCAAACTTACATAAGTTGATTGCAGTGTTCCATTGGCCTCTTAAGTTATTGCAGCATAGTCTTTTTTTTTTTTCAGTGTTCCAAGACTCATTGTTTATGCACCACACCCAGCACTCCATGCAGTGCGTGCCCTCCTTAATACCCACCACCAGGCTGGCCCATCCCCCCATCCCCCTCCCCTCCAAAACCCTCAGTTTGTTTCTCAGAGTCCACAGTCTCTCATGGTTCGTCCCCCCCTCTGGTTTCCCCCAACTCACCTCTCCATCTCCCAATGTCCTCCGTGTTATTCCTTATGCTCTGCAAGTAAGTGAAACCATATGATAATTGACTCTCTCTGCTTGACTTATTTCACTCAGCATAATCTCTTCCAGTCCCATCCATGTTGATACAAAAGTTGGGTATTCATCCTTTCTGATGGAGGCATAATACTCCATTGTATATATGGACCATATCTTCTTTACCCATTTGTCCGTTGAAGGGCATCTTGGCTCTTTCCACAGTTTGGTGACTGTGGCCTTTGTGCAGTGTAGTCTTAAGGTGAGAAATGTACTATGCTGTAGTTTAGTTTGTTCCTCTCTGTAAAAAATACTTAGATCTTTGTTCACTGTAAAAGTAAGCCTGTACTAGGGAGAAAAGGTCCCCCAAACATCTGGCTTTGGAAACTAACAGGGCTTATGTCCAGAGGACCCTGGGAGCCTGTGGGGATGAAAGATACTCCTTTGGAGGAGCTCACATGCAGACTCACTCATACTGGGACCCAGCGCAAAGGCTTCAGTCAAAGAGATAACTGTATAATATGTGAAGGATAGTCATCTGCTAATCTTACAGTGTCTGCTGAAGGGGTAGGGATGGATTTGGACTTTTGGGGGGTGTGGGGGCACTGGTGAGTGCCCTTTATGCACTCTCCCTCTATCTTGCCAGTGTAGGTGGTCATGTACGGACGTGGTCTCATTACAGCCATAGGCATGCTCTGTCCCCAGTGCTCATTTCTGGACTCCTGAAAATCACAAGTGTACCTCACTCCCAGTGTGCTTTCCTGGCCTCCTAATAGCTATGGATGTATCCTGCATCACGAAAGTCACAGTTATACCCTGCCCCAACAACTGTCCCACAGCTTCACTCAAGCCATCAGGCAAACACAATTCATACAGGCATGCCCTTGATCATCTGGCACCTGTGGCCAGAGAGGCTTGTGTTTCTGAGCCCCACAGGACTGTAACAATCAGAAAGACTGTTCTGGGCAGGCTACCACAGCTAGGGCACCACACAGAGAGCAGGCTCAAATACACCACCAGTCTGCCTGTGAAATAGAGCCGATGTACCTTCATGGGCTTGTAACTTGTCCTGGCACTTCAATCTGAGGACAGGCTTCAGGTTTGCCACAAGTCTAGAGGTTAAAGAAGAGCTCTCAGGGAACATAGGCAGGGAAATATCATTTTTAAGCCCTCCCTTTGCATTATCACAGCTTGCTGCTAATTCCCAGAAAGGAGTATATACATTCATCTAAAGCATATTTTTTGCAAAAATCAAACAGTGAACACCTTCAGATATTCTGGTCTGGAGTTCAGCAAGATTTGCAATTGCAGCCCCTCAGGGCATATGTATTGTCGTGCTTTAAAAGCTGTTGCTTGAGGATCTGGCTCCCAATCAACCTGAAACTATGTGCTGACTGACATTCTCCTTTTAGGATACTGACAGGCATAGTCACATCCTCAACAATGGGGACCTCTGTGTCAGGCTGCTTAGACAATCACATAGGTTCAAGTGACAACTAAGAGCTAGGGCAAGGTTGGACAATGAGGCTTGTTTCCTGCATAGGCCACTCCTTCAAGACTGGGAAAGGTAGCTGTTTTAATACACAGAAATGAATAGAGAGTCAAGCAAAATGAGGAAATGGGAATATGTTCCAAATAAAAGTACAAGAAAACCTCAGAGAAAGACCTTAATGAAACACATATAAGTAATCTACCTGATAAAGAGTTCACAGTAATGGTCATAAAGATGTTCACTGAACTTGGGAAGCAAAATGGATGAACACAGTGAAAACGTCAACAAGGTAATGGAAAATATAACAGAGTACCAAAGACAAGTCACAAAGCTGAAGAATACAATATCTGAACTGAAAAAGACACCAGAGGGGTTCAACAGCAGACTAGATGGTACAGAACAGATCAGTAACCTGGAAGAGAGGGCAGTGGAACCCATCCAAACAGACCAGCAAAAAGAAATAAAAGAAGAATTTTAAAAATAAATGATAACTTAAGGGGCCTATGGAACCACCATCAAGCAAAATAACATTCACATTATTGGGGCCCCAAAAGGAGAAGAGAGAGAGAAAGGGGCAGAAAACTTACTTGAAGAAACAATGGCTGGAAACATCTCTAACCTGGAGAAGGACACAAACATCCAAGTCGAGGAAGCCCTGAGAGTTCCATATAGGATGAACTCAAAGAAATCCACACTAAGACACATTAAAACTAAAATGTCAAAAGTTAAAGATGAAGATAGAATCTTAGAAGAAGCTCAAGAAAAACAACTTTTTGCATTCAAGGGTATGCCCATACGCTGTCAGCTAATTTTTCAGCCAAAACCTTGCAGGCTCGAGAGGAGTGGCATGAAATATTATAAGTGCTTAAAGGAAAAACTTCTAACCAAGAATACTCAATTCAACAAGGTTGTCATTCATAACTGAAGGAGAAAGAGTTTTCCAGAGAAGCAAAAGCTAAAGGAATTCATCACCACTAACCTGGCCTTACAACAAGTGTGAAAAGGAATTCATTAAGCTGAAAAGAGAAGGCACTAACTAATAATAAGAAAATATATGGAAATAAAAATCTCACTGATAAAGTTAAATGTAGAAGTAGTAGAATAACTACTTATGAAGCTAACATGAAGGTTAAATCAAAGGTAGTAAAATTAACTGTAATTACAATAACCAGTTAAGATATACAAAAAGTAAAAAGATGTGGATAGGACATCAAAAACAATATGGAGCGAACAGAAGTGTAAAATTTCATAATGCATTCAAACTGAAGCTGCTATTAACTTAAAATAGGCTGTTTTTTCCTTATAGGATGTTATATGTGAACCTCATGGTAACCATAAAACAAATACTTATAGGAGATATACAAAACATAATGAGAAAAAAATCTAAACATAACACTAAAAAAAGTCACCAAACCACAAAGGAAGAGAGCAATAGGAGAAGAAAGGAACAGAGAGTAACTACAGCTATAGCCAGAAAACAATGAGCAAAATGGCAATAAATAAATACCTATAAATAATTACTTTATATGTAAATGGACTAAATTCTCCAAAACACATAAGGTGGCTAAGTGGATAAAAAACAAGACATCCAAAACAAACAAACAAACAAAACAAAACAACAACAACAACAACAAAACAAGACATCCATATATTGCCTTCAAGATGCTCACTTCAGAGCTAAGGACACAGAGACTGAATATTTGTGGAAAAAGATATTCCAAACTAATGAAAATGAAAAGAAAGCTGGTATAGCTATATTTATATCAGACAAGAAGACTTCAAAACAAAGACTATAATAAAAGACCAAAAAGGACAT
The DNA here is from genome assembly GCF_963455335.1 of Martes martes. NCBI lineage: Eukaryota > Metazoa > Chordata > Mammalia > Carnivora > Mustelidae > Martes > Martes martes. The sequence continues at coordinate 97,947,583 of NC_137892.1, read as the reverse complement.
TACATAATGATAAAGGAGTTAATTCTCTAAGTCTATAAGAAGATACAACATTGGGGCGCCTGGGTGGCTCAGTGGAGTAAGCCTCTACCTTCGGCTCGGGTCATGATCTCAGGGTCCTGGGATCGAGCCCTGCATCCAGGCTCTCTGCTCAGTGGGAGACCTACTTCCCTCTCTCTCTGCCTGCCTCTCTGCCTAGTTGTGATCTCTCTCCCTCTCTGTCAAATAAATAAATATCTTTAAAAAAAAGATACAACATTTATAAATATTTATATTAACAAATATTAAATATTTATAAATATTTATAGACCTAAAGGGAGAGATTGACAGTGATACAACAATAATAAGGGATTTTAATACCTTGCTTTCATTAGTGGGTAGATCATCTACACAGAAAATCAGTGAGGAAACATTGCCCTTAATGACACATTATACTGATGGACTTAATATATACAGAACATTCCATCCAAAAGCAGCAAAATACACATTCTTCTCAGGTGCATCTAGAACATTCTCAAGGGTAAATCACATGTTAGGCTACAAAACAAGACTCAGTAAATTTAAGAAGGTTAAAATCAGCCATCTTCTCTGGCCACAAAGGTGTAAAACCAGAAATCAATTATAAGAGGAAAACTAGAAAAACCACAAATTTGTGGAAATTAAATAGTATGCTGTTGAACAACCAGGGAGTCAATGAAGAAATCAAAGAGGAAATTAAAACATAACTTGAGACAAATGAAAATGGAAATACAACAATCCAAAATCTATAGAATACAGCATAAGCAGTTCCAAGAGCGAAGTTTATAGTGATACAGGATATCTCAAGAAACAAGAAAAATCTCAGATTATATGTGGACAAACTAGAAAAGGAAGAATAAATAAAGCTCAACATTACTAGAAGGAAGAAAATAATAAATATCAGAAGAAAAATAAATGAAATACAGACTAAAAAAAATCAATAAAACAGCTATTTCTCTGAAAAGACAAAACAAAATTGACAAAACTTTAGCTAGAACTCACCAAGAAAAGAGAGAAAAAGATCAAATGAGTAAATAGAAATGAAAGATGAGAAGTTAAAGCTGATACCACAGAAATACAAAGGATCTTAAGAGACTTCTGTGAATAATTATACACCAACATATTGAACAAAACAGAAGAAATGGATAAATTCCTAAAAACATATAATCTCCTAAGACTCAATCATGAAAAAAAAAAAGAAAATCTGAATATATTACTAGGAAGAAGACCAAATCAGTAAGTAAAAACCTCCCAGTAGACACAGGTCCAAGACCAGATGGCTTCACTAGTGAATTCTACCAAACATTCAAAGAAGTTTTAATACCTTTCCTTCTCAAACTGTTCTAACAATTTGAAGAGGAAAGGGTGCTCCCAAACTCTTTTTATGAAGCCAGTGTTATGTGGATACCAAAACCAGACAGGGACACCATTAAAAAACAAAATTACAGTTCAGTATCCCTGATCTACATAGATGCAAAAATCCTCAACAAAATACAGTAAACCAAATTCAGTAATACATTAAGGTTCATTCACTTTGATCAAGTGGGATATATATTTAGGGACACAAGATGATTTTCAACATCTATAAATCAATCAACATGATATACTGCATGAAGGATAAAAATCATATGATTATCTCGATAGAAATAAAAAAAAGACATTTGTCAAAATTCAGTATTAGTTAAGAGTAAAACTCTGAAAAAAGTGGGTAGAGAGGGAATGTACCTCAGCATACTTAAAGGCCATACATGACAACCCCACAGCTTATATCATACTCTTGGTGAAAAGCTGAAAACATTTTCTCTAAGTTCAGGCAGAAGACAAGGATGCCCCCTCTTGCCACTTTTGTTCAACATGGTATTGGAAGTTCCAGCCAGAGCAATTAGGCAAGAAAAAGAAATAAAATCATCTAAATTAGGAAGGAAGAATAAAACTGTCACTATTTGCAGATGATGTGATAGTACATACAGGAAAACTCTAAAGACTTCACCAAAAAACTTTTAGAGCTAATAAATAAAGCCAGAGAAGTTGTAGGATACAAAATGAATATATAGAAGTCTATTGTATTTCCATACACTGATGTTGAACTATCAAAAAAAGAAATTAAGAAAATAGTCCCATTTACAATTGTATCAAAAGGAATAAAATAGTTAGGAATAAATTTAACCAAGCAAGTGAAAGGATTAGACACTGAAAACTGTAAGACATTGATGAAAGAAGTTAATGAAAACACACACAAAAAAATGGAAAGATACTCTGTGCTGATGGATTGGAAGAATTAATATTGCCATGTCCCTACTGCCCAGTCGGTACTTCTATATGGAACCATAAGAGACCCTAAACAGCAGAAACAATCTTGAGGAAAAAGAACAAGATAACCACACTTCTCAATTTCAAGATATGCTTAAAAGCTATAGTAATCAAAACAGTATGGTTTTGGTATAAAAACAGACACATATATCAATAGAACAGAATAGAGAGCGCAGAAATAAGCCCATACCTGTATGGTCAATTACTTTATGATGAAGGAATCAAGAACACAGGATGGGGAAAAGACAGCCTCTTCAATAAATGGTGTTGGAAAACTGTACAGCCACATGCAAAAGAATGAAACTAGACCATTATTGCACATGAGTCAAAATGGTTTAAGAATTGAAAATAAGACCTGTAACCAAAAAACTTCTAGCAGAAAACTTAGGCAGTAAGCTTCTTGACATCATTCTTAGCATTGAAATTTTGGATCTAACTCCAAAAGCACAGACAACAATAGCAAAAATAAACAAGTAGGACTACATCAAACTAAAAAGCCTCTGCACAGCAAAGGAAGTCATCAACAAAATGAAAAAGCAACCTACTGAATGGGAGAAATATTTGCAAATTATATATTTGATAAGGTGATAATACCCAAACTATGTAAAGAATTCAACTCAATAGCAAGAAAATAAATCCAGTTTAAAAATGGGCAGAGGATCTAAATAGACATTTTTCCAAAGAAGACATACAGATGGCCAACAATCACATGAGAAAATGTTCAACATCACTAATTATCAGGAAAATGCAAATCAGAATCACAATGTGATATTGTCTCACACCTGTTAGAATAGCTATTATCAAAAAGACAAGAAATAACAAGCATTGGCAAGGATGTGGAGAAAGGGGAACTCTTAGGCTCTGTGTGGGTGGGAATGTAAATTGGTACAGCCATTTTGGAAAACAATATCGATGTTCTTCAAAAAATTAAAAATAGAACTACCATCTGATTCAGCAATTCCACTTTTAGGTGTTTATGCAAATAAAACAAAAGCACTAGCTTGAAATGATATATGCACCCTTATGTTTGTTGTAAAATTATTTACAAGAGCTAAGATATAGAAACAACCTCAGTGTCTATTGATAGATGAATGGTTGAAGATGTGATATGCACACACACACACATACACACACATGGTGAAATACTAATCAGTCATAATAAAAGAAGGATTTCTTGCCATTTGCAGCAACATGCATGGATCTTAAGGCCATTATGTTAGGTGAAATAAGTCAGGAAGGACAAATACTGTATGATCACTTATATGTGGAATCTAAAAAACAAGACAAAAATTAGAAATCCAGGAAGCAAACAGAGTTTTAGAAGGGAGGAGGATGGAGGATGGGTGAGCCTGGTGATGGGTATTAAGGAGGGCATGGATTGCATGGAGCACTCAGTGATATATGTAAACAATGATCATGGAACACTACATCAAAAACTAACAATGTACTGTATGGTGAATAACATAACAATAAAAAAAAGAGATACAGAGAAAAGATAGATGGCTATCAGAAGGGAAAGGAGTTGGAGTATGGACAGAATGGGTGAGGGGAGTCAGTTTTATGGTCACAGATGTTAACAAAACGATTGTGATTATTTTGTGGTATATACACTTCTCTATTATGTTGCACACTAAAACTAACATACTAATTTTACCCTTAAAACAAAAAAGTATAGACTCAAAAGAACTATAATATCACTATTCCTAAGGTGGAGTGTTACTCTAATTCCTAAAAGAACTAACATGTGGACATTTTTAATGTGTCAAGATATTTTCTGACCATCTTTCACTTGATATACTGGCCTTTACTATGATCTGAACAGTTATTATTCATTGGAATTTGGAGTGTTTTTGTCTGCCTATTGTTGGAAGGCCTGTAGAGATAAACCTGGAAAAGGCCTGGGACAGTCTTCTCGGAATTTGCACAGTCTATAAGACAACAACCACAGAGAAAAATGTGGACATACCAGTGCATCGTATCTCGTCATTTTCGAAGCATAGGAACTATTAAATTTATTTGAATTCCTTGATTCCGGCACTGGAATTCCTTAGAATCAGGGTTATTTAGTAAAAATATGTTTGGATATAAATATTAAACACTCCTACTGTCATGTAATTAGATTTCCTTATCACCTAAGAAAATATGCACACGCAGTAGATGCTGCAAATGCTCGAACTTGCTTAATTATTACAACTACCTTGATAGGTTTGTATTCTGTGGCTTATTTGTTGAAGGACACTCAGTGGGAGACAGTAGTTTGCACAGAATCACAACAGCTGTCCCAAGCAACTGTAATATCTGTGCTTCCGACGTTACGTCCTCTTCTTGAAGGAGGCAGGATCTTCTCAAAGGGTAGGTTTGTTTTCATTCATTATTTCATTACTATTTCACTCGTTGTTCATTATTTCATGCATACTTTTGTAGCCACAGGTAGTAACCATCAGGAAGCACACTTCGAGAAGTTGTTTTGAGAAAAGACCACATCATGATAATCACATAATGATAAGGATAATTATAAGTGGTTTGTAATTTTTTTTTTTTGCTGATTAAAAATTACCGCATAGCCCTTTTATTTCCTTTTCTGTACAGACTGCCAACCACTTGCTTTTCCTTTCACCTCGCCATGATCCACTATTACCCACAATAATAACAAAATCATATCTTACATAAAAATGCACTAGCACGCTGTGCATGAGCCATTTGCTGTCAGCATTCTCTTGAGAGTGGCTCAGTGGGAGTACCTATGGCAGACTTTCTAGTGATCTCTGGCAAATACCCAACTGCTTTCCAAAGCATGGTTGTCTACCATGTGGAAGAAGACAGCAAGCAGGTATTTCCATCCTTCTCTGTAAACAGTGATGCAGAACTATAGGCTACTTAGAAGATTCCAAATGTACACGATCAAAGGAAGAAAAATTAACAGTGACAAAAAAATCCATGGTGTAATTTTTTGAGCTATTTATATCCAATTAAAGGCCAAATCTCAGGATAAATGTTGTTTAGAACAACAGCAGCTTATAGCTTTACAGATTAAGCTTTGTCTCTTTTGACTTTGAATTGCATTATTATTATAACACGGTTGAAATGCTCTATTTAACTCTAATTAATTCCAAACCATATGCTAGGATAATTGAAGCACAAGTTTGTTTTGGTCAGGGTTTGGGGGAAAGGGTTGCTTGTACAAAGGTAGTTCAGAGAAATTTGCAGAATAAAGAAACTGTTAGGTATGAGCTGTGGAGATAGAAACTCAGTTCTGTGCATTAGTCAAAATCTGAAGGACTGCTTGCTACAAAAAGTAAATTTTACTCTGTAATTTTAAAAAAATCAATTGAAGATGAGGGGAAAGATAGAATGCAGACTGTGACAGATGAAGCTAACCACATTACAAATGAACCACATAACCACATTGAAGGGGACGTGACTACCTTTGGAAAGCAGAGCTTTGGTTGGTTACTATAAGCTAAAGACCAAAAGAACTAAGTGTAAGCCCTAGAAGATAGTTGGTAAATTTGTTTTATTGGGATATTAGTTAGGAATTTTAGAACTAATGTATTTGTACACTAGAGTTGAACAAATAAGCAAATAGATCATAAATAATAAAGGCCAGGTTTCCCAAGGTCTAGTAAGAAGTTACAAAAAAAGAATGGTGAGGCTATAGTGGCCTTGTGGTACTGGATTGTGGGCAAAAATAGCAATATGGATGCATAAAATACACACACACAAGAACAGATACAGAAATATAGAGGCTTGTGTAAGCATTAGTTAGTACAAATGCATACATTTCCCAGCTCTCTTCCCGAAGGGGCTAGAATCAATGATTCCCCAGTAGCAATGAGCAGTTAGTGCCCATATCTCTCTTAGTAAGTCCTGTTCTGCATTAAAAAGAACTAGGAGTCCTTGGAGAACTGATTGGTTCCAGGGCTGGGATAGGCAAAATATGAGTATAGAGCTTCTTGTGATGCTACAAGGTGATGTGCTAAAGACAGGGGCTGCGAGATGAGGAATATTCAACCATCCCAGGAACCAACCTGGAAGAGCTTGAGCAACAAAATGTTAATATAATATGATGTTATAATCCAAAGAAAACAGTAAATAGCCATGAGCCTGTATGGTTATAAATTAATAATTAAATAAGTAAATAAAGGGGTTCAACAACAACTCTTTCTTGCTGAAGAATTCCACTTATAAATATAGAAGGAAGGACTACATTGGAAATAATCAAATTAGAAATAGAAAATCTCCATTAGAATACCACAGTCACAATTGCTGCAGGCAAGATCCACCAGTGGGTGTTAAAATTCGTAGGCAGAAGTGTAAGTGAAAATGGGAGATTTGGATAGTCTCAAAGTATGTCCTCCAAAATACTTAATAATTACAAGTGGAAAAACAGTACCTTTATGGTGGACCATCTCCACAGCCACCATCTTAGCTACCGTTAACACCACTATCATTTAGGTCATAGTGAACAACCTGATGGGACAAGAAGAAAGGTGCTTCCATGTGGTACCACTCCAAATAATACATAGTCTCCATTTCATCATGAGGAAACATCAGAGAAAGCTAAATTGAGGAACAATCTACAAAACAACTGACCATACCCTTCAAAGGTCTCAAGGTCAGGAAAGACAAGGTAGCTTGAGGAACAGTTCAGACTTGAGGTGACCAATCAGGCATGACAACTGAATGCAATTGGAGATCCTGAATTAGATCCTAAAATAGAGAAATTACAGTACTGGAAAAACTGGAGAGCTCTGAAAAAGTTCTGTTCTATACTTGAGTTGATAGGATTGTATCAAAGCTCCTAGCTTTTCTAAGTTTTCTGTGGTTACATAAGATGCTAACAGAGGGGAAGCCGGGTGAAGGGTATATGGGCATTCTCTCTGCTGTTTTTGCACCCCTTCCATGAGTTATCTTATATATATGTAAAGGTATCTGAAAATAGAAAGTTAAAGATTTTTGATTGATTTTTTTCTACCAACTGTTCTTCCTATAATGTAAAACCTTTGCCAGCTACTTTTTGAGTGTCTTTTTATTTTATTTTTTTTTAAAGATTTTATTTATTTATTTGACAGAGACACAGCGAGATAGGGAACGCAAGTAAGGGGAGTGAGAGAAGGAGAAGCAGGCTCCCCGCGGAGCAGGAATCCTGATGCAGGGCTTTATCCCAGGACCCGGGGATCATGACCTGAACTGAAGGCACACACTTAACAACTGAGCCACCCAGGTGCCCCTTGAGTGTCTTTTTAAATGAATGACCACTACCCCCAGTTACAAGCAGTTGTGACATCTCTCATTTGTAGCAGAATTCAGCCTCTTCATCCCAAGTATGGTGCTGGTTATTGCCAGATGGTCTTAATGGGGAGAAGTGCTTGGAAGAAGTGCCTTGACTAAGACTCTGAATTGTCCACAAGTTATGATTTTCATTCTTTTGTCATTGCAGTGCCAACATTTTTATTGCTACTTCTCTTTCCCGTATTGTAATTTGTGGTCTATATTATTTTTATATTTATACAGTATTTTAGTACTCCTTTCAAGAGCCTAGTTTTTTTGGAGTTCTGTGGGGTTTTTTGTTTTTATTTGTTTGCTTTTGGTTTTCTGGTGTTCTGGTGTTTGGGCACATATGCACACACATATAAAGCAGAGAAGTTTTCTTCAATAACTTGTAACTTAGCTACAGATTGCTAAGAAATTTGGAATTATTGGTTATCCAAAGAATAGTAGGTGGCTAGACAGTATGGGAATCATAGACAGTGTACTCTTCTCTGCTTATAGGGTGGCCCCTTCAGAGGCCCTTGTGACCAACTATACTGTCATTTTCTGAGTGGCCCTTCTTAATAACCCTGACACAAGCTACTAAGTATATCTAATATTAGGCTCCCCAGAACAGCCAGTTAGCCAGTGGGGCCAGACAAGACTTGGAGAAAGACCCCACCTCCCTTTCTGTCTCCCTCCTGACCTTGGACAACTTGGGAGACTTCTCTAAGACAAAGTTTTCATACCTGGAGGGGTGGAGGGAACAAGAGGACAACAATGATATGTACCTTAAAGTGCTGGAGAGAGAACTATGTGAGATGATTTAAGTAAATTACTCACCATAGCAACTGGTATATACTAATCCTTCTGGAGCTGTATCACATGGTAGAGGTGATTCTGGGGGAGTTGAGAAAGGAAAGAAAAGACAAGTGATATCTGAACCCATATCCTTAACTCTACTTTTTCAAACCAGGAGGAAAAAAAAAAAGATTTTCACCACAAGGAATCATTATTAAGTATTCAGAAAGCAAGAACTCACCCTTGCATGTACCGTGTCTACTGACCATAGAGTTCCGTAAAAATTAGAAACGGATTCTTGATCAATATTTTAACTTTCATTAACAAAAAGCAGTGACATTCACTTTTCATTTTCTATAATCAGAACCTATCCATTAGCATCTTTGAACTTTTTTGACAATATTAGATTTTCTCCTTCAAAAAAGTGCCTTTATTTTACAGTATGGGTTTGACTTTACCTGGCCACACAGCCCTAAATGTGCACCTGGACAGATTTAAATTAATTCTCTCCTAAGCCTGCAGATCTCAAGAGTAAATATGGGCAGAGTACTGTCTGTAATTGATATAACATATTGATAAATCAACACATTTATTTACACGCCCCCTGGTGAGTCATGCAGCTGTATACATCTAAAATAAACCTAAATTCTGCCTCCCACAAATTGGTTAGAAGACTCTCTGCTAATGTTTCTTTACCACATGATAAAAATGGAATAATTAAATTGAATCGTGTTTTGTTTTTTTTTCCCCCTTCTGGCCATTTCCAATGCTCCTTTTCGAACAGGTCCCCTTGAGGAAGTATTTATCTGAAAGGCACTGCTGTCCTTTTCTCCATCCCTTCTTTGGCACGCTGGTAACAATACAGAGGCAAATAGATGTGTCCTTTGGTAGTAATATTTATTTTAACTAACACTAGACCACATTTTACGACAGTTGCCAGGGATATAGTGGTTGTGTGAAATCTTAAGTAGTTCTCAAAATTACAAGGTTCAACAATGACAATAAAAGAGGAATTTCTCTGCCTTTATAAGTGAATAAGTACACTGGTTTCACACATAAGTATGTGACAATGATTCTATTTTGAATGTAACTTACTCTTTTTATATGCAAGTCATTACCTGTAAAAGTGACATTGGGCATTCCATCTTTTGATTTTTTTTTTATACCTGCATGAGGAGATGTCTGCTATAAATTGCATTTGTAAACCTGGAATTGGGTCAAAGCCAAATGATGAAACATTTCCAGGGGAATCCTCCTTGCACAGATTCTCAGGCTAAATCATGATGTAAGCTGTGGCACATGTCAATCTCTTAAAGCAAATCTCTGCCAGATTTTTGATCTGACTGGTAAACATAGCAGAATCTCTGGTGCGGGCTAAATCAGGCTCAGTCACAGACTGGGCAGAGTCTAGTGGGATATGTCTCACCTGTATTAAGTCCAGGGCATCTGCCGTCTATTCTCCTCTTTATTTGAAACATGAGCACAAGAAATAGACAAAGTTTTGCAGGGAGAAATGTAGAAACTACACACTGTATTTGGGAAAACATCAAGGATTGATGGGAGAATGTTTTTATGAGCACAAGGACAAGGGATGGGCATATTCATAGAAGGACAGAGATAAAAAGCCTTTTAATATACTCTTTTTGAAGATTTAGAGTTCCAATGATTTGTATGTTTTATACTTATTTGTACCTTATTATCAAATTGTCTAATTGCAAGTTAATTACTGATTTTTCTCTGGATTCCACCTGAAACTTGAATAGAAGACTCACATTTAAGTTCCTTATGGATAATAGCTGGATAAAGCAGCTGCCGTTATTTGGTGCTTGTTTTGCTCCAAACACTGGGACAAGTGCTTTACATGAATTAAATCATTTAAACCTCCAACTAACCTATAAAGTTGATATCTCATTATAAATGCTGTAGTAAAATAAACTGAGGCTTAAGATAAATAACATGCAGTCGTAAATATTTGGGAAATGGATACTTTGTAAATTTGCAATTACTATCTCTACACTTTTAAATAAATCTTAGAAAGGGTGCAATTTGTTGATTAATTGATGTAATCAAACATCAGCTGTCTCAGTAATAAAAAAGCTAACCTCAACTTTGTCTCAAAATATAAATGTCTCACTTACCTGATCTGAACTCCAGTTGGGGGCACCTAGGTGGCTTAGTGGGTTAAGCCTCTGCCTTTGGCTCAGGTCATGATCTCAGGGTCCTGGGATGGAGCCCCTCATCGGGCTCTCTGCTCAGCAGGGAACCTGCTTCTCCCTCTCTCTGCCTGCCTCTCTGCCTACTTGTGATCTCTCTCCGTATGTCAAATAAATAAATAAAATCTTAAAAAAACAAAAACTCCAATTGGGTTGCCCCAGAGTATACTATGTCTTTGTATCTAAATGTATTCAACAGTCCTTGAAGTGCTCTTTAATTGAAAACTAAGACTGCTAGTGATTGTTTGAAAGGTAAAGTATCTCTGAAGAGCAGACATTCAGTGAACAGTTTTTATATTTCCATTTTCTCAGTAGTGATCACACTGCTGCAAGCCCATAAAAAGCTCATCCATGGCTTTGTTTTGTCAATTTAATGCCGTCAAAGAGTAATTCCAGCCAGACCCAATAAGTCGCCATCTTCTACTTTATCACTTCCTCCATAGAATGATATAGTATATATTACTCATCATTACCATCAATTCAGCAGTTATTTCAAGTTTCTGAGAAACACTGTATAGCCCAAAAGTTTTTCCTGGAAAAAAAGAATTACCAAAAAGACATGACCATATCAATCAAGTCTACATAGTATTATTCCTATTATATCATTCTTAAAGGAGATACTGGGTAAAGATCTCAAGTAAGATAGCTCAAATGAGTTGTTACACTTAGAAATTCACATATAGGTAGACAATTCAGTTGTTATATGACAAAATGCACATTGGAGAATCAATCACAACTGGTTTCTTTCAGTATTTTGATTTAGGAAGGAAATAAAATTTTCCATTGCCTGAAAAGTAAACCGTATTAATTCTGTGTCATTCTTCAGTTTTTAATGAGATTTCTTGAGCTCAGTTGCTCCCTCTGCATTAGTTTTAAAGGAACAGAGTATTTCTAAGCATCATTTTGCTTTTGTATTTTACAGCTTGCAGTAGATGTTGAAAAAAAGACTCAGAGAAACAGCATCATTTGTGGTATTATTACATAGAAGTGTTTTCTTTTGGAAGGTGTCAGTGATATTTTTTCCGTCAAGATGTTGATCAAAGGTTCTAACCTCCAGGTATAATATGAATAAGTTCTGGGGGTCTAATATACAGCATGATGACTATAGTTAATGACACTGTAGTATGTATTTGAAATTTGCTGAAAATAAGATCTTGAAAGTTATATACAGGTACTTACGTGATGGAGGTGTTAACTAAGCTCCTTGTGGGAATCATTTTGCAATATATAGGTATATCAAATCATCACATCATGTATCTTAAAGGTACTCAATGTTATACATAAGTAAGTTATATCTCAATAAAGCTGGAAACAAAAATAAACACACATCCATCCATCCATACACACAGAGAAAGAATTGAGCTTAGTATCTATCACGAGTTTGAATTCCAGTATATGTTTCTTGTGTCTTATCATTAGTATATTGACTTTAAATCTTTCAAAATTACTTTTTTTTAATCATCTAATCACACAACACTAAAATGTTCACTTTTTATAAACCACGTCATTTGAAATCCTCTCATAAATCAGTATAGTTGGAAACTTCACCAGGAGTTAACTGTTAAGAAAGACTGTCTCTTTGTTTTTTAACCACTGTCCCTCTACCAAAAAAGAACAACAAATTGCAACTAGTGAGCAATAATATTTTTCCATGTTTTATAAGTAACCATGTTTACTTTATAGTCTAGAGCAAGAACAAGATGATGATTTCAGTCTTTATTTTCTTTTAAGATTTTATTTATTTATTTGACACACAGAGATCACAAGTAGGCAGAGAGGCAGACAGAGAGAGAGGAGGGGAAGCAGGCTCCCTGCTGAGCAGAGAGCCCGATGTGGGGCTCGATCCCAGGACCCTGGGACCATGACCTAAGCCGAAGGCAGAGGCCTTAACCCACTGAGCCACCCAGGTGCCCCAGTTTCAGTCTTTAAGAGGCTAGTGTCCTTGCTGGTATTTAAGCACATGCCTGATTTTTATCTGCTAGGTGTAAGAGTGTGATTAATAGGATGAGATGATGTTATTGACCATGATTAATCCTTGGAACTAAAGCTGAAGCACAAGTTACGAATATGGTTTCATGGGAATTTAAGCTCCTACATATTGGCCTGGTTATGTAGAAGGAATATGGGAATGGGGTGATGGGAATCTTTTGGCTCATGTTACTTCAAAAATTTATTCTTCTCCCTTTTGGTATGAGCCTTCTTACCTACGTGTTTTCCTAGCAGCTTGTTTCTAAGCCAAGACTGTAAGATGACTTGAACATAGAGTTTCACGTGAAGGTAAAAGTGTTTACCAAGTAACACGAAGGGCAACAAAAGGGTTATTTATTTGCCTAACAAAAAATGAATCACACGCCCTACTGGAAAATTAGGACTGCTTAGCTTTCTTGTGCCTAGATGCAACGATGGATTTAGCCAGATGAACATATGGCAGAGACTAATTAAGAGACTCCTACTGGGAACAAGCCATGCACTTTCAGAGCCATTTCTAGAATGTTGAAAATTTCTAGCAACAGCATACTCCATGGTCTTGTTTAGCCTTCTGGCCACATTTGCAAGTTGTGTGACAAACCTCCTTATGCAGGAGATGAGTTGTACACAATCCAGAGGTGAAAGGATCTGGGGAATTCTATAATTAATATGTTATGAAGATTATATTAGAATTACTCCTGTGGAGTATTTTGCTTTATGGTATTGTACCACACTGAGAGCAGAAAGTAAGATAAATGTATGAAGAATAAATATGTCCTATAAAACTTACATAAATCCTCCCTTTATGTGCTGCAATATCATTATTATTATATTAGTCTTCTTTTTGTGTTTTGGTCTACTCAAGTTCCACCTTTTTGCCAAGCATACTCCAGACCTAGAAAATTGTGTAGCCTCATGTAGTTATTATGTTAAGAGAGAAAAATCTCACTGTTGAAAGAAAAACAGATATGTGTGTGTGTGTGTATGTGTAAAAAGTTTTCTATCTGAAAATGAAATATGTTCCTGTGTGAAGAATCTTAAAACTACATAAACATTTATTACTACAAATAAGGAATTCTTAAGGTTATGCATAAGTTTACCTGAGGGAATTGGCTTCTTACGTACAGGCAAGCCTTGTTTTTTGTATTTGTGTTTTACTGTCTTTATATAATAACTATTCTCATTCTGGCTATCCCTGGCTTTGTACACACCACAACACACATTTCTGGAGCTGGTAAAGATACATGATTTGCTCTGTGATAATACATTAATAATGAGGTTGCCAGGAGTGTTTTATATCTTAAAAATGGGTTATATCTGAAAAGCAGCAGGTTGCCCTAGGGAAAGAGTAAATACGTGTTGATGGACTTTAAATTTAAGCATTCCTTTCCCACAGATTACCAAATGCATCTGCTGTATTGGTAGTAAAAATTGAAAGCACGTTTTTAACTTTAGTGGCTGTTTTTTTTTTTTTAAAGTTGATTTTTGTTTTAGAGGTTTACCTTTTATTGTTTATATCACCAGCCCATAAAACTCAGCAGAGGCCTGATAGCTTGATTATTGAAATTAATTAAAAAAAAATGCTTCCATGATATTTGCCAACAGATTAAAATTGAAGCTGTTGATTAAACACATATTTCAGTTCATCTCCATTGTGGTGTTTTCTTATGGGAATCCTTTCTCACTAAAGAGCTCTTTCGTACATATATACATGGCTTTGGGAATGAATTAGCACTCTTGATCAAATTAACTAAATGTGTTTTCAAATACCACCTTCCATCATGGTAATGTGCTTTGTTAGTGAGACACAGTGAAAGTCAAAAAGAAAAATTGGAACCTTGCAGGCTATGGGAAGAGATAGCCTTTTTTCAGGAGAGATTTCATACCAAAAGCCACAGCAGGCAGTCAGAGGTCCTAGTCTCCCTGCATGAGTGGTCAAGTAAACAGAGAGGAGGAAGAACAGCAGGAGAATAGTGCCATAAGCAAAGACACGGGGTGGGGATTGAGCATTGGGTTTTCCAGGATATCTTTTTCAGGATGCTATCATGGTGCTAATGTGAGACAACTAAGAGAAGCCCAAGCTGTGAAATGCCCCCAGTTGTTGGGGGAGTTTTAGTGAGAAACATCAGGTGTAAGAAAGTATTCTTGCTGTTTGAGCAGGGAAGAGTTCTCAGGGATGAATAAGTGCAACAATGTGGTGATCAATTGGAAGTGGAAAATGAATATGAAATTAAGGGAAACAAAGCGTGAGCTCTTTCAGCAATATAAGCCAGTGCGCGTCCTTCCCCTGTTGGTTTGCGGTTTGTTTGTTTGTTTTTTCACTCTCTTTTCTCTCTTCTCTTAAAAATAATTTGATCTGTTTTGTTTCTTAAATTCCACATGAGTGAAATCATATATTTGTCTTTCTCTGACTAACTTATTTCGCTTAGCATAATACTTTCTAGTTCCATCCATGTCATTGCAAATGGCAAGATTTCATTCTTTTTGATGGCTGAGTAATACTCCATTGTGTGTAGGTACCACATCTTCTTTATCCATTCAACTGTCCTGGACATCTGTGCTCTTTCCAAATTTTGCCTATTGTGCACATTGCTGCTAAAAACATTGGGGTATAGGTGCCCCTTCGAATGGGGCAAACTATGCTTGTATCCTTTGGATAAATACCGAATGGGTAGGGGAATGTAGTAACTGGGTGATGGGCATTAACAAGGGCACTTGATAAAATGAGCACTGGGTGTTATATGAAACTGACGAATCACTAAGTTACCTCTGAAACTAATAATACACTGTATGTTAATTAAATTGAATTTAAAGTTTTTAAAAATGGAAAAAATTTGAATAATTCTATTCAAATTATTTTTGAAAACAAATTCTGAAACTTCAAGGTACTGTTTTATTTCAAATATCTCATGTTTAGACAAAATAATTCAGCCTCACCACCAGAAGAGTTCATTGTGGTAGGAATGGTCTGTGGGTACGTGGAGTTGGCCATTCATTTAATGCCTCATGTTGACATTTGTACTGTGGCATAGTTTATAATTCTCAGAGGCAGTCCAAATCCACCTATACACCAAGATGACAGATTGATTTATTACTAACATCAAGAGAGGACTGTGTGAAATAACACATTTTCAGAAAAAAGTGGCATAGAATTAAACGTAACTTTTAATCATATGCACTGTTTCATTCTGAAAATTGGTTGTGGTTATGCTGTCATATTACGCACGTTCCTCTACAGTAACTGCTAACTAGATATTTAAAAATTATATTTACACTTACAGCCTCCTGCCTGGTGGAAATTCTGTCAGAGTTCACAAAATACCATCCTCAGTCTTTATTTTCCAGGTGTCTTCATACCATTGTCATGAGCATTGAATTATCTCTAGATTATCTTATGGAAACATCAAACATGAAACAAGGTGATTAAAACAAAGGTGGAAATCAAATTATCCTTGATTTGTATGTAGCAATTCAAGATTTCTCTTCTGAAAGTCCCAGTGATTGGTGCTTATGTCCATTTATGAATGTGTCCAAATGTCTTTCCCTAGCATTCCCCAGAAGTTATGATATTGGTTTTTTTTCTTTTTATTGAGCAGAGTTTTGGGGGTTTAATTTTGGTTATAGACAGTTTTCATTGTGAATATGTGAAAATGTTTCACACTGATTGAGACTTTTACTTAGCCTCTCAAACCCAAAAGTCTTTAGATATGAAAGTAAGAGTCTCAGGTTGAAAAGTAGCTACCAGTCATGTTATTTTACTGTACACATGATGCATTTAATCTGCCATATTAACTGTTAGGAATTTTTTTCTGTTAGTCATATGAAGAGACAGTGCTTAGCTTTGCAGTGACTTAAGGGAGTGTATTATAACTGTCATGCACTTAAACCTTTTTCATTAAGTCACCCATTTTTAGTGCTTTTGTATAGTGTAAATGATCAACCTTATCACAAAATCCTTCACTTTGTGTTTAGGGCCTGTTGCTTCCAGCAATACCAGAGGAGATCCCCACCCCATGGGCCAACCAGTTACTTGGAACACATCCCAGACACTGTTCCAAGCTCTGGGGATACAGCAGGGAGTAAAACAGATGGAGTCTCTGCCTTCGGGCAACTTCTATTCCATTGCAGAGATACAGATTAGTAAACCCATAAACAAGTGGTGGTATTAGGTGGTAATAAAGTTTTGTTGTTGTTTTTTTTTAAGATTTTATTTATTTATTTGACAGAGAGAGAAATCACAAGTAGGCAGAGAGGCAGGCAAAGAGAGGGGAAGCAGGGTCTCCACAGAGCAGAGAGCCCAATGTGGGACTCGATCCCGGGACTCTGAGGTCATGACCTGAGCCGAAGGCAGAGGCTTAACCCACTGAGCCACCCAGGTACCCCTAGGTGGTAATAAAGTTTTATGAAGGAAATTAAAGTGGCATGGGAATAAGGGATTGTTGGCAGGATGATATTAAACACAGTTTAACCTATCCTTGATATGACTTGGGATCATCCACTATAAATATTCACATTTGTATGACACGTTGATATAGTTATGTTTGTCCCTAAAGACAGATTTATAATCTCAGCTGTCACTGTTCTGGGAGTAATGAGAACTACCTCAAACTGCACCACTTACTCTATTTTTTACTTGCATGGGCATGAAAGCCTGGGAATTAGCCTGGTTGGAAAAATTACAGTAAAAGAATCAATCCACTCTGTATGACTACTAAGGAGGGTTGATAATTGTAGTCCAAGTGGTTTTTATGTAACATATGCTCTTGAATCTCAGTGACCTTTTTTGTTTATGCTCTGATTATGCTTTGAAGAGTTGAGATTAGACAAAATTTAATTAAGTATTGTCATTTTGTGCCCATATGGATCTGTTTCTGGGTTTACCATTGAAGGGTCCTAAGTCTTATTACTAAAATATGAGTAACTAAGGTTATTAACATGGTTATTAATGTTAATAAAAGTATTTTATAGCATAACATTGATAAAAGTTGCTTCAGTTGAAGTATTTTTTTTTCAGAGAAAAATGGTTTTTATTTTTATAACTTGTATTATTTGGATCAGAGCCTTAATTCTTTCTCTTTGTCCATAAAAACAGATAAAAGTGATCTGAACTGCAATTTTACCATCCAAGACTTATATAAGGGGTAACTTCTCCTGACCTTCTTTAGAATGTTACCATAGCTAATGTTCATAATAATAATGGAGAATTCCCACTAGCTCAGCAAAACGAGTAGTGTATATTTAAAAATCAAGGTGACTTGCTCTGAGTGCCTCTTACTGAATAATTAAGCATTCCATAGAGGGCTGTTATATATCTCTATAAAGGAAATGATACTGCTATGAAAACAAATTTGCAAATAAGTTGGTTTCCTACTGCTTTATACATACATATACCACTATTGTAAATGTGCTGTCCACTTAACTAGCATTGACTTCACTCTTAGACTGTCACATATGTATTGTCAAAATATGTTTTGCCAATATATGCAACAGACCCTGGAAGGTCACAGGTCTCAGAAATCATAGACTAGACTGGAATAGATACAGTGGGGAACTGAGTGATATTTGATCAATAAGTTCATTTAATAAGTAGGTCTAATGATTGGTATCATGTATGCATATCAGCCTCTAGCCTCTCCACCTCTCCCCACAATTACCCACATCAACTGATTACTTAGTTCTCTCTTCTTCCGGACTCTGTTTTGCTGGAAGCAGAAGAGCCAAGGAGTTATGTCTGTTTTGGTTGTTTGGCACACTCTTCCATAAGTCTTCCTTAAGATTCCTTTAATACTCATAATGAGAAGTGCTTTGATTATCAAAACAGTTCATCTGACTGCAGACATAACAACACTTGACAATTTTATAATTCTTTATAATGTATGAAAAATTTTCAGAAAGGATTTTCACATACTTTTTTTTTTTTTAAATTTTGATGTTCCAGACAACCTTGTAAATTAGGTGGGGCAAGAACTAATATTCCTGCCTAATTTTATAATTTATGCAATCAAGTTGTTGGATATTTAATTTTAAAGTGTAAAAACTTTTTGCCTAATGAAAATACATACAGGCACATACATATTTAAATTTGTTAATGATATGTTTATAAGTATCTGCAAAAAAATCGTGCTCACATTGCAATTTCTATTAATAATTCCAGAGAATCCTTTTTTAAAGTTATCCTCTTGTGCTAATGTTTTATATTATATACTTATGTTAATGCATTTATTATATATTACACATTTTGTAGGGCAATGCAGAGTCTATGTAGCATACCTTAATACAAATAAATAACTTTTCTATTGGCCAATTTTTTTTAAGTGGTAGTTTCCCATTTACCTGAGATTGGAGTTTTATTCTTTCAAGAATAATACTTGTAATCAAAATTCTTTTTTTTTTTTTATTTGACAGAGACAGAGAGAGAGAGAGGGGTCACAAGTAGGCAGAGAGGCAGGCAGGGAGAGAGGGGGAAGCAGGCTCCCTGCTGAACAGGGAGCCTGATGCGGGGCTGGATCCCAGGACCCTGGGGTCATTACCTGAGCCAAAGGCAGAGGCTTTAACCCATTGAGCCACCCAGGTGCCCCTGTAATCAAAATTCTTTAGAATGATAGAAAAAAAATTAAACTAACACTTAATCTCAGTTGTAATGGGTTGTCAAAGTTATAGTCAAAACACAGTCATATGTATATGAAGCTGCAATGTACTTGTGAAGTTTGATCAACAGTGAGATTGAATTTATTGGTTTTGTTCTGTAGCTGTGATAAACCTTTCACAGAATTTGAAAGAATAACCACATTGACACGGAGGTGCTTACCCTTAGGATATTCATATGCTTTACTATTAACCAAAAGTGAATTCCTAAACAGAGATGTTAATAAAGCATTTATATCCAGAAATATTTTTGAAGGTTTATAAGTGAATATAACATCTGTCAAGCACCCAGAATAGTCCTGGTATAGAGCATCCATTCAGTGTAATTAAATATTAAGTTTATATTTTGTGGACTCTTTCCTCTACAAATGGGCCCTAGTAACCTAAAGTGTGGATATTACTCATTTGACTATGCCTTAGCCCTCAAGCAGAACAAAGATTGTAATCTACCATAGTTATATTCTCTACCTTACATTAATAGTTATACCATCCTTTGAAAATTAAATGAAGAAAATAAAAGAAAATTTCTAATGGAAATAGGCACTATTTGTGGATTTGGATGCAAATCTCTGAGACTTTAAAACCATCAATTAATTTATTCTTTTATGCAAATACAGACTCACTACAATGAGAAATCTGTTTTGCTTACAAACAGCCCCTCTTCAGTTTTTGTGTAGGGGTATGAACATCATTTTAAGTGTTATGGATTTTCTTTAAATTTTCACCAGAACAGCAGACATAGCATATTATATACAGCATTTCCAGTAGGGGGTGATCTACTACTGAAAGTAGTAAGAAGAGAAGCTTTGAAAACACTGGCCCTACCAATGAGAATGGCAATTCTTGGTACAAACTCTCAAATAAAATGTTTTAAGTAAAAAGAAGAGAAAATAAAATTAATACCTATGAAGTTGGCTCCAGGAAGGAGAATTCTAAAACCTTCATTACACATATATAAAACACCTAGTTTTGAAACTTAAAGGTAAATAGGTTAGTCAGGCTTTTTTTTTTTCCTTCATTTCCGAGTATTGCTTCAAGTTTTGTTCTCATCAATGTAGAATATGACTAGAATTTCTTTCAAAGAGGCCTTCTACTTTGCTTTATTCTTTAAAGAACAAAGTTTCTTGCTGTAGAGAGAATAATTTATTCTTTTTTCAAAAGCGAATTTTTGCACATAATACTTTGTAAAACAACATACAGATAAATATTTGGAGAATACTGGGGTGGACATTTGAGAAAGAGGTTAGAATCTGACAATTATTTTGCTCTTCTCAGAGTTAGATGCTGTGGAAAGAAGGTTTCATTCATTATCTCATCTTGTTTGACCCATAAATGACTTGGGCTAAAGATTAGGTATTAGGGCAGTCGAAGAAGATGGGATAGAGAATGAGAGGTTCACAATTGTTTAGAGGACCATCAGTTATCATTTGCTAAAGAAAAGACTTTTAAGTAATGGAGCTGAAGATTCCAAACATGGGGTTGCCCTAATAAAAAACATTGAGAGACTATGAGTATCAATAGCAAACCTTCCTGCTTCTAAGGAATTTCTCTGGAAGAAATGTCCCAAACCTTGTTGTTGTAGTGACTTGGAATACTAGCTTTGGCTTCTAGTGAACATGAGTTTGATCTAGTCACCATTGTTTAGTTTAATTCAGTTAAATGCCATTTAGTTTCCTGACAAAATTTTGACTCAATTTTACCTTTGGTCAAAACATCCACCATGAAGCCTTGTGTTTTAAACACAATGGATACCAAATTTAGGATTAAGAAAAAAATGTATCTCCATCTGATCTGCTTCATCTTGCTACCGTTACCCATAATAACACACAGAGAGGGAACATTTCTCAATAGTGAAGTACCGCTTCTTTAGCTTTTGTAATTCATAAGAAATATGTTCTAACATTTCTCAAGAGAGTGCCCAGGTAAACCACAATTTAATCTGTGGCTTTCATTTGGCCCGGAGGGTTTTATGCTGACATAAATGAGTATGTGAAGCTTAGTTCTCATAAGATCTGTCTTGAGGCATAGAAAGATAATCTTTATAGTGGATGGACACATACAAGCAGTTTTTTTTTTTTTTAACTTAGATGTAAAATGCATTCAGCTTATTTTCTACTTCATGGAAGAAACATTGCTTTTTTACATTTAACTATTTTGGGGATTAATTAAATCTAAGTAAAATATGTAGTGTCATAGGAGGTCTTCAGACTCCATGTACAGTATATCCTTGGTGTCTCCAGAAGGAATATTTGTAGGGTCTTTAGAAATATCCAGGTTTGGGAGTGTAGAAATGTTTGGAGAGTCTTCTGCTTTTGTTAAGTATTGAAATTTTGCTATGGATAGCTGTTTATAGATAACTTGTGAACTTCCAGAGACATTTTATTTCTTACATGTTGCCTGTTATCCATACACAAAATCTCCACATTTTTATCAGTGGAAAAATGATGTGTGACTGTGGGGAAGTATGCTGCCCAGGCAAGGCTCACTCACTGGCACGGTGGCTCCATTCAAGCTTCCAGCCCCAAGGCATGCATTCTTCAAATCTGTGTTTCAGTTAAGTACATATCCCCATAGCTGTGGACCTTCAGGATGAAAAACTGATAACGTTAGACCTTCAAATGCCAAGAATCTGCTATACTTTGTTTTCACTAGTGCCGCCAAGATTGAAGGATTGCCTCTTCAATCAGACAGGTGTTTAATACGCACCAAAGTGGAGTGTCTGAAAAGATACCTTTTATAACCCTGAATAGATAAGCTTTATTTTATCTTAAGTCCTCAGATACGTCAAGTTCCAGATGTTATTAAGTTCGTGAGCATCTTCTGTAATCAGCCTGCTTTTAAACAGCTCTGTATATGACAGTAGAGCTTTGCTGTCCTCGGTAGAATGTTCTATATGTTGATTAACAAAGGAACCCAATATAACCATTGTATTCTAGAACTATACCATTTTTTTTCCACTGTCAAGCCAATAGTTTCCAATCGTGACTGAAAACTAGAATGTCTTGGAGAAATTAAAGTATTCTAATACATAGCCTTCAGCCCAGATCAAGTAAGTCAGTAAATTTTAGAAAGCCTACCAGGTGATGCTAATAGTCCAGCGGGGACTGGAACCATTGGGTTAAACTGATTTCTTTCTGCTATCTGGAAATGAAAGCTGGCAGAGTATAAACAGGTAAAATGAGTTGACTGTATGGGTAAAATATAACAGATGCAATTGATTTCACGTGTTTTATCATTTTTTTTTAACAGATGTGCAGGACCTACTAGATGTCAGGCATAATTTAACTGGTCGACTCAATTAATGCTAGTAATTCCATGAGGTATGCACTAGCTCATCCCCATTTACTTATGAGAAAAGTGAGATAAATAACTTCCTAAGTTTATTTACCTGGTGAGGGGATAAGCCTAGCTTCAGAGTCTGTGTTTCAATTCATTGATTCTCGAAGTGCGGTCCCTGAATTAGCTGCATTAGTCTCAGTTGGAATCTTCTTAGAAATACAAGTTCTCAGAACTCATCACTAGAGTTTCTTAAACCTGCTATGGAGCCTGAGAATTTATACTTCTAATATTCAAGGTGCTGCTGCTGATCTGGTTATCACCTGGAGAACCATTGCACTACATTGCACAGTCTCTGTAGATTGTCCAGCTCCGCTCCAGTATGGAATACTCTTCTTTTTTTTTTTTTTTTAAAGATTTTATTTTATTTATTTATTTGACAGAGATCACAAGCAGGCAGAGAGGCAGGCAGAGAGAGAGGGAAGCAGCCACCCCGCCGAGCAGAGAGTCCGACGAGGGGCTCAATCCCAGGACCCTGGGATCATGACCCAAGCCAAAGGCAGAAGCTTTAACCCACTGAGCCACCCAGGTGCCCCTAGAATACTCTTTTTAATTATGGAACAATGTATGTGTAAAAGTCCAAGTCTCATGACGGTGAAGTATTTTTGCTA
Organism: Martes martes; assembly: GCF_963455335.1. NCBI lineage: Eukaryota > Metazoa > Chordata > Mammalia > Carnivora > Mustelidae > Martes > Martes martes. The sequence goes on along the minus strand of NC_137892.1, from coordinate 97,924,434 downwards.
CTCAGTCAACTTTATTTATTTGGAGAGGCGTGGGTTGGCATTGTTTGGAGTTGATAAATCAGTGTGTAAATTACACAAGCTGCCATTGAGTTCTTGATTAGAGACCAGAAAAGTGAGATTAAGTAAACAAAAGACACAGAAAGAAAAATGACATGGATACAGGGTGTCCTCATTTCAATATCTTTTTGGCCAGAGTCCAACTCTTTCCCCTTTTCGGTATTTTGTTTCATGCCATCCTTACTTCATTTTTCCTTTGGCTAAATAATTCAGTGGTTAGCAATATAATGCAGAAAATTACTATTATGGCCTCATTTGTAGCTGATATTTAGAGGCAATTAGAAGTCACATTTTAAGCTAGTAGTATTACTCTTCTGTTTTTCACAGCTGTGCTGGGGTGAGAGATCTATTATATTTGGAATTCTATTTTTTTAGTCCTGCTGTAAAAGTGATATAATAAGTGTATATATATATGAGAGAGGAGAGGGAGAGGGACAAGGGGAGAAGAAGAGAAAGAGAAATTTTCTATAAAGAAAATTTAAGAGACAGAATATCAGTTAATATTCATAGCAGGGAAGATAACACATGATGAATTCATAGATTGTGTCTCTGGTAATATTTCATCTCCAAAATATTAGTGTTTGTGTAAACCATTCATAACATCCCGAAATATTTTTGTCAGAGCTTGGATCTTTACTATGCTCTTGTCAAATACAAGTGGTTTCAATCTCTGTAAGAATATGTTTTCAGTACAAGTCTGTGTACTTCATTATCTTTCAATCGATAAATGTCACAATATGTGTTTAAACTCAAACAAAATAGAGCTATTAAAAGAAATTTTTAATTCATTCAACAAAATCCTGTTTTCTACTAGTAATCCAGAATTTAAGAAAAAAAAAAAATTACAGACCTAGCAGTTAGAAAACGTGGATACCCTTTTATTCCTTGACTTGGCACAAAGTAGGCACCCAGTGTCTCGCATGATACCTTTGTCTGGCGTATGGCTCAGTCTCTCCATTTTAATCTTCAGTCTGAGGCATCCCAGGAGTTGCAGGAGTGATAGACCTGCAGGCAAGACCACACCATCCGGAGCTGTTTCACCAACCAGAGCTCCCAGCAAATGGAATCATTTCTGTAAAGGTTTTTTTTTAAAAGGTACATAAAAATCAACTATTTTCTACAAAAATGGCTCCATCCAAAAAAATACCACTACAAAGCGTGAAAGTATTAAAAATTCTATTAGTGGAATCACTAAGAATTAGATACATCATTCCAGAAATCATATTCCCCTTTTGCCATTGCCACCCCAAGAACCTCATTATCATTTTTTGAATGTGGGAATATGATGCTACCCCTACGGTTTTATATCATTTACATCATATTTGTGAGACTCTATTTTGTTCCTCTTCTATTTCCTCATTGTTGCTATAAATGACGTGTGTGAGCCAGACTTAAGAAAACATCATTGTAGGTCTGAAAACCTCAGATGATGGTTTATCCCAAATGCAGTTATTATCAACCTTACTTTTGATGTTTTCATTGTGGTTCTTGATGTTGGCTTATAAAGACAGCAGAACAGAAGCCTGGGGAGTTTTCCAGCTGGAGAATTATGAGCTGAGTTCTTCCTATGATGGTTGCTGCTTTGGAAGAGAAGGCCTGGGAAGCATGTATAATAAATGAGTAATACTGTGAAGGCGTATTGGACATTGCTATTCTTCTGGCTTCTTAAGACCCCAGAGACCTTAAGTGAGATTAGAAATGTAGAAACATGTCATACTTTCTCATCTCTGCATACTGACAATAATTTTAGCATCCACTTTATAGAGGCATCGTGTTCAACATATAGAGCCGTGCAAGTGTTTGATAAATGCAAAGATGAATTAGTCAGAAACAGATTCATTGAAAACTTCTCTGTGTGGTGCTCCTGAAGCACAAAGCTTTGTCCTTTAAATTGCCCTTGCCGTTTTCAGAATATCTGCAATTACTCTTCAGATTTTGCTCCCTTCTAGCTGTCCTTTAGGATAACATCCTGCAGCACCAGGCTGAGTGACGTGATCCTCTGCTCCCTTTCCTTGTACCTGTTTCCCTTCCTGTCTGTTGCCTGCAGGAACATCTGTCCTTAGCTGACTCCTAAAGATGCCATGCTAGGCAGGAACGGTTCTCTCTCAATTAGTCCCAGATCTATCAGCTCTCAATGGGGTCTGTAGCTATCATTTTGGAATGTACAACTGACCCACTAAAACCCAAGCAAAGATAACAGCATAGTGTGTTGTAGAGTATGATCACAACTATGCAAAAGTATAAACACATATATGTGCAAGAAAAATTAAGCGAATATTACATAAGGACTTGTTGACTTGTAGGTGACTTTGTTTCTCTCCTTGACTTTTTACAAATCTTACACGAGGGAAGATTGTAATGTGAATGATTATAGAGAGGATTTTTTTGTTCAAATCTCTTCTCCCACTGCTCCCCTGTCCCCCACAACAGAAAGAAAGGTTTTAGGTCTTTCTTTTTCCTTCCATGTCTTTACTTACATAAATACAGATAACAGAATCATTTTGTGAGCAAATACCCAAGTCTAATGTTTTGGTGGCAATACGTTTATATTTCTAAATTGCAATATTAGATCTAAAAAAGTCACTTGAGAGCAATGCATGAATTTCATAGTTTCCCAATTTCCATCAAGTGTTTTTCCACGTTACCATTTTCTAACATTTTCCCTTACATTTTATATCTCCAGAGTCCCGTGGATTACAAAACCAAATTCTTTCCTACTTGGGAACCTGCTTGAGCTGGAAGGCCCTGATCTTTCTACCTGAGCTAGAATTTGATACTTTATGGTCTTTCTTTCCTCATATTTCTTAAACCAGTGATTCATCCTTTGACTTTGTTCCTACAGTATCTTTTACTTCCACAAAGTCTTCTGTGCTGATCTGTTGATGCTTTTTTTAATTTAGGGCCCAATTATCCATTTCTTACTTGGGTTATTGTAACATTATCTCTGATTACTTCTTGTCTATGCCCGTATGTTTGTGAATTTTGAACAACTAAGAACAAAGAGTGCCTGTGATCGTTAGTGCTAAAGAACATTTGGACTGAGCTCAGTCAGGTTGCATGATGATACTCAAGGCAGAGCTGCTCTTTGGAAAGGCAGTGTCCTGGATCCTTGCTCCGGACGAGCAACCTTGGGAAGCCCAGAACAGTCTCGTGTCAATGTCCTGATACGGTAGGCTCAAAGACACTGCTCCTCTTCTTTCCAAGTTGTCTCCCCTTGCTGATGGTACAAGAGATTTTCATTTCTCGTCTAGTGGAGGCTTTTAATCCTCAATTCATTAACTATCCCAAAGTGACCCAACCTAAGTGCATCAGTGCTCTTTTCTTCTCCACCATCTCCCTGGTGATTCCTCCCTTTGCCTCCCGGAACTCTTTTTGAAAAAAAAAAAAAAAAAAAAAAAAAAAACCTTTCTGGGAACTTGTAAGATATTTGACCCAAATAGCAACAACAACATTTCCAGCAGTGAAAAGAGGAGGGTTATACTCCCACAGCCTTAAGCAATCATACTAATTATCCCAGAGGACTTCACAAAAATGTGACAAGGGCAGAGTACTAATTGTAATGTTCACACTCTGACACAGTCAGGCTATAAATACTGTATTCTCGATCAGAACAAGCACCATGCTTTTAAATATGTTCTTGAAATAAGTTTGTCACTTTTTATATCCAATATTTAAATCTTCTGGAGTGTTTGTTCCTATGGACTAAACAAGAGTTCATATTAATCAAAGAGAGGAAGATGGATGGGCAGAATTAATCCTGTAACTGCCAGCCTGGGCAGGAAGCTTGGTTGACACATGCTTTTCGTTATTGCTGAAGTAATGGTCAGTGTACTTGGCTGTGATGAATTGTTCCACCTCTGTGGGCACTTGGCCCCTGCCAAGTGAGGTGATTCTTCCTGATTTCTTTAGTCCCCTGCTCCTCCTAAAGCAGAGAGTTCACTACCTGGTTGAATCGCCTGAGATCACAGAGGGCCTATATTCCTGCTGCTCACGGGAATGACAGCCTGAAAGTAGCACCAGCAAGGGAAGATCAGATGATCCACTTCTTTGGAATTGATTCTCCTGAGAGTTCAGTCAGCAGTATAAGGGACCCCACTGACTTCTCCCAAGGGGAAATCACCTTTGAGCTTTAGCTTAATTTATTTGCCTAAAGAAAGTTATTGCTGCAAAAACAGAATCATTGATTGAGTCGTAAGCGTTCTATTTTTGTAGCTTTAGAAGAAATTTGGCATCATTTCAGAGGGAGACAGGCTACCTTTTGAAGGACAGAGGAGAGGGGTGAAAAAGGAACAGAGAGCATTCGGAATGTTACAGTGTGTTCCCCCTCTACCTAGCAACCTCTTGTCACTCAGGTGGAGCTGTACGGGAGCATGTCAGGGATAACTTAGAACCCCACACAGAGGCTGGTAGAGAGTAGCGAGGTGCCTTTATGCGCCCCCCCCCACCCGCGCCCCATAAGCACAAGGAAATGGTGGGCGTGGAAGAACAATGCTGTTGGCATGCCTTTAAAATGCACAGGAGCCCGGAAGATGTGTCAGATCTTAGTAGTGTCTGCACTAAGGAAGCATGCAGTCATGGAACTTGGGTGATAGAAGTATTGTTAGACAGAAAGACTTCCAAACCATTTAAATTATAGCCAACGAAAACTGAAGCCCAAAGATGTCCCCTTGGGATCTCATAGCTAGAGAGTGGCAGCTAAGAATAAACAGCCCATCTTCTGTAGCAAGTACCATATATCTGTTGAGCAATGATGTTTCCAGATCATTTTTCTTGGTACTCAGAGTGATACTGCTGCATTTCCACAACATTCTCAGCATTAATAATTAATATTTTAGCTTTGTTTTCAACATACATAAATCGGGGCATTCATCATGTTTTAAATGCAAGTAAACTTACTACAACAATTAGAATTTGCCAAGTTGCTTTAATCAATAAACCAGGTTATTCTACACAGACCCTTCACAGCACATCTAGGATTACTACACTTATTAATAATCATGATCGACATTGACTTTAGGCTATTTCTATGCGGAGAAGATAAATCGGAGCATGGGAACATGTGCTGCAGAGCTGGATACTTTTCAGCAGTATTTTTGTAAATTACCATCAATTTCTTTTCTCAATATGTAACCTAAAATTGAAGAATGGTGTTTTTCTTCTAATGGAGGTGAAATTTTCCTCCCTAAATTACCCTGGGTAAAGCACTTTCCTAAGTGATTCTTTCACTAAGCATCCATGAAATAGGAGCGTGTGTAGCTTTTGTATTCGAGGTGTGTCCTTAAGTGAGGCCGAAGTAATGAAGATCCTGCCGAATTTTTCTTCTTCTTTCTTCTGCAGATAGAAGGAAGGAGAATGATGACTAAAATCCCAGATTGTGTCATTTAATGTCTCAATCACTAGAAGTGAGCATACAATTTTCTTTGGAACTGGACACATCTTAGAATGAAAGGGAACATTATTAATAACTACTCAGAGGCAATAGGTATCAACAAAGACGATTCTGAGGACACTAGGAAATGCATTCGTCCTATTTTTGACCCCTAGAAAGATAAGAACATTAGACCCTCCCATTGTACAGGTGGGAAACTAAGATTTGGAGAGGTGAGATAATTTGCCCCAGCGTCATATTTAGCAAGTGAACTGTCCAAGAGTCCAACTCCAGTCTGTCTTCTTACTGCAGAGCAGATGCTATTTCCTCTGTACTTTCTTTCCATGCAGTTCAGTAACTCCTAGATCTTTTACACAAATATGCCATTTGGTGGCCATGACCGCAGGAATAAGGGTTGAACGCTTGAGAAGAATGGAGCTCTGCTAAACACCCTCACTATTGTTCTGCATGGTTGGTTCCTGACGTGGGTTTGGGTGTGTGAAATGCCTTTAAAGGACCTCAGACCTCATGGACCAGCTCCCTCATGCCCAGTCATATTCCTTCTACCTGGAGCAGCACTGGCTCCTGGCTTTCCATCTTTCTTCCAGGCTTCCGCTTGACATGTTCAGCCCAATACTCCCAACAGTAAGAATTCTCTTTCTCCGATGGAGGTTCATTGCTTGTATTCTTGACACATCATCTGTACCATTTCCTCACTTAGAAACCATGACACTGGCCCTTCCTGCCCCCACCAGCTCATGGATATAGAGAGTCTTCCCAGCCTTGCTCCTTGGTGACCTTCAACTTCTCCAGGCCTCATTACGTCTTGCCTAGATAATTTTAGGGACTTCCTCAAATATCTCTGCTTTGTTTTTTGTTTTTTTTTTTTTTTTCTTACTTTGCTCACCAGGGTCATCATCCTGAAAACCAGACCTGATCATAGCACAGTTTGGCTCCATTCCTGTGGTGTTCTCTGTTGTCTTTAGGTAACATACGGTCTTCCCAGAATAATATATGACCCATTCCTTAGGGAGGGGTGAAAGAGAGACAGAGAGGGCACCTGGGTGGCTCAGTCAGTTAAGCATCTGCCTTCAGCTCAGGTCATGATCCTGGGGTCCTGGGATTGAGGCCCGCATCAGGCTCCCTGCTCAGTGAGGACCCTGCTTCTCCTTCTCCCTCTCCCCCCTGCTTATGCTTTCTCTTTCTTCCTCTCTCTCTCTCGTGTTCTCTCTCATGTTATTTCTCTCTCTCTCAAATAAACAAAATTTTTTTAAAAAGAGAGAGAAAGAGAGAGAGAGGGAGGGAGGGACAGAAGACAAATAAAAAGTCTATCTCCAGGACATACCGTAAAGCCCTCCTGGTTAGCACAGGTCACCCAGTTGCTTGGCCCTGGCCTGCCTGCAGCTTCCTAGAGCCCCATGTCTAGGCACATGGATGAGATTGCCTAGAAGCAGATACACCTTTTTTTTTTTTTTAAGATTTTATTTATTTATTTGGCAGAGAGAGAAATCACAAGTAGGCAGAGAGGCAGGCAGAGAGAGAGGGGGGGAGCAGGCTCCCTGCCGAGCAGAGAGCCCAATGCGGGGCTCAATCCCAGGACCCTGAGATCATGATCATGAGCCGAAGGTAGAAGCTCTAACTCACTGAGCCACCCAGGCAATCCCAGATACACCTTCTAATTTGCACAAAAACTCCTCCACTTGCCAGACCATGTGCCCTTAGGGCTTCATCTACCTGGGGAATTGGCACCTTTTTAAAAAATGTGCCCAGCATCTCTACTTGGGTGGCTGTAGCCCTGGCTGTTTCCTCTGAGAGACTTGGTGCACCTCAGCTGGGGGGCACTCTGTCTTCCCCAACATTAATGTGCATATGAGCCACCCAGCATCTTGTTACAGTGTAGGTTCTGACCCAGGGGCTCTGGGTGCTGCTGCTGCTGACCCACACTTTGCATAGCAAGATCCCAAACTCTAGTCATGTTCTTAACATCTAGTAGGAGCTCTGTAAAGAGTTCTGGACTAGATGGGGAAATGGAAGGGAGGAAGAGACGGATGGAGGGATGAAGCCATATTTCATACACAGCAGAGACCTAAAGTACCATTTTTTCTAATTTAGGGAAAAGATGCCAAGTAAAGGTAAAATTACAGAGGAGAATTGTGGACTTTTATTCCTTAGGTAAACTTTTTTTTTTTTCCTAATTTAGGGCCAGACTATAACCATTAGAGGAGTTCTCTGTTTTTGCTCAGAGCTCCCCTATAGCCATAATCCTAAAGCTTCACCTCCACAGTAGGATAGCCACATATAGAGGGGGCACATCCCAGTTTAAATAACTGCTGTGAAATATTTGTTTGTGGCAGCGTTTATGTAATTTTTGAGGAATTTAGGGCATCAATCTTGTTGAATAGACTTGAAACCATTCGTTTCAATGTTTACTTGTTTTCTCTTAAGGAAAAACAGAAAGCACATACTTTGTCATCAGTGATAGACAAGCAGTAAGAGCAAATACACTTCGTTTTGTTGGGCCGCATACATCTCCCAATTGCTTGTCTCATTTTTGAAATGGGGAGTCAGGGGGCCACTGAAAAGGATGAGTCTGGGCCTCACAGAGCCAGCAGCAAGCCCCAGTTCAGAGCCCAGTTCAGGACTGGATCCCATGACCCTGAAATCATGACCTGAGCCAAAATCAAGAGTCGGATGCTTAACTGACTGAGCCACCCATGTACCCCCACCAAGCTCCTTTTTCAGTCCTCAAGTCAGTAATATATGCAGCTTGCCATGATCCACATAAGTGAATGAATGAATAAGTAAGTCATTGAATGAATGAATGAATGAATGAATACATATAAACATACATACATAAAATCAGTTTGTGATAACAGCAAATGTAATATTAATCAATGTATTGCTATTTTTGTTGTTGCACCCAGTCTCTGTAATTATTAGACTATATTTCTTCTTAGAGTTGAATTAGAACTTCTTTCAGGTTTTAAGATAAGATTGGGCAACAAAAGATTGGTCTAATCTGAGCAAAACTATTGCTTTGTGCAGCTCTTTACTTAGTGATGAGTATCATTCCACACATGATGCCTCTCTGGAAAGAAAACAATAGAGAAGTGTGCATGTTTCTCCAGCAGCCTGGGGCAAGTAGTACAACAGCAGCCCTCCGTTTTCTGACAACACTGTCTTCAAGCATGGATTTGTCTTGGTTTTTAAAGAGAGGCATTCCGATGGTTCCACAGTCACAGATAAGCTAGAGCCAGCATTGCTCAGAGGTTGAAGGTACTGGTGCTTATGTGGCTTCCAAAACTGAACAGTGTTTTCTGGAGAAACTGAGAAATATTTTGGCATACCTAAATATCTAACAGTCAAAAGGGTGGGGGGAAGGTTGTTGCCAGCCAGGAATAAGTTTATGAAAGCATGGTGTGCTTCCCTTTCATGTCATTTATAAATGTTCTTTCTTACCAACACGTATTAGAAGCAGTATATAATGCAAGAAAATTACCCACATGAGCAATGCGTTTTGGGTGTCTATTTGCTCTTATTACAGTGGTCGAGAGAGGTGATGCTGATGGACCACACTGCAATATTTCTGTGAAATTAGATGCAGTCCCACCTTTAGATTTCATGTAATTGGAACAAATATTCTGGGATCCATACTACATCTTCTCTTGAATTGGTGGGTGTGATCCCTACCCCATAAAGTGAGGGAAAAAAAAGTTTAGTTGAAAATCTTCATCATAGCAGAATGCCATCAACTAAAAACACTTTCATCAGATATTTATAAAATAAATGTTTAATTTTATAGAGTTGCCACTGTGTCAAAAATAAAATTACAGTCTTTTGAAAACATTCCTTTTGAGCCTTGAAGTAGGGAGACTGAGAAAAAGAGTAGGTTTTCAGCTCACCATTTTCAAACTAATGGATATGCTAGTTTTTCAAATGAGCTTATTAGAGCACATTAGCTGCCATTCTTTCTCTCTTTCTCTCAAATTCTCTGGTGCCAGGGCATAAAGACACAGTTAGTGCCCGAAAATAATTCTTAACAGTGGCAACAAAATTAATGGAGGGAGTCAGGATAAACAGTTCTAAGAGCAGTGGAGGAAAAGCATAGAACAGATTAAAAAATATAAGATTCTGAAAAGTCCCATCCAAGAGAAGACAGAACTTGCCAGATAGCAGGCATTCAACAGGATGTGTGCCCTAGTAGCAAGAGAGCGTCTCAAGGGTCTGAAATAGCCTCTCTGAGCTCGACCTCACTCAGCCTGCATGCTTCAGCTTGCATCCCCTATTTCCCTGCCATGTTCTCTGCCCCTAAATCCTCTTCATTTGAACACCTTACTGAATATGAACCAACAGTAGTAATCCTTATAAGCCCTCTATAAAGTAGGCAAAACAATGTCTGTGTCTTGCCAATGTATCCATGCTTCAATTTGCTAGAAAGTTATTTCAATAAGAATACCCAAAACATGCCTGTTGAACACTTCTTTAAAAATGCAGCTCTTTAAGGTTGGCTGTGTGTGTGATTTATCTCTCTTTTTATTCTTAAGGCTTCTCCCGCACATTTTGCTGTCAATGTCAGCAAAAATGCTAGCCGAGAAAATGCTTATTAAAAAACAAATGGATTAAAGATCAGTCATGCTGCATTTTTCTTCTTTCTCACTTTATCCCTGGAGAATAAAAGAGTAGGGTTATAAATGAAATGGTGAGCTATAAATAAGAAAACTGCAATATAGAAATGGGGATGAACTCCAAGTAAATATCTAATTTAAGATAAGAATGGAGAGGGAAAAAAAAAAAAAAAAAGAATGGAGAGGGAGGGGACGCCTGGGTGGCTTAGTCGGTTGGGCCACTGCCTTCGGCTCAGATCATGATCCCAGGGTCCTGGGATCGAGTCCTGCATTGGGCTCCTTGCTCGGCGGTGAGCCTGCTTCTCTCTCCACCTCTGCCTGCTTGTGTGCTCTCTTGCTTTCTCTCTCTCTCTCTCTCTCTCTCTGACAAATAAATAAATAAAATCTTAAAAAAAAAAAAAAGAATGGAGAGAGAGGTAAAATTTAGCCTCTTGATCCCCATTCCAGTCCCAAAGCTGTACAAGACCATGATGGTCGCTTGGGAACAGGTTTGTTTGCCTTTGACTATGTTGAATCAATGGTGGCAGAAGCAAAAGCAAGGAGATAAGTGATCCCAGAGAGCTGCTTTTGTAAGAGTGTGCTACTGTCTAAGGTTTCTTTGGATAGCAAGCCTGAATTTTACGTTTCATGAATCTGTCTCTTATGAATGTGCAGACCAGTCCCAGGAATGTCATCCCTCCCACTGTATAGGTAATAAAATGAGTATAGTTAATTAGAGCTTTTAAGCTGACAAAAACCTCCCAGCATTGAAGATGCCTCCCTCACATGCCTTTTTGATATATTTGATATTGGTCATTATGATACCTTCGGTTTAGTTTTCTCACTGTTCTTTGTCAAATGCTATTCTAATTAATAATGACCTTTTGAGGCTGCATGAGAATTGATTTCATGTCTGCCACTGGTATGGTTTTCTTATCAATACAGAGTCCCTAACACACTGTGGGTGCTTGATAAGTGTGTGTCTATTGATTTCCTGCTGAGTGGCCTCTATTGGGCTCATTAACCTTACCTGAGAAAGAAAGACCAATGGTTATTGGTTGTATAGGTTGAATGAAGAACGTTGGATATTAGGCTGTAGTAGGAGATAATCTTGATGTTGTCCTTCCAAAATCTTATGTAGTTTGTTGAGATTGTATTTAAGTTATTAAGGTACAAACTCTGAATCAATGAGGATATAACTATGCTCGTGGTATTAAGAACATCCTAGTAAGAATGATGTTCATCTGTCTTTTCTTCCCCTGTAGTTACAAGATTGGCTTATTTTGTTATAAGGGAGAGTATAAGGTCACTTTGTCATTGCTGGGTGTTTTTTGTTGGTTTGTTTTGTTTTTCTCCTTAAGCTGTTATTTCACTTGTGAGCCACCCTTGTCTGGCTTCAACAGATGCCCAAAAGGGCCTTGCTGTGGTTCTGTTGCTCATGCCTGTGTGGCTCTGCTAATGCTTTCTGGCTTTGCATCAACTGGAACATCTTTCAAAGAGACATAAAAGATGTTAGCATCTCCCAGCAAAGGCTGTACCTATTTTTCTCTGATACATATATGGACACTCTCAGGGAATCTCATCTGAATCGAGCATCAGCTTTGTTTTCTAGGTACATATTATCAGCATACTGTGATAGACAAAATACTATAGCATGAATAAAGGTAACTCACATTTTTAATTTTCACGTTTTTCTCTGGAGCCAAGTATCATGAACTTAACCTTTTTCTAAATTTCAATCTGTGCATAATTAATTATATTAATATTTCCAAAGCAAGCTTCTGTTTCACACCACACACTGTGTCACATACGTCCCTACATTATCTCTAATCATGAAAACAACCCTGCAAGCTAAGTGTTCTATCCCCATGTGAAATCTGAAGGAAAAAAAAAGAAGAGCAGAGAGATTAAGAAATGTGCCTCATCAGGTAAACTGTAGATTCTCAGTTCCGAGGTCTGTCCAGCTATACGCCCCTGTTCTTCTACTAAACCCTATTGTCTCTTTAATTAGTAATTACCATCAAGTCTCTAAAACTTAATTCTATTTTGCTCTCAACTATGTGATAGCAGTCATTTTGTATATCTCAATGTAAATGACTTTAATATTAATTATACCACTGTTAAGTCATAAATTAGGAAAATTAGTCATAAAATTAACAAGTGCTCAAATTGAGGTAAATAAGGAAAAGGGGTCGCTAAAATTGTTAACACAGTATTAGCTGCTTAAGGGTTAACCTGTTTCTTGTGCTTTTTCTCCATGAAGATGAACTAACAAGGTTTTGTTCTATTCTGAAGATTATTTCAGAGCGTGGGATGCTTTATTATGATTTTACATTATTAGTGTTCTCAATTCTATAAATACATGCTTTGAAATATAACAGTGAGGTGCAATTCCAGCACCTTATCAACCAAGAAAGGAAGTATGTACCTAAATTATTACTGCTGAACTGAAAATTGGCAACTTCATATTATTCACAAAGTTTGAAAGAAATATATCCCAACTTCATCTTTATGGAGCATTTAATACTGTTTTTAGCTTTTTCCAAGGAACTGTTTCCAGTTCTAATAATGAACACATACTGAGGAATGAAAATACCAAAATCCCACAAAGTAAAAAAAAAAAAAACCAAACCCAAGTCTCTTTCAAAAATTCTGCTCTCAGAATTTAGCAAGATTGAGTTTCCCTAACAACCTTTATTTCGCATCAAAGGAAGGCAGGGGCATGTGTGTGTTGATGAAACTATGAGATTTTCTTTTTCTTTTTTTAACCCTTCTGCCCAGAGAATACTCAAGCAAAGTTATGGCTGTTCTAGCTGACCACTATTCTAGAGAGATGAGCACAGACATACACTTACCTACTCTCTTCAAGTGAAGCACATCTTGACTGGCCAGATACAGAAAGTCCCATGTGTCAAGTTTCCTCAAGATTATCAATGCCAGGGACGCCTGAGTGGCTCAGTTGGTTAAGCATCTGCCTTCAGCTCGGGACATGATCCTAGGGTCCTGGGATCAAGTCCCACATCTGGCTCCCTGCTCAGCGGATACCCTACTTCTCCCTCTGCCTGCCTCTCCCCTTGTTTGTGCTTGCACACTCTCTCTCTGACAGATAAATAGATAAAACCTTAAAAAAAAAAAAAAAGATTATCAATGCCAGTTATGTGGAGGGTCCACAAGTGCTTATTGTATTACTCTCTAATATTTAATTAGCCTAAAATATAACATTAACAAAAGATGTCATCAGTTTAGCTCAGATCTTCTTTGACTGAAAAACCATGTCAGATTGGATGAATTTTTGTTTGACCAGCTTGAATTGTGGCATCACTCTGAAAGGTTGTTTAAACAAGGACGTCCAAGCTCTGTACTTCCGTTGTGCTACTGGTGGCATGTAGTTAAGTGTCACTGAGCTTTTAGGTGAGCAGAGGAATGACTTGGCTTTGTCAGATATATACCCTGTTTACATGACACAACTTAATTTATAACACACAAGAATTTCATTATCCTGTTTATCTTTCTAAGCCAGAAAATAGAATGATAATCTCCCATATGTGGTTATACACGTGCTATTTACAAAACTATAAAATGTTATGACTTCAGCCTACTTTCAGGATGCAATGATGTAAATACACACAGAAGTTTAGAAAAATAAGTATTAAAATAATTTTAAGTCTTCTCATAAAACACACCACAGTCCTTCACAAGTTGTAAAGTGCTGTGTACATATAAACTGATATTATTAAAAATATTTCATTTGGCATCCTTTCCTCTGAATCTTAAATAAAATAGGATTGGCTTTTGATGGGAAGAATACTGTCAAAGTGATTTTAAAAAAACCTTAATTTCACAAATTTCTACACCATGAGAATTTTATAAGAAACTAAAAGTAGAGGAATTTAATTATCTTAACTATAATATAACTTTTTAAAATGTGTGTTCTATTTAGAAATCAGGGTTTACAGGGGCGCCTGGGTGGCTCAGTGGGTTGAGGCCTCTGCCTTCGGCTTGGGTCATGATCCCGGGGTCCTGGGATCGAGCCCCGCGTCGGGCTCTCTGCTCAGTGGGGAGCCTGCTTCCTCTTCTCTCTCTGCCTGCCTCTCTGCCTATTTGTGATCTCTATACGTCAAATAAATAAATAAAATCTAATAAAAAAAAAAAGAAATCAGGGTTTACAAACAAATGATCCAAATATATATATTTTTCACTTGATTTGTTTTCATGTTGTACTGTCAGAAAATATTCATCCTTAAGTTTTCTTCCTCTCTTTTTCTCTTTCTTTAATTCATTCATTTTCTTTATTTTTTCTTCTTTCTCTCCTTCCTTCCTCCCTCCTTACTTGTATTTTCTTCCTTCCTTTCTCCTTTCTTCCTTTTTTCTCTTCTTTTCCCTTCCCTCTTCCTTCTCCTTCCCTTCCTCTGCTCTTCCTTTTTCTTTTTCTTTCTCTCTCTTTCTCTTTCTCCCTCCCCACTCATTGTGCTTTCAAAATGAGACCCAAACATCAAGTTGTAAATATCAAAGACTATCTTTCTTTCAACAGAGACTGACAGAGGATGACCCAAACATCAGACCCAAATGCAGTTAGGCCTGTAGGACTTGTGTTAGCCCATGACCAGTAGGTTACATACCTAAACAATGTTCACCTGGTCACCTTGCTTTTGTACTCTTGACAGGCTTGCCCAGTTTATGCACTTCTGACTTCCCAATTCTTCTGAACCATCCTCTCCCAGAATTCTGTGCCATCTAACCATGTAGAAATCTACATTCTTAAATATGTGGTGTGTACCTGAAATTCGCTATAATGTTCCCTCTCTAGCTCTCACCATCTCTGAGATGCTACAATCACTTTTTCTTTTTTTTTTTAACTTTATTTTATTTTTCCAGTGTTCCAAGATTCATTGTTTATGTACCACACCCAGTGCTCCATGCAATATGTGCCCTCCTTAATACCCACCTCCAGGCTCACCCATCCCCCCACCCCCCACCCCTCTAAAACCCTTAGTTTGTTTCTCAGAGTCCACAGTCTCTCATGGTTTATCTCTTCCTTAAGTTTCTCATTATTTCACTAATTCCTCATTAGCCAGATTTAAGTTCATGAGACTCCAGCCTCCAGTCACATCTGCTCCTTAGGACACTAAGACTCCTCTTAGTCCTTGACAGACACTGACTGAAGATGACCCAATTGTTGATGCTCACTCTAGCACACTTCCTGCCCTTCCCTTGGTAGGAGACATCAGAAGTGAATGGTGCTTTCCTCGAGTCCCCCCCAGGCAATTGGAGTTTATCCCTTCGGTGATCTGTGATGGTATTTCTGTTCCCTTTTTCTGTCTTCGCATGCATGCTCCCCAATGTCTTTATTCCTTCTGGTCAACAAACTTCCACACAAGTGTTTGTCTTCCTTTAAGAGGTACCTCTCTGACCTACTTCTACCAGAAATTGTTTCAAAGAAGCAGTGCATATTCTTGTATCCTGTGTCTTACTGTTCCTACGCCAGTCTCCCAGACAGGCTCTGTTCTCCTGGTTCTCTGTACTCTCTGTACTTCCTAACTGTTCATGGAAGGTTTCTCAGAACTTGTTCTTCACCCTCCTTCCTATTTTTTTAAGTTTTATTTATTTATTTATTTGAGAGAGAGAGAGAGAGAGATAGCAAGAGAGAGCACAAGCAGAGAGGAGAAGGAGAGGCAGGCTCCCCCGAAGCAGGGAGCTTAGTGTAGTACCTGATCCCAGGACCCCAGGATCATGAGCTAAGCCAAAGGCTGATGCGTAACTAACTGAGCCACCCAGATGCCCTACCCTTCTTCCTTTTTTAATTCCGTACTCCGTCTCCCTAAGTAAAACCATTTATTCTCAGTGTGTGTACTGCCCACTGCCTGTTCATCATCTACTCAGACATTCTTAAGCAAGGCCAAACACAGTTAAGATAACATTCTGTAATATCCCTCTCAAATCCTAATTACTCATGGTCTTCTCCACCATAGGGAATCATTGAATGGGTCAAGTTGATGAAACTCCAGAATGTTCTTGGATTCCTCCCTTTCTCTCACTCAGCATGCCTAACATATCCTCATTTGGTGCATTTTTCTATGCCTCTGCACCAGTCTTGCCTCTTACCTGGGATGTGTATGGTAACTTTCTACCTAATCTCAGCTTTCTCTACTTGGCTTTCTGCACAGCAACAAAGAAGCCCCTCTGCAGTTATAAATTGGAACATGCCACTTGCCTACTTAAAACCCAAGAATAGTTTAAATTACCACTTGGGGAAAAAAAAAAAAAAGAAAGAAAAAACAAGTGTCTTTACCAAGCCCGAGATAACAACCAATATTTAAATGTATCTTTTTATTTAATTACTACAACTACCCCATGAGGTAAATACTATTAATAACCTAATTGAATAGAGAAGGAACCCAAGGCACAGAGAAGACAGGAAACCTGTCCAACATCACCAGTAATAACTGGTGAATCCAGGATTAAAACCCAAGCCGCCGCTTCCAGAGTCTCTATTATGCCTGCATGTTGCTACTCAAAATGTGTGGCCATTGTCCACCCATTTAGCCTGACTGTATCCACTGGATCATAAGTTTCATAGGATGAAGATGTTCATCAGCTTGATTAATTGCTGTGTCCCCAGACCCTGGAACAACATGTGTACCTAGGAGGCAAGGTCTAGTTGCCTGTGTACTTTGCATATCATGGTCCCTCCTGGACCCAATTCTAAATCATACCATGGAAACAGCCTCTTGTCTTTAAGATCTTACCTAAACTGTGATTCCCTTTCCCCAAACCACCCCCCAAAAGGGCTCTCCTGGCCACTGTCTTTAAAGTAAATCCTATCTGACTGTTCTTACCTCATCATTCAACTAATTTCCTTCATATTATGTAACCCAATTTGAATTTACTGTTAATCAATTCATTCTTTTCATTTTTTACTTACCTGCCAGAATGTCAACTCCACAAGGGCATAAACATTTTTATTATTGCAAATCTAGTGTCCCCCCATAGCAGACATTTAAGAAATATTTGTTGAATGAATCAACTTTCCATTTTCAATTTTTTAGCTCTCTTTATCCTTAGAGACCTCAAATAAGCAGACTTATTCCTGGTACATTCATAAATTCCAAAGATATTAAGTCACTTATTGTGAGGCTAATTCTGAGCTGGGAACTAAAGATATACCACACTTGGGAAGTTTAAACATGGTCCTGAATCTCAGAGCTCATAGTCTATAACAAGGAGAAATATTAAAACTAACATACCAACAAATGATTATAATGTAGTGTAAGATGATAAGTTATTATAAGTAACCCATTATTCTTGGTATCCTAAGCTACAGTGCCAAAATCCAAGTTGATATAAGTAGCTAACTAGGCCTTTCATTTTTTGACAGGCCTGCAATATCTCTACATAATAATACATAATATATAGCGTATATCCTAGATAGATACTTTCAGAAAGGAAGCAGTCCTCTTTATTGACCTTGCTGGATCTGGACTATAGTCTCCCCTAAATCTTTCAACAAGAAGCTGCCCTTTGCTTTCATTCTGACCTTCTTCACAGGATAAGTAGCAGTTTGCTTTGCATACCGTGTTGCTTGGTGATTCCTGCTGTTGTGAGTTCTTTCTCAAGCTCTGGCTTCTGCCACAGCAGAAATGGCTTCACAACTGCCTAGACTTTTCTAGAAGTCATGCTTTCTCTCATGTCTGTTGTTCCCCTGCCTTGTTCTTTTTCTCTACTCTTTTTTCTAACTCTGTGTCTAGTTCTATTCTATTCATACAACATCGGTCCCCAATTCCCCCAGAGATCTAATTTCACCCTCTGTCGTAGCATCTCATACTCCCACTGTAAAGAACTTATCTTTATCTTTTTATTTTTGTTGAATTCTTCAATAATCTCTCTTAAAAACTGAGCACCAAATCTGTATTAAGGGATGGCTGCAGATATCAGCCACACGAGATCCCGACCCCACAGCTAATGCCACATGCTGTCTACCTCCAGTCTGTATCAAATGCTTCTGCATGGATGTGTGTGTGTGTGTGTGTGTGTCTGTGTATATGAGGGTATATATCAGCCATGTGTGTTCTCCCCATGGAAATATCAAAACAGCCAACATAGCAGGTAAGATTTACAATGGACTTACATCCACAATGAGAAACTAAACATGAAGGGGAATTATTATTATTATTATTATTATTATTATTATAACTAAGACATTGTCCTTGTTTTTTATACTGAAGAGAGTAGGAAATTAAAGCAACAAAACAAAACCCCAAAAACTTCATTAAAGTTTTCATCCTTCTCTTTTTTAAAGATTTTTTTATTTATTTGAGATAGAGAAAGGGAGCATGTGCGTGCCCATATGTGGGGGGAGGAGTAGAGGAAGAGGGAGAAGCAGACTCTCTACTGAGCGCAGAGCCTGATGCAGAGCTCCATCCCAGGACCTGAAGACTGTGACCTGAGCCAAAATCAGACACTTAACCAACCAACTGAGCCACCCAGACAACCCAAACTGTCATCCTTCTAACATAACAGGGGGCAACACAGGTTCAAAAATATCACCAAAGTGCTTCTAAAGTAGTGTCTATGGCTACTAATCATTTCTTCAGAAGTAGAATAAATAAATGATGAGGGTACAATAATATTACTTAACAGTTTTAAAGGCTGGGACTTCTGCCTTCCCTACCCATGAAGTAAATTAAGTATTTAATATGTACACTTTTATAGAAAATGAATAGGCTTAGGATAGCAAGAATGGAGTTGCTTGATACAAATAGTCCAGTGGTTTTCAACTGCGGGCAACTTTACCTCCCACCCCAGGAGACATTTACCAATGAGACATTTACTGTCACACTTGCAAAGATGCATCTGGTCAGTAGAAGCCAGGATGCTGGCGAACATCCTACATTGTATAGAATACCCTCCATGCGCATACACACACACACACATGCACACGCTGTACAGGATACCCTCCACACACACACGCACACACACATGCACACACACATGCACATACTGTACAGGATACTCTCCTTCACACCTACACACACACACACACACACACACACACACTCTGTACAGGATATCCTACACACACACATGCACATACTGTAGAGGATACCTTCCTTCACACATACACATACATACATACACACACACACATGCTATACAGGATACCCTACACACACACACACACACACACACACACGCACGCACTATATAGAATACCCTCCACACACACACACACACACACACGCACACACTGTGCAGGATACCCTACTTCACACACACAGGCACACATACACACACACACGCTGTACAGGATAGCCCCCCCGCACACACACACTATACAGGATACCGTACACACACACACATGCACATACTATACAGGATACTCTCCTTCACACACATACACACATGCTGTACAGGATACCCTCCTTCACACACACATACACACACACACACATGCACACACTGTACAGGATACCCTCCACACATACACACACACACACACACATGCACACACTGTACAGGATACCCACCTTCACACACACAGGCACACACTTTGTTCAAGATACCCTCCTTCACACACACCCTTCAAATAATTTTTTAACCCCCAAACCCAGTATTACCCAGATTGGAAAACCTAATACAGGCCATGGAATCAGACTTCTCTAGTCTTTCCCCCAAAGACATCATAAACATTACAGTTAATATTTTCTAAGCACCTTTACTGGGTATAATTGACTCAGAAAATCTTTATTAGAAATTACTGTGAGAGTATGAACTGTGCCCCGTATTGACTCTTTCCATATATAGGGCATGTTGAAGAGAGATGGTATTAGCACTGTGTCCTGGGATTTTTATGTAAAACATTATATAGTCATTTCCCAATTTACTAAAAGTTCCTCTTGGCAAATGTAAGAGGGACTCATAATCTCAGCATTGTGACAAGGGCAAGAGTCAGAAAGTTTTAATAATTTTGCTTCCATTAAACTCTCAATCGTCTGTGAGATCATTGTGCAGATTACTTGAATATGATTTTTCTCCTCTCAGTCAATCTTGGAATTGACCCCTTGCTGTGCATAGATATGCATGACTGTTGTGTGCCCTTGGGTGTCCTCTGGGACATAATTTATAATTTCAGCTGTCAGGAAGTTGGAATAATGGAGTATGAAGATTTTCACTGTATTTGACAAAATAGGTTTTCATAAGAGGTTAAACATAGAGATAAGTTTATAATGTAAGAAAACAGTCAAAATGTCTCTTATTATAGGCTGCCAACCTGAAGAAGAGAAGCTGTGGAGAAGGTTGGTTTAGGTTTGCTCCAAAATCTATCCTCTCTTTATTCTGATTGCCTACATTCTATCTCATGCTAAATTCTAGTTCTTGATTTCCAGTTGTTTCATAAAAGCAATACCAGAGTCTTATGATTAACAGCTCTTATCAGGCATTAGTGTTACTATATTGATGACATTTGAGCATCTACTTAATGCTATTTACTTAAGGTTTTATTTAAATTTTCCCACTAATCTTCTTTTTACTGAAGTGTAATTGACATACAGTGTTATATATATTACCTTCAGGTGTACACCATATTGATTCTCTGGTTCTATACCTCACTCAGTGCTCGCCACAAGTGTAGTCACCATCTGTCACCATAAACATTATTACAGTGCTATCGACTGTACTCCCTATGTTGTACTTTACATCTCCATGACTTAATTGATATTGTAGCTGGAAGTTTGTACCTCTTAATGCCACTAATCTTTTAAACACCCCAGTGAGATATGTTTCCTTGTTTTTGAAGAGGGCATTGAGGTTTATAGAAGCTATACTGCTTTCCTGGGGTCACAGAACTTGTAAGGGGCAGATTGGGATTCAAACTCAGGTTTGTCTGATTGCATACACAGACGATGGTCCTCCTCTCCAAGTTAGTATTATACTGGCATGCATGGTGATGTATTTTAACATTTAAACAATTTAATTTGCTTTATTTTTTGCTTCCTGTGGGAAAGTCGTAAGTTTTGCGATAATTTTAGAAAGGGAGCCTTAGAAATTGAAATACATAATACACAATTTTGGTAAGGCACAAAAGGGTGAGGGTTATTACTTTGACATTGGCAGGTAACAGCCAAGAACATAGCCTTGTTCTGAATCTTGTTGATACTTGCCAATTGTAAACTATAACTATGAGCTTATGTGACATTCTCTTTATGTATGTTAAAGTCATTTACTTTCTGGAAGAGGGCCTTCACCTGCTGAGGAGAAACTTAGCTGAGTTTTAGAATGCCTTTCCTACAAATCATGATATCACCTTGAAATCACAAATTACTATTAAAACTACTATACTGATTTATTTAAGATCTTCTGATGGAAGGTTTTACCTTAAAAAAAAAAAAAAAGAAAAGACAAGCAGTAATTCCAGTTGAGCTTGCAACATTTGTCTACACTCAAAGTATCATATATCATTGTTTTAGTAGTAAGGATAATTGCAGCAAGAGCTTCCTTAAAACAATGTGAATAGGGGCGCCTGGGTGGCTCAGGTCATGATCTCAGGGTCCTGGGATGGAGCTGCCTCAGGCTCTCTGCTCCCCGGGAAGCCTGCTTCCCCCTCCCTCTTTTTGCCTGCCTGTCTGCCTACTTGTGATCTCTCTGTCAAATAAATAAATAAATAAATAATTTTTAAAAAGATTTTATTTATAAATAATTTATTTATAAATAAAATCTTTTTTAAAAATTATTTATTTATTTATTTGATAGAGACAGAGATTACAAGTACGCAGAGAAGCAGGCAGAGAGAGGAGAAAGCAGGCTCCCCGCCGAGCAGAGAGCCCGATGCAGGGCTCGATTCCAGGACCCTGGGATCATGACCTGAACTGAAGGCAGAGGCTTTAACCCACTGAGCCACCCAGGCGCCCCAATAAATAAAATCTTTTTTTAAAAATGTGAATAATTAAATTGCACAGTCATCGCTGGTTTTATTTACTTAAGGGCTCTTTCACATTTTGTGAATTTGTTTTTATTATTATGGGGCATGAAATTCACATATGTGGCTAAAAATTCATAAGCTATAAAGAATGGTAAGTAAAAAAGTATGAAAAGTATGTTTCTAATATCAGACCCTTAAAGCCCATTCCCCAGAGTCACCTCTTGGTGGATTTTAACTTCCAGAAAAAATTATAAGCATATAGATAGAGATAGGTATAGACACAGATACACATTTATATTATATATAGATACACACATATATATTTATATATATGCACACACACACACACATATATATACATGTACTTATATCTTCATGGCCTCTTCTTTCTGACTGTAAATGTAGAGATATTATATGAAATTATTAAATAAATAGTTTACTTTCACTCAGCAATCTCTTAAAACTTAAATTCTTCTGAATGCCTGGATGGCTCAGTTGGTTAAGCCTCTGACCCTTGATTTTGTCTCAGGTATGCTCTTAGGATCCTGGCATCGAGCCTCGTGTCAGGTTCCATCCATGCTCAGCACAGAGCCTGCTTGGGATTCTCTCTCTCTGCTCTTCCCCTGACCTCTCACTAGAACATGTGTATAAATAAATAAAAAATCTTAAAAAAAAAAAAAAACCTTAACTCTGCACTAACAAATACAGATTTACGTCATTCTTTTCAAGGACTACAAAATGAATTGGTGTAGAAATGTTGAGGTTTGTCTTTGGAAAACCAGGGTAAGAAGCATTTTAGCTGCCTGAAACAAACTTTTGGTTCTTTTTATTTTTTCACTTATTTTCATTTGTTTAACTTAACACTGGAGTTCATGCTAGTCTTGTCTTTCACAACTTTTCACACTTTCAAATTCAGTTATGTTTGTTGTTTGTTACCATCGTTTTTCTCCACCTCCTCATATCACAATGAATTGTTTTCCCTGCATGTCAGAACTGTCACTGAAATACTGTTCAGAAAGCTCTCAGGCTTTGCAAGTATTATTGAACTTGTTACTCATTTCTCTGGAAATAAGGTAGTATTTCTCAAGGGGGACCATGTCTTGATTATACATTTCATAATAAAGGCAAAAGAGACAGAATTATCTTGCTACTACCCTCATTGATCTTCAGACTTAGAAGAAATAAAATTCATTACTATTTTGCTTTATTTCTATAACTGTTTAGAGACTATGACCAATATGCTAAAATTAAGAATGTCAGGTTTTTTGTTCTTTCAAACATTTATTTAAGGGTTTTGATTTCCTAGGTATTATGCCATGTCTTTAGGATTCACTAAGAAAAGTTCCAGACCCTTGCCCCTAGTAAAGCTAATAAAGAGGATAAACGAGTGGGTAGAAATAATCCGCTGTGGTGTTGAACAGTCAATGTTTGCATGGCTCTTGTGGGAATCAGAAGGCATTATCTAAGGTAACCAGGCAGGGGTCAGTGGAGGGCTTCACTGAAAAAGCAATGCTTGATTTCAGTCTTAATGGCTGAGGAGATGAAGCCACAGAGAGAAGGATTTGGGAAGGCTTGTGTGAGAGGCAGAGAGGAAGGGAAGGATCCAGGCAGAAAGAATTAACTCACTCTGAGGCGAGGACCAGCATAAAGTATTTCGGAGACTGTACGTAGTTTGACATAACTGGAATGTACTGCGTACGTATTGGCTGTAGAGAAATCCCAGGACAGTCATGGAGCCTCCTGCCAAGGAGCGATGAGCAACTGAAAATTTGAAGGAGCAATAGCAGTGGATTTTAACTCTGGCAGCTGTGTGGCAGATGGAGTTGAGAAAGATGAGAGTGGGCCATTTCAGAAGCTACTGAAATAGTCCAGGCAAGAGCTGATGAGACACAGACCTAAGTACTGGCAGGGATGATGGAAAAAAAAAAAAAAAAGTTTGAGCTTTATCTAGAAATTAAGCAGACAGGGCTTAATTTACTCCTGAGTCATTCAGTAAGAAGCTACTCAGGACCTACTGACTAGTAGTAGGCTTTGCCTTAAATACCAAGGACCCAGGGAACATATGAAATAAATAGGCGAAACCAGAGCAATGATCTTCTCCATGCTGCTGCAGGAGTTTATACCTGGTGCCATGAGGACCAGGGGAGAGAGTCTTCGCTCCCGTCTGGGAATCGCCAGTCTGAGTCCTGCTAGAGTCCTGCCTGTGAATGGCATGGAAAGAAGTCAGGGAACAGATCCCAGAGGCCTCACATGCCTCATTAAGAGTTTGGATTTTGTCCACGAGGCATGGAAAGCATTTGGCAGGTTTTAAGCCAGATATGCCTTTTTAAAAAGTTTACCGTGAAAATCGTGTGGAAGACAGCCTGGAGGTGGGACAAGACCTGAGGTAGGAGGAATAGTAAAAAGGCCAGTTGAATAATTTAGGTAAGGTGACAGTACTAAGTCAATGACCAGAAGAAGGGAAGGACACAAATAAGACTGATATTATGGGTAGAATCAGTGATAGCCAGTTATAAATTAGACGGTTTGAGGATAACTCCCAAATTCTGGAATGGCCAACTAGGCTTACAAGGACAGGAGCACTACCAGATGGGTTCCATTAGTGAGGAAGATAATACGTTAGTTTTTGGTTCTGTTGGGTTTTAGGACCCTGTGGAAACACCAAGTAGTAAAGTCCAGTTGGTGGGTGAATATATGAAGATGAATCAATGTGTAGGAAGATTGTGCTAATTGATTCCTAAAGAAATTGATGGACAGAATTCTGAAAAACTCTTTCAGTGATGGGCAGGACTATATGTCCTCCCCATGGGACCCCTCCATGGCTTCAGTCTTACAGAACTTGTTCTGTTTTGCTAATAGTCCAAAACTTCATTCCCGTTTAGGGCCATTAAACTAAAACATTTTTTTCCTACAGAAAATGGTTCCTTGATGGTTGCTTCCTCAGAGAAGACATCTGTGACCAGCCCGTATTAGACAACCCCCATTCACGTCCCTGTCCTCTCAATCACATTCCCCATTTTATTTTCCTCAGAGCACATAGCACTAGGATTTTGATTGAGTGCTTACTTAGCATTGCATTGCCTCTCCTAAATCCTTCCATCTTGAAACACATTGAAATAAGATCTTGCCTATCAGTTTTGCCACTATACTTCCCCAGATTTATGCCCAAGATAAACTAGGTGCTTGAGAAATATATGAACTATGAAAGAATGCCAAATTCCTTATACCAGATGTGTTTTTATTTATATACATGGGATATATAATTGTTGGCTTTATTCCTGTTTCAATTCTTTGTGCATTTGTAGAAAGATCATGGCAATTGTTTATATTCATATATCTTATATATGTTTTTATCTTACCATATATTACTACAGTACTGAACTTCAAATATTTTATAGTTAGCTTTCATAACCTAAGTGGAGATTTTCATTATCTTTAGATTTGAGGCAGAATCTCATTATTTGTAATACTTAAGCCACAAAATTTTTGACAGTTCTTTTCTAAAAGAGAATGAATTTTATTTGGAATTTTTTTTTATTTTTATGTTATTTGATGTACCAAAATATACATGACATGTATTTAAAATATAATGCACTGGGGCACCTGGGTGGCTCAGTCAGCTAAGCATCTGCCTTCTGCTTGGGTCATGATCTCAGGGTCCTGGGATTGAGCCCTGCATGGGGCTCCTTGCTCAACGGGGGTCTACTTCTCCCTCTCCCTCTGTGCTCTGTCTCTCAAGTAAATAAATAAAATCTTTAAAAAAAATAATTAAATATAATGCATTTTATACAAAAAAATGTTTTTAACCCATCATCCAATTCAAGAACATACCACCATCTGTAAGTGTATCTATCTATTTCTTCCCTATACTAATTCCCCTACTTCAGAATATCAGAGCTTATCTTTTTCCTGCTTTAAAAAAGTAATTCTATCATGAGTACATATGCCTAAAAACTGTTTTAATTAATCCATTAATTAACCAGTTAGTTAATTGATAAATTAATTATGTTATTGAGCTTTATAAAATGGTGGCATACTGTATAGAGCCTTTTGGGACTTGTTTTTGTCACTGTTACTTTTCTAAAGATTCATTCATGTTATTTTTGCATCATTATAGCTCATTAATTTTTACTATTACATAATCATGTGAGTATACCATAACTTACTTATCTTTAAGTCTCCTATAAATGGACCTTTCTTTCCTTCTTTCTTTTTTTTTTTTTGTTTGTTTATTTGAGTTTTGGTTTCAAGGTTTTTCTTGTAGTTGTTTTCCTGTTGCAAACAGTTCTGAGATAAATATTCTTGACAGCCTGCTAAGAGTTCTCTAGGGTACTGCTTCCCAAACTGTCCCTGCTAGATAATCAGTTTCTTTTTCCTCTTTCTTTGTCTTATTTTGAATACTTCAAAGATTTAAAATATCCTGTGTAAAAGACAGAAAAGACAACAAAAATTAATTTGTAAAAAAAAAAAAATGCATAGAAGCCATGCCTCATTTTTTGGTCAGATTTAACAGAGGTAAATTACTTTGTCACATTGCTGTCAGTTTCAACTTCTGTGCCTATCTCTCTCTCTCTCTCTCTCTCTTTTTTTTTTTTTTTTTTTTCTCATCTTGGTAAGTGTACTCTTTAATCCCTATCTCCTATTTCCCCCATCTCCTCTACCTTTCCTGTGGTAATCATCAGTTTATTTTCTGCAGTAAGGGTCTCTTTCTTGGTTTATCCCCCTTTCTCTCTCTCTTTTTTTTTTCCTTTGCTCATTTGTTTTATTTCCTAAATTCCACATCTGAGTGAAATCCTATAGTATTGGTCTTTATCTAACTTATTTCACTTAGTATTATACTCTTGCTCCATTTCTGTCATTGCAAATGGCAAGATTGCAGTTTTATATGGCTGAATATATTCCCTTATGTATGTATACCTCTTCTTTATCCATTCATCTATTAATGGACACTTGGTTTTGTCTATTGTCAATAATGCTGCAATAAATATAGAGGTACACATATCCTTTTGAACATGCTTTTGTATTTTGGGAGTGAATATCCAGTAGTGCTGTTCCTGGATCATAGGGTAGTTCTATTTTTAATTTTTTGAGGAAATTCCATACTGTTTTCCACAGTGGGTGCACCAGCTTGCATTCCCACCAATAGTGCAGGAGGGCTCCCTTTTTCCACATCCTCACCAACATTGTTGTTTCCTGTGGTTTTGATTTTAGCTCTTCTAACAGGTGTGAGGTAATATCTCATTGGAGTTTTGCTTTGCATTGCCCTGATAATGAGGGATGTTGAGCATCTTTTCATATGTTTATCAGAAATCCTGATGTCTTCTCTGGAGAAATGTCTTCATGTCTTCTACCCATTTCATAATTGGATTATTCATTTTTTTGGCTGTTGGGTTTAATATGTTCTTTTTTTTAAAATATTTTATTTATTTATTTGGCAGACAGAGATCACAAGTAGGCAGAGAGGCAGGCTCCCGGCTGAGCAGAGAGCCCGATACAGGGCTCGATCCCAGGACCCTGGGATCATGACCTGAGCCGAAGGCAGAGGCTTAACCCACTGAGCCACCCAGGCGCCCCATAATATGTTCTTTATATATTTTGTATACTAACTCTTTACCAGATATGTCATTTGCATTATCTTCCAGTTCAGTATGTTGTCTTTAGTTGTGTTGACGGTTTTCTTTCCTCTGCAGAAACTTTTTATTTTGATCAAGTCCCAATAGTTTTTGTTTTTGTTTCCCTTGCCTCAGGAGTCATATGTAGAAAAATGTTGCTATAGCCAATGTGAAAGAGATTACTGCCTTTGCTCTCTTCAAGAATTTTTATGGTTTCAGGTCTTCCATTTAGTTCTTTCATCCATTTTGAGTTTGTTTTTGTGTATGGTGAAATAAAGTGGTCCAATTTCATTTTTTGAATGTGACCATCCAGTCTTCCCAATATTATTTGTTGGAGAGACTTTTTCCCATTGGATATTCATTCCTTCTTTGTTGAAGATTAATTGACCACATAACAGTGGGTTTATTTCTGAGTTTTCTATTCTGTTCTACTGATCCATGTGTCTGTTTTTATGCCAGAACCATACTGTTTTAATTAATACTGCTTTATAATATAACTTGAAATTTGGAATTGTGATATCTCTAGTTTTGTTTTTCAAGATTGCTGTGGCTATTTGAGGTCTTTCATGGTTTTATACAAATTTTAGGATTGTTTAGCTTGTTCTACTTCTTTGAAAAATACTGTTGGTGTTTTGATAGGGATTGGATTAAATCTTTAGTTTGCTTTGTGTAGTGTAGACTGTAGAAATTTTAACAATATTTGTTCTTCCTATCCATGAGCATGGAATGTCTTTCCATTTCTTTGTGTCATCTTGAATATTTTTCATCAGCATTTTATAGTTTTCAGAGAACAGGTTTATCACCTCCTTGGTTAAGTTTATTCCTAGATATTTCATCGTTTTGGTGCAGTTGTACACGAGATTGTTTTCTTAATTTCCTTTCTCTTGCTTCATTATTAGTGTATAGGAATGCAACAGATTTCTGTACATTGATTTTATATCCTGTGAGTTTACTGAATTCATATATTAGTTCCAGTAATTTTTTGGTGGACTCTTTAGATTTTCTGTATATAATATCATGTCTTCTACATATAGGAAGAGTTTTACTTATTCCTTGCCAATTGGGATGCATTTTATTTCTTTATGTTGTCTAATTGCTGTGGCTAGTACTTCAAGTACTATGTTAAATAAAAGTAGTGAGAGTGGACATCCTTCTCTTATTCCTGATCTTAGGGGAAAAGCTATCAGCTTTTCATCATTGAGTATGATGTTGTCTATGGATTTTCATATAAGGCGTTTATTACGTTGAGCTATGTTCCCTCTAGGCCTACCTTGAAGAGGGTTTTTATCATGATGGATATTGTACTTTGTCAAATGCTTTTTTTTCATCTTCTAAAATGATCATATGGTTGTTATCCTTTTATTCATGTGACATATCACATTTTAAAATTTACTGGCCATTCATATTCTTCTTGCATGAAATATCTAATTTTTGCCTATTTTTCTGTTGATTTAGTTATAATTTTTATGGGTACTGTATGCTAAACTATGTCAACTGTATGCACTGTAAATATCTTCTCCCAGTTTGTGACTTGCCTTTTATATTCAAAGGCAATTTTCATTTCATCAAAAAATATTCATTCCTGTATTTACTCACATTTTATGAGAAAACATAAGGTATACATAGCATTGTAGCTATGTCTATGCAGTCCAATAAATGGAAGTTTTGGATATATTTAAAGAATATTAAGGTAAGCATAATAGTATATTTTTTCTGTTTACAAATGAGGAAGCTTGGGTTCAAAGACTGAACAAAGGCAGAATTGAATGGGTCCTTGCTATAGATAGATTGATCAACTGATCATATAGATCATATATAATCATACATACATACATGTACATATATATCTTTTTAATTCCTTTAGCAGTTGCAAATTCAAAATACCAAGGAAATGGATAAACCCAATGTGCCAGATAATAGTGTACAGATACACCACAAAATCATAAATACGGATCAGCGAGTGCATTGTATAAATAAAAAACAAAATGTTGGAATTCCCATGGAGTCATCAAGTCTTCATGACTTAGATTTGAAAGAAGATAGGAGAGAAGGCTGTAAAATCAGTAATGAAGTGTTTTTTTTTTCTTTTGTCTTTGATGAAACTCTTCCTTTCCAATTGACAGGTTATTTTTTTCCTTTATAAATATTCCTAACATTTCCTTCTCAAAGATAAGAAGATTGAGCAGGAAAAAAAAAAAAAAATTCCCACAGAGAGTGTAAAATCTAGTCTCTGAAAGACAGCAATAAGAGAGTATCATTAGAATCATTCATTAAAAAACCTTTTAATATGGATATCTTTTCGAAGAGTCTTGCTAATCACCCTGAGTACAAGTTTGCTGTTTTCCTGGGAGAGTAACTCCATTTCATTGGCTATGATAAAGCAGTAACCACACGTGGCTTGTGCATTCTGCACATGCTAAAGCATTTCCATGTTTTGCTGGAGAGACTTAGATTTGCATAGCCACATTTTTTAAGATTAAATTTATTTTTCCTTGGTACTCCTCTTCCTCACATTTAGAAAATACATTAATTGCTTACATTTAAGCTTCATCTTAACAACTGATGAGTTGTATAATATATAGCATTATGTGGGAAGGAAATAAGCTTTGAGACTGTAAAGTAATCCAAAATTACATGTGAATTTTGAGGCAAAACTGGGCTGAACAACTGAAATTACATGGGGGCCACATGTAAAAATGTCAGGGTAGTTAGTATAGATTTCTATAAAAAATGTGTTCAGTCTTAAGCAGTGTTTATTAAACCATCCCTGTATACAGGGCTTTGGGTTATGTCTATAGATACAAAAGAGACCTTAATTCATCAAAATATAACTCATATATGAGGAAGGAAAAATAACAGAAACTATCATTATTTTGATTTTTTACTTCTTTCACTGAAGAAAGAGTCCTCTAGAGTAAAAGAGTTAACTGATATGCACAGAGTGCTTTCTAGGGATTATTTTCAAAAAGAAGAATAAATTTTTACTAAAAAAGTTGCTCTTATTAAAAAGGGTATTTTATTTCGGTACTCCTTACGTATGCCTAAAGCACATGTGAAATGGCCTCGGTTGGCACTTAACTTGTACGTAAATGGTGGGTACCTTCATGACTAATCACCAAAGAGTATTCCAGGAAAGGAAAAAATAGAGATCAAATGTATTGTTTCTAAATTAAAGAGTTTAATTCAGTGCCAAAACTCTAATAAGCCTGAAAAGAACTTGTATACTTTCAAAAATTCTTAGGATTTTTTTAATCTTCCACTGGCTCCAAACAATACTTAATATTTAAAACTATTACCTACCTTCTTTCCTTCTGCATTATCCCTTACACATGCCCTGTATCCAGCCTCTCCTCTTCAGATGAAACTGATTTTTAAAAATCACCATTCTCAATATAATGTCTCCTTCTGTTTGAAAATCATAGACATTTGGGTCTGAAAGCAAAATGAGGGTCTTGTAGATCTTGCTGTAGACCCTGTAGGCATAGAAGCAGGGATGGAGAACTTGGAGCATCCCTTGGTTTTCCTTATTTAATCCACCCACAATATGTCTCCCTGCAACTCTTCCCCATCATCAGTCCTATGAAACCACACAGAAAAAGTTAATTCTTCTACTAACAACTCTTCAGATAGGTGAATGTTATCATGACGTGCTAAGTTTTCTCTTTCTTTTTTTTCAAAGATTTTATTTATTTATTTGCCAGATAGAGAGAGAAAGAGAGCATGCACAAGCAGGAGGAGTGGCAGGCAGAGGGAGAAGCAGACTACCTGTTGAGCAGGGAACCTGATGCAGGGTTTGATCCCAGGAATCATGACTTGAGCAGAAGACAGACCCTTAGCTGACTGAGCCACTCGGGCATTCCAGATTTTCTCTTTTCCAGCCAAATATTTCAGTATTCTCAGTATTTCTGCTTGGTCTTGAATCATTTTGCCATCCTCACCCTTTACCCCAACGCGCTCTAGTATATAGATGAAAAACTTAAATGCCAACAAGAATCAGGCTGATAGGGGTGTCTGGGGAGCTCAGTCCTTAAGCGTCTGCCTTCTGCTCAGGTCATGATCCCAGCATCCTGGTATCAAGCCCCACATCAGGCTCCCTGCTCGGCTAGAAGCCTGCTTTCCTTCTCCCACTCCCCCTGCTTGTGTTTCCTCCCTCACTGTGTCTCTCTCTGTCAAATAAATAAATAAAATCTTAAAAAAAAAAAAAAAAGAATCGGGCTGATAATGTGAATGTGTGAATTTGACTGGAAGGATGTCAGAAATTTTGCACATTGAACATTTAGGAATGTTTCCATCCCATTAAGAAATATTCTCTCTTCTTTTGTATTAACATGTGGCTGGATCAGTTATTTGTTTTCCCTCTTTTTGTAGAGACTAAGGTAGAAAAATACGTCAACATAAACTTTCCACGTAAATCCTCCATATGAAAAAAATGCAACAGCATAGACATGATGACCAGGGTCACCGACATTTGGTTACAGTTGAGGGAGACAATAGGTGATGCAGCAACTGTAACATCTGGAGAGAGAAATCATACACAACCTGAGGAATCAAAGACTGTTCATTTCCGGTAGAGGCGCGCCCCATGGGAACATGGATCCAGCAAATTATAGCCTCAACCTTCAAGTCAGCCTGGAAATTCGGTTTCTGTTTCTTGTTTGTTTGCTTTTTTATGTGAAATTTTCTAATTTCTAAAAGTCGTGAACTTAACAAAAAGAAAGAAAAAAATCTCTGTGTATCCACACTGTGCTAGCCAAACAAAATATATAAATACATCTGTAGACCAGACATGGCAGGTTTGTAACTCCTGCTTACCAATCACTGCTACAGATGTTGTTTTTAGAATTGAAGCTCATTTGGCAGAAGTGTGGAGCCAAAGAGGCACAGCTGGCCTGAGGAGGCTGTGCATGGGCTGAGCCAGCACCAGGTGCCAGGATGGCATGCCTAGATGAGCCAAGGGCAGCATCACTTTGGGGGTCTGGCTGCAGGCTGGGGCCAGAGGTGATATAGGCTGTCAGCTGCAGTGAAGAGGTCTCGCAAGGACCTAAACATAGACAGGCTTTACCTGAAAGGCTGTGGAGGAGCAAGGCAGAAAGGCCGCATAGTAGCACTGGTCGTGGGCGTGGCTTAGGCAGACGGAACTCGGAGGCAGCCGGCCAGGCAGAAAGTCTGAAGGTAGCCCCAGTTTACTGGGCACAGGTAGGCTATAGGAAAGGTGAGACAGAGAGCAGATAATAGAACAAGAGCAGGCAGCAAGGCTGACTTGATGCTGAACTATTAGCCCAGAGTCCCTTACAGTCCCTATACCTAGAAATAGGATTGGTTCCAGAGCTGAGAATGAGGCTGACTGTGTGGTTGGTAGAAGGTGAGGGAGGGGATACAAGTGACAGAGTAGAGGACAGGGCAAACAGGAATGTGGTAAAAAATTTAAAATAACAGGTATACTGTCACAGAGACAGTTTTATTCTTTATTTTAAAACCCTAGTTTTAAAGATTTTTTAAAAAAATATACAAGTAGGTATATTTTCCCTTTTGTTAAAGTAGAGCAATGATGAAGGAAAAGGAAACATCTAAAAAATTGATTAAGCCAAGGCTAGAGACTTTACATATTTAGAAAGTATATAAGATATGTATAAGATATATGTTATATATAATATATAATCTCTCTGGCCTTTATATGTCATATATTTAATTTATACATCATACACATAAATTTAAAAACTACATATGTGTATTTACATTCCTAAAACAGAATTTCTTGAAAAGAAATCTTTCTGTGCAAAATCTCTAGTATGGCTGCTTGTTCTTTCTCTCTTGACTAAGCTTTAAAAAAATTACAGATGAGGTTTACATAAGGAAATCGGAGATCCTGGGAAGGGGTGGGTATTTAGGGAAAGGAATCCTGAATCAAAGATCTCTGTTGCTGCTGTAATTCCAAAATTTTTCCTGTTTAACTGTTTATCTTTTCCTTAGGAAGTCAAAAGAGGAGGTCTATCACACTCTAGCTGTTTTTTAATGGATTCTGTTTCAAAAATTATCCAGGGTTAATTATATGCAGT
The DNA here is from genome assembly GCF_963455335.1 of Martes martes. Lineage (NCBI taxonomy): Eukaryota > Metazoa > Chordata > Mammalia > Carnivora > Mustelidae > Martes > Martes martes. The sequence continues at coordinate 97,890,823 of NC_137892.1, read as the reverse complement.
TGTCTATTCTCCATAGATAGGCAGGAAGGTGGTTCTAGGAACTTTTACAACAATTAGTAATCACTTTCATTATTGGTATATTGGTGTATATTGGTGCTTAATTAATATTTGTTGAGTGAAGGAATGTTTCACAGTATGGGTGGTGGTTTAAGATCTTCTAAGAGAAAGATAAATGAAAGTTCCCTCTTAATCTGTCCTCGTGGGAGATACATTTTTCATGGATGATGATTAATAATAGGATTAGAAGATTTTGTTTTATCATGAAAAAACCTTCTTAGGTGAACATTTGTTTATGTTATTTTTACTTGCAGATCCAAAAAGGCTAGACTAAAACATATTAAAATATAAACTGTTATATCATAGTCATACATTTTTAAGGAACTATCTTTGGGGGAGTAATCATATGTAATATATATAGAAGGGATCACTGTAGCCAATTTGGCTCCATTTCATAATCATGGGCACAGATAATATAGAGATAAATGAGGCCACATAGGAAATAATCCTTTCATCTGATTTAGCAGTCAGCAAGAGATTGCTAAAACAGTGATGAATTGTGAATAGGGATATATTAACTCAAGAGCTCACACAGTTCCTATAGGTTGGACCCGAATCCCTTTTGTTCAACTAGGGCAATGATGAGACTATCAAAAGAAATCTATCCAAAATAATGATTCAGCCAAGGCTAGTAACTGATTCGATCAAAAAGTTCCCTTGGGCAAGACACGTAGGAAATAACCTTGAAGAGAGAAGTGGAGATAAGATTAGGTGATGATTTTTCCCATTTTACCAGGTTCGGAAGCTCAGAGCGAGCTGTGCGGGCTCTGTCATATTTAAGCAGGGCACTGAATTCTTAGGGTGAGTGCCAGGTGAGAAGCAATGCGATAACCTTTTATCTTGAAACTGATGCCTCAGTCACGGGTATACCAAAAAGCTGTTAATCATAAGAGATGAGAGTTAACACTCTGTTACAAGATCTCAACAAAAGCAATTTTTTTAGAATAAGCGCTGCCTTATGTTGAAGAGGTTTTCTTCTGACCTGCTATTGGGAATGTGTGGCTGCCCTCTGAGTTATTACAACAGAATATCAAAACCACGCAGTTGCACTCTGATTATTCTCTACTTGTAATATGGCAAAGAAAATTCACAGTAACCATTATAGGTACTGTTTCTAATAGATGGTGACTATTGTGGAAAAACTGGAGCAAAAGCTAGTATTTTTAAGGTTTCTATCCTACTAGATTGTTTTAATAGTGTGGTTTTAAAACAAACTTTTAGCCATTGATTCTGTTGACAGTAAACCTTACCTCAAAAGTACAACTAGTTTTCATAAAATTTAGCTATCAGATCAGAGGCAGTGACAGGTGTTATTGAAGCATTTTTTTTAAAATTACAACCGTGATGTAGTGTTCACATCACTAGACTAGCAATCAGTATTTTCTGAGTTGTATTTAGACTCTGGTTCATATGGCTAAGACTTAAAGCCGCAGATAGAAGAGATTGGTATCTTAGAGTACTTTAATATTACACACACACAAAAATATTTCATTTATTTAAAATAAGTCCTGAGTGCATTTGATAGCTATGATTTCACTTGGTGACTCTCATTCATTCTATAATGTGAGGATCTTGGCCTTTTGTTTATAACTTTTCTTTTCAAACTGGAAAATTGAAACCTCATTTTTCTAAAAGTTGCTTTTAGCTAAAGAAGAAGTCAAATATTCTGATGTGATTAGGTTTGAGAAAATTATTTTGAAGTATGCCATCAAAGTCAATCTGTTTTTTGTTTAAGATTTATTCATTAATTTGAGAGGGGGTAGGGGCAGAGGGAGAGAATCTTTCAAGCAGACTCCCTCCTGAGCGCAGAGTCTGACACAGGACTCAATGCCAGGATCCATGAGATCATGACCTGAGCTGAAACCAAGAGTCGGACACTCAACCCACTGACTCACCCAGGTGCCCCCAAGTCAATGTGTTTTTTAAAGAACTATTGGTGGGGGTAATGCTATTGTAGGAATTAATTGCATGATATCATGAGATAAATCATCAAAACCTTTTTTTTGAGGCTGTTTCTGAGCAAAAATTACCCCGGCTGCTATTCAATATGTAGGGAACTCCTAGGACATCTGGTCATGTCCCAAATCTCCACTTTCCAAGGATGGAGAATTGGTATCCCTCACCTTAATAGCTGCACTGTTAATTGTACTTGGAAGGACCAAACTCCAGCAAATAAGCCAAATCAGATGAACCTTTGTGTATGGAGTTTAAGATTTCCCATCATCAGAATGCAGAGATGGCAGAAAGAAACCAGGGAGCCACAGTTATGAGACAGAAATACTGTACCTGGAACTGGTCCTGCCTTCTTTCTTCTCTAAAATTATGGAAATGTGTTAAGGCTTTAAGACACTTATTTTGTCATTAATGTGTATTGCTAAGACTTCGATGTGTCTGTCTGGGAAAAAAAAAAAAAAAACCTTAATTATGACAGAGAAAATCCTTGTAGATAAAAGTGTAGTGATTTCTTAATATGAAGAGCTAGCTACTTCCTTCAGACTATTTCTTTCCTCTGATCATGGTTTCAGCTGGTCTGATGGCAATAGTCTGAGTTTATCAGTTGAAACAAAAAGGGAACCCTCCTCTAGAGTTAGGTAAATATGAGAATGGTTATAATAGCAAGACATAATACTAAATTTACTAGGAAAGATAAATAGAACATGAAACAAGAAAATCTTAAAAGACCAAGTAAATAAGGTACCAGAGTTCTAAGACAGGTCAAATAATTATATACTGTTTCAACTTACAAAAAATATGAATTCAGCCCTGCCTGGGGGGAGGAGTCAAGATGGCGAAGAAGTAGCAGGCTGAGATGATGTCAGGTAGCAGGAGATCAGCTAGATAGCTTATCTAAACATTGCGAACACCTACAAATCCAATACGAAATCGAAGAAAAGAGCAACAATTCTAGAAACAGAAAACTGATCACTTTCTGAAAGGTAGGACCTGCGGAGAAGTGAGTCCGAAGCGACAGGAAGCTAGACCGCGGGGGAAGGGGCCAGCTCCCGGCAAGCGGCGGAAGAATGGAGCACTAAGTCAGGATTTTTAAAAGTCTGCTCCACAGAGGGACATCGCTCTAGAGGCTAAACCGGGGGGAAGCCCAGGCGGGGTCAGCGTACCCCCAAGTCCTGCGGGGTCACAGAAGGACCGGGGGTGTCTGAGTGTCGCAGAGCTCGCAGGTATTAGAGGGGGGAAGCCGACTACAGTGATACAGCTGAGGAGTGAGCTCTCAGCTCGGGGTTACCTTGAACCGGGCACAGCTGGGTGAGCTCAGAGTGCGGCCGGAGGCCACGGAGATGGAAGCAAATGGGCGCTTCTCTCCAAGCGCGAGCGACCGGGTGCTTCTCTCCAAGCGTGAGAGACCAGGCGCTTTTCTCCAAATGCGACCAGAGACCAGGGAGACAGGAGCAATTGGGTGCTTTTCTCTGAGGGCACACTGAGGAGCGGGACCCCAAGCTCTCAGCTCCTCCTGGCCGGAGATCGGGAGGCCGCCATTATCATTCCCACCCTCCGGAACTCTACAGAGAGCGTTCGGGGAACAAAAGCTCCTGAAAGCGAACTGAGCGGATTACTTAGCCTGCCTCCTGATAAGGGCGGGGCAATTCTGCCTCCGGCAAAGACACTTGAGAGTCACTACAACAGGCCCCTCCCCCAGAAGATCAACAAGAAACCCAGCCAAGACCAACTTCACTTACCAAGGAGAACAGCGGAATTCCAGAGGAGGAGAAAGCAAAGCATGGAATTCATGGCTTTCTCCCCATGATTCTTTAGTCTTGCAGTTAATTTTTTTCTTCTTCTGCTAAATTTTTTAAAACTTTTACCCTTTCCTCTTTTAACTTTTTTTATAACTAGTTTATCTTAACAATACCTTACCAAAATAAATAAATAAATAATAATCTTTTTTTGAACCTTCATTATTATAGTCATATTTTATCCTCCATTGTATCTAGCTATATTTTTTGTATATACATATATTTTCTTTTTTTAATATTTTTTCCATATTTGTTTTCCTTTCTTTTCTTTTCTTTTTCTTTTTCTTTTTCTTTTTTTTTCTTGTTTATCCCCTTTATCCCTCCCACGATTTGGGGTCTCTTCTGATTTGGTTAAAGCACATTTCCCTGGGGTCTTTGCCACCCTTTTAACATTTTATTTGCTCCTTTATATATTCTTATCTGGACAAAATGACAAGGCAGAAAAACTCACCGCAAGAAGAAGAACAAGAGGCAGTACCGAAGGCTAGGGACCTAATCGATACGGGCATTGGTAATATGACAGATCTAGACTTCAGAATGACGATTCTCAAGGTTCTAGCCGGGCTCGAAAAAGGCATGGAAGATATTAGAGAAACCCTCTCCGGAGAGATAAAAGCCCTTTCTGGAGAAATAAAGGAACTAAAATCTAACCAAATTGAAATTAAAAAAGCTATTAATGAGGTGCAATCAAAAATGGAACCTCTTACTGCTCGGATAAATGAGGCAGAAGAAAGAATTAGTGACATAGAAGACCAAATGACAGAGAATAAAGAAGCTGAGCAAAAGAGAGACAAACAAATACTGGACCACGAGGAGAGAATTCGAGAGATAAATGACACCATAAGACGACACAACATTAGAATAATTGGGATTCCAGAAGAAGAAGAAAAAGGGGGGGGGAGCAGAGGGTATATTGGAGAGAATTATTGGAGAGAATTTCCCTAATATGGCAAGGGAACAAATATCAAAATCCAGGAGATGCAAAGAACGCCCCTCAAAATCAATAAAAATAGGTCCACACCCCATCACCTGATAGTAAAATTTACAAGTCTTCGCGACAAAGAGAAAATCCTGAAAGCAGCCCGGGAAAAGAAGTCTGTAACATACAAGGGTAAAAACAATAGATTGGCAGCAGACTTATCCACAGAGACCTGGCAAGCCAGAAAGAACTGGCATGATATATTCAGAGCACTAAACGAGAAAAACATACAGCCAAGAATACTATATCCAGCTAGGCTATCATTGAAAATAGAAGGAGAGATAAAAAGCTTCCAGGACAAACAAAAACTGAAAGATTCACAAACACCAAACCAGCTCTACAGGAAATATTGAAAGGGGTCCTCTAAGCAAAGAGAGACTCTAAAAGTAGTAGATCATAAAGGAACAGAGACAATATATAGTAAGAGTCACCTTACAGGCAATACAATGTCACTAAATTCATATCTCTCAATAGTTACCCTGAATGTTAATGGGCTAAATGCCCCAATCAAAACACACAGGGTATCAGAATGGATAAAAAAAACAAAACGCATTAATATGCTGTCTACAAGAAACTCATTTTAGACTCAAAGACACCTCCAGATTTAAAGTGAGGGGGTGGAAAACAATGTACCATGCTAATAGACATCAGAAGAAAGCAGGGGTGGCAATCATTATATCAGATCAATTAGATTTTAAGCCAAAGACTATAATAAGAGATGAGGAAGGACACTATATCATACTCAAAGGGTCTGTCCAACAAAAAGATCTAACAATTTTAAATATCTATGCCCCTAACATGGGAGCAGCCAACTATATAAACCAATTAATAACAAAATCAAAGAAACACATCTACAGTAATACAATAAAGTAGTGGACTTTAACACTCCCCTCACTGAAATGGACAGATCATCCAAGCAAAAGATCAACCAGGAAATAAAGGCCTTGAATGACACACTGGACCAGATGGACATTGCAGATATATTCAGAACATTCCATCCCAAGGCAACAGAATACACATTCTTCTCTAGTGCACATGGAACATTCTCCAGAATAGCCACATCCTGGGTCATTAATCAGGTCTCAACCAGTATCAAAAGACTGAGATCATTCCCTGCATATTTTCAGACCGCAATGCTCTGAAGCTAGAACTCAATCACAAGAGGAAATTTGGAAAGAACCCAAATGCATGGAGACTAAACAGCATCCTTCTAAAAAATGAACGGGTCAACCAGGAAATTAAAGAAGAATTGAAAAAATTCATGGAAACAAATGATAATGAAAACACAATGGTTCAAAATCTCTGGGACACAGCAGAGGCAGTCCTGAGAGGAAAATATATAGCGGTACAAGCCTTTCTCAAGAAACAACAAAGGTCTCAAATACACAACCTAACCCTACACCTAAAGGAGCTGGAGAAAGAACAACAAAGAAAGCCTAAATCCAGAAGGAGAAGAGAAATCATAAAGATCAGAGCAGAAATCAATGATATAGAAACTAAAAAAGCAATAGAACAAATTAACGAAACTAGGAGCTGGTTCTTTGAAAGAATTAAGAAGATTGATAAACCCCTGGCCAGACTTATCAAAAAGAAAAGAGAAAGGACCCAAATAAATAAAATCATGAATGAAAGAAGAGAGATCACAACCAACACCAAAGAAATACAAACAATTATAAGAACACACTATGAGCAACTCTACACCAACAAATTCGACAATCTGGAAGAAATGGATACATTTCTAAAAACATATAAACTACCACAACTGATCCAGAAAGAAATAGAAAACCTGAACAGACCCATAACCAGTAAGGAGATTGAAACAGTCATCAAAAATCTCCAAACAAACAAAAGCCCAGGACCAGACGGCTTCCCAGGGGAATTCTACCAAACATTTAAAGAAGAATTAATTCCTATTCTCCTGAAACTGTTCCAAAAAATAGAAATGGAAGGAAAACTTCCAAACTCATTTTATGAGGCCAACATCACCTTGATCCCAAAACCAGACAAGGATCCCACCAAAAAAGAGAATTACAGACCAATATCCTTGATGAACACAGATGTGAAAATTCTCAACAAAATACTAGCCAATAAGATCCAACAGTACATTAAAGGATTATTCACCACGACCAAGTGGGATTTATTCCAGGGCTGCAAGGTTGGTTCAACATCCACAAATCCATCAATGTGATACAATACATTAATAAAAGAAAGAACAAGAACCATATGATACTCTCAATAGATGCTGAAAAAGCATTTGACAAAGTGCAGCATCCCTTCCTGATTAAAACTCTTCAAAGTGTAGGGATAGAGGGCACATACCTCAATATTATCAAAGCCATCTATGAAAAACCCACCACAAATATCATTCTCAATGGAGAAAAACTGAAAGCTTTCCCGCTAAGGTCAGGAACACGGCAGGGATGTCCGTTATCACCACTGCTATTCAACATAGTACTAGAAGTCCTAGCCTCAGCAATCAGACAACAAAAAGAAATTAAGGGCATCCAAACTGGCAAAGAAGAAGTCAAACTATCACTCTTTGCAGAGGATATGATACTATATGTGGAAACCCAAAAGCCTCCACTCCAAAACTCCTAGAACTTGTATAGGAATTCAGTAAACTGTCAGGATATAAAATCAATGCACAGAAATCAGTTGCATTTCTTTACACCAACAACAAGACAGAAGAAAGAGAAATTAAGGAGTCAATCCCATTTACAATTGCACCCCAAACCATAAGATACCTAGGAATAAACCTAACCAAAGGGGCAACGAATCTATACTCAGAAAACTATAAAGTACTCATGAAAAAAATGGAGGAAGACACAACAAAATGGAAAAATGTTCCATGCTCATGGATTAGAAGAACAAATATTGTGAAAATGTCTATTCTACCTAAAGCAGTGTACACATTTAAAGCAATCCCTACCAAAATCCCATCCATTTTTTTTCAAAGAAATAAAACAAATAATCTTAAAATTTATATGGAACCAGAAAAGACCCCAAATAGCCAAAGGAATATTGAAAAAGAAAGCCAAAGTTGGTGGCATCACAATTCCAGACTTCAAGCTCTATTACAAAGCTGTCATCATCAAGATAGTATAGTACTGGCACAAAAACAGACACATAGACCAATGGAACAGAATAGAGAGCCCAGAAATAGACCCTCAACTCTCTGGTCAACTAATCTTCGACAAAGCAGGAAGGAATGTCCAATAGAAAAAAGACAGCCTCTTCAACAAATGATGCTGGGAAAATTGGACAGCCACATGCAGAAAATGAAATTGGACCACTTCCTTACACCACACACGAAAATAGACTCAAAATGGATGAAGGACCTCAATGTGAGAAAGGAATCTATCAAAATCCTTGAGGAGAATGCAGGCAGCAACCTCTTTGACCTCAGCCACAGCAACTTCTTCCTAGGAACATCGCCAAAGGCAACAGAAGCAAGGGCAAAAATGAACTATTGGGATTTCATCAAGATCAAGAGCTTTTGCACAGCAAAGGAAGCAGTTAACAAAACCAAAAGACAACTGACAGAATGGGAGAAGATATTTGCAAACAACATATCAGATAAAGGGCTAGTATCCAAAATCTATAAAGAGCTTAGCAAACTCAACACCCAGAGAACAAATAGTCCAATTAAGAAATGGGCAGAGGACATGAACAGACATTTCTGCAAAGAAGACATCCAGATGGCCAAAAGATACATGAGAAAATGCTCCACATCTCTCAGCATCTGGGAAATACAAATCAAAACCACAATGAGATACCACCTCACACCAGTCAGAATGGCTAAAATTAACAAGTCAGGAAATGACAGATGCTGGCGAGGTTGTGGAGAAAGGGGAACCCTCCTACACTGCTGGTGGGAATGTAAGCTGATGCAACCACTCTAGAAAACAGTGTGGAGGTTCCTCAAAAAACTGAAAATAGAGCTACCCTATGACCCAGCGATTGCACTACTGGATATATATCCTAGAGATACAAACGTGGTGCTCTGAAGGGGCACGTGCACCCAAATGTTTATAGCAGCAATGTCCACAATAGCCAAACTGTGGAAAGAGCCTAGATGTCCATCAACAGATGAATGGATAAAGAAGAGGTGGTATATATATATAATGGAATACTATGCAGCCATCAAAAGAAATGAAATCTTGCCATTTGCGATGATGTGGATGGATCTAGAGGGTATTATGCTTAGCAAAGTGAGTCAGTCGGAGAAAGACAACTATCATATGATCTCCCTGATATGAGGAAGTGGAGATGCAACATGGGGGGTTTGGGGGATAGGAAAAGAAGAAAAAATGAAAGAAGATGGGATCGGGAGGGAGACAAACCATAAAAGACTCAATCTCAAAAAACATACTGAGGGTTGCTGGGGGGAGTGGGGATATGGACATTGGGGAGGGTATGTGCTATGATGAGTGCTGTGAAAAGTGTAAACCTGGCGAGTCACAGACCTGTACCCCTGGGGATAAAAACACATTATATGTTTGTTAAAAATTTTAAAAATAAAAAAAATATGAATTCACATAGTATGTGGTCTTTTGTATCTAGTTTCTGTCAACTCAGCATTATGAGAGTCACCTTTGCTGACTCTCCTAAAAGAGATCACGTAGTATTTGTCTTTCTCTCTGGTTTAAATGGAGTTATGGTTTGTCCATTCATTCGCTCTACTGGTTGGTTCATATCTGTATTCAATTTGGGGCTATTGCTACTTATGGGGGCTATTACATACTATTACTATGAAAATATTTATACATGCCTTTTGACAAACATATGCACATATTTTTACATACCAAAGAGCCGAATTAATGTTCATGAAATATACAAATATTTAGCTATATTGGATATTCCCAATTTCACAAAATGGTTGAACCAATTTTATATTCCACCAATAGTGTACAAAAGTATTACTTTGATATTCAGGAAAACTCGTGTCACAAAATAAACATCAGAGGAGCACTTTAAGTTGCTGTCTTCTGTTTCTAAGTCTTTCAATCTAAGGGGATATAGACATTGAAAGGATTGATTTGTAGGTTATCTTTAGGTCACTATGCTTAAAGAATTCAAGATGTGTTTATTCCATAGAGGTATTCTTGCAAGCTGAAAATTATTCAGAAGTACTTACATATTTACTGTTGGCAAACCTTTTAATAACTTTGATATAAGTAATGGTACTTTATATGTGTGTTCCAATAATGGAACACAGAAATACCTTTCTAAAACATCTAAGGGTTTTCACATATTGTTTTCTCAGGACAGTACTGTCTGCCCCATTTTCACATGACACAACTGAGACCCTGCACAACTAAAAAGGGAACACCTTTAGAGAGCATCTCTCCACAAATCTTGGCCTGAGATTCAGATATTTAAAGGTCAGGCTCCTTCCTCCCAGATGCAGACACAGGTCTATTAGCCAGTCTTTGAAGTATATATGAGTTATGATTGTATTAGCTGAGCTCTATTGATTTCTGATATTCAGTACCACTGCTAATTTGCATGACTGCTTTATCTTAATTTATATATTAGTATCCTTCTTGAAAAAATAGTTGGAAATCAAGACAGAGAAAGAGTAAGTGTTTTGCTTAATAGTACTAGAAGATATTCCATTTCTCAAGTTTCAGTTAAAATGTCTTTGACTTCCACAACATTGAAGATTTTAACTGCACATGTAATGGTCCCTTCATTATAAGTTTATTACATTAAATGGGACCAACTGAGCATGCATAGACTAAGACCTACATTTTGGACAGAAAGCTTGGTATCCTAAGGGTTAGATCTATTTCCACGAATTGGACAGACTTGCTGCTGTGCATTTATTAGTAAAAACACCATGCTCTGTGTCTGAGTTTTTTTTTAATGAAGTGGGACGTTACAGTAATTTTTAAATATAAATTATGTTTGGAATTTTTATGCAGTCATTAATGATGCTTAACTTTTTGAAATAACTAGCTTTAAAAGTAGGTTATGAAATTACACATGCCATATGATCACAACTATGTACAAATATGTAGAAAAAGATTGAAATTAAGTATATAAAAATATGAATAGTGACTCATGTGATTTTGGAAACCAGGATACTTTTTGCTAACTTTTTTATAGTTCCCAAATTTTATAAATAAGTATTTTTTCAATTTTACTCAGTTTATTTAAACTAAAAACAATAAACAAAATGAAACAACCCAGCAGTTCACCCATTTCTTCCACTCCTTACCCAGTGCTTCTTAAAACCATTAATATGTTCTGTAGATCTATGAGCTTGGCTTGGGGGGTTTTGTTTGTTTTTTGTTCATTTTAGGGTTCCACATATAAAAGAGATTATGCAATATATGTCTTGTCTTTCTCTGATTTATATTACTTAGCATAACGCCCTCAAGGTTCATCCATGTTGTCACAGATGGCAAGATTTAATTTTTTTATTGCTGAATAATATTCCATTGTATGTATATACCACATCTTCTTTATCCATTTATTTGTCGATGAGCACTTAGGTTGTTTCCATATCTTGGGTTTTGTAAGTAACACTACAATGAATATGGGGGTGCATATATCTTTTCAAGTTAGAATTTTTGCTTTCTCTAGTAGATAATCCGAAGTAGAATTGCTGCATCATATGATACACTATTTTTAACTTTTTAAAGAACCTTCATACTATTTTCCAAAACGGCTGCACCAATTTGCTTTCCCATCAGTCATGCATGAGGATTCCTTTTCATCTGCATCCTTGCCGATACTTGTTATTTCTTTTTTTTTTTTTTTTTGATAACAACCATTCTAACAGGTGTGAGGTGAGATCTCATTGTGTTTTTGATTTGCATTTCCCTGGTGATTAATGATGCCGAGCATCTTTTCATGTGCTGTTTGGTCATCTGGATGTCTTCTTCGGAAATACGTCTATTCAGATCTTCCCATTTTTTTAATCGGAGTGCTTGATTTTTTTTCTATTGCCTTGTATGAGTGCTTTGTTTTTTGGAATGTTAGCCACTTATCAGATATATGATTTACAATTATTTTCTCCCATGCAGTAAGTTGCCTTTTTGTTTTGTTCATCATTTCCTTTGCTGTGTAGAAGCTTTTTAGTTTGATGCAGTCCCACTTGCTTATTTTTGCTTTTGTTGCTTTTGCTTTTGGTTTCATACTCAAAAAATCATTGCCAAGACCTATAACAAGGAACTTACTGCCTGTGTTTTCTTCTAGGAAGTTTATGGTTTCAGGTCTTACATTCATAACTTTAATCCATTTTGAGTTAGCTTTTGTGTACAGTGTCAGTGGTCCAGTTTCATTCTATGGCATATGGCTGTCCAGTGTTCTCAACATCATTTATTGAAGAGTCTGTCCTTTCCCCCTTGTATATTCTTGCCATAATTTGTCATAAATCGTCTATATGTTTTTGAGCTTTCTATTCTGTTCCATTGATCTATGTATCTGTTTTTATGCTGATATCACACTGTTTTAGTTAATGTAGCATTGTAATATACTTTGAAATCAGGGAGCATGCCTCCAGCTTAGTTCTCCTTTCTCAAGATTGCTTTGGCTATTTGGGATCTTTTGAAATTCCATACAAATTTTAGGACTATTTTTGTTCTGTGAAAAAAATGCCATTAGAATTTTGATAGGCATTGCATTGAATCTTTCTGTTGTTTTGGGTAGTATGGACATTTTAACAATATCAGTTCTTTCAATATGTGAGTATGGAAAATCTATCCATTTGTTTTCTTTTATTAATGTCTTGTTTTCAATGTACAGAACTTTCATCTCCTTAGTTAAATTTATTCTTGGGTGTTTTATTCTTTTTCATGTAATTGTAAATGGGATTCATTTTCTTAATTTCTCTTTAAGATAGATTATTAGTGAAACACAATAAAAGAAACACAGTGCATTCTGTATATTGATTGTGTGCCCTGCAACTTTACTGAGATCGTTTATTTTATTTATTTATTTTTTAAGATTTTATTTATTTATTTGACAGACTGAGATCACAAGTAGGCAGAGAGGCAGGCAGAGAGAGAGGGGGAAGCAGGCTTCCCACTGAGCAGAGAGCCCAATGCGGGACTCGATCCCAGGACCCTGAGATCATGACCTGAGCTGAAGGCAGAGGCTTAACCCACTGAGCCTCCCAGGCGCCCACTGAGATCGTTTATTAATTTTAACAGTTTTTTTTTAATAAAGTCCTTAGGGTTTTCTGTAGATTATACCATGTCATCTGCAAATAGTGACAGTTTTAGTTTTTCTTTTCCAATTTGGATGACTTTTATTTCATTTTCTTGCCTTATTGCTCTGGCTAGGTCTCCCAGTGCTATCTGAATAAAAGAGAAAGAGTGGGTATCCTTGTCTTGTTCATGATCATAAATGAAAAGCTTTCAGCTTTAGTACGATGTTAGCTCTGGGTTTGTCGTATATGACCTTTGTCATACTGAGGTATGTTCCCTCTATTCCCACTTTGTAGAGATTTTTATCATAAAAGGATGTTGAATCATCTTGCATCCCTGGAATAAATCCTACTTGATCATGATGAATTAATCTTTTAATATATTGTTGAATTTGGTTTGCTAATATTTTGTTGAGATTTTTGCATCTGTTTAGATCAGGGGCACTGATCTGTAATTTTCTTATTTTGTGGCATCTTTTTTTGGTTCTGGTTATCAGAGCAATGCAGGCCTCTAAAATGTATTTGGAAAAGTAACCCTCTCTTCTATTTTTAGAAAAGTTTGAGGATTGGTATTAATTCCTTGAATACTTAGTAGAACTCCCCAGTGAAGCCATCCAGTCTCAGAATTTTGTTGTTAGAAGGTTATTGGTTACCAACTCCACTACTCCAATTATTCCACAACTCCATTACTCCTTCCTGGAATCAGTCTGTTCAGATTTTTTGTCTTTTCATGATTCAGTCTTGGTAGGTTGTGTGTTTATGGGAATTTATCCATTTCTTCTAGGATATCCAACTTATTGACATATAATTATTCATAGTAGTCTCCTGATCCTTTCTGTGGTATCAGTTGTAATAATTCCTCTTTCATTCCTGACTTTATTTATTTGAGTCCTCTCTCTTTTTTCTTGGTGAGTCTAGGTGAAGTTTTGTCAGTTTTGTTTAAATTTTCAAAGAATCAACTCGTAGTTTCTGTGATCTTTTCTGTTGTCCCTCTTTCATTTATTTCAGTTTTTGAGGTATACATTGATAGCCATGAACTTCCCTCTGAGAACTACTTTTGCTGCATCCATAAATTTTAGTATATTAAATTTTCTTTTCATTTGTCTCAGGTATTTTTTTAAATTTCCCTTTTCATTTCTTCTTTGACCTACTGGCATTTGTTTAATCTCTATGTATGTGAACTTTCCGGTTTTCTTCAGGTAATTAATTTCTGATTATATACCATTATGGTCAGAAAAGATACTTGCTATGATTTTAATCTTCCTAAATGTAGTAAGAATCATTTTGTGACCTATCATAAGATCTTAGAAAATGTCCCATGCACACTTTGAAAAAAAAAAATATGACTCTTTCACTTTAGATATAACGTTCTGTAAATATCTGTTAAGTATACCTGTTCTAACTTGTTGTTTAAGGCCAATATTTCTTTATTAATTTTCTGTCTGGATGATCTATCCATTGAAGTAGGGAGGGTATTAAAATCCCCTACTATTTATTATTGTGTTTCTATTTTTCCTTTTCGGTCTATTAGTAGTAGCTTTATATATTTACTTGTTCTTATGTTGGGTGTGTAAATATTTACAAATGTCATATGCTCTTGTTAGATTGACTCCTATATCATTCTGTCTTCTTACAGTTTTTGTTTTAAAGTGTATTTTGTCTAATATGAGTGTAGCTATTCCAGCTTTCTTTTGGCTTAAGAATTTACTGCTTTAAAGTAAAACAAACAAAGGACTATAGAAATTATGATGTGCTAGAGAAACTTGAAAATACTATTGATAAGAAGAGAAGTGTTTAGTTAATTGGTATTTATTAGTAACAGTCAATACTTGATATACTATCAATAGAATTCTAATGATCACATGATATTTAGAGCTAAAGCAGTCTCAGAAGGATTACTTTTAGCCATAGTGTTAAGAGCATGGTGACCTTTCATGCTAAGTGTGCTCACTTACAGGATAAATTAGGACCTCAGTCAGAACTATAAACTGCCTTAGCACTTATGTTCTTACTAATGAAAAACACATTTGAAGTAGCATTGGATCTGCTCCAGTGATTAATACCATGGATTTTCCATCTCTTCTCAATCTCTAAGGAGGAATAAAACTTGCAGCTATATTGGTTTCTCCCTCTGTGTTTTATGTAACCTTAAGGCTCCATAAAAATATTTCCATGTACCCTAGAGAAATAATAAAAGACTTTTTAAAAAGAAATCATGTGTTTTTGTGGGTCTGCCCTTCCCCCAGTCACCTCTAGATCCAGTTGCAACACCATACCAAATTGGTTTCAGAGCTTGACAACTAATACAGAGACATTTCACAGGCTCGCAGTGTCTGGAAAAAAGAAAAAGAGTAGTTCATTTTCATTCAGACCCACACATTTTCCTGGGACTATGGGTGCTATATTTTGTGTGATAGGTTAAAGAATGCATGTGGAATGTGGACACTGATTCATCATGACCCACCGAGAATTTGCAGCTCTTTCAAGCACATTCTCAGTTTTATAGTTGGTCAGAGAGGAAAGCTCTAATCAACACTATAATTTCAGGACTGTGAATGGCTTTGCAGTATGTCATCATTCCGAGCCTGCAGATACCTCTTTTGATGAACAATTTTGATGAGTCCTTTATCAGACTGATGGTTAGTGTGAGACAGAAGACCAAGTTAAGGTCATGAAGTCCAAAAACAAGTGTTGATATGCTCAATTCATTCTTCTTGTATTCACTCAACAAATGGTTATGGAGTGCGCCCCCAAACCCCACCTGGTGCCAAGTGCTGATCTCAGAGCTGGGAACATGGGTGCATACAAAAAAGTGAAATCCATCCCCTCACAGAGCTTGTATTTGCTTGCATTATTACTGTGGGTACATCTCAGAAGTTTTTAATTCCATGAACGCTTGGTTGGGCCACACACCTAGTGCATGATTAACCCAGCATCTTTGAAAAAATTAATTTTGGAACCATTTGCATCAGAATCACTTAGGACACCCTTTTAAAAAACTAGAATCAGACTTTCTTCACATAAGGCCTGAAGTCTGCATTTTAACAAGCGCCCTCCCAACCCCGCTGCTTCTTCACACTGCTGTTTAAAAACCACTGATCCAAGAGGATAG
The DNA here is from genome assembly GCF_963455335.1 of Martes martes. Taxonomy (NCBI): domain Eukaryota; kingdom Metazoa; phylum Chordata; class Mammalia; order Carnivora; family Mustelidae; genus Martes; species Martes martes. The sequence goes on along the minus strand of NC_137892.1, from coordinate 97,874,768 downwards.
ATCTTATGTTAAGTGTTCTTAATACATGCACACACAAATGATAATATATAATAATAATAATTCTATGATAATAATCATAATGGTGAGGTGATGGGAGGAAATTCTAGGAGGTAATAGGTAATACGTCTGTGGCCTTGATGGTGGTGATGATTTCATGGGTATGTATTTATTCCCAAACTCCTCAAGGTCTATACGTTAAATATATACAACTTTTTATCTGTTGGTCATACCTCATTTTAGTGGTTCCAATTTTTTTTTAATTTAAAATTTTTTAAAATAAAAATAAAAACCATTGGTCCAGACATTTATTTCTAACGTTTTTTGTCAAGAAATAAAGAGAGCAAAATATTTGAGGCTGGAGTAATTTGCAAACCTTGTGACCATAACCAAAATTGTTGACTTGCCATGAAAGGTGTGGTCTTCCCATTCTAACACTCTGTATTTGGAAAGAAGCAGCTGCACACTGACTATATTAATGATTTCCAGAGCACATATTAAAAATTAAATAAAATATGCTTAACAGCATATTTTAATACTCTAATAAATTTCATCATTTTTCTCCTTCCTGTAATTTTTGTAGATATTTTTGTGTTGAGTTTTTTTTTTTTTTCTTTGCCAAAGAGCATTTTAAAGTTTTCCTATCAGTTCTATGATGGTGAGCAAGAGGGGGAGAGTTATTTAAGTTCCTAATCAATGCTCTTTCGCTAACACTGAAGGTAAATAAATAATTAAAAATCACAGATGGAATACTTACAATTAAAATTACAGATATAGCAATAGACATAAAAGTTTCCTTTAAAAGCAGCAAATAAAGGAATCACAGCTGTTGTTTAAAGCTGTTTGGGGAAGAAATATGAAGTCAGCTTGATTGATAATGTTTAGTGCCCTTTGAACATCTGTTAAAAGCTCTTCTTTCATTTTTGGTAATGTAGGGGAGGAAAAATAATTTCCTACCACCCTTCCAGGTTCTTGACAAAGACCCCCCCCCCCAAAATAAAAGACAGATTCATAGGAGAAAAACAAATATAAGTTTAATAACATATATACCTCCTATATACATTGGCGATACCCAGGAAAACTCACTCCCCAAAATGGCCCAAGCCACCACCTTAAATGCTGTCTCCAGCTGCAGACAAAATAAGATGTTGGGAGTTAGAGGAAGACCAGTTATAGGAAGTTACTAAGAAAAACACAATAAAAGAAGGTAAAGTTGTTAGGAGCTTTAAGTCATTGCCTTCCCCATTGTTGAGTTTCCAGAGATTTAGTCATGCTTTTCTTCTTAGAACAGAGGGAGACATCCTTACAAATGGAGATTTCCCTTATAAATGTAAATTTCTCTTACCAAAAAAAAGGGTAAATTCTAGTTGGTTTTCAGAGCTTCTCCCATGTCTGCTTTGTCTTAAAAATAACCAGCTCAAGATAATCCTCATGCCAAAGAGGTATTTTGGGGGGTGACAAATTCTGCTCCCATTCAATAATTTCTAACAACCGAAAGAATTACTAAAAACTTTTTGGTGTAGCATAAGCAATGATTTTATATTCAGTGATATATCATAAAATCCTTGTATGTGCATTTTCTCTGTATTTTCAATGAAATCAAAGACACATCATTTAAAGAAACTACTCGTAAAAGAAAGTTCTCTACTTTTTTTGCCCCATCTTGGAGAACGATCATTTTTAAAAAGAAATCCTGTGATGTTATTCACCAGCTGTTTAAAGTTAAGCCTGTTTGTAGCCTGTGTGTACTCTCCTCCTAGTCATTCTGAACTCTGCTATTTCATCAAAACATCATTCTCTCTCAAGCCTTTAAGTTGTCCAAGTTTATTTTTCTGACCTGGAATATTTTCTGCCATTATCTCTTTTCTCTTTTACTCTGTACATGTTGATCCTTGAGACCTCAGCTCTTAATTCCCAGTTTGGAAAGTCTCTCCTTATTGCTCTGGAAAGTTAGTCCCCTTTTCACCCACAGCACCTGCATGCAGGCTTCTGCTTCAACACACATCACTTTGTACTTCCTCACACTGTCTGCACCTGGAAAAGTCACTACCAGTCTTATTCATCATAGAAATCCCACTGTGAGGCTCCTGTCCAGCGTCCGATGGGTCAGTATACCCTGGAGTTTTAAGTAGAGGTTTAGCCCTTAAAGGTGTTTTGTTTGGTTCATTCATGGTTGGTTGGTTGGTTGGTTGGTGATTGATTGATTGACTGATGGATTGTACCTAGTATTTGAACATTAGATGATTGCACATGCCATACAAATCTGGCTTTCTGGTTGTTTCTAAAAGTCAGAAGATCTGGCAACATCAGGCCCAACAGATTGGAGCTTAAGCAATAGTTGTCCTTTAAAGGAGGACAAATACCTTTTCACTTAATCCCCTAAATCCATTTGGTCCTGATGCTAAAGGAATTTGTGTCTCAGCCCCGATTTAAATCCCAAATGCCTTAGAGTGGAGTGCAAAACATTACATATCTAATCCAAGGGTACCTCTATATCTCAATAAACCCTCATATGCTCTTACTTTCCCCCTTCAGAATGTCTCAGACCTTTTTTTTTTTTTTAAGAGTTATTTATTTGAGAGAGAGAGAGAGCAGGGGAGGGGCAGTGGGAGAGGGAGAGAAATGTTCAAGCAGACTCCCCACTGAGTGCAGACCCCCCACATGGGGCTCAATCTCAGGACCTTGAAATCATGACCTGAGTCAAAATCCAGAGGCAGATGCTTAACCAATCTTAACCCTATCTCAGAGCTTTCTTAAACACCATGTTTCTCTGTGTCTATCTGGGCAGCCTTACAAACAAAAACAAACTCAAGGGGTTCACCACTTGGAGTACTTTAAGTTGAATACAACTCAAGGAAGTGTTGAAAGCAAAGAACTTTCATTACTTACTACAAGTAAGGAGACAGGGAAATAGCACCAAAAGCACTGTGTTTCACTGGGGTTAGTGCAGGAAAGTTTTATTCAGTGTCTTGGGAGCAAGGGCAGGGAGTTTCTACACATTTAAGGAATGTACACATCTGTTAGGCACTTGAGTTCAATTGCACATGCCTAACATGTCAGTATGTTAGCACATATATTGTACATATGTTTTTAAAAGGGCAGAAAACCCCACCCATAGGAGGAGATCTTTGTATTATAATGACCTAAAAGTGTTTTCAGAGCAACCCTGGGGGCTTTCTGCTGAGGTCCTCAGCTCCAGACCAATTCAAAACTGGCTCATACAAGGGACTTTCAGGTGAAACAGGTAGCTGGGCGTCTCCTTAGTGGCACCTGCAGCTTCTGCTAAACAAAACACATTTCTTCCTTGTTCTGGTCCCTTCGTTCTCCACCTTCTGACTAATAGCTTAGTTCTCTGATTTGAGTAACTTCTTGCATCCTAGCTGACAGCATTGTGATCATTCTTACACATCCACACAGCGTTCGCTCTTTGGGGTTGAGAGTGTGTCTTTCTCATTTCTGAATGTTATCTAGCACCTTGATGTTCAAAAAATAGTAAAGCCATGTCTCATTATATTGTACTTTGCATATACTGCATTTTTTTACAGATTGAAGTGTGTCAACCCTACGTCACACAAAGCTATCAGCACCAGTTGTCCAATAGCATTTGCTCGCTTTGTGTCTTTGTGTTGATAAAGTATTTTTAAATTTGGTATGTTTTCATAGACATATTTCTATATGTCTACTATATAGACATATTTTCATGGACATACTTATTGCACACTTAACAGACTCCAGTATAAAGTAAACTTAAGTTTTATAAGCACCGAAAAACCAAAAAGTTAATTTGACTTGCTTTATTGCGATATATGCTCTACTGCAGTGGCCCAGAACTGAGCGTGCCATTTTGGAATGTTTAAAATGTGTTAATTAAGTAACTTTGACATGAAATGTCTCTGTGGTATTGCTGTAGAATTCTCAGATTAAATTCTTTCCTATTCAGTATTGTATGGTAGCAGAAGGAATTAAAGTTATTGTTATGAGAGTGAGGTAAGTTTAGAACTACTCAGGGAGCTGGAGATCTTCCTGAGGAGACAGACTTGCATAGAAACTGACTAACCCTCTCTACTAAAACTCTAACTTGCATAGGGATCATTTGGGAATCTTGTCAAACCACAGCTTCTTGTTCAGTCCCTGGTCCAGGGTGGGACCTGAGAATCTGGATTTCTAACAAGCAACACGGTGATGCGCAGGCTGACCCCTTGAACAGCAATTCCAGCATAATCTGGTTCTGCAGTAGAGAATCTGAGGTTGGGTAAGTGGTAGACTGCTTCTCTGGGACACACTGTAATCTGAAGAAAGGGCTGTGGGAGGCGTTTCCATGAGTTTACTTAACTTTGGCTTTAACTATTCATTGTGCCAAGAGAACGGAGTCCTGGACTCTGGACTCTGGATTAAGAGTTTGTAGAGGGCCAGCAGATTCCCTTTGTATAGTAAATATGGGACCTTTACATATTTAGGAACCCCTTACTCTGAGAGGAATAAAAGAAGACCCTTTGATTTCAGTTCAAGGGCAAGCCATCTGGCCCTCTCCTTGCGTAGTAATCAGGCTAATAGTGCCAGTGGCTTCTTGGAGAAAGCATAGAATGGCACTTGAAAATCTGTTCAGAGACCTATTTTTAGACTCTGGCAGAACAGGAAGGAGTGTTTATTTCATGTTTAATGCAACCTTCTACTTCAAACTAAAAATGTTTCTTTTCCTCTACTGAGTTTCTATCAAGTCTCCCAAGAAACATTGCCAGCTTTGCATATCCCTATCCACTAAGATGATTAACTGTTTAAAATTGAAAAGCCCTAAAAATGCAAATCCTGCCACAGGCCCCCGGTGGGGTAAAAAGACAACTCAAATAAAATGTTTCCAGATGGTTTAGGCATTATGTTCTTTATATTCTCAAAGCAAGGGAGGAATCCTAAGCTGGACGAGTTAGTAAAAAGTCATTTTGAAGAATATTTAGCAGCTTTTTTTTTTTTTTTTTTTCAGAAGCCTGTAAAGGCCTCTGCATAGTTCCTGGGGTACCATGCATTAGTGACATTCTGCTAAACAGCTGTGCATCTCGGGTAGGAGCTGCCTTAGCAGAAGGCTGGGATGGCTCCTGTAGTCTCTTGTTTTTGAATCATTTATACTCCTAATCTATTTTGCAGTCTCAAAATGTTTCCTTAACCTGACAGTTTAGAATTTGAGAGCAAGCTGTGTCTGTTAATCCTGATCAATGGCTCTATTGCATTAGAAGAGCGCAGTTATACCTTTATTAGTAATACTGAGTTTTTACAAAGAAGAAACTTGAGCTGTCAGATGTCTAACCGTAGACTACCTAGAATCGCTTTTTGCCCCCGAGCAATTTAATCATGTCTCCTTCTGACATTCCCATAAAGTATATCCTCCACCTTTTAAAAAGAGAGACATTTAAGCTACTGCTTATTTGTATCTTTCAGTCACAAAATCTATAAAAATTATGTTGCTTCAAAATAGAATATGAGTATGAACAAGTAATGTATTTTGAGCAGGTGTAAGGTTGTTTATTTCATTTCCCACTTTGAGCGAGGCGAAGCCATTTTAGCATCTAGGACATGTTAATCCCAAGGTACGTTTGTCTTCTGTTGAATACACGTATTTAGCATTTAAATAGCAACTTGCATTTTCAGAGTGTTCTGTGAACACTAATTAACATTTCTTCACAGGATGCCTGTGAGATGGGTCAGTATCATTACTGCCATTTGACAGATCAGAAAAATGGGATAGCAGATGCTGAGCTATTTGCATGAGGCAATACAGCGAATCAAAGGCAGTCACGAATGGATGCGTTGCCCCAGAGAGTAGGCACTCCCTTGAGTATGAGTGGCCCTCCACCCAGTGTTCAGAGGGTACTTCTTATTAGTAAAGGCAGAGATAGTTTTGCTTAAGCAGCAAAAGGACAGATTATGAGAGAGTTTAATTGTTTACTGCACGACCTAACTCTCTTATGTATAAGCAAGCCGAGTCATACGGAGAGCTACTGCCTAAAACCACAGAAGAGACTTTGTGACACCCGTCTCTCTGACATCGTGGACATTGTTTTTAACTGCGAGGAAATACTTTTTATTTTGCAGCTACTCTGCATGCATATGATCTTAGAATGTACAAATGTCATTGCTCTGACCCCTATCAGGAGGTATCACCAGTCGTAGTCTGTAGATTTCAAAAACTAAGGTGTATAGATTCAATGCCTTGTCCAGATCACTTAGCTGATTCAAGGGGAGGCTTAAATTCAAACACAAGTTCATGAATGGTTTGCTTGTCGTCCGCAGAAGTGCAGGTGATGAGGTTAAGTATCAGTCTGGAGAGAGACTTTTATTGGCAAGCAACCCAGCACTGACTTCTCTCTTTTGTTCTAATCGGTGGCTCAGGTGAAGGCAAAACTAACAAGCGTACCATGTTTAAGAACCCTGTGTAGGTTAATAGCATGACTATTAGTTTAGAGAATGAAATTTTCCAAAGGCCAAGAGGATGAGGAGATTGAATGCTGTGCCAATGGGACACACTGAAATGCTAAGTGTTTAGTTTGGGTTATTGTACTTTGAGTACCAAAATCCAGCAGAAACGTGTTGAGAGATGAGTGACTAGTGTGCCAAGAGGACCTATTTAGGTCACAGAGCACCAGACGCAACTAACTGATCATAGCCATCTTTTACCTGAAAGGTGTTGTGTAGAAAAAAAGGAATAGAACCTAGGTTTGGCTTATTAAATAACAAAATTCAGTCAAGTAAATTTGAAGATCTGATTGGCTTTATTAAATGATTCATGAGCCAGACAGCACTCTGTCTAGCAAGTAGAGAAACATGCTGAGGAGTTACACAAAATAGAAGGTTTTTATAGACAGAGAATTACGGCAAGAAAGTCATTAGTGAAAGAAAATGATTGTTCCAGAGATCCTGCTTATCGTGCAGATTACCTCATCTTTCTTGGGGGGATGGTGAAGACCTGGGTAACAGACTCATAAATGCTGACGGAAAGAAAAATTTTCCTGACTTGACCAGTTAAGGAGACATTTCTGGGGAAGGGTTGAAACTGCAATTAATTGGGAATTAAGCCTGGGTTTGGTACCTCAGTCTAAATGACACCATTTTAATCTTGTGGTTTTCTTTTTCTTGGTGGGCGCTAGAACACTCCATGTTAGAATTAACACCAATGATTAAGAGTTAAAGGGCCAAAGACTTTAGCAGAGAAAATTTTCCCAGTGGTCAGCTACGTCCAAGCAATAAATCAATTAACCAACAAAGTTCCAAATCCCAATCTGAAGTCCTCTGACTGGTACAGTGAGTGGCAGGAGCATGCCTTTGGAGCCTGATGTACCAGAGTGTGAATCTCAACTCTCCTGTTTGCTCTGATGCTATCTTGTTCTTACAGAATCAAGTAACCAGCAAGGTCTACCTTACATTAAATTTCTTAGAGTACTTCATAGCCAGCCAGAGCACCTGGTAAATATTCAAGGTCAGTTTCTTAGTTTAAAGGGATCCAGTGGAATGCATTTGACATCAAATGGAGGTTTAGCTAAGATGTGCTTTAAAGAGCTCAACATTATGCCCTAGATAGCTTTTGATTTCTTAATCAGGGGCAGCCATTAATCAGGGAAATAAGTTTTTTAAGTGGTGATATTTCATAAAGGAAAATACAAATGAGTTGAAAGTTTATCCCAGAGTTTCTGCACCATGTCTCTGAATGTATTACTGAAGTGTAAAGAGAAGAAGAAAATTGTGGTTAGGAAGGTTTTCAGTATATTTTTTAAAAAGTACTCCATTGTGTATTGAGATGTTTTAAAGCATGTTTCACACAGAAGTTGTACCTGAGAGACTATAAATTTAGTTACAAGTACTTTTCTTTTACATATTGTATCTTCTCTTCTGTATCTTTTCAACCCTTTCAATTGAGGCATCATGAATAAATGAAATAAAATCTTGAACGCACTATCTTAATTATGTAATGTGAATTTTCTTGGTAGGAATATAAATTAAATCTAATAACTTTGAGCAACCAAATTAGCATGTCAGTTATACTTAGCAATTTGGTACACATGAACAGAGGTATGAGTGGCGAGATTTAGGATATTGTTGGTGTATGAAAGAAAGGGCAAGCAAGGGCAGAGATGGGCATCAGTGGTTGTACTAAGTCAGCCAAGAAATGCATCCAGCATAATTGGTTACTGGCAATGCTTACCATGGAACAGCTTCTGGGTAAAAGTGCAGACCTAATGTGACATGGAACATTTCCAACCAAAAAATCCCTAATCATGTTTTTTTAAATTTTGTTTTTCAAAACTCATAGGCAGCATAGTGGTTTGAAAAGAGTTTGAAGGTGTCACCCTGGTTACAGAAAAAGGAGGCATATGTGTTTGAAGATAATCTATTTTGAGATTCATTAGCACCATTTAAAGACAATTCCATCTTAGAACATGATTTCTGTCATATCTTGCATTCCAGTTTGGATCTAAATCTGGAACAGATTGAGTTTTTGCATTCTATTTTTATTCATGGAAAGATTATGTAAATTAGAACCACAGATTTACTCATTTCAACCAAGCAGAGTTAAACTGACAGCAAGCAAGTTCCCTGACCATCTTATTCCCAATACTTGCCTTACTTCAAAGTAGTTCCTAAGAAGTCACACTATAGACAGCCCCTCCTCTTCCCACCACCAGTCCTCAGTGGTGCCTGTGGTTATGCCCTATTCTCTTCGTTGTCTCTCACTGTAATACAGCAAGTGTCATTCCTCCTATCAAAGGCCTGTCCATGTCTGCTGCTTGGGGCCTCATTTCTTCCTCAGATGCCTGTCTCCTTCCCTTTCTAAGTGCCTCCCTTTTCCCCCTTCCTTCTTTCCTTTCAAAATCCATTAAACAGTTCGATAAGCACTTACTCTGGGCTTTTCCGGTGTCTCCTGCATTTGGAGTTACTTCCTGTCTCTGAGCTAAAGAGTTTTGATTTCTTTCATTATCACAGAGGGAAGATTCACAGAGACCTTCTTTCTTTCTCTCTCATTGATCACAACACTCTATCGTAGCTAGAAGAGACCTATACTGGTTTCAACTCTGTGCCTCCAGAAAGGAATCTTCAGTTGTTAGGAAGGTTCTAAGGGTGTTACTCACTTGGCAAATGAGGGTAAAGGTAGAAGATGAAGGAGTGGTCAAGAGTCAGGTTTCATCACAGCTGCTACTAAACCTTTGAAGGGAATACCAGGGGACAACTCGAGAATGTGGAGCTAAGTTTTCTGGTCCTTTTTATTATTTTCCCCGGGGGCGGGGGGGGGGGATAGCTGTGGGCTCCCAGCGATATTCAATTACTACTTCTCTTCACAGTGAAATACTTGTTTATTGTGTGTTTACTGTATGCCAGACATTCTTCTGAACATGTATATACTGATTAATTTAGCCTTCATGATCACCATAATATTTTCTGCATTTCATTGGTGGAAAAAAATCAGGACAAAGAAATATTAGGGGTGCCTGGGTGGCTCCAACAGTTGGTCTGACTCTGGTTTCAGCTCAGGGCATGATCTGAGGGTCCTGGGATAGGGGCTTGCCTGTGGCTCCATGCTCAGCGGGGAGCCTGCTTTAGATTCTCTCTTTCCCTCTCCCCTGTCTCTTTCCCCCACAACTTAGGTGCAAGCTCTCTCTCAAATAAGTAAATCTTTAAAAAAAAAAAAAAAAAAAAGAAAGAAAGAAAGGAATAGTAAATTATTTATGCTAGATCATATCAAGTGGAGGATTCAAGCCCATTTCAGGTAAAGCAGGTAGTCCGCTATCATAGTCAATCCTCTCAACCCTGCTGTAAGATTCCCAGTAATCTGTTCAGGAAGACAACATAAAAAAGTCTCAAAAAAAGTTTCCTGCATTCACACAAACATACATAATCATTGCCTTAGGTATGCTTTACTTAAAAGAACACAAGTAGGATGTGTTAATCAAAGTCTTTTCCTATAAAAGTCAAGTCCCAAAATAGCAGAAACAGAATTCATGGGATCCACTGGGGGCTTTTTCCTGTGTTGATTCCATAATGTGGAGTCTTTTCCCCTATGAAAATCCCATCTCATCCCTGGGGGACGTAGTCAGTTAAGTGTCCCACTCTGATTTTGACTCAGGTCTGATCTCTTGAGTCCTGACATCCAGCCCCACCTCAGGCTCTGCATTCTGCGGGGAGTCTGCTTGATTTTTCTCTCCCTCTCCTTCTGCCGCTCCTCCTTACTCTCTCTTCCTCTCTAAAATAAATAAATAAATATTTAAAAAAGTAAATAAAGTATCCCATCTTAGAGAAAGAGAGAAAGAAAGAGTGAGTGGGGAAGGTGATTTTCTCCTAATACTTATTTTTGGTATCAGTCTTTTATTTACATTCTAGTTAACATACAGTGTTATATTGGTTTCAGGAGTAAAATTTAATAATTCATCACTTATGTATAACACCCAGTGCTCATCACAAGTGCTGTCCTTAATCCCTTTCACTCATCTAGCCCATCCCCCATCCACTGCCCCCCCAGCAATCCTCAGTTTGTTCTCTGTCCTTTACAGTCTATTATGGTTTGCCTCTCTGTCCTTTTTTTTTATATCACCTATGTTCATCTGTTTTATTTCTTAAATTCCACATGAGTGAAATCATATGGTATTTGTCTTGCTCTTACTGACTTATTTTGCTTAGTGTGATACACTTGAGCCCCATTCGTGCTGTTGGGAATGGGAAGATTTCATTCTTTTTGATGACTGAGTAATAATCCATTGTATATATAATTTTGTGTTTTTACATATAGATTATTAAAAATCTAAAATGTTTATTTGTGAGTGTGTTCAAAATTAGGAATCAAATTTATTTTTCCTCTATTATAGATAATTGTCCTAACAGCATCTGTTGAATAATTTATGCTTTACCTACGTATTAGAAATACTGCCTTCTAATTTATTAGATTTTTGTACATATGTAGAATTCTTTCTGAATTGTTCATTCTATTCTATTGATCTGTTTATCTATTCTTGTTGTATTACCACACTATTTAAATTACACAAAGAAATGTGATGTCCTTCTTTTCAAAGAAAAGATTTTTTGATTGGTATCATTCAACCTTCATAGATATTTTAGGATAAGCTTATCAATTCCAATTTTTTAAAAATTGATATATTTTCTGGAATTACTTTGTATTTAAAAAGACATTTTAATAATTTCTAATTAATTTCTAACTAATAGGGCTTCTTCATTCAGGACTTTGGTACATTTTCTAATTTATTCAGAGTTTGTGTTCATAAATTCTCTTTAGTAGCTGTTACACATTTCTTATTAGGATTTTTGAAGGTATGTTATAATGTGTCTTATAAAGTTGGCATGGTTATTTTGTGGGGGCTGTCAGTCAATTACATAAGCATTACAAACTTGTTACAAAAGAGAATGCTCATTGCATCTTCTCACACTTCCAATTTAACATAATGCTTCTGATTTGGAATTGAGTGATTTTAATTCCCTAACATGTAGTTTGACTATTTTGTCTTACAAAAAGACTCAAACAAATTATTTTAGGAACTCAGACAACATCTAATTTGAAAGCATCCTTAATTTTCTTTAGAAAGAAGAGTCATAAGAAATCCAGTGTTCCAAAGTAATTTATTGAAAATTGAATTTTCTGGTCTGTGTTAACTAACTTACTAATCTCATGTCCTTCATTGCTGTTATTTAAAACTTTAAATTAGATTAAGAAAATATGGCTAAAAAATATAAAAGCTGTGATAATTTTAGAATGTGGTTTGTTCAAACTCTAGTATCTATGTACCGTATCTGAGATTCTCATACACCATTACCCCACTGAGAATTACCAATCTCAGTTGAATAACATTTGATTTTTTTACTTCAAAAAATTAAAAGTATCCTTGGGTAGTGTTTCAAATTTATACCAGAATGGGTTTTTATTTAATAATCATTTTCTCAATTCTTCAATAGAGCTTTTATCTTTAAATATGTCTCTGTACAATAAATGTCATTCCTTGGTTTGTTGAAACATTTGTAAAACATTAACATTTAAGCAGAGATACATATTTTCTATATCTCTTCTTTTAAACCACTCATTTAAATAATGTATCATATATGTAAGTGTATTTTATTTTATTTTATTTTTTAAGATTTTATTTATTCACCGAGAGAGAGTAAAAGAAAGAGTGAAATGGGAGAAGGAGCAGAGGGAGAGGATCTAGTAGACTCTGTGCTGAGGAGGGAGCCCAACATAGGGCTCAGTCTTTGACCCTGAGATCATGACCTGAGCTGAGATCAAGAGTCAGATGCTTTACCAACTGAGCCACGCATGTGTCCATACATAAGTACATTTTAATGCTTTCACATAACTGTTCTTCTTTGCCTTTCACACCAACATTGTATGTTTGAGTGGGCAATGGTTTATTCTCCCCAATTAATAGGCCAGAAGATTGACACAGACAAATAATGTGGTTTGCTCACTGTCACATAGCTGATTCCTAGACTTCCTGTCCAGTAGTCTTCCTTGTAAAATTAACTCTTCTTATATTCCTTTTATAAAGCCATTAAACCAACTATGAAGATTCCTATCCTTGATTTGTTTTGTTTGTATGTTATTTCTCATTATGCTTTCTGCAAGTGGCTGTTCTCAGGCAGAGTTATGAGGACACCCTAACAAGGGAATCTTGGGAGGTGATAAAAAAGCTATATACAAATTGTAGTGTGGATCTCACAGTAATACACAGAGAATAAATTACAATGCCCCAATCAACATGGATCTAAACTCAGGTGATGTGAAGGTAGCAATATTGTGCCTTCTCTATGTAATTGCAATTACTTTCAAGTTTATTTTGTCATCAAACAAGCAATTTTTCAATCAGTGCAGCCTGTGCAAATCAGCACTCTGGTATATGAATTATTTAATTCATTTATCATTCACTCTTAATGCCCAGCCCTACCTTCCTGAAAAAAAAAAAAAAAATCAAGAAGTTTAAGGAAAAAGATTACATGGAAAGCAAATATCAAGGTAACATTTGAGTTGGTTCTCATTCTCAAAACAAAATTTATGTGTGGGAAGAGTAGAATAGACCTATTAACGATATATATGATTTTATTTTATAAAGAAATGGGAAATATTTCAGAAATGCACATGAAGTAGATTTTGTACTTGGTTAATTTTTCCTTCTTTTCAGATAACATATAACTATACATAAGAAATCTTTGTTTTGACACAGAAGACATTTAAGCAAAGAAAGGGTAGCCTCACATTTTATTTCCTTCCACAAATGACAAATGCTAATCCTGTGGGAGTCACTCCCAGTTGATCATGGCACTTTTCCCTTCAACTTCTGGATCTTTCTCAACTTGGTGCCCCAAAAAGCTGCTCTCATTTGTTCTAAATTCTACTCTAAGAATATTTTTTTCCTAATACAATGTATTTCTTTTTCTTTCTCATTAAAATCATGATCAATTAATCAGACTTTGCCATCCACAATCATTCCAACACTAGTCATAGAGGTAAATGAAAAATCTGTTAAATAGTACCTTTGCCAAAATAAACTTACAATCTAACTGTGGATAGGGGAGGACTGAAAATAACTACATAACTAATTAGCTAAATAAATAAGTAGATAGATAGATCAGTCTCTAATTGGCGAAAGAAAAAATTAGAAAGCCAACTACATGATATAGTGAGCTCTGTGATACCTTGCAAATAGGGTTAACCTGTCCTGCAATTTATAGAAGATGCATCTGTGTAGTATGAGTTTAGCTGGAATTAGAGGAGAATGAGTAGCATTTGAATTGACAGGGCTATGCAGAAAAGGCAACCTCAGGTGATTGAGAACAGTGATTTTTAAACATTTTTTTTCCTTTCTGCAGAAACGTGAGTCAAGTAAAGTATTACTTAAAACCTAATACATAACAGCTCAAAGTCCAGCTGCTCTTAATGGAGAGACCAGAGTTCTGTTAATATGACCTGGTTTTTCCAGAGCTTCTTATTTAACAAGTTCAAAATTATCATTTATATTTCATTTATATCTATATCTTCTTTGACTTCTTTTAAAGATTTATTTATTTATTTATTTTAGAGAGAGAAAGAGAGCCTGTGCAAACAAGGGAAGGGGCAGAGAGAGAGAATCTCAAGCAGACTCCCCGCTGAGTGCAGAGCCCAATTCAGAGCTTGATCACATGACCCTGAGATCATGACCTGAGCTAAAACCAAGCACCCCAGGCACCCCAGTCTTCTTTGACTTTTTTGATATCTAAGTCCCAAGATAGGGACGTTTGCAGTAATTCAGACTTGAATCATGGTCCAAGCAGCAGAAGAGGAAGAAAAAGAAAGGATAATTTGGATGCACTTATAAAAAAGAAATATAATGTTTTGAAAGGGATGGTGGAAGTAGAAAAAGGTAGTCTGAGATGTTGCTGAAGTAATGAGCATATATATCAGTAAGAAAAACAATTGTACCAGGTGGAGAACTGGGAAAGCAGGAGAAGAAAGTATATTTGTTTCTTTGTTTTACTATGTATATGTTTTATTTTTTTTCCTTTCATTATATCACTGTGCTGAGATGGATTTTAGAGCTGGGACTTAAGGACCAAATTTATACTAGTTGGATCTTTAAGTGTCTGTCTTTTCTGAAAATCTGGAATCTACTCAGAGACATGTGATGTTCATCAAAGCTCCCATCTCCAGACAGCCCTGGTCCTGCATCATTTACAGCATATCACGCACTGGAGATAGAGTAAGAAGAAGGCCTGGTCCTAGGCTTCAGAAAACTCCCAAATGTATTTTTAGATGAATCAACAAATGTAAAATTAAAACTAAGCTAAGTAAGTGAGACAGAATGGTACCTGGTGCCAGAAGAACATATGCCAGTCCTTAACTAGTCAGAGAAAGGATCCATGAGGCAGTGATATTTAAGCTAAGTAATCATTAAATAGAAGAAGAAGCAGAATTGAGAGGTAGGAGAATATTCCAAGGGGAGGGAAAGGTGTGGGCAAAGATGGAGAGGAAGCCAATATGGCTGAAGCATAGAGGGCAAGAGGTAACAGAGAAAGGATAGGAATGCATTTTTCTAAGAGGATTATTATTCTAAGTGCATGATATCATTGATGGGAAAAGAAGAATCACATGATCAAATTTGGGATTTGGAAAGACGACTAGTGTTGCATCATGGCAAACTATTTAGAGAATGTCCAGATGAGACGTAGTCAGAAAGTTGACTGTTGCAGAAACGGAAAGAGTTCTTGGTATATTGGACCAGAGCAGCTGTCCTGAAGATATAAAGACAAGAATCAAGATTCTAGAGACAGTTAGGAGGTAAAATAGATTGGAATTGGTGATGAGGGTTAAAGGAAAGCAATGATAGATTATTGATGTAGTGAAGATAATAAATCGACATGGCATCATTATTGCACAAATATTTCTGCATTTCATGTTTGTTTGTTTTTTGTTTTTTAAAGATTTTATTTATTTATTTGACAGACAGAGATCACAAGTAGGCAGAGAGGCAGGCAGAGAGAGAGGGGGAAGAAGGCTCCCTGCTGAGCAGAGAGCCCGATGCAGGGCTCGATCCCAGGACCCTGAGATCATGACCTGAGCCGAAGGCAGAGGCTTTAACCCACTGAGCCACTCAGATGCCCCTCATGTTTGTTTTTTAATTTTATTATAGTGCTTTTGAAATGCGAATATTTTACAGATTTTTTTTTTAAGATTTTATTTATTTGTTTGACAGAGAGGTAGAGAAGTGAGCAGAGTTGCAGGCAGAGAGAAAAGGAGAATCAGGCTCTCCATTGAGCAGGGAGCCCAATGTGGGGCTCGATCCCAGGACCCAGGGATCATGACCTGAGCCAAAGGCAGCCACTTAACCAACTGAGCCAGCCAGGCGCCCTGATGTGGGAATGAAAATTTAATGTACTATTAAAACCTATTATTTTCCATTTATATTCTTTGTTTATACTTTTGTTTTTGCTTAAAAAGGACTTCCCTACATGCTTAGAAAATGTACATGCTTATCTACATTTTCTTTCCCTTCTTTTATAGTATTTTTTTTCTTTATGTAGGGGTGGTTCTAATAGGATTTAGGTCTTTAATACCTCTGAAATACACACACACACACATATATATACACATACACACACACACACATACATATACACATATATACACATATATATACATGTGTATGTATATAATGTATTCAGTACAAGATCTGAGATGGGTAAGGAACTAAGGACCTATTTTTTCTTGTAGTTAATTGCCCTATAACTTATATATAAAATTGTGATTTCAAGTCATTTGCCTTTTTGTGAACTATTTTCACAATGAGTGTTCCACTGAATTTAGCCCTACAAAATATAAATATATAAAAAATTAGGCATGATAGTCACATGAAAATTTTGAGTGATCTGTTTTTTAAAAATAATGCTGTAAGCATATGTAAAACAAATCTGAAATTCTTCCCAGTATTGGGAGAAGTAGTGATGAAAACAATCATGAAAACAAATCCAAAAGCTAGTGAGATTTGGGAGTGTATATTTCTGCTTATTTAAAAAATACAGCTTTTTAACTCATTGATTATACTAATCATAGTTATAGCCCTGTTCTCTCATTCAATTTCTCTTTGTAATTACACCTTTGCCTTTTAGGATTAAAAATAAGTCAATTTATTTTATTTTATCATCTCAAGGAGAAAAAAAATTTTAAGTCCTCTTAACCCATTTTGAAAGATAACCATGCAGACGTGAAACCCAAAGTATCCTTTACTATTTTCCTAAAGCTAATGAGTGCACTGTGAAATTTACTGGGTCTCATGAGATGATTTTATTAATTTTTAATATAAAACACCCCTTCCTGTTATAACAACTATATATACGAGAAACAGGTGAGCTATACCCAGTCTGGAGTAAGGAAATGTCATTGTAATTAGCAAAATTAGCAAGGTCAAAATGACTCAAGTCAATGTGTTTTTATTTCCAGAAAACTTGATTTTTAAAAGATTAGGCTTTACTTATTCTTAGTTAGCTCCGTCTTGGAAACACCTACCTCCTAATTAGAGCTGTGATTCCTAGCCATTCCCACAGCAATGCTGTGCCCATGCAGAAGTCTACAGCACTATAATTAGGAATTTTCATCTAAGAAAAACATTATAATAGATATCCTGCCATGCTTATGTTATTTTAATGGCGTGTTTAGCTCTAGGGATCATCATAATTTATCATAAAATTTTAATGTTAATAAAATCAGCTGTAAGGAAGCACTACTTATCTCCTTGATTACACCATAAGGAGTGGGATCTTAATTTGAGACTTTCTTTTCTTCTTCTTTTTTTTTAAGCTATCAGAACAGAGTTGCAAGTGGATCAGAGAATCTACGTGCTTCACCAAGTATTGTCTATGATCCATGTGAAAGAAAAATTACACAGAACAGAGTTAAACCAACAAGGAAGATTTTATTCAAAGCTGTTGCAATATGAAAGAGGAATTGAACACATGTACTGCTGAAATAGAAGGCAGGAGAGGTTTTTTTAAAGATTTTATTTGTTCTCCCTGCAGAGGGAGAAGCAGGCTCCCCACCAAACAAGGAGCCTGATGCAGTACTCGATCCCAGGTCCTGAGATCCTGAACTGAGCCAAAGGCTCAATCTCAGGACCTGGGATCATGAACTGAGCAGAAGGCAGATGCTTCATCAACTGAGCCACCCAGGCATCCCAAGGCTGGAGAGTTTTTAAGCACTTAGGACAAGCTAATGAAAAAGTACAAAAGGACTTTAGCAGGGATGTTGGTCAGTGTTACTAGGCTATCTGTGTCTGTTAGTGGGTGCTTATGGACTTGGGCTCCTACCCTCCCACAAAGGCTGGGAAATAGGGGCTCTTTCTTAATGATTACATTTCAAACAGATGGTTCCCAAGGCATTCCTGGGTTGTAAAGCTAGCAAGTGGTTGCAAGAAGATTTCCTTCTCAAAGGAAAAGAAAAAGAACGTATAATCACAAGTTTTCTAAAGTAGATGTTCTAAGAAAAGGGAGGTCAGGGGCCTACAGTCAGAAAGAAACCTATCAAAGGTATAGTCAAATTGAAGGGAGTATTAAGACCATCTTGGTCACCCATTGATGGGCATCTAGATTTTACCTGCTGATCTGGGAACTGATCTAAAAGTATAAGTCCCACCCTACAGGCAAATGATACACAATCTCACAATTTTTAAACTCTATGTATAACTAAAATTTGCTCACGAGTAGCCTATCAAATTAGATATAATGGGGATATCTTTGCAGTCTGCTTTAGAATGCAAGAAATTTCACCATCTGAAGTTTACTAAGCAGTAATAATTGAAACATGTATTTCATACTTACTCTATTCCAGGCAGTGTTTTAACTATGTTTTATATAATGTAGAAAATAGTCCAGCAGCTTCTCTTTTCCCAGAAGTTGTCACCTGTCCTAGGTTACCCTGGGAATAGAAGAGCAGATCTCAGAACCAGGCCTGTAATGGCCAAGCCAGGACGTTAGCCCCAAATAGACATGCATGATCACGAGCTGAAAGAATGGTAGAGAAACAGACAGGAGAGTTTCCTTTTTCTTCTTTTTTTCCTCTCAGTGATTGAAATGTCCTCAAAAACCAGGCCCAACTCCTCAGCACTTAGACAATACTTACATAAACTGTAGTTCTGTTTCTTGAATGGAAGACTGTCTTGTCTCCATACAGGTGGAAAGGGCTTCTTTTGGCATTGCTTTCATTCTCACTTACTGTGGTCTCCCTGCAGCACTTCATTTATTTGTGTAGAAATTATTAATGTGACAGAACGCAGAGTGATTTAGAATCCGTTTAGACTCCTACAATCATTTCACATTCCGGTAGCACAAAGCAGAAATGATGATGGGTGTCCTCGACCTTTCTCCCTGCTTGGATGACTGCATCAATTACGGAAATAGTAAAGAGATGTACGAACACCATCAGTCATGGTATAATAATACTGGACTGCGAGTCACTATTTAAGTAAGATATAAAAGCTTTAAGATACGTGCCAAGTCTTCTACTACATAGATATTGAGTCTTGTGTTACATTTTTCTTTTTAACTCGAAGAAACATTTAGAAGCCGAGGAAATACTGTAAAATGCTGAGAATTTTCTATGAGAGAATTAAAGTTCTTACGGTAAATGTTGTGATCCTTCTTTAGGTCACCAACTTGTTTGGGGGCAAATATGTTAACTTATTAAAAAATACCAAGTATTAGGTGCAGGCTACCCTCTGGGAACGGGCCATCTAGAAAGATACATAGTCAAGTAAAGCAGCAAATACATATGGTATAATTGGCTCAGTGAGCCCCTTTCAAAATTATACAACTCTTTATGGATCTAAATATTTAGTGTTTGTCTCCTTCATTAGGCAGTTAACTCCATGAGGCCAGGGACCTTGTTTCTTTTGTTGTTCTCTCCATAGCAACTGACACACTTCAGAAGCTCTATGAATATTTTAAAATGAATGAAAGAGTCATTTATTCTGCAAGTAAGAGAGGTAGCCAGAAGGTTGGAGAGGATTGGATCAGGAATGGTTTTGTTGGGGAAAATTACTTGAAAGAAATTGTCGTATTGTCAGAGAATCTCTTATGTTATCTTTTTCATGTTTTCCATGTTTGTATTCATTGGATTCCCCTAGCTTCCTTGAGCACCTGTTGTACAAATGGCCGTACACTGTGCTGTCTAATCCACTTGGTCCAGTGAGACTGTCCTCTGAATGTACTGACAGCTAAAGTCACTTTTATACATAAGGAATATGCAATTTTTACTCTTAAGTTGTAACAATATAATGTCTTATTTTCATTTCAGACTCTAGGGGAACATATACCTTCTACTGACCTAAGAAACTGTGTTTAAACCAGTTACCTTTGAACACTGCATAATGGCCTTCCTTCTATTTGCTGGAAAGTCATCAAGTTTTAGCTTTGTACAAACAGCACTCCACATTGCCCCGAAGGCTGCTAGAGGAATATTAATGGTTATCACTAAAAATCGTCATGTAGCCAAAGTCCATAATTACAGAAGTATACATCATCCTTTAAACAAGGTACCGTAAGTTTGCCCCGTCCAAAGTTCAGCGATAACTCAAGTAAAACCAGTGAATCACCAGAAGTAGAAATGAGTGAAAGTTTCATTGTACACACACCAAAAAGACAGTTTGAAAACTGGGAGCACTCAAACCAAAACATAGGAAGAGGCTCAGGAGTAGATTTTTATAAAGCTGCTTAAAAAGTGGGAAGGCAGAGACTGTTTATTTTTCAGTGATTGATTATTTCATTAGGACTTTTTTTTTTTTTAACGATAGAGAATTGCTCAGTGGTTATCTCATATCAACCTTGGGAAACAGTTCAAGTGTTGCTTATGATTTACAGGGGCATAACTAAGAAATGACCTAGATCAAGTTAACCTTGCCCAATAAGCTAAATTAAATTTTGTGTGTATGCCTAACTGGTTTTGTTGGCTCGGGGAATTTTCAGGGCTGGTCACTGTTCGTTTTTTTTATTTTAACAGCCCCAATCTTCATCTGCCCCATTCTTCTACCTTCTCTATTAGGGGATGGCATGATATTCATGCAGAATTAAAAGAGCTGTGATAAATCTTTCATGAGGTTAAATGACTGGTTGCTTGAGTTTGGAAAAAGGGAAATAAAAAATCAACAAAAACAAGAAAGATCTTTGACCTTAACTTCATCACCTTTAGTTAAGTAGGACTCTCCTTGGAGTTTAAAAGCTTTCCTAACTGGAATAAAACCCATAAATTAAAAAGTAGATCTTTTTCTCTTTTCTTGTTTGGAAAGTGAGGTATAATTTTATGCATTGTCAGGGCCGTCATGAAGTCAGTATATTTCCTCCAGTGGATACAATACATTCATTAATTGTGTTTACGACGTTCAAAATTGTATGGAAACTACTGTCTTGACATTTTGTTTTATAAAGGTCTTCGAAGCCTAATTCGGAAGCTATAGCCTCCCTCCTTCCCATTGTCTGTTATGATGTGACAATTAAATCACCAGTGAGGGAATAGTTAACTTATGTTGATGTTACATGAATGAAGGTTGTATGCATGTTTGCAAAATGGCAACTTGAAAACCCCTTGAAATTCCTCTTTGCCTCCTCTGTCTAACAAATTGTGAGGAGAACAAATGGTTTAAGGAAAGAGTAAATACAAAACATTTATTTGACAGTTTATACCAAAACTTTAAAAATATCTATATGGGAAGTGAATGAAGTTTCAACAGTTGTCCACTATTATCTTAACTATATATGATCCCTACCTCAATGTGGGGACATCAGTCTAAGTCAGGCAAATTTATGAGCAGTCAAGTTCAATTATCATTAGTGTAGTTTTGCGTTTTTGATTGTAGTAGTATTTTATTTATAACAAGGTAATTTAACTAAGATGTATGGATCTATTTAAACTAACAAATGATTGGCACGCCTGGCTGGCTCAGTCAGTAAAGCAAGCGACTCTTGATCTTGGGGTCATGAGTTCGAGCCCCATGTTACACATGGAGTTTATTTAAGAAAAATGAATAAAAATTTTAAAAAATAATAAACTAAGAAATGGTTACTGCCATTATAAACTGACATCTCATTGCCTTAATGATTTCTTTCTGAATTTAAATCTCTTTGATATTTGTCTTAGAAAGCATGTGTTCAGAATTTCCCTGCTGGGGAATCTATATCCCATGGTTATTTTCTGTGTTGTCTGAAGTATTTTTAAACTGTAGAGAATACATACTGCTAAGAAAACTTCATCACATGTAAGAGTTAGTATCTGGAAGCTATTTTCTGTGTTGCCGGACAGGTTTTTTGTTGTTGTTGTTGTTATTTTAACTAAAATAGCTAACAAAATGAAATGTAACAGGAAGACAAGTTCCAGTTTTAATGGTACAGACTGTCCATAGGATTTCGGTGGCAATTCCACTAGCTAATTAAACAGAGGCAAAGCATATACAGCATTAGTATGAGCTCAAATTAAAAGGGTACAAACTTATCAGATCATTTATGACAGGATCCTTTGGGTTGCAAGTTAAGCTGTGCAACTAAACTACCTGAAACAGGAGAGGAACCACTGTCCTTGGAAACTGGGAAATCTGAGAGTGATCTGGCCTTAGGTACAGCTCAGTGCTGTGTTCTTTGCTATCTACAGCATTCGGCATATATCATCACTTCTCTGCCCTTGTGTGGGTGTCAAGGTCCACTTTTCTTTCTGTAGAATTATAATTGTGCCAGATGTGTACCTATGGCCAAAGGGAATCATTGTTTGCTGTCAGGAGAGAGTTCTTGCCCATGAGTAAAGCTAATCCAGAGTAAACCATTTTTAACAAAGTATATTAATTGGCTACCATGTGTCTTGTGTTCCTGTTTAGGAAAGGTGAAGCTCATGTGAAATAAAAGAAAAAGCAAAGTTGGTTTTTGTTTGTTTGTTTGTTTGTGTGTGTGTGTGTGTTTTGTTGTTGTTTTTGTTTTTTTTTTGTTTTACCATTTTTAATTATGTTTAAGTATATAATTCAGTAGGGTCAACCAATTTCACATTGTTTTACATCAAATCTCTAGAACTTTTCTTCTTGCAAAAATGAAATTCCATACCCATTACACAACTCTCCATTCCCCATCTCCCCAGCCCCTGGAAACTATCATTCTTCTTTCTGTTTCTATGAGTGTGACTACTTTAAAGTTGTTTTTTTTTTTTTTTAATTTGTTTATTTGTTAGAGAGAGAGCGAGCGAGCACAGGTAGACAGAGTGGGAGGCAGAGGCAGAGGGAGAAGCAGGCTCCCCGCCGAGCAAGGAGCCCGATGTGGGACTCGATTCCAGGACGCTGGGATCATGACCTGAGCCGAAGGCAGCCGCTTAACCAACTGAGCCACCCAGGCGTCCCGAGTGTGACTACTTTAAAGACTTCATATAAGTGGACTCATACACTTTCACTTGCCTTTTTGTGACTAGCTTACTTCACTTAGTATAATGTCCTCAAGGTTCACCAATGTTGTAGCATTTGACAGGATTTCAAAAGGAAAAGACGTGTTAAGGGTTTTTAAGTTATTTTAGAGGCTATCCAAGAACACAGATACCCTCAGGCAACTGAAATTCATGAAATAAACATAAAGTCTATGAGACTGACAATAGCAATTTTTTTAAAATTCAAATTCATTGAGAACATTGGGGTTACCAAGGAAAAAAGGCAACATCACACCTGTGTCCTTTGGACTCCAAGTTTTCATTACTTGCTGCTTTTAGTTCTTCGGAATGGGGATGCCTGGGTGGCTCAGTCAGTTAAGCATCTCCCTTTGGCTCAGATCATGACCCCAGGGTACTGGGATCTAGTCCCTCATGGGATTTCTTGCTCAATGGGAAGCCTGCTTCTCCCTCTCCCTCTGCCTGCCACTCCCCCTGCTTGTGCTTTCTCTCTCTCTCTCTCTCTCTCTCTCTTTTTAAAGATTTTATTTATTTGTTTGACAGAGAGAGATCACAAGTAGGCAGAGAGAGAGGGGGAAGCAGGCTCCCTGCTGAGCAGAGAGCCCGATGTAGGGCTCAATCCCAGGACCCTGGGATCATGACCCGAGCTGAAAGCAGAGGCTTTAACCCACTGAGCCACCCAGGTGTCCCTGTCTCTGTCTCTTTCTCACTCTCTGTCTCAAATAAATATTTTTTTAAAAAAGTATTCTTTGGGGGTGAGGTCTTTAAAAAAAAAAAAAGATAAAATATTTTAAAATTTTTGCATGTCATTTTTTTAAAGATTGATTTATTTTAGGGATGTAGAAGAGTCTCGAGCAGATTCTGCGCTGAGCCTGTCAAGGGGCTCGATCCCATGACCCCAAGATCATGGCCTGAGCCCAAACCGAGAGTCAGACATTCAACTGACTACACCATCCAGGCATCCCTGTATGTTATTTTTAATTAAACTTTTTATTTTGAGACAATTATTGATTTGTGTTCTTCTATTAAAAAAAAAAGAAAGTATTGCAAAGAAATCCCATGAACCCCTTAACCTGTTTGCCCAGTGGCAAAATCTTGCAAAAGTGTAGTTAAACAACACTACCAGGATATTGACTTTGATATAGTTCACTTATCTTATTCTGATTGCCCCAGTTTTCCTTGTGTTTATTTTTGTGTGGGTATATGTGGGTAGGTGCATACACGTGCATTTAGTTCCATGCAATTTTATCACATGTTGGACATAGAAATTTTAGAGTTTGTGGATTAGATGTGTTTATTTCCAAGGTGCTATTATTTTTTTTAAATCTTAGCATTAAGAGTTTATTTTATGGTCTCAATTCTATGTGATAAACATATATAGATGATATGAGGAAGGGGATCTCTTATCATACTTAAACTAGATCTTTGCATTCAACAACTTATTCAAACTGTTTTAACATTTTTCTCATTCACTTTATAATTATAAACTATTAGATCAATATTTCTCCCAAACTCATTTCTTCTCTTTAATATTTAGAATTAGGTACAGTTTTATTTTTTTTTTTTAAGATTTTATTTTTAAGTAACACCTACACCTAGTGTAGGGCTCCTACTCAAAACCCCGAGACAAGAGTCACATGCTCCACCAGCTGAGCTAGCCAGGCGCCCCAGGTACAGTTTTTCATTACGGAATTTTCACTAGAAAAGTGGGAAATACTTAAGAACTTTACTATTAATATTTGAAGATAATAATGGAGGGAAAATAATAGTGCTAATTTGAAAATTCACTCTTGTGCCTATACCTTCATATTTACTGGTTTTATAGAATAAAAGAAAGATCATTAGGCATTTGCTTTATGGGTAATAAGACTCCCCGTTTAGTTATTGTAGAACTGCATAGCTAAATCGTAGAGAATAAAATGAGCTTAAATATTTGCAAAGCAAATTACCCAAACCTTAGGTACACATATACCATTATATTTTACAGTACTTTAATGATTTATTATTTCTTGTTTACATTCATAAATTATTCTAATTTGCAGTGTCTGTCCTTCCTAGAACACGAATGTCTTTTTTTCTGTAAATCCTCCTTAATCCCATATATAGGAAAAGATTCAAAGAGAATTTTCTAAGTTAGAAGATCCTTTCTTTTAACAATAAATGAAGTGGTATAAGGAGAACAAAAGAACTTGCACTAAATTGAAATAGCTTCTTTACACAAATAAAGTAAGGACATTTTCTCCTTAATAGAGAAAAATGAATGCAATTGTTTTCTTAATAGACAACATGAAAGCTGTTTATGAACAGGTTTCCAGTAATGGTACGGCCTCTAATTTCTCCTTCATTTCAACAGAGACTTCATAAAGACAATTCAGCTTTTTAGTTTTAGATCATAATCCAAGGTCACATGATGGCTACATTGAGCCTATTTGAATTATTTTTTAAGGAAAACTCAAGGCCATCCTCAATTGCTCACTTATTCAATACTAATGATAGTAAAAACTAAGTACAGTAATAATAACACCTATTATTATGACCCTTAATTAGTAGCAGTTACTATATACCCAGTACTCTTCTAAGTACTTTAATTTCTGTAATCTTTTGTAACTCTTTATTTCTATAACATTTTTTTAAATGTTTATTTATTTGAGAGAAGGAGAGGGAGAGGAGAATGAGAGTGCAAGCTGGGGGAGGGGCTGAGGGAGGAACGAGAAGGAAAGAGAGAGAGAGAGAGAGAATCTCAGGCAGACTCCAAGCTGAGCACAGAGCCCCACATAGGACTCAATCCCAGGACCCTGAAATCATGACCTGAGCTGAAATCAAGAATCAGATGTTTAACTGATTGAGCCATCAAGGCGTCCCTCTATTCCACTTCTTTAAGCTTTCCTACTTTTTTTTTTTTTTTGAGATTTTATTTTTTTAAGTCATCTCTTTACCCAATGTGGGTCTCAAACTCAGAACCCTGAGATCAAAAGTTGCATGCTCCAGTGACTGAACCGGCCAAGTGCCCCTAAGCTTTCCTACTTTACATCTTGTCTGTCCCTTACTGAGCTTTCCATGATGTCTCTCTTTTTCCTTTCATTCTGATTTTGTTTTCATGTCTGTGATAGTTTATTTGTTACGCTTTCTTTATTTCTTAGTTTTGTGAACTGGCATTTCATCTCCCCATCACATCTTTGAGATATTTTGTTTCTACTTTGTTGTTTTCAAAGGTAAAGGACAGTGCTCCTTGTGTTTTTAAAACACTTGCTTAAATGTTACCCTCCGTTCCATGGCTTCTATTTTTCTCTGGGGCCGGAGGGGGAGGGCAGAGGCTAGTTTTTCATGTGGTCTTTTTTTCTTATAGAAACTTTGTGTTAATGTGTACTGTGTTCCTTTTTTTTAGAAAACTTACTTGTTCCTGGAAAATTACTTTCCCCCCCCGGACAAGCTCTTCACCATGGACTTATTTTGGCAGAGATGTTTGTCACAGTTCTAGGCTTGTTAATTTCAACAAAGAAAAGGCTTTGGTCCTTTCTGCTGCCTCAGGTTAAACCCGATTTATGAAAACATGGCCTAGCTACTTAATTCTTTGAGTTCTGTAGCTCTCCCTCTTCTTCTCTGAAACAAAACATTTCCATCAGGGGTTTATTTAGCCCTCCCAGACCACCTCAGCTCCTATATCCATAGTTGTATACACAGAATAGGTTTTATACCCTACATGGTCAGGCCCTGTATTCTTCCTGGTTATTTCTGAGATCTGCTGTCCCTTGGGCCCTTTTGCACCTGACATTGCTCTGCTTGGCCTTTTGTCCCCACTTGTTTCCAGATGACCCTGCTCATCAGCTTTTGGAATACATACACATATTTGGTGACTATGTATTATTCCGGCCTTTTTGTTTTTAAGGATCGAGTTTGTTCTATATTATTTTTAGCATTCCCTTTGTCTTTTAAAAAGAGTCCTGGGGCACCTGGGTGGCTCAGTGGGTTAAGCCTCTGCCTTCGGCTTGGGTCGTGATCCCAGGGTCCTGGGATCGAGGCCCGAGTTGGGCTCTCTGCTCAGCGGGGAGCCTGCTTACCCCTCTCTCTCTGCCTGCCTCTCTGCCTACTTGTGATCTCTGTCTGTCAAATAAATAAATAAATAAAATCTTTAAAAAGAGTCTTAGATTGAGGTATAATTTACATTATACCAAAGTCTCCCCTGTAAATATACAGCTTAGTAATATTGAGTGGATTTATACAGTTGTACAACAATTAACAAACTAGTTTTCAGAACTTTGCATTGCCCTACAAGTTACTTTGTGATTGTTTGCAGTCAACCCCTTACTGTTTCTTTGAAGATTTAATTGCTGAAATGGAAGTCCTTTATTGACATGGCTATGATCATTCCAAAAGTTATCTGTGTTTTATTTTCATTACTAATAAATCTAAGGGGGAAATGGAAGTTTAATATAGTAGAAGACTAATAATAATGTACCACTATTTCTTGGCATCTGTTCTGCTCTCTGATTTTTGTAATAGATTTCTCTGTAGCTTCTCAGGGAATTTTCTTATCAGAGAGTGAGATTTGGGTGGAAACAGTTGAAGCACTGGGGTCTGTCAGGACATACTGATGTTAATTGTTGCCGTGATTTTGTTGGCGTGAAATGATTTTCCCCTTCTGCTGTAAATCTCTGGAAGGAGCATGAAACCAATTGAAAGTTCTGTAAAGAAGAAGTCCACCTATATTAGAGGTCCTGGATTATTTCAAACAAGCTAATATAATTTTGAAAGTAAATTTTACACTTTTTCTTAAAACAATTTTGCTACATTCAAAACTTAGTGTGACAAGTCACAAAAACTGGCTATTTATTCTGGTTGTGATCTCTTATATCTCACCTGACCTCTAGATAAATCACTTAATCTTCATTAACCCCAGTTTCCTGAAATTTCCACAATAATTTATCTTCCTTTTAGTAAAATGTTGTGCTCTCTTGGTAGGAGAAGATGCCTCAATGGCGGGTTTGATACATTAAAGCACTTGAGTGGATATAGTCAAATTGTAACTGTTTCAAGCATTTCTAGAGATAAGCAAAGATGAAGCAAGCCAAGGAAATGGTGCCATTCTCCTTCTCTAAAAACTCCTAGCTAAAAAGAACAGCATCAGGGGGAGATTGGCAAATCTTGGAACCGTTAACTTATATATGCAGTTATCATTTACTGAGTGTTTTCTATGTGCCAGACACAATGTTTAGCATTGTATATATATTTTTCTTGTAGAACAACATTTTAATATTCATATACACATTGTGGTAGCTGACATTTTCCTTTTTATAGATAAGGAGACTGAGATTTAGACAGATTGGCTACGAAATGGCTTGGAAATGGTAGAACCGGTACTCAAATCCAGATCTGGCTGACTTCATATCCAGGCTCTTAAACATTCTCACATTTATGCTATATGGTTTGGACCTCCCTACATTTAAAAATAGGAAATTTGGATATGTTCTATGTTTCTTCATGGAAAACATGGCATAAATTCAAGATGTTTTCATCATTACTATCATTTCTATACTTCCTGGAATGTGTATGAATACACTGTTTTCAAGGATTGCCCCATGACTGTCTATTTGTAATATTAAGTTTATCAAATTTTGCAGTATTAATCATTTTAATAGCATTTAAGAACAGTTTCTTCTGAGCTTTGTTTCTAGCACTGCCCCCTTTTTCTTAGTACTGTAAAGCATGCCTAAAGAAAAAATAGTTTTGGGGCACCTGGATTGCTCAGTCAGTTAAGTGTCTGCCTTCAACTCAGGTCATGATCCCAGGATCCTGGAATCAAGCTGCAGGTTGGGCTTCCCGGCTTAGCAGGGAATCTGCTTCTCCTCCCAGCTTGTGCTTTCTCTCTCTCTCTCTGTCTGTCTCTCAAATAGGTAAATTTTTTTAAAAGATTTTATTTATTTATTTGATAGACAGAGATCACAAGCAGGCAGAGAGGCAGGCAGAGAGAGGGGGGAGGCAGGCTTCCTGCTGAGCAGAGAGCCCGACGTGGGGCTCGATCCTAGGACCCTGGGATCATGACCTGAGCTGAAGGCAGAGGCTTGAACCCACTGAGCCACCCAGGTGCCCCAATAAATTTTTTTAAAGAAAGATTATTTTCATTTAGCCAATACCTTTTACAGGAGGTGTAATTAGTAAATATATGTAATCAGAAATCTATTTTTTTACCTTCTTGCATAAGAAGAAATAAAAATTTATGGAAAATTATATAAAGTAAAATATTGAAAGCAATTTCAGTAAAAAATAATAATACCACAAAAATGGAGATATACCAGCTCACTGCAGATTATGGATTTAATTAGATTTATCATTAAACAGAATTTTAAATAAAAATAAGCATGCATTTTGAGAAAAAAATATTGGATGTAGTTGAACTACTGTGCTTTGAATCAAGTCCAAAATCTTTCTCTAAATATCTATTGTTATATTCTTCTGATAGTGATTTGAAAATCAGTGTCTCAGTTGAAAAACCGGAGATAAAGAATCTGCTGTAGTACTGGTCTTACTCCTTTTAGGTCACATTCCCTAGGAAAACTTCTGTGATTCTCGCTCCTTGTCTGTCTGTCTGTCTCTCTCTTCCCTCTTCCTCCCACTCCTCCACCCACATATCCATACATGTTTATGTACATACATATCAGGAAAACCTACCTGACTCTACATACATATTTATCACAATTTCAAAAGAAAATCTTCTATTAATTGGAGTATAACACACAAACATATCTTAAGCAATAGTTCAATGAATGTTCATAAACCGAATGCGTAGATGTCACCATGACCTCCATCAACAAATAGAACATTAGCAGCACTCTAGATCTCCCCACCTACCTTCTTGAATTTTTATTACTATTCTAACAGTGAGTAACATAGGTTAGCTTCATCTGTTTCTGAATTCCTTGTAAATAGAATCAAACAAAATGTATTCTTTTGTATATGTCTTGTTTCATTGTGAGATTTCTCCACATTGTTATAATACTCATTTATTTTAACTGATGTGTTATTTGTTATTGTATGAATATGGGACATTTATTTATCTATGCTACTCTTGATACACACTTGGGTTGTTTTAGTAGGGTGTATTTTGAATAATCTGCTATGAAAACTCTTATATATACATTTGAGGTATATATATGGATATTTTTATATTGGGTCTACGTCTAAGAGTAGAAATCCTGAGTCATAGGGAATGTATTGGTCATTTTAGTTATAAATTTACCACAGTGGTTGAACCAAGTTACATCCTCATCACCCATGTGTGAGAGTTCCAAATCCTGGCAGTGTATTATCAATGTGTTTAGTTTTGGTATTCTTGTAGGTCTATAATGTTATCACATTATTACTTCAAATTGCATTACCCTGATAATGAATGACCTACAGAATGTTTTTGTATGCTTATTGGGAATTTGCATAATCTCTTTTGTGAAGTGCCCATTCAGGTTTTTTGTTTTGTTTTGTTTTTTTCCCCCATTTTCAGCTGGGTTTGTCCTTCTTCCTCACTAATTTGTATTCTAGGTATTAGTCCTTTTTGGTATGATCTGGCAAAAATATCTTCTCCCATTCTGTAGTTTGCCTTTTATAATCTTCTAGTGGTGTTTTTGAGGAACAGTTATTAATTTTAATATAGTTCATTTCATCAATCTGTTTTTATGGTTGGTATCTTGTGTCATGTTTAAGAATTCTATACCTAATGAAAAGTCATGCAGGTATTTTCTTATGTTAACTTTTAGAAAGCTTATTTTATTTTTGTACCTTTTATATTTATATCAAAAATCCATCTGGAATAGATTTGGTGGTGGGGAAGGTAGAGGGTCAGTTTTGACTTTTTTCCACATGAATATCCTACTGACCTTGCATTATTGATGGAAAAGACCTACCCTTTCTCCACTCTCCAATGTCTCATGTGTCGTAAATCGAGTGATGTCTAAGTTGTGTGTAGGTTTATTTATGGATTATTTTGGTCCTTTGTTTTTTGTGTTGTTTTTTTTTTTTTTGTTTATCCTTATACCAATATTATACTGTCTAAATTTCTGTAACTTTTTAATCTGTGGTGTATCTTTTTTAACATTGTCTTGAATGTCCTTGACTTTTCGTTTCTATATAAATTTTAGAATCAGCCTGTTAATATCAAGAGCAACATATTCTTTTATATAAGGATGAGATTTGTATTGAATTACATTGAACCTGTACATCAAATTGAGAAGAATTATTTTTTCACAGTATATTTTAGACAAACATTTGCAAATATATTCCAGCCATTATAAAGAGAACAAAATAACAGGATCATGATGTGTTTAGTCAGGGAATACAATGGTTGTGGTTGTTTAATATTGGAAATTCAGTTAGTAATTCACCATAACAGAACTAAAAAGGTATCACATAAACTTCTCATGGATGCAGAAAAAAACAAAAACAAAAAACCTTTGATCAACTTAAAATGCCATTCATGATAAAAGCTCTTAGCAAATTAGAAATAAAAAGGAAATTATTGTCCTAAAGAGAGCTTGACAACTACTTCACTGAGTCTGAGGTTGGAACAAGGTTGTGCTGTACCACATTTTCCTGAAGATCCTGGCCCAGAATAAGGAAATTAACTCAGAATTATTACTTCCCAGCTGCCTTCTATAGAGTGGGTGTTCCAATGACAAGAAGTGGAAGCTGTCAGTCTGGAAACTGGCACAGTGTCATTTCTAGAATGGTCTCTGAGTTGAAGTAGTGACAGAATCACTCATTCAAGAGAAAGGGGCATAGATTTCACCTCTCGATGGGAAGACTGACAGAGAATTTATCACCACTATTCTTAACTAGAAGCTAGTTAATTTTTATAATAAAACTTGAGCTCTAGCTTGGTTAGGATAAACATAGGCTCTAGCTTCATTGAATATAAAATAATTAGTCATTGAGTTTCTTTCTTGGGGTCTTCCTAAGCTGTGTTCTACTGTTTTTCAGCATTGATGTTGCTATGGAAAATGTTGTAACATGATTCATTCTTTTCCTACTTACAGCCAAAATGGGTTTTGTTTATTTATTTTGATCTTTTTCTCTTGGCTGCATTGCACATAGATAAATATCTGTCTTTATTATAAGAGAAATATGGTCCTCAGATGTGTTTCACATGTGTGATTTTACCTTCTTTAATATATATCCATGTGTACTGAATATATATTCAAGCTTTTGGATGCATATCAAGATATGTATTTATGTGTATATGTAATTTGTGTGTATACACACATACACACACACACAAAGATTTATATCTGTAAACTTTTTTTAAAAAGATTTATTTATTAGAGAGAGAGCACAGAAGGGAGGAGCAGAGAGAGAAGGAGAGAGAGAATCTCAAGCAAACTCCCGACTGAGTGAGGAGCCCAGCACAGGTCTTTATCTCACAACCCTGAGATCATGACCTGAGCCAAAGTCAAGATTCAGATGCTTAACTGACTGAGCCACCCAGACACCTCTGTCTCCCAACTTTTAACCTCTCTTTTATGTTTCCATTATTTTGCTAATTTTCTCAAGTCTCCTCCTCCTGTGTTTTCCACAAGTCTATTTCTTGGTTCTTGTAATGTGACCATCTTTGGTTTTATTTCTCCTTAAGCTCATGTATCTATTCCTTGAGTTCTTATAGAGATTCCATTTTGTTTATTTGATTTGTCGATCATTTTTACTTGCTTTGGATATATATATTCTTAAACTTGTAATATTCTTTTCCTCCTTATCCATCAGTATACCTTCAGATATTTCATGTTGCTACTGCTCTGGTAGTTCTCCCTTTCTTCTTCCTCCTCCTCCTTTTCCATTGGTACTTCTCTTGAATGGGTGTGATGGAGGTCTCTTTACTGACAGAGAAGGAATAGTCAGCTGGCAGTTTGTACTGTGATCTCATAGCTTTACATTTTTTCCTCATTTTCTTTCTACCTAAAGTAGTGAACTTGTTCTGGACTAGTAGCCAAACCTCCTGGCTCCTAAGAATGTTAAGCATGTCTAATTTAGGACATGATCCTTTAGTTCAGTACTGTAGATCCATATAATTTCTGTTACACCTTACATTAACAAGAACTTACTCTGTAAAGATGATATATCGGAATGCTCAATAAAACTTACATCTTCTCTGGGTCTTGTATTGCCATTCCAAGCAACAAGGCATGGGGTTTACTCCTTAGGATGAACCTTCTATTTTGGGAAACCCATGCTGTGTCCACCCTGCCTCTCCCTCACAATGATTCCTTATGGGGTTTCAGGTATATTCAATTTTTACTTTTGTTGATATCTTGAATTGATTTCAAAAGGAAAAGAGGAATAAAGTTCTAAACTTCAAAATACACAGCTTGTGGTTAGTATACAGCATTTGTATATACCAGAAGGTTGATTTGCAGTATTTGAGCATATGAACCTGACATTTTAAAACTATTTTCAGGGATGCCTGGGTGGCTCAGTTGATTAAGCATATGCCTTCGGCTCAGGTCATGATCCCGGGGTCCTCAGATCTGGCCCCACATCGGGCTCTCTGCTCAGTGGGGAGCCTGCTTCTCCCTCTCCCTCTGCCTGCTGTTCTGCCTGCTCATGTTCACTTGCTCTCTTTCTCTGTCAAATAACAAATAAACAAAATCTTTAAAAAAATGATTTTAATGTTATTTAAATATAAATTTTACAAGTCACTTTTGTTAGGAAATACCACATAACTAATTTCTATTAAATATTTTGATTTAAATGTTTTCACTTATTGCTTTCTTTCTTCTTAAATTTATTCTAACATCTTGATTCCTCTTCCTTTTCAGATGCAACAACTGTTCCATGAGAATTATGAACATAATCGGAAGGGTTATATCCAAGACCTTCACAATAGCAAAATCCATGCAGCCATAACACTTCACCCCAACAAAAGGCCTGCCTACCAATACAGGCTTCATAATTATATGCTCAGTCGCAAGATTTCTGAACTCCGCTACCGCACCATCCAGCTCCACCGGGAGAGTGCTTTGATGGGCAAGCTCAGTAACAGTGAGGTGAGTAAAGAGGACCAGCAGCTGGGAGTGATGCCTTCTTTCAACCACTTCCAGCCCCGGGAGAGAGATGAAGTGATAGAATGGGAGTTCCTGACGGGCAAACTCCTTTACTCAGCATCTGAGAACCAGCCTCCTCGACAGAACATCAACAGCATCCTAAGAACAGCCCTGGACGACACGGTCCTGCAGGTGATGGAGATGATCAATGAAAATGCCAAGAGTAGGGGACGGCTCATTGACTTCAAGGAAATTCAATATGGCTACCGCAGGGTTGATCCCATGCATGGGGTAGAGTACATTTTGGATTTACTCCTCTTATATAAAAGACACAAGGGGAGGAAACTAACTGTGCCAGTGAGACGTCATGCTTATCTTCAGCAGTTGTTCAGCAGGCCTTTCTTTAGAGAAACCGAAGAGCTAGACGTCAACAGTCTTGTGGAGAGTATTAACAGTGACACTCAGTCATTCTCCTTTATATCTAATTCTTTAAAGATACTATCTTCTTTTCAAGGTCCCAAAGAAATGGGAGGGCACAATGAAAAGAAAATACACATTCTTGTTCCTCTCGTTGGAAGGTATGACATTTTCTTAAGGTTCATGGACAACTTTGAAAAAACTTGTCTTATTCCAAAGCAGAATGTAAAGCTGGTCATCACCCTTTTCAGTAGGGATTCTGGCCAAGATTCCAACAAGCATATCGAGCTGATAAAAGAATATCAGAACAACTACCCTAAAGCAGAAATTACCTTGATCCCCATGAAGGGAGAGTTTTCCAGAGGTCTCGGTCTTGAAATGGCTTCTTCCCAGTTTGACAATGACACTTTGCTGCTATTTTGTGATGTTGACTTGATCTTCAGAGGAGACTTTCTCCAACGGTGTAGAGATAATACAATTCAGGGACAACAGGTATACTACCCCATCATCTTTAGCCAGTATGACCCAAAGGTAACCAATGGAGGAAATCCTCCCACTGATGATGACTTTGTCTTCTCAAAGAAGACTGGATTTTGGAGAGACTATGGATATGGAATTACCTGTATTTATAAAAGTGATCTTCTGGGTGCAGGTGGATTTGATACCTCAATACAAGGCTGGGGACTGGAAGATGTCGATCTCTACAATAAAGTCATTCTATCTGGCTTAAGGCCTTTCAGAAGTCAAGAAGTGGGAGTGGTGCATATTTTCCATCCAGTTCATTGTGACCCTAACTTGGATCCTAAGCAGTATAAGATGTGCTTAGGATCTAAGGCAAGTACTTTTGCATCCACCATGCAACTGGCTGAACTCTGGTTGGAAAAACATTTGGGTGTCAGGTACAATCGAACTCTCTCCTGACAGTCCAGGCAACACATATTGCCTTTTTCAAGGGGAGTTTACCTCATTGTTGGTTGTTGTTATTTTTATTTTATTATTGTTATTTTTATTATTATAATTATTATTGTTATAATTTTATTTTGTTATCCTGGTCTTAAACTACTCTTGGTTGTCTTCCAAAGGGTGTTTGTTGACCTCAAGCAAGAAAAGTCTGCAGTTCACTGATATTTCAGATTTCTACTGAAGTCAATTCTCTATTACTTTTATATATCTTTATTTGAGATTGAGTTAAATTGTGGCAATCAAATGACTTTTGAAGCTCATTCCACATGAGAGACAGCTTAGAAGAATGTTCTCTTGGGGCTTAAAGATGCAATATCGACTTTTATTTTGTTTGTTAAATTCAATGTGATACAAATATTTACTGGTGAAAGGTACCACAAAAGTGCTTTATGCTTCCTATGGGGAAGGGACTCTGTAACATAAACTTGAGTTTTGTAATTTATACAAGGACTTAAATATATAGACAATAATTTTCTTCATCTTTAGAATTTTTAAAGTAAATGAACACTTATGATTGTATGTTTATTTTTTAAAAAAAAAGTTTTAAAAATTGAGGAGTTTTGTTCCACAAGCAACCGGTACTGGCTACCCTGGTCTTCTGACAATTATGTACTCCTCACAACTGTCTGCTATAAATGCGAATGAACTTTATTTTCTCAAGGAAATATGATTTAATTAAATATTCATGTACATTTTAGAAGCTTTATGAAACGATGTCCTTCATTTGCTGGCAAGAAGATAAAATATGACAGAACCTGGTTATTTATAATAAAACACAGGTATAACAGTAATCTTTTCCAAAAACCCTGAAGAGGTTGTGTTGTTTCCTTTCAGTCATACCTGATGTATTTCTTAGCAGTCATACTCACCAAATGTGCTTGCTACATAGACTGGAAAAGTTAATAAGGGATTATGGGCATACTGTTTGTATTATTATGCTTTAAATCCTGGCCTTTCACAACTGATTAAAATGAGTGGTTTCTTTATTCAATAATTTACATTCCAGGAGAAGCATTCTTCCTCAATCTCTTCAGCTTTGTGATCAAACTGAAGCAAGAACAGGTCGGAAACTGCCTTTAATTTGGGTTAAGTTGGGTTTTCACAAAATGTAGCAGATTGTACATACTGTTCTGCACTTTGGTTTTCTTTTTTCACACAATAGGACTAAAATTTGCTTCAAATTTTATTTGGAAGTTGTTGTAAATTGCTACCATTATTTGGAACTGATTGCCAGGAAATCATATAGCATTTGCCTACATGATGGTTTTATACAGGGTATAAAATGTCCTCCTTTAGTGAGGACATTTGGGG
This sequence comes from Martes martes, assembly GCF_963455335.1. Taxonomy (NCBI): domain Eukaryota; kingdom Metazoa; phylum Chordata; class Mammalia; order Carnivora; family Mustelidae; genus Martes; species Martes martes. The sequence goes on along the minus strand of NC_137892.1, from coordinate 97,838,153 downwards.
AGCCTCAAAAAAAAAAAAAAGAAAACATCGCTTAATGTTGTGACAAATGTGATGGCACTCTCCTTGACTATAACATATAATCTTAATAATGTCAAACTCATTAGAAAGGAATTGATGGCACTTTTAGACATTACAAATCTTGACAGGGCCAACAATTCAGAATTGATCTCTGCTCTAATATTTTCTTGGCCTTCATAAACCTTTGCTTTTTTCCTACATCATGTGGCTTACCTCTCTTAACAGTTTTTTTCTCTCCCTGAACAGTAAATATATTAACATGCAGTAAAGATAGTCATTTGGGAAGAGCTACTGCAAACTAATAATTATTAATGATTCCATTAACGATGAAAAGAAATCAGGGGCTGCTCTTTCCTTTAACTTATGACAGCTGAAAAACAGCCCAAGTCTTGAGGCAACCACCCGGGGATGAAGTGGCATTCTCTGTAATACTTGTGAAATTATACTAATGAAACAAGGAAATGCAGAAAGCTCCTCTGAACTTAATTACTTACCTGCATACTGTCCTAAAATTAACATAAGTTCATTTAAGTTGTATTTTGTAATTTTGTATTAAGCTTTCCTATCATTTTTTTTCAGGCACTGCAATATTTCCTGACTGAAACTTTATTGGAATTATACTAGTGAAGTTAAGAGTGTTTTCCTATGTGTTCAGTGTCTATTATTTAAAATCCCTGTAAGGCTGAAGGGTAACACAATACGAATGCAACCTGAAGCCATCTAGATGTATGTTCCTGCCATTAGCTTATTTGGAAGCCTGTGGGTGTTCTGTTTAAGTGTTACTCCAGTAATAATTCCATCTTACTGATCCTGCTTCTGTCCGCTCACTACCATCCTGTGCATTTTACTTGCATTGTCCTTTTTTTTTTTAATATTTTATTTATTTATTTGACAGAGAGAGATCATAAGTAGGCAGAGAGGCAGGCAGAGAGAGAGGGGAGGAAGCAAGCTCCCCACCAAGCAGAGAGCCTGATGCGGGGCTCGATCTCAGGACCCTGAGATCATCACCTGAGCCGAAGGCAGAGGCTTAAACCACTGAGCCCTTGCATTGTCCTTTTAAATGTAATCCTCACAACAGCTCTCAGAATATTGATATTATTTTCTTCATTCCACAGACATGGAAACTGAGGCCATGAATGATGAAGTCACATGTCCCAAGTTCACACTCTTGGCATGAGATTTCAGTTAACTGTTATCCGAATTGGAAGCACCTGCCTTTCCACCCTAGCCTAAGGCCCCTCCGTTGTTGGGGTGTTGTAGAAGACAATGGGCAAAGGTCTAGCTGACCCCATGAACTTGTATGATTCACCATTCAGCTTACTTCTGCTGTATGCTTGTTCTGGGCCGTGCTCAGTTTGCTGATGTTTTGCTCAGTTAAAGCCTCTTCAGCCTTTTAATTTCAGTCTTCCATCCCTTTGCTAACAGTGTGTTGGGGAAAGGTTTCTTCTATCTGCTTGCTCACAAGTTGCTGGACATCTGCTAGCAGAAAATACACTCAGCATTCCTGATGTCAGCAGCAGCCTTTACCTTTGTGCTTTCAGCCTGCTGAGTACAGAAGCTATCCACAATTGCTTGACTGTTTATGTCATTTGACCCATACAGACTTGGCATAAAGCAACTTTGTCAGCGCTAAGAGATATTTCTGAATCTAAGAGTTGAAACCTTAGTTGCCTATAGTTGGACAACTATAGGAATAAAATACCTAAGTGTGTGGACCGATAGATAGTCCAACCGAGAGAATAAATGCTCACTGGAAAGGTAAACTGTAAAGTCCCACTGTTTTTAACAGAAGAAAGCTGGAGTCCATCTCCAATCAGCAGCCCCCATTTCTGGGCTGCTCTGGTTTCCTCTGGTTGCATTTTCAGATTTGGCCTGGGCACTTCCTTCTTCCAGGAGGAGGACCCAGAAGATGAGGATCCTTTCTAATGACTCAGATTGCCCAGATGAGAGGCTATCATGCCTTCAGGCCTGGGGAGCCCTCACGTGGCATTGCCTTGTCCTGGAGGCAAGTAAAATGTACCAAGCTGAGTCTCAAAGAGCAAGTAAAATAGTGATAGCTCTATCTTGGCCATGGGGATGAGATTTCTATAGGAGAAGGAAGGCATCCATGTGCTTGAATTCTGGGGCTGAGCTACCTTTCTTCCCTTATCACGTGCTGCTTTCTGAGTCGCAGCAAGTCTCCTGCAAGTCATGGAAACCTGTGTTCCTACCCTAGTGATATCCCTAAAAGGGGACTGCTCATCATCTGGGGACCGGTGCACTGGAGCTCTCATTTGTGCCTGTTTTTCGAGGGCACACGTCTTCAGGAAGTAGCCTGTGATTGTGGATATTATGAGGCAAATGGGAAACACAGTGTCCTAAGGGACAGTAAAGGTATCTGTTACCACTTAGTAGTGCTTGCTGACTTGTCTGCTTTCCCCATCTCTGCGTTTGTTAGCATCCTAATCATTGTCAAGCATACAGTGCGTGCTAAGTCCAGAAGCCTTCTAGATCGGAAGGTTCCGAGCAGCAGTAGCAGTAGAAGCAGGAACAGATGCCAGTGCAGCTCTGCCTCTGTGTGCCCCCCAGGCTCGCTCCAGCACCAGCTGCACTGCCGACCTTGTTTTGACAGATGGTGGGGATGATGACACTTCCTTCAGCCGAAATTCGTGCCCCCAGGTGGCGACAGAGTCACATCTGCAGCGAGCAGCAAACCACCTGGCGCTGGCATAGAGATGCCAGGATTTGCTGGTATAGTTGCCTTCAATTTGACATCCTGTTGTCTGTTTCACTCTTCCTTTCTCATGTCAGAAGCTGCCAAGGGCTGTGCCGTATGTAGAGTTCTGTTCCATGAGGGATTTTATTTCGCTCGAATTAAAGCGATCTATAGTAGTCTCTAGGTCAATTTAGAAAGCTGAGAGATTGAGTTTTTCTTCTCCATCATGCAGAGGTGTACATTTTTACTACTCTGTTACCAACTTCAGTCGTGATATGATCAGTTCTGATGGAATAGGTGAGTATAGGATTGGGAGGATAAAATACTACTTAAAATGGACCTATTATATAAAAAGAGAGTCTTCAACAGAAAAAAAAAATTTTTTTCTTTTTGCTCTTACGTGTAATGTTAACCAGTTAGCAAGTGTTTATTAAGAACTTCTTGGGAACAGTTCTCACAAGTAGAAACTCTAAGACCGAGAATAGGCATCACCGGAAAGCAGCCGTGTCCCTACACTCAGGCCTCCTATGGTGTTGTTGTTTGATTCCTGATCAGGTCTTCCCTAATTCCCATCCCCTCAATTCCCACAAACATCACATTTCCGCATTTTATCCACGTGGGGAGCAGCAAGTGTATATGCCAAATAGAATGTAAGGTCTGTAGGTGAATTGCAAATACAGAAATAGGAATGTTCCCTGGTTCTTGTGTCCTTTTTTTTTTTTTTTTAAGATTTTATTTATTTATTTGACAGACAGAGAGAGATCACAAGCAGGCAGAGAGGCAGGCAGAGAGAGTGGGGAAAGCAGACTCCCTGCTAAGCGGGGAGCTCGATGCGGGGGCTTGATCCCAGGACCCTGATGACCTGAGCTGAAGGCAGAGGCTTAACCCACTGAGCCACCTAGGTGCCCCTGATTCTTGCGTCTTGATTCTGGCATCAACCAGATGAGGTCAACTTGACATTAGCCAAAAACAGCTCGAGGCCAGAAGTTCGTATACAAGTGAAAGTAAATACCACAACGTATTAACTTTCTGTATCTAATCTGGCAACTCTTCTGTCACCACGATCAGCTTCCTGTTTATTTCACCAAAGTGACCCCATCACCTATTTCTAAAAAGAGAATCTTGGTAGGTGGTAAGTAAAATGCTAGAGGCATAATACCAGGAAAATGAGGGGTGAGGGAGTGGGAAAGCAGTGCATTGCGTAGCCATTGAATTATTTTCTTTCTCACTTGCCTCCTAGTTTTCATGCCATTCTAACTAACATACTAATAATCTGTTTTTCTTTTTAATATTTTTCTTTACTTTCTCGATCAGTGGGTTCTTCCTTATCTTCCCCACTTAGGAACGACTTGATACAATATATAATCCTTAAACTACAAATTCCTAGTATTGGTTTTGAGAGGTTACAATTGTATAAATCAAGAGCTTGAAGGCTGAAGCTAACATAAGTTTTTCAATTCTTCTTCATTAGCAGCCCTGGTATATTTAAAGTCGGCTGGAATTCATTTCTCCTCCTTGCTAGCCAATTGGAATCTCAGGGGCAAGGATTTTACAAAGCCCCTTGCACATTTGGACTAGAAAATGGAAGAAGAGAACTTTGAAATGCTTTGATCCCCTCCACGTGCTTCTCATTTCTCAATTAATCTGTTCAGCATTAAATTCAGGTTTGTGCTTTAATGGAAAAACATTGTATCAAAATATTTACTGAGCTAATTATTCAGTTAAAAGAAGAGAGATTTTATGAATAAATCTTAATGTGTATTTTTAGAAAGTATTTTGCTGTTGCAAACTACTTTTACAATGAATATATCAATTTGTGAATATTCTATAGTATTTTTCTGATAATCCATTATTATATAGAACTTAAGAATATCAAATGATTATATGATCGCTAAAGTTATCAGTATGCTTCCCCACTATCAATAATGTTCGTATTTTCATATTCTATGTAAGACAAGCAGAATTCTTTTAAGAAGGCTAAGACACAGAGAGAACTCAGAAGGGAAGAAACTACTGCTCACAATCACCCATCCTTTCTTTTACCCCTGCCCCTTAGGCAATGTGCAGTTGATTTAGAAAAGGGTCCCTTTGCCTCCAAACACCTCTGCATTTATCACTTCATACAGGAAGTCATTTTAATAAGAAAAGGGAGAAGTCAAAGTGATTTGTTTGTGTTATTTTACTCATTATTATGACAGCAGCATAGTCCTATTCATTACTCTGCACTGTTACCTGGGAAACAGCATCTCCTTTGAGCTTCACCAGCTCTGAAGTGGGTACAATTAGCCCCATTTTACAGGTGAGCAAAATGGCTTTAGAGAGATTCACTGTGTACACATAGTTTTTGGAAAACTAGAAATTGCTTTAGAAATGTCCAGTTTCATCTTTGTTTTAAAATAATATCTGAGGATATTTAGTCTCCGTTTGGTTAAGATTCTGCACTGACTTTTGAAGACCCAAGTTGTGACTTTTTGAGTTAGTATGCCATAAACTCAAAAAATAAGCAGAATTTTGCTTATGTATTCGCTTCATTGTTACTTCTCTTCTTAAAACTCCAAGTTTTTCAAGCTTGTTTAGAATAAAACCTAAACTCCGTCCTTTGCAGCGGGACAGCTGGCTGCTACTGACCTGCCTCCTGCCAGCCCCCTCTCTCCTCACTCACACCCTACTACATTGTGTTCCCATCAGGCTGGCCTCTGCTCAGTTCTTTAAGCCTGCCAAACTCGCTCCCACACTAAGGCCTCTTTCCTGCTTGCCCCCCTGCACTTGGGAAACTTGTCTTCGAGATCTTCTCATGGTAGCTTCCCTTCTCGTACTTCAGGTCTCACCACAGAGGTCCTCTCTGGAAGTTTCCTAACCACCAGTCTTAAATAGAAACGTCTGCCATCCCCTCCGTGTTATGTTCCTTGACCTCTCTGTTTATCATCATCATCATCATCATTATCACTCTGATAAAGCATTTCATATACCTTTGTCTGGTATATTCTGTTTTTGTGAATCTGATATTTTCATGATTGACCTCTGTATGAACCTCTCTCCTTGTCCCCTTCCTCTCTAAACAATACACTCCAGAAGAGCAAGGGCCATCACTGTCTTGCTCAGTGCTGTGCACCCAGGCTCTAGAAGAGGGCCTGGCTGAAGTCCTGCTCTGGCTCAGGGATCTCAGTGCTGGGAGCAGGACCCTGACTTAGAGAACATCTCTTCCATTGACTGCTCAGGCTCCTCTCCATTCCCATCTTCTCCACACTTCTAGTTCCTCTTCTTCCCTATTGCACCTTTTTCACTTATTTTAGCTCTGTGGATTTCTAGCTTCATTGTATTCAAAGTCATGCATCATTTTATCTCTTTTACTCCTCTGCCCATCCAGCAGCAACTTTTTCATTTTTTAGCATAAACTGGAGATTTGTTAAATACTAAGCAATATGCAGGGAGGGAGATACCTCCCTCCTCATAATAGCAAAATACAAAAAACAAAAACAAAAAACAAAAAACCAAGTTTAAAAGGGTTCTTCAGGATATCGGCAAGGGTCCTACTGCTTATTTCTTTCTTTCTTCCACCTCTGCACAGTTGTGACCGTGCTTTCCATTAGAGGTTGTTTTTATTTCTAGATGATGGAACTAAACTCTGTGTCTGGGTAACACTGTACTATCACCTAATCCATGCTCTCACATCTTTCCTATATCTGAAGTTTCAGATCAAAGACTTTCATTTAAGAGAATGTACACTTTTGAGAAATCTGAACAACTCTGTGGTCCATCAGTGACCCTTGTGAACTCAGGACTCTGCCTTATCAAGGGGTTTTGAATAGATTTTGAGATCAATTGATCTGTGTTAACAAATCTTACTAGGCACAGAATTCCAGTGACTCCTCTAACAAAGAAAACAGTGCTGCTTAATTTACAAAGACATTTTGGCTGGCCTCATATTTTCTCAATATCCAAAACCTTTCTAGAAGCAAAATTCAGGAAAAAGGGGTGTTTGGTAAGCACAGGTTTGGAGTTAATGAAAACAAATGATATCGCCATATCGCCATCAAGCTCTGGGGTCCGAGAGTCAAAGGAATAAAGCAAGAGCCTCCCTGGACCACAAGCCTTTAGCCTAGGCGGCTGTATTCACCCTTCCACTGGTACAGGAAATTGCAGGCCATTCATGCAATGCACGTTCTTATATTCCTGCTTCAGTAGTAGTGCTGTTAGAATAAACTATCTAGTATCAGAGTACGTGTATGGCCGTTTTTTAGAGAGCAAAATATTTTGGACCCTTCCACCTTCAGAACTTATTAAATTGTATTTTATAAAATATCAACTAGGTCAAACTAAAATCTTGCATTCTATGTGAAAGCATTTATTTAAAAAACCTGCATTCATGAATGTGCATCAGTGACTACTGATCAGGCTAAAAAGACAGAAGAGAATAAAAATAATCAGAAGTTTGCGGTGCCCTGAACTCACTCCAGTTACACAGGCATTTTATTTTAACTCAATGATTTGAGTTAAAATAAAATTTGGCAGTCATAATGGCAGTCACACCATTATGTGTGTGCTTTGCAACTAAAGTGGAGAGGCAGTACATGAAGGCAGCAACTTTGACATGATTGGGAAAGTGGCTAGCCCCAGCAAATAACTAATGGTTAATTTATATGTTCTATCCATCACACATGTAAGTATAAATGAAAGAGAATTGGGTTATACAAAAAGCAAGCTATTTTGAGATATGACTTTCACCTTGACCTTCGGTAACTCCAGACCAGCTCTGGCTTCTTAAGTGTCAGCAAGTAATTACCAAGCAGCTCAGAAAACTCCAGTCTGCCAGTCTCCCTGAAATGATGGAGGTACTGTAAGAAATGCCTCTTATTCTTCCTCCTATTCTAGCCACCGTGGAGATCATTATTCTTCTATCTCAACAACATGGCTTTGTGATGGATGTGTTAAATATGGTTAGATTACAGGTTATTTTATTTTGACTTCATCATCACATCACATCTGTGAGGTTTGGGGATGGGTGCATAGTCCCAGAAACCACGCAAATTTAAACTATGTCTTAGGACAAACTATTCCTACGATTTACCTCTATTCAGTTGTATTAAAACTAGCTAACCCAAGGCTCTCTGCCAAGATTAGAGATGTGAAATTGGCAAAACCTGCATCTCATCCCCAGTGATCTTAACTGTTTCATGATCTTAGCCATTTCATGTAAAGAAGAGGAATAATTTTCTACTTCACTGGTGCCCATTTCTGCCCTCATGATCAAATTCTAATCCTGCACAGAGTATGGAGGGTCTGGCTAAAATTTTTATGCAATTCTATTAAAAATGCTTAATTTTTATCTTTAGTAACGTTTTTCCAACAAATACCACTGCCCTTATCAACATATTTTATTTTCCAGAAATTATAGAAAAAGAATAAGAATAGACACCTGCTTAAGCAGACCCAGGGAGCTCCAAGCCCCAAACAACATAGCTTTCACCGCAAGGCTGGGGGATTGTACCCCATAGACGCCGGTCCCATAAAGTTTTTACACCTACATTTATTTTGTGCTGACAGAAGGAGGTCTCTGGCTTAGAGAAGAGTCTGATTATTTACTTATAGAACATCTTGCATTGGTTTCCTATACCCGAAACCCCTACTGGGTGATGCCATGAAAGCCAGATGTACCCAGTGTATGCAAAGGGCGGAGGTTAGTATCACAGGAGAGGAACTCTGAAATTATGAATCTCGGAGCTTTCATAGAATGCCTGGCAGAGTTGTCCATCCTCCACTTAGAAGGAGAGAGCTTATCTTTCTAATAGGCACAAATTCTCTCTAAGGAGAGGAGGGCAAGGTCTCTAGAACCATTGCCCTTATAACAAAGACTCATATCAGGGGTGATAAATCTGTCCATCTTTCTCTCTGAGGTATCTCAATTTAACTTCCATGGTGTGTGTGCTCTTCTTTCCTCCTTTTGCCCCTAGGTGCTGGCATGTCCACTCAGAAAGCTCTGACCATAAAGAAACATGACAATATTCATGGAACAATGTCTCCTGAAACTACAGTGTGCTCGCTTGTAAGATCACCTGTTATCTTAGTGAGGTGGCAGTGTATAACATGACATGGCAGTGTCGGAAGCCATAAACTGCTTTTCTGTTGAGGTCTGGAAGTAACCATACTTTCCCTCAGTCCCTGTTTCAAAATGTTTCATCTTCTTTTAGTCCTTGGTGATCAGAATGAGTGAGCCTCTCCTCTTCTTCTCATTCTTTTATCTGTCAATAACCCATGAAATTCAGTTTTTTGAACCCCCACTTTTATATTGATCCAGAAGACTGAAAGAAGCAATAAAATGCTTCTTTAAAAAGGTAAAAATCAAAGGTGACTTAATGTTGTTGTCTAGAAAACTTAAGAAACTTCCTCCAGAAGAAAATAATGCTCACTTAAAACAGATACTCCTTCTCTGATGGTTTACTTTGCATTCACTGGGAATTTTATTGTTTAGGCAGAAATGTGACTTTTTTAATGTTAAATGTCTACACTTATGAGTAAAACAGAACAAAACAATCTCATCCCAAATGAACACTGAGATATTAAAGGCTTATTTTCAATTGAAATGGAATTTCAGCATCAGAATTTCATTTAACTTATCTTTCAAAGGAAAGGTTTTATCCTGACAGAGATTAATGCATCTGCTAATGACAGAAGCATTTGTCTTTTTTATGAACTTGACATCCTCTTCTCTCATCAATTCTAAACCAGGTCAAAAAGGCACAAACTGTTCTGCAGAAATTTTTAGGTAGTTAGAAATGCTGACACTTTATCATTGCTTGGGTGAAAATTAAAGGCAAGTGTGAAGAATATCAATTTTTAGTTACTACTATTATTTCTGTAATCAAAAGGTGTATTTTAGTTTAACACCCTCTGGTTGAGCTTATTACATGCAACTTTCTGGCCTTTATAAATTAATAATTATTTTATTATTTATCCAAATGTTCCACTGAAGCTCAAATAGAGGGCAAGATTGATCTTAATATCTTAAGAAGTTTTCAGTAGATTCCCATCTGTTCTGATTAACTATTGCTACATAACCAACTACTCCTGAAAGCTTTAGTGGCTTGAAGGAAACATTTTTTATTGTTCATGACTTTGTTGGTCAGAAATACAGCAAGGGCTCAGCAGATTCCCATGATATCTGCTGGGATGGCTGGGGCTGGAGGGTCCACGTTCACGGTGGTGTCTTCATTGACATGTCAGGAGCTGTGCTGCTCTTGGTTGCCTCTCTCCACATGGTGTCCCCCCTTCCAGAGTCCTCTTCATGTGGCCAGGGCTTCTTAAAGCATGATTTCCCCAGGAATATTTGGCTTTTTATGAGGCAGTTCAGGGATCCAAGAACAAGTGTTCCAAGAGACCAAGGCAGATTCCTATAACCTCACTTTAGAAGTAATTTTTTAAAATTTAAATTCAACATACAGTACGTAATTAGGTTTTGATGTAGTGTTCAGTGATTCACGGGTGTGTATAACGCCCAGTGCTCATCACTTCAAGTGCCCTCAGTGCCATCACCCAATTACCCCATCCCCTAGCTTTAGAAGTCTGCCACATTCTGTTCGTTCATCACACAAGTCACTTAGGAAGGGGAATTCTGCTCTCCCTCTCACTCGAAATAATTATGAAGAACATGTGGCCCTTTTAAATCTACAATACACTCAGTATGCTTAGAAATTGACTTCATCTTCTTCCTCTCCTAAAAATTGGAGAGTAGAGCTGGGGGAAGAAACATGGACTCTTTGAAAGCTCAAAATTTTAAGCTCAATATCAGACAAATTGAAACCAAAAAAATGATGTACCAAGCCATAAAGAAAAGGACCAAGAGTTGAACTTTTTTTTTTCTCAAGAAAAAAGTGTATTCACTGAAATACACAGATGTATTCACTGAAAGTAAGTTTCAAAAGCGCTTCATAGAACACCTTTTATAAAGTTGCCTGTCAGTCTCTCACAGAAACAAAGGATTTCTAGCAGGCTGCAAATGCCATGATAGGAAGATGTGTCAGCCCAGAGTTTTAATTAGATAGATGTGTTCGGCATCGGAAACTTAAATCTCAGAAGTGGATGTTTACTTGCTTGCTTCATTTCTCCAGCAATTTTCAAGTGCTCTGAGGAACCTGGCGCTTTCACACAGGTAAATCCAGCATTTTTGTTTACCAGTAGTTTATAGAGAATCTAAAAACTGAAAAGAAAATCTTTTTTATATTAAAGAATCATAGATATGATACATGTTTAAAATTGTCCAGCAACTGAACAATATCACTTACACTCCAGTAGACAATCCATATATGTTTTTTAGCAATTTTTCACCATGTCATTGTTTCCTTGTAATCTGTCACCCTCTTCTGTGCCCTGTGGGGTTTTATTTGTTGTTTTTTTTTTTTTTTTTATCATACAGAACAGTTCTGATTTACATGTATTTCAATATTCATGGAAACTTTCAACTTCCAATAATGGGGTTTTAGAAATTATTTTCCTTTTTTTTTCCATTGTAGTAAATCATTATCGCCATCATCTTTTTTTTTCTTTTAACATATAATGTATTATTTGTCCCAGGAGTATAGGTCTGTGAATCGTCATGCTTACACACTTCACAGCACTTACCATAGCACATACCTTCCCCAATGTCCACAACTCAACCACCCTCTCCATAACCCCTTCCCTGGCAACCCTCAGTTTGTTTTGTGAGATTAAGAGTCTCTTGTGGTTTATCTCCCTCCCAATCCCATCTTGTTTCATATTTTCCTTCCCTACCCCCCAAACCCCCACTTTGCCTCTCAAATTCCTCATATCATGGAGATCATATGATAATTGTCTTTCTCTGATTGACGTATTTCCCTCAGCATAATACCCTCTAGTTGCATCCACGTCATTGCAAATGGCAAGATTTCATTTCTTTTGATGGCTGCATAGTATTCCATTACATATATATATATACACACACACACACACACACACACACACACACATACATATATATATGTATGTATATATACCACCTCTTCTTTATCCATTCATCTGTTGATGGACATTTAGGTTCTTTCCATAGTTTGGCTATTGTGGACATTGTTGCTATAACCATTTGGGTGCACGTGCCCCTTCGGAACACTACATTTGTATCTTTAGGGTAAATACCCAGTAGTGCAATTGCTGGGTCGTAGGGTAGCTCTATTTTCAACTTTTTGAGGAACCTCCACGCTGTTTTCCAGAGTGGTTGCACCAGCTTACATTCCCACCAACAGTGTAGGAGGGTTCCCCTTTCTCCACATCCTCGCCAGCATCTGTCATTTCTTGACTTATTAATTTTAACCATTCTGACTGGTGTGAGGTGGTATCTCACTGTGGTTTTGATTTGTATTTCCCTGATGCCGAGTGATGTGGAGCACTTTTTTATGTGTCTGTTGGCCATCTGGATGTCTTCTTTGCAGAAATGTCTGTTCATATCCTCTGCCCATTTCTTGATTGGATTATTTGTTCTTTGAGTGTTGAGTTTGCTAAGCTCTTTATGGATTTTGGATACTAGCCCTTTATCTGATATGTCATTTGCAAATATCTCCTCCCCATCTGTCAGTTGTCTTTTGGTTTTTTTAACTGTTTCCTTTGCTGTGCAAAAGCTTTTGATCCTGATGAAGTCCCAATAATTCATTTTTGCCCTTGCTTCCCTTGCCTTTGGCTATGTTCCTAGGAAGAAGTTGCTGCAACAGAGGTGAAAGAGGTTGCTGCCTGTGCTCTCCTCAAGGACTTTAATGGATTCCTATCTCACATTGAGGTCTTTCATCCATTTTGAGTCTATTTTCGTGTGTGGCGTAAGGAAGTAGTCCAATTTCATTTTCTGCATGTGGCTGTTCAATTTTCCCAACATCATTTGTTGAAGAGACTTTTATTTCCACTGGGCACGCTTTCCTGCTTTGTCGAAGATTTGTTGACCATAGAGTTGAGGGTCTATTTCTGGGCTCTCTATTCTGTTCCATTAATCTATGTGTCTGTTTTTGTGCCAGGACCATACTATACTGTCTTGATGACGACAGCTTTGTGATAGAGCTTGAAGTCTGGAATTGTGATGCCACCAACTTTGGTTTTCTTTTCAACATTCCTCTGGCTTTTCGAGGTCTTGCTGGTTCCATATAAATTTTAGAATTATTTGTTCCATTTTTTTGAAAAAAATTGATGGTATTTTGAAAGGGATTGCATTAAATGTATAGATTGCTTTAGGTAGTATAGACATTTTCACAATATTTGTTCTTCCAGTCCATGAACATGGAACGTTTTCCCATTTCTTTGTGTCTTCCTCAATTTCTTTCATGAGTACTTCATAGTTTTCTGAGTACAGATTCTTTGCCTCTTTGGTTGGGTTTATTCCTAGGTGTCTTATGGTTTTCGGTGCAATTGTAAATGGGATAGACTCCTTAATTTCTCTTTCTTCTGTCTCACTGTTGGTGTATAGAAATGCCACTGATTTCTGTGCATTGATTTTTTATCCTGACACTTTACTGAATTCCTGTATGAGTTCTAGCAGATTTGGAGTGGAGTCTTTGGGTTTTCCACACAAAGTATCATATTATCTGCAAAGAGTGATAGCTTGACTTCTTCTTTGTGGATTTGGATGACTCTTATTTCTTTTTGTTGTCTGATTGCTGATGCTAGAACTTCTAGTACTATGTTGAATAGCAGTGGTGATAGTGGACATCCATGTTGTGTTCCTGACCTTACAGGAAAAGCTCTCAGTTTTTCCCCATTCAGAATTATCTTCGCTGTGGGTTTTTCATAGACGGCTTTGATGATATTGAGGCATGTAACCTCTATCCCTACACTTTGAAGAGTTTTGATCAGGAAAGGAGGCTGCAATTTGTCAAAGGCTTTTTCAGCATCTATTAAGAGTATCATATGGTTCTTGTTCTTTCTTTTATTAATGTGTTGTTTCACATTGATTGATTTGCAGATGTTGAACCAATCTTGCAGCCCAGGAATAAATCCCACTTGGTCATGGTGAATAATCCTTTTAATGTACTGTTGCATCCTATTGCCTAGTATTTTGGTGAGAATTTTCACATCTGTGCTCATCAAGGATGTTGGTCTGTAATTCTCTTTTTTGGTGGGGTCTTTGTTTGGTTTTGGGATCAAGATAATGTTGGCTTCATAAAATGAGTTTGGAAGTTTTCCTTTGATTTCTATTTTTTGGATCAGTTTCAGGAGAATAGGAATTAATTCTTCTTTAAATGTTTGGTATAATTCCCCTGGGAACCCGTCTGGCCCTGTGCTCTGTTTGCTGGAGTATTTTAATGACTGCTTCAATCTCCTTACTGATTATGGGTCTGGGTTTTCTATTTCTTCCTGGTTCAGTTGTGGTAGTTTATATGTCTCTAGGAATGCATCCATTTCTTCCAGATTGCCAAATTTGCTGGTGTATAGTTCCTCATAATGTGTTTTTATAATTGTTTATATTTCTTTGGTGTTGGTTGTGCTCTCTCCTCTTCTGTTCATGATTTTATTTATTTGGGTCCTTTCTCTTTTCTTTTTGATAAGTCTGGCCAGGGGTTTATCAATCTCATTAGTTCTTTCAAAGAACCATTTCCTAGTTTCGTGGATTTGTTCTACGATTATTTTGGTTTCTATTTAATTGATTTCTTTTCTTTTTTTTTTTCTTTTTTTTTTTTTTTTGCTAATGTTTCTCCAGCTCCTTTAGATGTAGGGTTAGGTTGTGTACTTGAGATCTTTCTTGTTTCTTGAGAAAGGCTTGTATCACTATATACTTTCCTCTCAGAACCACCTTTGCTGTGTCCCAAAGATTTTGAACAGTTGTGTTTTCATTTTCTTTAATTTTCTGGTTGACCCATTCATTCTTTAGTAGAATGCCCTTTAGCCTCCATGGATCTGAGTTCTTTCCAACGTTCCTCTTGTGATTGAGGTCTAGCTTCAAAGCATTGTGGTCTGAAAAAATGCAGGGAATGATCCCAATCTTAGGTACCAGTTGAGACCTGATTTGTGGCCCAGGATGTGATCTCTTCTGGAGAATGTTCCAAGTGCACTAGAGAAGAATGTGTATTCTGTTGCCTTGGGATGGAATGTTCTGAATATATCTGTGATGTCCATCTGGTCCAATGTGTCATTTAAGGCCCTTATTTCCTTGTTGATCTCTTGCTTGGATGATCTGTCCATTTCAGAGAGGGGAGTGTTAAAGTCCCCTACGGTTATTATATTATTGTCGATGTGTTTCTTTGATTTTGTTTTTAATTGGTTTATGTAGTTGGCTGCTCCCATGTTAGGGGCATAGATATTTAAAATTGTTAGATCTTCTTGTTGGATAGACCCTTTGAGTACCGTATAGAGTCCTTCCTCATCCCTTATTATAGTCTTTGGCTTAAAATCTAATTGATTTGATATAAGGATTGCCACCCCAGCATTCTTTTGATGTCCATTAGCATGGTACATTGTTTTCCACCCCCTCACTTTAAATCTGGAGGTGTCTTTTAGTCTAAAATTAGTTTCTTGTAGATAACATATTAATGCGTTTTGGTTTTTTATCTATTCTGATGCCCTGTGTCTTTTGATTGGGACATTTAGCCCATTAATATTCAGGGTAAGTATTAAGAGATATGAGTTTAGTGCCATTGTATTGCCTGTAAGGTGACTGTTACTATATATTGTCTCTGTTCCTTTCTGGTCTACTACTTTCAGGCTCTCTCTTTGTTTAGAGGACCCCTTTCAATATTTCCTGTAGGGCTGGTTTGGTGTTTACGAATTCTTTCAGCTTTTGTTTGTCCTGGAAGCTTTTCATCTCTCTTTCTATTTTCAATGATAGCCTAGCCGGATATAGTATTCTTGGCTGCATGTTTTTCTCATTTAGTGCTCTGAATATATCATGCCAGTACTTTCTGGCCTGCCAGGTCTCTGTGGATAGGTCTGCTGCCAATCTAATGTTTTTACTCTTGTATGTTACAGACTTCTTTTCCCGGGCTGCTTTCAGGATTTTCTCTTTGTCGCTAAGACTTGTAAATTTTACTATCAGGTGATGGGGTATGGACCTATTTTTATTGATTTTGAAGGGCGTTCTTTGCATCTCCTGGATTTTGATATTTGTTCCTTTGCCATATTAGGGAAATTATCTACATTTATTCACTCCAGTATACCTTCTGCCCCCCCTCTCTTTCTTCTTCTTCTGGAATCCCAATTATTCTAATATTATTTCATCTTATGGTATCACTTATCTCTCAAATTCTCCCTTCATGGTCCAGTAGTTGTTTGTCTCTCTTTTGCTCTGCTTCTTTATTCTCTGTCATTTGGTCTTCTATATCACTAATTCTCTCTTCTGCCTCATTTATCCTAGCAGTAAGAGCCTCCATTTTTGATTGCACCTCATTAATAGCTTTTTTGCTTTCAGCTTGGTTAGATTTTAGTTCTTTTATTTCTCCAGAAAGGGCTTTTATTTCTCCAGACAGGATTTCCCTAATATCTTCCATGCCTTTCTAGAGCCCAGTTAGCACCTTGAGAATCATCATTCTGAACTCTGGATCTGACATATTACCAATGTCAGTATTGATTAGGTCCCCAGCCTTCGGTACTGCCTCTTCTTTTTTTTGTGATGAGTTTTTCCACCTTGTCATTTTATCCAGATAAGAATATATGAAGGAGGGGCGCCTGGGTGGCTCAGTGGGTTAAAGCCTCTGCCTTCAGCTCAGGTCATGATCCCAGGGTCCTGGGATCGAGCCCCACATCGGGCTCTCTGCTCAGCAGGGAGCCTGCTTCCTCCTCTCTCTCTCTCTGCCTGACTCTCTGTCTACTTGTGATCGCTATCTGTCAAATAAATAAATAAAATCTTTAAAAATATATATATATGAAGGAGTGAATAAAATACTAAGAGTGGCAAAGTCCCCAGAAAAATGTGCTTTAACCAAATCAGAAGAGACCCCAAATAGTGGGGAGAGGAATGGGGTAAAAAGAAGTTCAAAAAAATTTTTAATTATAATTATATTATATTATATTATTATTATATTATTATTATATTTAATTTTCATTAAAATTTTAAAATTAAATATATATTTAATTAATAAATATATATATATATATATATGTATATGTATATTAGACTGGTGAATAAAACAAAGCCACCCACTTGATTTTGGGTGTACTTTGGTCTCTTAGAACAAACTACCTCCCAAAATTTTAAAGAAAGAAGAAAATATACATACAAAAATAAGGGTAAACATGATTAAGGGACAGAATATGAATGTAAAGATGAAAATTTTAAGAAAATTCTAAAAAAAAGGAGTTGAGAAGATAAGTTGGTTGGGAAAAGAAAGAAAAAGAAAGTGGAGAAAATTTGCTCAGGCTGGAAACTAGAATAACATCCTGTTCTAGATTTAGGTTGTATTTTGATCTATTAGAAGAAGTTGTATCCCCAATTTTTTATAAGAAAAAACTCTATATGTATACAAAAAATAAAGTTAGATAGAATGAAGGATAAAATATGACTATAATAATGCAGGTTCAAAAAGATTTTTTTAAAGAAAGATATTAGTAAGATAAACTAGTTTAAAACATTAAAAGAGGAAAGAGTAGAAGTTAAAAAATTAGAATACGAAAAAACAAAATTAAAAAATTTTAAGTTAACTTTGCAAGACTTACGAATCATGGGGAGAAAGCCATGAATTCCATGTTTTGCTTTCCCCTCCTCTGGAATTCCGCTGTTCTCCTTGTTCAGTGAGCTTGGTCTTGCCTGCATGTTCTTGCTGATCATCTGGGGGAGGGACCTGTTGTAGTGATTCTCAAGTGATTCTCAAGTCTTTGCCCGAGGTGGAATTGCACTGCCCTTGCCAGGAATGGGCTAAGTAATCTGCTTGGGTTTGTTCTCAGGAGGTTTTGGTCCCTGAACATTTTCCATAGAGCTCTGGAGGATGGGAATGAAAATGGCAGCCTCCCAATCTCCAGCCCGGAGGAGCTGAGAGCTCGGGGCCCCACTCTTCAGTGCGCTCTCAGGGAAAAGCACTCAATCACTCCTGTCTCCCTGGTCTCCAGCCGAGCTCTGAGCTCACCCAGCCTGTGACCAAGCAGTTCTGTCTCTGGCACACAGCCCTGTTTGGAGTCTCCAAACCCAGCAGATTCCTGTGTCCAGAGAAGGAAGGTGAGTCTCCCCAATCTGCCACTTGTGGGATCCCTGCTCAAAGAGCAGTGGCATGACTGTGCTGCAGATCACAGTTTTACATGACCCCGAGCTGAGAGCTCATTCCTCGGCTCTGTCTCTGTAGCCGACTTCCCCGCTCTAATACCTGCATGCTCTGCTACACTCTGACACCCCTGATCGTTCTGTGACCCTGCACGATCTGAGACCACGCAGTCCCCACGAGGGTTCCACCTCCACTTAGCCTCTGGAGCAATGTCCCTCAGTGGAGCAGACTTTTAAAAGTTCTGATTTTGTGCTCCATTGCTCCGCAGCTTGCCGGGAGCTGGCCCCTGCCCCTGTGGTCTATCTTTCTGTTGCTTCAGATTTACTTCTCCGCAGGTCCTACCTTTCAGAATGTGGTCGATTTTCTGTTTCCAGAATTGCTGCTCTTCTTCTCTTTGATCTCCTGTTGGGTTTGTCGGTATTTGGAATGGTTTGATAACTATCTAGCTGAACTCCTTCGACCTGATGTCATCTCAGTCTGCTAGTACTCTGCCATCTTCTTCTTCTTCTTCTTTTTTTTTAAGTCATCACTGATGAGTGGCTCCAAATAGCTGTTTGTTGCTCTGAAAATGATAAGTAAAGAACTGTTGCTATCTCTTTATTTCTTGGCATTCTCCCCTTAGGCAGATGCTGGCTCTCCTGCTCTTAATATATATTGATTTAAAGAATAAAATTTTCTGATAATATTAGATAGCTGCATGTGTTCTCTGACTCCCCCCCCACTTTTTCTTATTAATTCTGGACTATTAAATAGTTATTCGTGCTATAAATAGTTTTGGTGTGCCTACTATATTCCCCTCACTAAGGCACTAATTTATGGCCATAAAAAAGTTGATGAAAATAGAGCTGTTGCCCTTAAGGAAGTCATAGTCTAGCAAAAAAGGAAGAAGAGCAAAGATCCATTGCAAACCACATATAATGCCATGGTAAAGGAATGCATTGGAGATTTATCAGAGTCTACAAATTTTTCTTGTGGACAAAAGAGAGCAGGCAGGGATCATCTTCTCTAAAAAAGGCCAAATAAAGACCTTTGCTGTCATACTAAGGACTTTGGAATTTATTCTGTAAACAAGGGTCAGATGATGACAAGAACAAACATGCATTTAGAATTTTTTTCATAACCAAATGTTGAAGTCTATGACCTTTATCTTTAATTTTGTGAAAATTTTCAACATATTGCTTATAGAATTGTCTATCTAGCCATGCATGCATACATATATATAAAGTGCTCTCCCTTCCCCAGACCTTTCCATCTGAATGAGTTTGCCTCCCTAAGTATCTTTTCTTACTTTTTAGAATAAATCCTCAGAAGTACTTTATTATGAAGGAATTCTTTATTTGTTATTTATGACCTCCTTGGAAACAGATACATGGTCTATTTTTAATGAATATTTATATCTGAAAAGGATACAGGTTTAGATAATACTACAAATAATAATACAAATAATATATTGGTATCTATCACTTTCTAGCACACTACTAATTACACTTTCTCATTTTGTTCCATAGTAATCTTAGAAGGTAGGTATTATGATTATTTCTATTTTACAAACGATCACACAGAAACACAGAGATTAAGTTAGTGAGTGTAGGTCCCATGGCCAGGAGATGGATCCTCAAGGATTCTATTACAGACACCAAGATTTTAGAGTGTATAAACTGGTTCAAATAAGAGACACCCCCCCCAAATTATGGTGCACACAGCTATATTCTGATCATTTCTGAGCAGATCATACTTACTATTTTGTTATTAGTTTTATGGTTTTATTTAGCTGTATAATCCTGAAAATTTTGAAACATCTCATTTTGCTCTAATAGCTGATGCTAAAGTGTGCCCTCCTTTTATTTATTGCAATGTAATTTGAATTCAGCAAAATGCACAAATCTTAGTGTACAGGTTGATGAATTTTTACATATGTGTACCCATAGTAAATTTCACCTAGATCAAAACATACCACAAGCTTCCCCCTAATGCTTTCTAATAAAGAACTAACCATGCACTCTGTCACCATAAATTAGTTTTGTTCCCTTTCAGAATTTCATATAAACACAATCATACAGTAGTACATTTTTAAGTCCTCTATCCATCACTCAATGTATTGTTTTTGTGATTTATCCATGTCGTTACATGGGGTGGTAATTCTTTTTCCCCACTCTATAGTATCCTATTGTCTGAATATATAACTTTTAATGATTTATACTATGGGTGTATGTTTGAACTGTTTTCAGTTTGGGGCTATCATGGATAAAACTTTTTTGTGTATACATGCCCTTGTTTCCCTTGGCCACATAAGGCAAAGAGTAAAATTGATAGAACATAGACTAGGTATATGTTTAATCTTATTAGTATGTGCAAAGGGTTGTTCAGAGTGACAAACTATTTCATTTACACTCCTACCAGTTATGTGTGAGAATTGTTATTCCTTACAGTGTCTCCAGTACATATAAGTCTAATTTTAGCTTTTCTGGTATTTTATTTTGATTTTAACTTCATTTTACTGAGCTATCACTGGATCGTGATATAAAGAGTAGATTGGGCATTGCAAGAAAAAACAATCCATTACAATTTTTATTTCAGTTGTTGAAGATCTAAAATGTCTATTTAGTTCTATTTAGAATTTCTGTTTTTTCTCATGAAGTGTCCCATTTCTTCACAAATTAGATCCATCTTTTCCTTTAAGTTGTTTAACATATTGTTAATAATTATATTAATGTCCTTGCGTGCTAATGGCAGTAACTTGCCTATTTGTGAGTCTTCTTCTATTGACTCTCTTGGTTCTGAGCCACACATTCCTCTTGTTTCATGTTTGTAATGTATTTTACTGTATTCTGAGATTTCTGTATAGAAGAATATTGGATACCGAATATGATTTTTTTTTGTTTTGTTTTTGTTTTTTTTTATTTCTCAGAGAGGCAAACCCTTTTCTCTGTCTGGCAGCTTGTTTCAGGGCTGTTCATTCAGATTCGTCCCAGCATATGCTGGGCTGGAACTAGGTTGAAGCTGTAAATAGATTGAAATCACCGTGATTAACTCAAGCCCCAATTCCCTGAGGTGACATCGCTTTGATATATTCATTATTTGTGTAGGGACAGGATTGGAGGAAATTTTAGATATTTTTAGTTCACCTTTAGATTCAACTCTAGATGGGCTGCAGAACCCAATTACCTTGATGATGCAGTATGTGATTTCTTTCTGTTCATCAGTCCCTCCTTTAATGTTGTTTTCTGAGCAAAACTATAGGATGGAGGAGAATTAATGACCCAGTTGTTCGTTCTTATATTGGACTGTCTTGCAGATACAGTCCATCCTGTTCTCAAAAATCCAAATGATTTCCCTTTCCTCATGCAAAGTTTCTCTAATGTCCATTGTGTCCCCACCTGTACCAGGTACCTTTCTCTAAGTAAGAATACTAATATGGTTCCATTTACCTGTAAAGGGCTTGCTTTACTTTGGAATTCTGACCACCACTACCTCTTTCCCAATTACAACAGTTTGCTGGTGGTAGAAAAATATGCCAATTCAAGTAACTCAGTCATGTCTGCTTTAGAATTCTTCACTTTGGGTAACTATCCAGTTTAATTCAGGTCCCCACTGCCTCTTTCTCATTTTTACTTCTTGGTTATATACCTAGCATCTAATGTGCCATTTGCCGTCATGGCACTGGGAGATGGTTATCATATCCTCATACCCTTTGTTTTGGCTTCTGTTGATGAGCAGCAGCTTAAGTGGTCTCTATCATCTCAAGTTACCATTGGTAAGGTTAATGATTTGCAAACATCAGATCCTTGCACTTTCTGTCTTCTTTGCCATCTTTATTCTCTCTTGGACATACTTATTTTCCCTTTGGGGCTCTTGCCTTATGCTTCCCATCACCACCTTGGGGTATAAAGGGCTCCAGGAATCTGCCCTCTAGACAGCTTAGATCACTCATTCAGCCATTGCCTGGATACTGTTTGGAAGCACATGCCTCTGAGGATAAAAAACCTTCTTAGAGACACAAAGTGAATAATAACTCTACCGGTTCTCAGATTCACCCAAACCTATGTGGAATTTCTTTTAGCGTGACCCTGGGGATCTCAGTATAATGAAGAGCAGATGGGCCGGTTTTCACATTTGCATCTATGCTTTTTTTTCCCTGTTTTTTCCTTTTTTTCAGGTCTTTCCCTCCAAAACACCACCTTCTCCTTCTATAATTCAACGAAAGTCTCCCTGCTCCACATTGGCAAAAAACTGTTCTCATAGTATCATCTGGAATCTTTTCCTACTTTATGGTTTATGTTATTAACCCATATTTATAGTTTTCTTGACTCTCAAGATGAGTCAGTCATGTGGAAATCAAGAAAATCTTTTCGTTAGCTCTTGAAATTAAGAGTTGTGGTTTTTAAATGATCATTTCTGTTAAGAGTTTGATTACCTTCTTTTCTCTACCTGTATTTGCCTTTCACATTAATGAGTAGATATATGAAGCTATTCTGCTACCCAGATCCTGCGATCAGTTAATGGTGTAAAGAAACATGAAAACGTGATTCATAAAACTTCACTGTAGGGGTGCCTGAGTGGCTCAATCAGACGACTAACTCTTGATTTTGGCTCTGGTCATGATCTCATGGGTCGACAGATTAAGCCCTGCATAGGGCTCTGCACTTAGCGGGGCGTCTGCTTGGAGATTCTCCCCCTCTGCTCCTCTCCCCACACACATGTGTATATGCTCGCTCTCCCAAATAAGTAAATAAATCTTTAAGAAAAATAAAACTTAATTGTATTACCTCTATTGGTGAGGTTTCTGACAGGAAAGACATGGCATACTCAAAATGCAGAAATGATTTTTTTTTTTTTTGAGAGAGAGAGAGAGAGAGACAGAGACAGTGCACAAGCACTAGTGTGGGAGGAGCAGAGGGAGAGAGAGAGTCCTAAGCAAGCTCCATGCCCAGCATGAGCCCCACATGAGGCTTGATCTCACAACGCTGTGATCATGGTCTAAGCTGAAATCACGAGTCAGACACTTAACCAACTGAGCCACCCAGGAGCCCCAGAAATGAAAAAACTTTAAGAAAGGAATTATTTACCAGGTATGGACATGGTTGAAGGAAGCCTGCCAGAGGTGAAGGAAACAGGAATTACCCTCTTTAGGTAAAGGGTGAAGTAACTGGTTTTAGAGAAGAGAGAGCAACTATGCCCTTTTATATAGCTCTAGGAAAGACATGATCATTTTCATAAACCATTAGTACTTAATAGAGCTAGAAAGCAGTCTTCAGGCTATGGGTGTCATATTATGACTTTAAAAGAATGTGAACATATGGTAAATATTAAAGGATTTATTTCAAGATGCTCAAGTTCTCCAGATCTGATGTGCCTGAGAAAGTGCTTTAAGTCCTTAAGGAGGATGGAGATTCAAAGTATCAGGATGTTGGAATGTTCTAAATTGCAACATATTGTGTAGTGGAACAAAGCAAGTGATGCCAGTTTTCATTTAAAGACCTTTTCCCAACTTTCCCAACTTCCTTCCCAATTATTTTTCATGTGAATTTAAGGGCAGTGTAATTCTTGCTTTATGTATATGTAATTTCCCCTTTCCATAATTTTTTCCTCACACAATTCCTGTTTTTTTGGGTTTTGTTTGGTTTTGTTTTGTTTTAGGAAGTGAGGTGGGAGTGAACTCAGTCTACATATTATTCTAGCTCTATACCAAGTGACTATATTACCTTTACACTTTTTTCTTTCTTTCTTTGTCTTCCTAAGCAGTCAGTATTCATTCTTTGAGATGCTATCAGGTATTATTGTATGGGATTATTAATATTGAATGAATGAATAAATGAGTGAGGAAAATAATCTCTTGGAAGCTATAGTCAGTCTTGCTAGGTCGACCACATTTCCTTCCTTTATAGTCTTCCTTTATTCTTTTAAAGAACCATGTTTTTACCTCTACAAGCACTTATCCCTTTGCATTATAATTGCTGCTTTTCTTGTCTTTCCCAAGCTACACTTTGAACTCTGGAAATCAGGGACAGTGCTTTATTTATCTCTTGGGATTTAGCAGAGGACCTAGCACACAGTTAAAAGTTTCCTGAAATAATTAATTTGTTCCTGTCCTCATGAGGTGTGTTGCATTCCTAATCATTTTTTATATCTGTTCAAATGATCAACACCCAATTTGTTAAGAACACATCATATCCAACTATTCACTCATCCATTCCTAGTCCCCAGCTTTCAACTGAATCTAGACACGACCTATTCTTTCTCACGCTTTAAACTGTTGTCTGAATTCTCCTGTTTATTTTTCATCCCTCTTACTTTCTTGAGTGTTTTCTCTTTCTATAAAAGTTATCATGGTGGAGTGCGTGGGTGGCTCAGTGGGTTAAGCCTCTGCCTTCAGGTCAGGTCATGATCTCAGGGTCCTGGGATCCAGCCCCACATCGGGCTTTCTGCTTAGCAGGGAGCCTGCTTCCCCCTCTCTCTCTGCCTGCCTCTCTGTCTACTTGTGATCTCTCTCTCTGTTAAATAAATAAATAAAATCTTGTAAAAGATATCATGGGGTGCCTGGGTGGTTCAGTTGGCTAAGTGACTGCCTTCAGCTCAGGTTCTGGTTTCGTCTTGGGCTCCCTGTTCAGCAGGGAATCTGTTTCTTCCTCTCCCTCTGCTTGTCCCCCCGACTTGTGCTTTTAAAATCTTTAAAAAAAAAAAAGTTATTGCCATTTTGTGCTTTCCCTCCATTAAGCTTTTGGGATGCCATTCCCTTCCTTCACACACTTTTTCACCTTCTTTTGCTGTCCTCCAGTGAGATTCTCTCTCATCTGGAGCCTGTTCTTTCTTCCATATGAACTCTTAAATAATTTTCACAGAGCTTATCGTATAGCTTGTTCAACCTCACAATTAAATCAGCTTTCTGCTTCCTCCAGATCATTTCATCCCAGATTCTTTTTATAATCTAAATCATGATTGCTAACATTTCTCCACTCTTTCATGAGCTGGTATGTGTATGTATATATACACATATATGTGTGTGTGTGTGTGTATATATATGTATGTATATGTATGTATATGGCGTCACTTATCCTCAGTGCAAACTTATAAGGTATATATCATGAGTATTCTCATTTTTATGGTTAAATGTGAGGTCTAAAAAACAGCGGATCCATCACTCATTTATTAAGTAGCTGAGCTGGTATTCTGTCTCGGGAGCTCATAATCTTAACCACTATGTGACACTAGAGACCTCCTGTATTTTCTTATCACTCTGTAGGCACACGTAGTCACATGGACAAATGTCAACAGCCCAGGTATTTTCCTCCCATTTTATAGCCCTGTTGTCTCAGATGCTTGTACCTGTGTCTTATTTTATAACTTTTGTGTAGTTTGCACAAAGGTTCCACCGAAGACTGATTGTTGCCACCTTTGTAGTCGCCATTTCAGACTGTATTGCAGGGCGGCCCCTCCACCCAGGACAATATCCAGAAGGTTTGGACATCCCAAAGCCCAACCGGCCTGGACAGCCCCAAAGCCACGGCCTGCTGGAAAGGTCCGTTCTGCGCATACCCATGCCTTGAGGTTCAGGGAAGCTGCCATCTGGGAGTAGTTGAAGGGTAGTGAGGAGCCAGATCACTGAAGTGGATTCATGAGTCACCCTAGGCATCTAATTCCAATCTAACCCTACCTAATGTCCACTGTTCTCCAAGAAGGCAGAGCTGGAGAGAATTGAAAAGTCTTGCTAGGGTAAGGACGGAAGGGGCGAACCAGAAACCCCTAGTAAGAAACCTTCGGGAATCCTGATTGCCGGTCCGGTTGCTAGGGGGCGGGGCCATCGGAACGTGGTTGCGCATGCTAATGCGCATGCGTTCCCTCGCGCAAGCAGGCAGGGAGCAGGTCTGTGCAGAGACCTAGCAGCTTGACCCGCTTCGGAAGAGGCCGAATTCTGATTCCTCTCGGGAATTTTGGTGGCTAACCAGGCATCTGCCGTGGTCTCCGCCCGCACCTGCACTGGGACTTTTATTCATCTTGAAGCCAGATCCTGGAACACTGCGGCCTTAATTGGTGAGGCCTGCAGGGTAACAAGGAGAGACACCTGGGAGTCGTGCTTCAACGAGAAGCCAGTGACCGGATCAGCAGCATGACCAAGTGGGGATTAACTGCCCTCTCATTTGCAGTCCCAGTATCAGATGATATTGCGTGGGGGACCCCTCATCCAGAAAAGTAGTCAGGTGGTTTGGACAGACTCTGGCCTCTCAATCCTGGAGCTTCCATAGGCGCAGGTCTGCTGAAAGTTTGCATACCCCTCATGCACCTGCGGTTGGACCATTAGTGCATCTACCATTGTTCCACTGCCCTCTCTTCCCCAGCATACATCTCTGGCTAGATGTCAAGATCCCTGAGACAGAGATGACTGAGCAAATAAAAAGTTAAGCCTGATTTGCAGGTAAGTAGGCACAATATAATGATATTATCCAGAAATGAACTTTTGCAGTAACTCAGGGGTGTCCTTGGACTGTGGTAAGGAAGCAATAGTATCCTGTTGGCTGTGTCTTCAGATGCTGTATCTGGAGGGCCAGGAAAAAGAGATAGCAAGAAGTGTGGATGTGGGGCGCCTGGGTGGCTCAGTGGGTTGAGCCTCTGCCTTCAGCTCAGGTCATGATCTCAGGGTCCTGGGATCGAGCCCAGCATCGGGCTCTCTGCTCAGCAGGGAGCCTGCTTCCTCCTCTCTCTCTGCCTGCCTCTAATAAATAAAATCTTAAAAAAAAAAAAAGAAGAAGAAGAAGTGTGGATGTACACCGATTCATGAATAGTGGCTAAAGTTTGGATGGAATGGTAGGATAATTGGAAGGAGCAGTATTTGGGGAGTAGGAACAAGATTTGAGTCCATTTTAAGTACGGTCGTCTCAGAAGGGGCTCCGGGTGTAAGAATACATGTGTTCTATCTGAATAGTCATCAAGGGTACTTTGTAGAACAGGCTTTAATTAATTAGGTGGACAGTATGACACATTTTTTTGATGTTTGTGTGATTCGTTCCAGTTACCTTAGTGCTTTGTTTGCTCAGTGGATTGACGAGATAAGTGGCAAAGTGACAAAGGTGGGATTTCTATGTATTTTCAGCAACTTTGGCTTTCCCTCAGCTAAGTTCAGCTAACCCCATTGCTAAGTGCCTCATATAACCAGAGACAAAAACTGATCCTTTTCCCACAAGTTAGGGAGGGTAGGGCCCAACAGGCAAACATGTCTGCATGACAAGGGGAGAAATTCCCCTCTCCTGGAATAAATATTTATTCTAGATAGAGATTTGTCTTTCTTATATGGTCCTGAATACCTTATTTCCCATCATTATATCCCTTATACATTGTTTTTAACAAAGAAACTATTTTATGGTGAAAAAGTGAGAGAACGGGCTGATGCTTAAAGAATTCATTACAAAGTGGTGCAGTGGGTGATATAATAACTGGGTGACAACAACTTTTAAATTTGAGATATTATCCCACAGGATGCTCTGTATGCTCTGAACCAGTAACCAGTATCCAATTCTTCCTCCCCCAACCCCGTAGCCAGAATATAGTCACTAAGGGCATGGTACTTTTCATTATTTCTCTTAATGGCCCTCTTGCAAAGATTTTGCTTTCATTCTCTCTGTCTGTACTTTTGATAATTTAAGATTTTTGGTTTTCAAGGCTGGAATGCTTTCACAAGGTTGCATAATAATGGTTCAGTTGACCTCACTGCTGAGGCCATCGGTTGACTACTGGGGCATCTCCTCTCTTGAAGCAATTCAAGAAGGGAGTTGCTAGACTGTGGTGACTGACCCTAGAGTGATTATGATTGACGATATTGCACAATAGAGGGAAGGAGAAGTAAGTCTGAAACTCGGGGTAATCTCAGGATGCCGCTTAGCATGGTAGTTTCATGGGAGTTTCAAATAAACCAATGACAACAAAATAATAGTAATAGTAACAACAACTACCAAAGCTCAGCTCCCACAGGGAGAAAGATTTGGATCACTCAGTTCTACCATCTGAGGATGGAAGTTGTAAATACCAACTATGACCTCAGTACCAGTTGAAGAATTAGCTGTAACAGTGATCCTTGATATTTTTGTTTGCTTGTTTTCGTTTTTGCTATTTGTTTATTACATTAATCAATTTCCTCCCCCACCCTTTTTTACTTTTTCCTACTACTTCATGTACTGGTGGTGGTTTAGTTTAAAATTTATTTCTGGGGGCGCCTGGGTGACTCAGTGGGTTGGGCTGCGGACTTCGGCTCGGGTCATGATCTCAGGGTCCCAGGATCGAGCCCTGCATCAGGCTCTCTGCTCAGCGGGGAGCCTGCTTCCTCCTCTCTCTCTGCCTGCCTCTCTGCTTACCTGTGAACTCTCTCTGTGTCAAATAAATAAATAAAAATCTTTAAAAAATAATGAAATAAAAAATAAAATAAAATTTATTTCTGGGTTTTCAGTATATCTGGGTAGCACTATAACTAAATTAAGACGAATAAAAAAATACCCAGATAGGGAAATAACGGAATGAAAGCTGTATTTGGATACTGAACTTGGTGAATGCGTTTAATTCAAACCAATTATTGAATAAGAAAAAGAGGGTCCCTTAAATGATGAAGCATGCAGTCCACAATAAGGCTATAAGTTTCAAGCATCTTTATTCACCACCTCTCACACCAAAGATACATAAGGCAAAAATGCTAGTGGAAATTCATAATAGTTGTAGGTGAATTCACATAAACTCTATCGGTTCATGGTTGAAAAATTAGGCCAATGTATGTATGAGTGCATTATATGATTAATGCTATCAATATGTCTCAAACTCAATATCCTGCCAATAGAGAATACTTTTTCTTTGTGTAGTCCCATGAAACTCGTACAACTACTGGTTATTTAATAGGCCACCAAAAAATAAATTCACAAAAGTAGAAATCATAAAAATCATATTGATTTACTTTTAACCTAAATAATCTAAATATTCTCTTTTGTTTTATATTCATGTAACTCCCCTGTTTCTTTTAGTGAACATTTTGCTGTTAAAATACTTAATAGAGGACTTGGAAAGAAAGAATGGAAATGCTTATGAAGAAATTGCTTCTGGCTGCTGCATTGGAAAGAGTAGAATCAAGTTGCTGCATATTTTCCCTCTAGGGAATAAAATAATCCATTCTTACTTTTTACTTAAAACAAACAGAACCATTTACAAATCTTTCATTTTCTCTTAATAAGCCTTCAGATCAACTCAGGCTGGTACTAACAAGCAGAACTTTCCTTGAGGAAAGATATTTGGAGAAATTACTACTTCATCCTAATTTGGTTCTACATTATTTTACTCATTATAAACCAGGTCTCACAGTATTCTGGACTAAATTAAACAGGACTCAATTATAAAGATGGAGCATACTGGCTACTTAGTAAGGTGAATCGCAGAAAAGAAAGAAGGGTCTACTCAGGTCCCCTGTATTTCAGTATATTTAAAAAAAATTTTTTTTTATTTCTTTATTTGACAGACATAGATCACAAGTAGGCAGAGAGGCAGGCAGAGAGAGAGAGGGGAGGAAGCAGGCTCCCCGCTGAGCATAGAGCCCGACGCGGGGCTCGATCCCAGGACCCTGGGATCATGACCTGAGCTGAAGGCAGAGGCTTTAACCCACTGAGCCACCCAGGCGCCCCTTCAGTATATTTTTAAAAGTTATTTATCACTCTCAACATTCTGGATGAAGTGAGTGGACAGAAGATATCTCTGTATATATTTAATTTCTTTAGAATGTTTCTCTTTTATTCCTCTAACTATATTCTTTCTTATCTAGAAACATATCTTGTTTCTCAGCAACAATATGCATTTGTTTATCCATTCAATTCTTATGTGCTCATATTGGGGTTTTGCATAATCTCATTACTCAGAGATCTGGCAATGTAATATATAAAACAAACCAGGTGTGAATGTGAATTGCAGTGCAAATCCGAATATAATGAGTAACAAAGAAATAGTATCAAATGCTTTAGGAATTCAGTCTTCCAGTGAATATTTAATGAGGGCCTAGTAAGTGTCAAGTACTATTCCAGGTACTTGAGATAAAACAATGGACTAAACAAAGTACCCATACCCACATTCCGCTGAAGGAAACAGAAAACAAAAACAAAAAAAGAGGCAAATATGTCAGAGTATATTATGTGCTATGAAGAAAAGTAAAGCAGGGTAAGGAAGGCAGCACCAGAGTTGCTGTCTTAGACCTATAGCCTGGGAAGGTGTCCCTAATAAGGTGACAATTGAGCAGAGATTTGAACTAAGGATACACTGATACCTGATATAAAAGTTTCCTTAGCAAAGGGAATAGTAAGTGAATGTCTTAAGATGGGACCGTATTTGAGTTTGAAAGAAGAGCAAAGAAGCACGTGGTTATAAGGCATCAGTGGGGGTGGAACGTGGTAAGTGATGGGACCTTAGAGCTTGTATGAGGCACTATGAGGTGTAACGACTTTGGCTTTAGCTTAAGAGATGGGAAGCCTGGGGCGCCTGGGTGGCTCAGTGGGTTAAAGCCTCTGCCTTCGGCTCAGGTCATGATCCCAGGGTCCTGGGATTGAGCCCCGCATCGGGCTCTCTGCTCCATGGAGAGCCTGCTTTCTCCTCTCTGCCTGCCTCTGCCTACTTGTGATCTCTGTCTGTCAAATAAATAAATAAATACTTTAAAAAAAAAAAAAAAGAGATGGGAAGCCTTAGGATGTTATAAACAGGAATGAATGTGATTTTACAAGATTTCAAGGGAGCTCAAATAAAGGGAGGAGGGTGGACAGATACTTCAAATTTGCCTAAAACCTGTCATGGTGAATGGAAACATGTATAATGGACAGAAAAAGCAGTGGCTTTAATGAAAATCATGTACAGTTAATAGCTATTGGATGATGCTAATAAGAAAGAATGAAAAGTGGGGCAGGAGCCAAGTCTTGGTTCTAGGGCTGAAAATCAGAATTGGAGAAATAGAGTTTGTGGTACTTGTTGGATTATAGGCAGCTCCAGCTTAAGTTTCCTCGAGTGGGCAGTCAAGGAGTTCACCTTTCTAATTATTTCAATAAAGAGACAACCAGTTATTCGCCAACATGCGTGAGCACATGGAGGACTATTTTATGTAAAGTTTTGTAGGCGAGGTAAACACAACACCAGGCAAGGTGGGTGCAAGGCAAGATTTATTAAAGGCGCTCTCCAGTGAAGTTTCAGGGCTCAGGAGAAGGGGAGCCAGGAAAGTTGCGTCGGGAGGAGGTGGGCACTCTCGGGCGAGGTTCTGCGAGGTTCCGTGACTCCGAAAGGGGAAGTCGAGGAAGTCGCACTGGGAGGGAGGTGGCGGTGGTCTTTTATCGCGCCAAGGTAGGGCATGGGCTCACATCCATATATGGCAGGGTATTTGGTGATCGGAGGGTATGGGGTGGGGGTCCTGATACTTCTGTTTCCTACATAGGTATCGGGTTACCTATGGAGACCTGACCTGGGCATACATCCTTTTGGCGGGAGAGTCAAGGGTAAAGGAAGGGGGGGAGGAGGCTGGAAGATGGCAGGACCCGGCGGTCATTTCTGTTGTTCCTCCTGCACTCCCGGAGCCCACCAACCCAACATTTTAAAATCAAAACTGGGCAGGTCTTGGAACCAAATATCAGTGAAATGATTACCTGCAGCTTAGGAGATCCAGGAAAATAAAGGAGCCTTATTCTATTAAAGGTGCCAACCAGTGTCGTGCTAAGGATGTCTTTTTATCTCTCTCCAACATCAGACACCATATACAGCTTGTGGGAATAATTTTTTTTTCTCTTTGCATTCCAACAACATTTCCTTATATCTCTTTTTTCTGTATATGTCGCCACATTGCATTACTGTTATTTATTGATATGTCAGTCTTCCTTCACCAAGTTTTGAGCAGTTAGATGCTAAAAACCATGGACCATGCCTTATTCATCTTTGCATGTCATGTCACTAGCGTAGTGTTTCATATGCAGATTTACTAAAGGAATAGTAATTTAATAATAATTTAAATATATTTCTAGGAACACGGAAGCAAGTAAATATAACATTTTCTGGCTACTTCTAATTTTTAAAAAAATCATCTTCTAAAACTAGTTATCCACCTTTAACTGGGTAAAAACTTATACATTGGCCATTCATTATTGTCATTATGGAGGGTTTGTAAGCTTTTTAAAAAGATTTTATTTTTATTTATTTATTTGACAGAGAAAGATCACACATAAGTAGGCAGGGAGGCAGGCCCAGAGAGAGGGGGAAGCAGGCTCCCTGCTGAGCAGAGAGCCCAGTGTGGGGCTCCATCCCAGGACCCTGGGATCATGACCTGAGCCAAAGGCAGAGTCTTAACCCACTGAGCCACCCAGGTGCCCCTGGGTTTATAAGTTTTATTTCCCTCAAAATTTGGAATGGGATAATTATGATTTTTCCGTTAAGAGTTAAGTGTTCAAAGGACAAAAAAAAAAACAAAACGTGTGTGTGTGTGTGTGTGTAGTTATACATGTGATTATATTGAATAGATAATTGTAAAAAATAAATAGCACATTTGATTTGTAATTACATTCTAATTTTGATTGAGTGGGTACTCTATGACAGGGTGATTCTAAGTGCTTTATGTACTTTTCATTATTTAAACCACTTCACAACATTTCTCAACTTTATATGTCAATAAATTTGTAAATACAGTAGCAGATAATTTTCTGCCAAAATCAACATAAAATATCTAGATTGTCTGCAATGATAAATACGGCATGAGAATTTGGAAAGCTAGTCAAAGATCTATCACCCAACTTTTAACTAGACCCGAAGGAGTGCGTTTTATGCAATCTGTTAAAAAAAAGATCATCCCTGATTCAGATAGTTCTAACAAAGAAAACAGCTGAAATATATCCAAATCATTTTATGAGGCAGACTCAAATTAGGCAAGGATGGCACACAACCTGAAACTATCATTTTAATTTTTGGTATGAAAACAATTGCATATATCCTAGATTCAAGCAAGTAAAATTGCATGTGAGAAGCAAATAACTTGTTTTTTTAAAAAAGATTTTATTTATTTATTTGACAGACAGATAGAACACAAGTAGGCAGAGAGGCAGGCAGAGGGAGAGGGAGAAACAGGCTCTCTGCTGAGCAGGGAACCTGATGTGGGACTCGATCTCAGAACCTTGGGATCATGAGCTGAGCTGAAGGCAGCCGCTTAACCAACTGAGCCACCCAGGTGCCCCGAGAAGCAAATAAGGCTTAACGTAGAAACCCAAAGATGGCTCAGAATTAGTAAATTTGCTAATATAATTGTCTATATTATCAATGTAAAATTGGATTGTACAGTGTGCAATATCATTATAACTTGATTATCTGGATAGATTAATAAAAAATGATATAAGGTCGTCATTCCTAATTTGATGAATGAATAAAAAACGCTTAGCAATCTGAAAGTAGAAGGACATTGGAGTGCTGGGTGGCACAGTCGGTTAAGTGACTGACTCTTGGTATTAGGCCTGATATCAGGGGCCTGCGATTGAGCCCCGTTTCCAGGTCCACACTCAGCAATGGCATCTTCTTGGGTTTCTCACTCCTTCTTTGGCCCCTTCCCCTTGCTTACCCTCTTTCTGTCTTTCAATCTCAAAATAAATTTTTTTAAAAAGTAGAAAGACACTGCCTTTATAAATGGTGTTCTGTGAAATGTCTACAACAAACATCATAATTGGAATGGCAAATGAAAAATTAAGAACTTTCCTCTCAAAGTGAGGTATAAGCAGTGAGTCCTACTGTTAGCACCCTGTTGCCTTGGGACCACTGCAGCAAGAGGGCAGAAAAATACTGGTAAGAAAGGTTTTTTAGTGTCCAATCCCTATTTCCCCCAAAGGTAAAACATGAAAATATGGATATTAATACCACCTTTATACTGTTTTTAAGTGTACTTGAGTGTATTTTCCCCCTAAAGGGTCTAGCAGAATGTCTTTCACAGAGCACTTGAAGACCTGTCATGACCACCACCATTGTTATGAATAAATGTCATGACCATTTATTCCCTGAGCCTGCAGGGTTAAAGGCCCGACCAAAACTCCTTTCTTGATTTAAGAGGGTTGGTCTACCACACCAAGTTAAAGGTGGAGATTAAACATACCCATTTTTAGTAGGCATAAACTGATAAGGAAATTCAAAGCATCGTAGAAGGAGTAAAATAATTCAGGAGGGAATTTAAAACGAGAAAAAAGAGATGATTCTATAAGCATCTAGATGGGGGGAAATGTTACAAAGGAATAAGAAATCCAATAGCTTCAGAATTTTGAACTTTGAAGGATGACTTAATGTGCTTTGAGACATTGAGAAAATTTGGGAAGGGATGCCTGTGTGGCTCAGTTGGTTAAGCATCTGCCTTGGTTTCAGGTCATGATCCCAGGGTGCTGGGATAGAGTCCCACATCAGGCTCCTTGCTCAGCGGGAAGCTTGCTTCTCCCTTTGACTGCTGCTCTCCCTGCTTGTGCTCTCTCTTTCTCTGACAAATAAATAAAAAAGAAAACTTGGGGCAGCTTTGAGGGTGAGTTGGTTTTAAGTAAGCAAAAAACTAAACAAAACAAAATATACATAAATTCAAAGGGGAATGCAAAACTATATAAGAAGGGAAACATGTTTATAGTATAATAAATAGGGCTCAGCTATTCATAGCATTTATGTATTTTTAATAATTTAAATATTCCAACATTCTAACTATAATGTAAGAATGGGAGAAAGAAAAATATGTGCAAATATATGTTTGCAAGAATGCAATTGTGTAGGGGATAATTGACTTCCATAGTAGCAAGTCAGTAAATGATGCCAAGAACTGAAAATTCAAGGGATAATATTAATAACTGTGTTGTTTAGATACATAATTCAGAAGGTAAATACCAAAAGAGTGGCTACACTAACCAAAAGTATATCCTATAAGGAGCGAGAAATGGGGTGGTGTGGGAGAGAGGCCTACATACTATTTTGGGCTTTTTTAAAAAGTTTTAATTTAAATTTCATTTAACAGGGGTACCTGGGTGGCTCATTCAGTTAAGCATCTGCCTTCAGCTCAGGTCTTGATCTCCAGGTCCTGGGATTGAGCACCACATCAGGCTCCCTGCTCAGCAGGAGCCTGCTTC
Organism: Martes martes; assembly: GCF_963455335.1. Classification (NCBI taxonomy): domain Eukaryota; kingdom Metazoa; phylum Chordata; class Mammalia; order Carnivora; family Mustelidae; genus Martes; species Martes martes. Next base: position 97,803,156 of record NC_137892.1, on the reverse strand, counting down.
TCCCTCTCTCTCTGCCTCCTGACCCTACTCATTCTCCCTCTCTCTCTCTGCCAAGTGAATAAATAAAATCTTTTAAGAAAAATAAAAATAAAAAAAATAAATCCCAGTTAAATTAGAGTGTAATATTAGTTTCATGTATATAATTTAGTGATTCATCACTTACATGCAATACCCAGTGCTCATCGTAAGTGCAATCCTTAATACCCATCATCCATTTAACCCATCCCGCCTGCCAACCTGCCCTCTAGCAACCCATCAGTTTGTCCTCTGTAGTTAAGAGGCTTCTCTCTACTTTGTCTCTCTTTTTTTCCCTCCTATGTTCATCTATGTTGTTTCTTAAACTCCATCCAGGAGTGAAATGATATGGAAGTTGTCTTTCTCTGACTTATTTCACTTTGCACAGTACTCCCTAGCTCCATCCACATCATTGCAAATGGCAAGATTTCATTCTTTTAAGTAAGCTGAGTAATATTCCATTGTGTATATTGTGTTGATGAACATTTGGGCTCTTTCCATAATTTGAGTATTGTTGATAATGCTGCTGTAAATATCAGCATGTATCTTTTCAAATCAGTATTTTTGTATCCTTTGGGTAAGTACCTAGTAGTGCAATTGCTGGATCATAGGATAGTTCTATTTTTAATTTTTTGAGGAACCTCCATACTGTTTTCCAGAGTAGCTGCTCCAGTTTGCATTCCTACCAACAGTGTAGGAGGGTTCCCCTTTTTCTCTATCCTCGCCAACACCTCATTTCCTGTGTTAATATTAGCCCTTCTGAGACGTGTGAGGTGGTACATCATTGTGGTTTTGATTTGTATCACCCTGCTGATGAGTAATGTTGCACATCTTTTCTTATGTCTGTTAGCCATCTGGATGTCTTCTTTGGAAAAATGTCTGTTCATGTCTTATGCCCATTTTTAAACTGGGTTATTTGTTTTTTTGGGTGGTGAATTTGATAAGTTCCTTATATATTTTGGGTACTATTCCTTTATCAGATATGTCATTTGCAAATGTCTTCTTCCATTCCATAGGCTGCCTTCTACTTTTGTTGATTGTTTCCTTTGTTGTGCAGAAGCTTTTTATTTTGATGCAGTCCCAATAGTTTATTTTTGCTTTTGTTTCCCTTGCCTCAGGAGATAGATTTAGTGAGAATTTGCTACAGCCGATGTCAGAGAGGTTACTGCCTTGTTCTTCTCTAGGCTTTTGAAGTTTTCCTGTCTCTCATTTCAGTCTTTCATCTATTTTGAATGTATTTTTGTGTATGGTATAAGTGACCCAGTTTCATTATTCTGCATGTTGCTGTCCCATATTCCCAATACCATTTGTTGAAGAGACTTTCTTTTTTCATTAGATATTCTTTCCTGCTTTGTTGAGGATTAGTTGGCCATAAAGTTGTGGGTTCATTTCTAGGTTTTCTCTTCTGTTCCTCTGATCCATGTGTCTGTTTTTGTGCCAATACCATACGGTCTTGATGATTGCAGCTTTGTAATATAACATAAGTCCAGAATTGTGATGCCTCTAGCTTTGCTTTTCTTTTTCAAAATTGCTTTGACCATTCAGGTTCTTTTGTGATTCCATGCAGATTGTGGGTTTGTTTGTTCTAACTCTTATGAAAAGTGCCAGTGGTATTTTGATAGGGATTGCATTGAATATATATATAAATATATTCAATATATAAATACATATTCAAAAGATAAATATATTGAATATTTTTCCTTCCAATATATTGCAAAGCAATATATTGGAAGGAAAAATATTGTTAAAATGTGTGTGTGTGTGTGTGTGTGTGTGTACACACATGGGTGTGGAAGGTCTTTCCATTTCTTTGTGATCATCTTGAATTTCTTCCATCAGTATTTTATGGTTTTCAGAGTATAGGTCTTTTGCCTCTTCAGTTAGGTTTATTCCTAGGTACCTTACAGTTTTTGGTGAAGCTGTAATTGGGATTAATTCCTTGATTTCTCTTTCTGCTGCTTCATTATTGGTATATAGAAATGCAACAGATTTATATACTTAGATTTTGTATCCTGTGACTTCACTGATTTCATCTGTCAATTCTAGCAACCCTTTGGTGGAGTCTTTTGGGTTTCCTATATATAGCATTATGTCATGTGCACATAATGAAAGTTTTACTTCTTTCTTAAAAATTGGATTGCCTTATATTTCTTTCTGTTGTTTGATTGCTGAGGCCAGGACTTCCAGTACTATGTTAAGTAATAGTAGTGAGAGTGGACTTCCCTGTTTTGCTCCTGACCATAGAGGAAAAGCTCTTGTTTTTTCCCCATTGAGGATGATAATAGCTGTGGTTTTTCATATACGACCTTTATGATGTTGAGGTATGTTACCTTTAAACCTACTTTGTTGAGTGTTTTTTTTTTTTTTCAAAGATTTTATTTATTTATTTGACAGGCAGAGATCACAAGTAGGCAGAGAGGCAGGCAAAGAGAGAGGAAGGGAAGCAGGCTCCTCGCCAAGCAGAGAGCCCGATGCGGGACTCGATCCCAGGATGCTGGGATCATGACCCGAGCTGAAGGCAGAGGCTTAACCCACTGAGCCACCCAGGCACCCTGTTGAGTGTTTTTATCATGAGTGGGTGTTGTGCTTTGTCAAATGCTTTTGCTGCATTTATTGAGAGGATCATATTTCTCACCCTTTCTTTTATTAATGTGGTGTATCACATTGATTGATTTGCGAATATTGAACTACTCTTGCAGCTCAGGAATAAATCCCAGTTGAGCGTGGTGAATGATTTTTTTTAATACACTATTGGGTTTGATTGGGTAGTATTTTGTTGAGAATTTTTGCATCCAAATTTTTAAGAAATATTGGCCTATCATTCTCTTTTTTAGTGGAGTCTTTGTCTGGTTTTGGAATCAGGGCAATGCTGGCCTCATAGAATGAGTTTGGAAGTTTTCCTTCTATTTATTTATTTATTTTGAAATAAAGAAGAATAGGTATTAACTCTTCTTCAAATATTGGTAGAATTCCTCCGTGAGGTCATCTGGCCCTTGATTTTTGTTCATTGGGAGACTTTTGATTACTCATTCAGTTTCTTTGCTTGTTCCTGATCTGTTCAAGTTTTGTATTTCTTCCTGTTTCAGTTTTGGTAGTTCATATGTTTCTAGGAATTTATCCATTTCTTCCACATTGTCCAATTTATTGGCATATAGTTTTTCATAGTATTCTCTTATAATTGTTTGTATTTCTGTGATGTTGGTCATTATGTCTCCTCTCTCATTTGTGATTTTATTTATTTGGGTCCTTTCTCTTTTCTTTTCGATAAGTCTGGTAGGGGGTTATCAATTTTATTAATTCTTTCAAAGAACCAGCTCCTGGTTTCATCGATCTGTTCTACTGTGTCCTTTTTTTTTTTTTTTCTTTCTGGTCTCCATATTATTTATTTCTGCTCTAATCAATATTATTTCCCTTCTTCTGCAGGCTTTTAGCTTCATTTTTTTTTTTCTAGCTCCCTTAGGTGTAAGGTTAGGTTATTTATTTGACATTTTTCTTACTTCTTGAGGTAGGCTTGTATTGTTGTATATTTCCTCCTTATGAGCGCTTTGTCTACATTCCAAAGATTTTGGACCATCATGTTTTTATTTCCATGTACTTTTTAATTTTTAAATTTTTTCTTTAATTTCCTGGTTGACCTGTTCATTGTTTACTGACATGTTCTTTAATCTCCATGTGGTCTTTCCAAATTTCTTCTTGTGGTTGACTTCATGTTTCATAGTTTTGTGGTCAGAAAATATGCATGGTATAATCTCAGTCATTTTGTACTTACTGAGGCCTAATTTGTGACCTAGTACATGACTTATTCTGGAGAATGTCCCATGTGCACGTGAAAATAATGTGTATTCTGCTGCTTTAAGATGGAGTATTTAGAATATATCTGTTAAGCCCATCTGGTCCAGTATATCATGCAAAGCCATTATTTTCTTATTGAGCTTTTGCTTAGATGATCTGTCCATTGATGTACATGGGGTATTAAGGTCCCCTGCTAATTCTGTGTTATTATCAACGAGTTCGTTTGTGCTTTTTATTAATTGTTTTATATATTTGGGTACGCCTGAGTTGGAGGCATAAATATTTACAATGGTTAGATCTTTTTGTTGGATAGTCCTCTTTATTATGATAAAGAGCTCTTTTTCATCTCTTGTTACAGTCTTTGGTTTAAAATCTAGTTTGACTGATGTAAGTATGGCTACCCTGGCTTTCTTTTGATGGAGGATTGCTATTTCTCATAGTAAACCTTTTGTTACCATTTTGCCTTTCAAACTGTGCATGAATATCTTTTAGAAAATTAAAAGGTAAGTTTACATTTTTAAAGATTTATTTATTTATTTTAGAGAGGGAGAGCATACATGTGTGGTAGGGAGGGACAGAAGGAAAGAGAAACTTAAGCAGACTGTCCTGAGCCCAGAGCCCAGTATGGGATTCACTGTCACGACCCTGAGATCACAACATGAGCCAAAACCATGAGTCTGACGCTTAACCAACTGAGCCACCCAGGCACCCCTAAGTTTACATTTTATTTTATTTATTTATTTTTAAAGACTTTATTTATTTATTTGACAGACAGAGATCACAAGTAGGCAGAGAGGCAGGCAGAGAGAGGAGGAAGCAGGCTCCCTGCTGAGCAGAGAGCCCGATGCGGGGCTCGATCCCAGGACCCTGGGACCATGACCTGAGCTGAAGGCAGAGGCTTTAACCCACTGAGCCACCCAGGTGCCCCTAAGCTTACATTTTAAAGAGAGGCCCTAGTTTTGAATCTTCTCAGCTCATAACTTGGTGATTCCCTGGTGACAGCTCCCTGATCATTCTTTTCTTTTCTTCTCTTCTCTTCTCTTCTCTTCTCTTCTTCCTTCCTCCCTCTGTCCTTCCTCCCTACCTCCCTTCCTCCCTCCCTTCTTCCCTTCTTTCTTTTTTTCCTTTCTATCTCTCTCTTTCTCCCTCCCTCCCTTACTCCCTCTTTCTTATATAATGAACATACAGTGTTATATTCCTTTCAGGTGAACAATACAGTGATTCAACAATTCTATATGTTAATCAGTGCTAATCATGATAAGTATACTCTTAATCCCCATCACCTATTCCTCCCATCCTCCCACCCCCACCTTTCCTCTGGTAACACCAGTTTATTCTCTGTAGTTAAGCGTCTGGTGTTTTTTTTTTATTGTTGTTGTTTCTTTTTTTGTTGTTCATTTGTTTCTTAAATTCCACATATGAGTGAATTCATATTGCATTTGTTTTTCTCTGATTTATTCACTTAGCATTATACCCTCTGGAGTCATCCATGTTGTTGCAAATGGCAAGATTTCATTCTTTCTTAAGACTGAGTAGTATTTTGTTGTATACATCACATCTTTACCCACTTATCTATCAATGGACACTTGAGTTTCTTTTGTATTCTTAGCTATTATAAATAATGCTGCATTGGGCATAGCGGTGCATGTATCTTTTCCAATTAGTGTTTTCATATTCTTTGGGTAAATTCCTTTTAGTGGAATTACTGGATCATATGATAATGCTGTTTTTAATTTCTTGAGCAATCTCTATACCATTTTCCATAGTGGGTGTACCAGTTTGCATTCCCAACAGTGCATGAAGGTTCCTTTTTCTCCACATTTTCACTAACACTTGTTGTTTCTTGTGTTTTTGATTTTAGCCATTCTGACAGGTATGAGGTGGTATCTTGATTGTGGATTTGATGTTGAGCATCTTTTCATATGTCTGTTGGCCATTTGTATTTCTCTAAGGAGAAATATCTATTCATCTCTCCTGCCCATTTTTAAATTGAGTTACTTGTTTTTTTGTTGTTGAATTCTGTAAGTTCTTGATATATTTCTAACCCTTTATTGGGTTATATAACTAACCCTTTTTTTTGGATATTCCATGATGAATTTTTATATTTACTTATTAACATTTAGACTAGTGATTTCATACTCATAGCTCAAAGTTTATACCTGGTCTACAGATTTGTTTTTATGGTTTGCACAATGTTGGTCCAAAGAGGGCTTTTCAAGTGTAAATTGGTTGCCGTCATCTAAAATTGTTAGATTCGCACACAAAAAATGTGATTTCCAGTTTCTGTTGAAACTCTGGCAACAGTTGGGTCACCTTCCAGTGTGGCAGAAAATAGCTGGAGCTGAGTAGCCACAGCCCATTTCACAGGGGTCATGCCCTCTTTGTTCTCTACAGTCTCCACCAGTTCCTGTTTTTTCTTTGATGATGAAACAAAGTGTCAATTGCCATTTATCACTGTGCTTGTGCTCTTGCTTTTTTATAGTGGAGTTATGAGAAATGTTTCTCAAGGAAATAAAAATGAGAGGGCTGTATGTTTTTTAAAGAAAAACGGGAATCACATATTTCTTACTAGAGTTGAAGAGGACGCTACTTATTCAGCATGCAAACCAAATGTGTCTGTGTTAGAACAATGCAGACTAAGACATTATTTTTTTAAAAGATTTGTTTATTTATTTGAGAGAGAGAGAAAGAGAGAGAAACTGGGGGGAGGAGCAGAGATGGGGGAGAGATGAAATGCTCCAGCGGGCTCCTAGCTGAGCATGAGCCCCCACACGGGGTTCCATCTCAGGACCCCGAGATCTGAGCTGAAATTAAGAGTCAGCTGCTCAACTGACTGAGCCACACAGGCTCTCCCAGACTAAGACATTATATGAAACACAATTCTTTGGTCAGAATGATGGTTTAAGTGTTTGTAAGTTAAAAAAAAATTTCTTAGTCCCCAGAATATAAAAGACTATATTTTTAACAAGTTTTACTTTTTTTCCTATATGTGAAAAAATAACTCGTACTATGTGGAATGCAGTTATAAGTAAGAATATTATCTAGGTTTTTAAAATATTGTCTGGCAGATGAGAATATTTATTAATGCAACAAAATGGTGAACCTAAAACCACTAATAATACTTTCTAAATTAATTCTCACCAGAAGTACTGCTCATTAGCATGTTGAAGATTTAGCTGATAATTCCCAGAACAGTTGCATGAAAAATGTTAAATTGTTTGTGGTATTCTATGGCAGGTGTTGAGAATACAGATGTAAATAATTCCACCTGGATAATATTTTGACAGAACTCTTGCATGATCAAAAAGATTTGGACATGGCGCCCATGACAAGCACTGCATAAAGAACTGATTAAATTTTGTTTTGAAAAGCATCTTATAAATTTTAACACAGACTGGTCAAAATTGTGAAGAGTACCTACACATTGTTCAGCTGAGGAATGGCCCTTCTGACAGTGGCTCTGTTAGAGAAAAATGAAAGGAGACAACATTTTGTGATGTTGTGTGAACTTAAGTTCATTACCTCATTCAACAGGATGGAATTGTATTCAGATGTTCCAAGTGGGAGTGCCTGGCTGGCTCAGTCAGTGGGGCATATGACTTGATCTCAGGGTCACGATTTTCACGATTGGGCATAGAGCTTACGTAAAAAAAGAAAGTTTAAAGTGAAAGCCTTCATGTATCATATAAGATCTATCAGTGCAAGGAGTAAGAAATTCCAACTCAAGTTGGCTTAAAAATGGGAAAATTAATAATTTCATAAGCAGAGCTTCCAGAGAAAGGGAAGGTTTTAGGATTGATGGATTCAAAATTTCAGTGTGTCATTAAAGACCATATGCATGCTCAATGTCAGTTTTATACTCAGGCTTTAGCAAGGTGCCTGTTGGAGAAGGTGCTGAACACATTTTTTTAAAATGATAATATCCAAAAGAAGAAAGAACCAATCACTGGAAAGAGGAATTTTATGTAGACCAGTGAAGCCTGTCCTGGAAGCAGAAGTTGGGTCACTTTCCCCTGAGATACAAGAACACTTAGATTTTCTAGGAAAAAATCAGGACACTATTGGGATGGAAGAAAATGGATATAGATGTTAGGTTAGAACAGACAGTGTTGTCTTAGACGTGTTTTCCTGGCTTGAACTGGAGACAGTTCAGTTTTGATTGATGAACTGCAATCACGGTATGGTGGTTGGCTCTCTTAAACTGAGGTTAGGTGGTTTTCTTATGAAGTGGTGCTGAATCCTTCTATGGAAATTTTAAAACATTTAAGATCAGCTAGCCAATGAAGACTGGATCAAAAACTTTTGGATAAACATTTTAACCTCTTGAAATCCTTTGTTTCTCGGCGTGTTTAAAAGGATTTACACCATTGCATGTTTTGATTTGCTTATTTGTTGTGAAATTTTGATTCTGGGAAATTCTTTGCAGAGCACAAACAGGTCTGCCTGGATTAGGAGAAAGTTGGTTTCCCAAAATTTAAGTAAGGGCCTAAATTACATTCCAAAAATTGGGGGACTAAAGACCAATTTTCTAAAAAATTATCTTTGGTTACAAACTTTATGAAAATAAACTATAATTTTCCAGTTTACTTTTCCATCATAAATTTGAAAATGTAACTGCAAAACTACTAATGGATATTATTGAATTACAGGACTCCATAGTACTGAAACTAAATGGGATAATATCAGAAACCAGAATTCTATAAATTTCTTAGAAGTTATAGCCCTAAAAATACAAATCATGCTACAAAATATTATCCACGCTCATAAATACCTATTTTTGTGTACCACTCTTTTCATTTTTTTTAAAAGATTTTATTTATTTATTTATTTATTTATTTATTTGATAGAGAGAGTGCATGCACAAGCAGGGGGAGTGGCAGAGGAAGAGGGAAAAGGAGAAGCAGGCTCCCTGCTGAGCAGGGAGCCCAATTCAAGGGCTTGATCCCAGGACTCTGGGATCATGACCTGAGCCAAAGGTTGGTGCTTAACTGACTGAGCCACCCAGGTACCCCCGTACCACTTTTTTAAAATAGGAAACTACTTAAAAATAGGTACTGTGCCAGGGGCACCTGGGTGGCTCAGTGGGTTAAAGCCTCTGCCTTCAGCTCAGGTCATGATCCCAGGGTCCTGGGATCGAGCCCCGCATCGGGCTCTCTGCTCTGCGGAGAGCCTGCTTCCTCCTCCCTCTCTGCCTGCCTCCCTGCCTACTTGTGATCTCTTTCTCTCTGTCAAATAAACAAATAAAATCTTAAAAAAAAAAATAGGTACTGTGCCATATTAAATGATCAAAAACTGAACTAGCTCCTGATTTTTATAGTTTGGTGCCATAGAAATGTGTCAGGTTTCAGACTGCAAATCAAAGTAGTAACATGTCAAGAAAGAAGAATTTTAAGAATTAAGTGTTGCTCATGTGTTCTCCCCATTTCTTAACATTTCTGCAAAGAAGACATCCAGATGACCAACAGACACATGAAAAAGTGCTCAAAATCTCTCAGCATTAGGGAAATACAAATCAAAACCTCAATGAGATACCACCTCATACCAGTCAGAATGGCTAAAATTAACAAGTCAGGAAACGACAGATGCTCGCGAGGATGTGGAGAAAAGGGAACCCTCCTACACTGTTGGTGGGAATGCAAGTTGGTGCAGCCACTTTGGAAAACAGTATGGAAGTTCCTCAAAAAGTTGAAAATAGAGCTACCCTACGACCCAGCAATCACAGTACTGGGTATTTACCCTAGAGATACAAATGTAGTGATCCAAAGGGGAATGTGCACACCAATGTTTATAGCAGCAATGTCCACAATACCCAAACTATGGAAAGAGCCCACATGTCCATCGACAGATGAATGGATAAAGAAGAGGTGGTATATATGTACACAAAAAAGTAATCTTGTCATCTGGAACTATGTGGCTGGAACTAGAGGGTATTATGCTAAGTGAAATAAATCAATCAGGGAAAGACAATTATCATATGATCTTATGTATATGTGGAATTTGAGAAACAAGGCAGAGGATCATGGGGGAAGAGAGGGAAAAATGAAATGGGATGAAACCAGAGAGGGAGGCAAACCATAAGAGACTCTTAATCTTAGGAAACAAATGAGTTGCTAGAGGGGAGAGTGAGTGGGAGAGACAGGGTGGCTGGGTGATGGACATTGGGGAGGATATGTGCTATGGTAAGTTCTGTGAATTGTGTAAGACTGATGGATCACAGACCTGTACCCCTGAAACAAATAATACATTATCTGTTAATAAAAAAAAAATAAAGTACAACCACAAAATTTAAAAAAAGAAAGAATTAAGTATTGCTATATTTATAACAGTAATATCAAATATTATTTTCATTTTATTTTGTTAAATGCTTACACTGAGATTATATTTCTGGTAGTTGGATTTTTTTTTATACATGCTCTGCTTTTTTCATTTGAATTACCTGCCTATAGGCATTTGATTTGGAATCTGTTTTAAATCTGAATGTTATTTTACTTTAAAACTCCCTGAAAATTATACCAAAGACTGGGAAATGATTCTGCTTTGACCCTGTGAGGACTACTTTCTTAATTCCAGATCTGTGTTGAGGCTATTTCTTCAGTGATTCACAATTATCCCTTTGTCATTTAGTTCTAGACTCTACCAGATGTTTTGTTTAATTTTATGTGTCAGTTTTCTGTGCCTGGTCCCAGAGTGCTCAGATATTTGGTCAAACATTATTCTGGGTGTGTTGTGACTGTGTTTCTGGATAAAATTAACATTTGAGTTAGTAGACTGAGTAAAGCAGCTCACCTTCTCTAATGTGGGTGGGCCTCATCCAATCCTTTGAAGGCCTGAATAGAGAAATAGGTCTAGATAAGAGGAAATTTTCTCCCATTTGACTGAGAGTGCAGGGATGTTGGTGTTTTCTGGCTTTCATACTTGAGCTAAAACATCAGGTATTTCTGGACTTAAGCTTGGAGGCTTTCAGCCTGGAGCTATACCATTGCGTCTCCTGGGTTTCCAAATGCAGACCTTACAACTTCTCAACCTCCATGAACCTGCATGAATCAATTCCTTCCGATAAATGTCTTTTTCTCATATATTTGTAATATAGGTATACTATTTCCATATATATAGAGAGATATAGATCTACAGATAGATGTTATATAGAGAGATATATACATCTACATATGTATACATATATATTTATATATATATGGAGAGACAGGTATATACATATGAAGCAGTAAGTGTTTATGATATATGTGTGTGTGTGTGTGTGTGTGTGTGTATAATATAGATGCCTATCTGACTGATGCTCTTTCTCTAGAGAACTCTCACTAGAAACCAGTTTTTCGTATCCTCTTGCTTTCAGCAAAAGTTAAATTGGGCAGTTTATTGGTTTTATGCTTCTCTTGATTGTAGCTGAACCCAACCTTTCCATATAGTGTATTAGGGCATTACTTCTCAAATGTGGGGACCTTGTTAAATGCACTTGTAGTATACTAGGTCTGGAGTCAGTCATTAATTTCTACATTTCTAGCAAGCTTTCAGCTGATAGCTATACTGCTCCTAGGACCACTCTTTGAATCGTATATTGTTGGAAAATTGCATTTCACAAATATTGGACTTAAACTTTAGCAGTATATGAAGGCTTACTTTTTGTAGTCTTTGTCTTTAGATTTGTGTCTTGACATTGCAGCACAGAAATTACTGTAAATGAGACCAGTTTTCAGAATCATTTATTGCCACCTAATGATAGCTTAGAAAAACCTTGAAGGCTTGTTATGAAAACATACCATATTCTGAGTAGCTATTATACTTCAAGGAAAATTATCAAGTCTGATCTTCTACAACGTTTCCATAAACATTTGTGACTTCTCCAATGGAACTAAGTTAGATATGAGAAAATTTTCTCTTTTATATAAGTTTTTTTAAAAGAATTTTTATTTATTTATTTGACACAGAGAGAGAGAGCACAGGCAGGTGGAGTTGCAGGGAGAGGGAGAGGGAAAAGTAGGCTCCCCACTGAGCAAGGAGCCAGAAATGGGGCTCTGTCCCAGGACCCTGAGATCATGACTTGAGCCGAAGGCAGTCACTTAACCAATGGAGTCACCCAGGTACCCCAGATAATAGAAAATTTTCATTCATACCCATCATTTTACACTTACTACCCACTATGTGTGGCATAAGGCAATGAAGAAAGGCTTCAGAGTTAGACACAATTTAGGGAAATAATCTAACTTCATTAAACTTCAGTTTACTTACCTGTCAAGGGAAGCATACCATATAACTCCTCTTTTTCTTTTTTTTTAAAATTTTATTTATTTATTTGACAGAGATCACAAGTAGGCAGAGAGGCAGGAAGAGAGAGAGGGAGAAGCAGGCTGCCCGCCGAGCAGAGAACCAGTCCCGACATGGGGCTCGATCCCAGAACCCTGAGACCACGACCCGAGTCGAAGACAGATGCTTTAACCCACTGAGCCACCCAGGCACTCCTAGCAAAATTAATATTTAATTCAATAGTAGTTTCTCTTGAAATTTCAGAATATCAGAAAGATTTTAATTTTTAAGGAAAACAATTTCAAGTAACAGACATATTTATACAAAGACACAATATGTTTTCCCTATTGCTACCAAATCCCAATTATATGTATAATTTTAATTATATATATATATATAAAATTTTTGTTATAAAGAAGCACTACTGCCTTTCCCTAAGTCTTCTGGAAAGTGGAGCTGGAGACAAGAATTATGTTGGTAATAATTTGGGGGTACAAGCCCAAGGCATGGAAAGTGAGGGAAAATGGAAATAAAGCAAGAGATATAATATGATGAGGACAACTTGTTTACTGGGGTAAGTACAGGAATTGAATTTGGAGTAACCTAAAGGAGAAAGAAAAGAAGACATTAATCTGACTAGCTCTTTCTATTTCCCATTTTCTATTTTTCAATATTTATCCCAGTGTGGTTAAAGATTCTGGAATGCATCATTTGGACTTTCAGCAATGAGTCAAGTAATGATATCCTGTACTCTGAGGTGTGGTATTTAATCCAAATCTTTGAAAAAACAGGATTAACTGGCCCGTGGGACCAGGGGATAACAAGAAAGGGGTAGTTATAGGAATCCTACTGAAAAATGATGTTAGAATGTATTCTTACAATACATTCTGTTTCGCACAATAATATGTGTGGCAGTTTAGTGACTTATCTAGTGTTTTATCTAAAATCAGACTCTTATAACTAACTCTTAGTGTCATTTGCTTATCCAACCTTTAAGAAATATTTTTATTGGTACCAATGCTTTATTAGAGTATCGGCAAGATTTCTGGGGTAGTTTTACTTAAAACATGATTCCGCAGAGAAGTGTGGAAATACACTTTTGGCCAGCACTATCTCGCAAATAAAAGAATTTTTTGAATCCTTATTCTTTCAAAAAGAAACTAATTATTTGCTGGGTAGATACATCACAGAAGTTTTGCCCATCAATGTAGGTAGTGAAGAATGCAGATGCTGACCTTGAGGTTTTATTTGATAAGTAAATGACATGTGTAGCAGAAAGAGCCACACTAATAATGCATTCAAACTATGTAATGCCTATGTCATTTTAATCTCTATAAAGACATCTGAAAAAAAAAAAAAGACATCTGACTGAGCATATTTTTTTGTATACTCTGTTAGTTCTTAGTGAGCTAGCCTCACGATTTTATAGGTAACCTTTTTGTGATTTCAAAGGAAATTCAGATTTTAGTTTTTCATTGTGCTTCTGTAGTATTTTAGACTGTAGTAACAGTTCATAAGAGAGCCCTGAAAAATAAAATAAATGATGTAATGCAGTAAGACAAACAACAAACCTCTATTTCCTGATTATAGAATGTAGCAGTAATTTTGAGAACAAATCAGAACTTTTGAAAAAGATCTATGAAACAGAAACATGAACTTCCATAAAATAAAATACTATACGGAATTAGAAGTGCTGATGGTACTGTCTCATATACCAGCTGGGAGAATATTTCTGCCAACTTTGGAATTTGCTTAAAAAATGAATAGTTATAACTTTTAGAAAAAAACTCAACTCTGAATTTAGTGTTCATCCTGGGTAGAGCAAACATATGAGCTTTATTCTATCAAGATATTTTAAAAATTAATCACATGATATTTTGCTTTTGCCAGAATGGCAGACTTGCTTATCTGAGGAAATTTTCACAATGAAACAACGTACTTCTAAGGGAAAGGAAAATCTGAAATGTAAAGGAACTGGTGAGAAATGAAGTGGGAAATGTATGTAAACCTAAACCACGCACATGCATGTGTGTGTGTGTGTGTGTGTGTGTGTGTGTGTTTAGTGTTTTATTAAAGTGTTTTAAGAGCGTATATCATTCTGGAGAGGGGTTAGTTATTCAATATTAGATTTTTTTTTTGTAATGTTCAAGGATAAAAGCTAGAATAAATATAGGATACACATTTTTAAGACAGTAAAAAGAAAAAACAACACAAGCAGAACAAACAAAAAGTTAAGAAAGTACAAATAAGCTTGAAGAAATTAACACCCATAGTAAAAATGAATGGACTATAAATAAATCAGAAAAAACAAATGGAAATTAATTAGAATTTAGAAATATAATTAGGAATAATACCACTTATATTAGATAACAGTAATAATAAAACAAAATTGTTAGTACCCAGATGAATAAGACTTGTCAAAAATATATTTTGAAAGATATTAAAGAAGCTTTAAGTAAATAGATATGTATTCCATATTTATAGAAAGAAAAACACAAAATCATAAATAGATAAATTGTCATCCCCAATTTTTACATTTAATATGATTCTATCAGAATTCTAGCAGGTTTTATATGGAACTTGAGAATCTCTTTTAAAATCTACATGGAAGTGCAAAGCCTAAAGAGTGACCAAGACCCCTTGAAGAAGGAGACTAATTCAAAAACTTACCCTATGTGTTATCATATCACTCTTAAATTATAATAATCAAGATAATTATATTGATTCAGGCTGGGAGAACATATTAAATATTTTAATGACGCATGAAATACTGATGCTAATAATCAGAATAGACTTTTAACCAGTCAGAATAAAGGTCTGGCAAGTCAGACCAAATAAAATAGACATGTTGTAGCAATTCTGTACAAAAGGATAAACAAATGGCAAGAGAATAGAATGGAGAAACTAAAAAGACATAGTCTTATATAGAAAGTATGTATGGTAGAGGAGTCCTCTCATCACTGAGAAATGAATAATTAGTTATTGAATGAGATGGAAATGAGTGTTTTTTTGTGTGTTGAAAGAATTGCTAAATTCAGTTTCAGCTGATTGAGTACATAGAGGCAAAAGAGAATAAACATTTTAAAAGAATATATTTACTACTATTTTTCTGTCATTAAAATAGGCAAGACCATAAAAAAAAGAGATGAATTGACTGAATTAAAAGAAATTATGTTCATCAAAATACGGAATTAAAAAGTCAAAAGGCAAGTGATAAACTTGGAGAACTTATTTTCATTTTTTTATTTTTTTTTTTTATTTTTTTTTTTAAAGGTTTTATTTATTTATTTGACAGACAGAGATGACAAGCAGGCAGAGAGGAAGCAGAGAGAGAGAGGAGGAAGCAGGCTCACCTGCTGAGCAGAGAGCCCGACGCGGGGCTCGATCCCAGGACCCTGGGATCACGACCTGAGCCGAAAGCAGAGGCTTTAACCCACTGAGCCACCCAGGCGCCCCTGGAGAACTTATTTTCAAAACATAAAACTTATAAAGGATAGTGTCCAGAATATATAATGAAGGGTTAAAAATCAATATGACAAAGAATTATGTAGGAAAATGGGTATAAATGTAGACAGATAAATGATAAATAAATATTGTGGGTTTTTTTTTAAAGATTTATTTATTTATTTTGTCGGGGAGGGGCAGTAGGAAAGGGAGAGACAGAATCTGAAGCCGACTCTGCACTGAGCATGGAGCTGATGGGGGCCCAATTTCACAACCCTGAGATCATGACCTAAGCAGAAACAGGAGTCAGATGCTTAACAAACCGAGCCACCCAGGCCCACCAAATGGTGAATAAACATTGTAAAACTGTGCTAAACCCCACACTAACATCTACTGAATGGAGAGTAACAGGTGGTAGAGAGCATATCCATAAAGGGAAACTCCTACATAACTCCTGCAGAGCTGATCAATACAACCACTGTGGGAGAAATTTTAACATTATTGTGTCTTTGAATGTTTGCATTACTTAAAATCCAACAATTCTCCTCTTAGGCATATACCATAAAGAAGGGGAACCACTAACTTATACAAGAATGTAGCACTATTTATACTAGTAGCAAACTACAAACATCCCAAATGCCCATTGTCAGGAAAATGAATAAATACATTGTAGTATAGGTACGTATAGAGAAGGGCTATAGGAAATTACATACAAACTTAATTTGGTGCTTAAAAAGCAAGTCCTTGTGGGTACATGGCTGGCTTACTCAGTTAAGCATCTGACTCTTGGTCTTGACTCAGGTCATGATCTCAAGGTCATGAGATCGAGTCCCACATCCAGTGTGAAGTCTGCTTGAGATTCTCTTTCTCCTTCTCCCTCTGCCCTCCCCCACCCCTGCTGCTTGCATGCTCACTAAAGGAAGGGAGGGAGGGAGGAAGAAAATTTTTAAAAAAGACAAAGAAAGAAAAGCAAGTCCTGAAGGAGGTTCATCACATAAAACCTCAGGAACAAACAAAACCAAACAACATTTTTCTTTTGAATACATATATATGTGATAAAACTTATGGAGAAAAAGCAAGAAATTAATAAATGTAGGATGTTGTTGAGGAGATAGAGGGCTGAAATGAACTAGGAGAAGAATGCACAGATAGATGCAAAGTACTGGTCATGTTCTTAGACCTTAAATCAGTTAGTGGCGTAAGGATGTCCTTTTTATTTTATGTTTTCTGACTTACTTATGTGTTATATACATTCTTTTTTATTTCTGAAGTGTTAAATTTTTTTACAGTCTGTAGCAAAACAAAGTAAAATTATGTATGTAGATTTTGTTGTATTTCAAATTCTAGATACACAAATATCAAGTATAGGATAATCATTAATTGAGATCACACTAATTTACTACGTAGGATAATACAACTTTAAGCATACCAAAGTTCACGTGTATACTTTAAGTTATGAAATCATGTGTTTAACTATAGCACAATATATAGCAGATAGAAGAATTTAACAGTTTAATAACAAAGTGTTTCAGGGACCTTAGCAGAATTGTTTCTAAGTTTAATAATGCTATGAACTCAGACAAATCTAATTAGAGGTATTCTCACAAGTAATTGAGACCCTGTGCTGGTGAAAGATGGTAGCAACCTCAGGTATTGAAAGAGCAGCTTGAGGGGAGCCTGAGGGCCCAGAGGGTTAAGCGTCCGGCTCTTGATGTCGGCTCAGATCATGATCTCAGGGTTGTGAGATTGAGCCCTGTGTTGGGCTCTGTGCTAAGTGTGGAACCTGCTTAAGACTCTCTCTCTCCCTCTCTCTCTGCCCCTCCTCCCCCACTCCCTCCCTTTCTCTCTCAAAAAAAGAGTAGCTTGAAAATATCAAACACTTAGAGGACACACACCAGGGAGAGAAGATAGGGAAAGGGTATCCCACTTATGTCATCTGTCAGGATGGTTTCAAAGCTGAGGCAGAGGCTCCAGTAGGTATCACTGTCAAAAAATCTGTGATGCCTACTGGCCAAAAGGAATGGGATACAACTTCTGTGTCAAAGGGAACATGAGGGGCCTGGGGACTGTCATTGTAGGACTCGGGTCAAAAAGAGCTGGATGATTAGCAGACATTTTTCTTATGAGAAGAACACATTAAAACATTGACAGTGAGTGTCTATATTCATTTTCTCAAACTTCTGATCTGATCTTTTCAAATACCATAATGTTTTACAAAGGCCTTCTCTCTTAATTTAAACTTCACAATTTAGTTATACTCTTACTTGGCCTATAATAGTTTTATCAATTTTTTTTAAGACTTTGCAGCCTGAAGAACCATGTGATTTTTGGCAAATGCTAACTTCTTTATTTATTTACACAGATAGAAATTGATACAGTTTTCTAATAGCAAGAGATGCTCCTCTCCTCATTTCGTACCTGCTATGTTGGTGTTCCCACCAGTTATTGTCTTGTCTCAGGAAACAGTGATTGATATATTAGAAAATAGCTTTGACAATAGCCTACAGTGGAGCGTGTGAAATTGGATTGCTTCTGTAATTTTCTTTTCTTATTCCTTTATTATGTGGTATCCAGGAGAGGGTGAGGGTAGAAACACTACCAATTTCTACTATTCAGTGATTAATGAAAATTAAAGTGAGTCAGTTGTAAAGAGTCAAAATTGAAGTATCTCCATGGTTTAGGCTAATGTGAAAATGATAAAACGTTTTAAGCCTTAATGTAAAAATAAAATAAATGATATATATATTTCTACTGCATTCTAAGCAAACGTATGCCCCTCACAAGGATATTTGTAAAAACCTGATTCTACTCACAAGAAGACAGAAAACATAAGTATCACATTTACTGTACTCTGATTTGAAGTACAAAATTATAAACAGACAAAAAAATTAGTCAAGCTTAAACTACTTTTCCAAAACTTAAGATTTTTGAATGCGGATTGGCCACAGGAGAAACTGTAAGATTTGAAAGGCGGAAGTGTATCAGCCATTAGCTTCTAAGGTCATTGTCTGACTGTCAGTAGCTAGCGCACATTGCTGTTGATATGCTGACTTATTTTGTTGGGATGCAGCAGCAAACACTGAAGCTGATAACCTTGACCACTGAATTTTGCCAAATTTTCTTTCTTTCTTTCTTCTTTTCTTTTCTTTTCTTTCTTTCTTTCTTTCTTTCTTTCTTTCTTTCTTTCTTTCTTTCTTTCTCTCTCTCTCTCTCTCTCATTTCATTTGTCAGAGAAAGACAGAGAAAGAGAGCACAAGTGAGGAGAGTGGCAGGTAGAGGGAGAAGCACACTCCTCGCCAACAAGGACCCCAATGCAGGACTGGATCCCAGGACCCTGGGATCATGATCTTGAGCCGAAGGCAGACGCTTAACTGATGGAGCCACCCAGGCATCCCAAATTTTGCCAAATTTTCTTTGCTAAGTGGACATAATTTTTCCTTCTCTCTCAGAAGATGTTAGGATTCCCTTACCGCCTTTGACAGTGGTTGTTCCCTTACAAGAGACGACCGATCATCCTAAGTACTTAACTCTAGTACCTCTGTTCCTCCTAGACCTGTAGCAGGCGCACATCCCAAAAGGCCCCAAAGGATAAGAGAAAAGGTGCAGTCCCTGAAGAAGCTGAAACCACATCAAAACTTCCAAGATTTTGGCGTTTCATATCTCTACAAATTTAGGGAACAAATGTGGAAGTGGATAATAAGAAATATTGAATCAGGGTTATAGAAATGTAAGGTTGAGTTGAAATGAATTTGTAAATACAGAAGCACTGAGAGACTCTCAATTCACTGTGTTAATGCGTAGCTTGGAGTGGCTCCAGCATTTTCCTTCACTGGCTGACTGAAGGAAACTTGGACCCAGAGTTGACCCACACTGAAAGAAGTTGAATTGTCACATGTTATTTGGTATACCATAGAGGGAAGTAGCTAAAGGCTTAAGGATATCAGAATTCTAACGTAGATTTCTCATGTGAGTTACATATACAAATTCTAGCTATTTCTTGCAGAAGGGTCAGAGAGCAGGTGCCTGGGTGGCTCAGTTGGTTAAGCAACTGCCTTCTGCTCAGGTCATGATCCCAGAGTCCTGGGATTGAGTCTTGCATCGGGCTCCCTGCTCCATGGTGAGTCTGCTTCTCCCTCTGACCTTCTGCTCTCTCATGTTCTCCCTCACTCTCAAATAAAGAAAAGAAAAAAAAAAAAGAAGGGTCAGAGAGCACTGTGTCTTCACCACAAATGTGAGAAATTAACATCCTTGAAGGGCTCTGTCATAGCTGTTGTTGTTAGTAGGAAATGATATTGGGAACTGCTATCATCAAATGTAAGGCATTATTTCAGTGGGATGATAGGATCCCATAGAGCTAGAAGCCAAGTGGTAGTGGTAGAAGCCAAGTGGTAGTAGGAAGCACCAGAAACAAGTTGGGCACAGGCAACAGAGGAGGAGTACGTTGCATGGTTTGATCTGTAGAGATTGTTGGTGTTGGCTGAGTGATTAAGCTGTCCCTGGAACTGAGATATATAAGGCAATTATTGAAGTATTACTTGATTTGAATAACCAGTCTCTCATTTGGTAAACAAGTTTGAAATGAATCTTTTCAGCCACTCCCCAAACTTAGGCTAATTCAACTACTCAGAATCTGAGTTCTCTTGAAAAAGGATCCTGCTGGGGCACCTGGGTGGCCTAGTTGTTAGGTGTCTGCCTTCAGCTCAGGTCATTCGTGATCCCGGGGTCTTGGGATCAAGCCCTATGTCAGGCTTTCTGCTCAATGGGGAACTGGCTTCTCCCTCTCCCATTCCCCCTGACTGTGTTCCCTCTCTTGCTGTCTCTCTCTGTCAGATAGATAAATAAAATCTTAAAAAAAAAAAAAAAGTTTAAAAAAAGAAAAAGGATCCTGCTATGTTGCCAAAAATGTATGCCATTAACACTTATATTGTTAAAATACAGGATCTGACCCGGCCCTTGGATGACTTGGCCTCACCAGCCTTGCTGTCATCTGTGTTGGATACTCACTGTCTTTATTTAAAATTTTAAGTATTTTGTCCATCATAGATTTTTTGCACTTATTTTGACTTTTATGGTATTATATTAGAAAACCACTGATCTTGATTACCAAGTTTATTGGTACCTTCTGAAATTCTGGGTTAGGGACTTAGGGCCTAGTGTCTCAATTCCTGGCCCTCTATCCAGCTCCTGCCCCATCTTCTCCAGCTTCTCTGTTTCTGGGATGGACACGGGTGCAGTTCTGTAATGCAGGGCGCCATCTTCTTCTGAAGATTTCCCATGTGGTTGCAATCAGTGGGGGTGAGAGGTAGACATGGATTACATTTTGACCTTGTGATTGCAGTTTCTTGCTGTGGGTTCTAGGCTTTAGTTTATCCCCCCTCTCCCGTACTTCACACTGTACTTTTCATCCCCATCCCTGGTCTTGCTGACCTATGGTAAATTCAGGCCCACCCCTTAGGTTTCTCTGAGTCAGAGAAGCAACCGCTTTTCATAGAATTCTTTAACAGCTCACACACTTGTGAAAAATCCAATCATCACAAAAGCCCTCATTCTGTATTGCTCACAGCAGTTCTTCTCTGCTTGAACCCTAACTAATGGACCCTCACCCCCAGAATGTCTTATTGTTTTCCTTGAGACTTCTTTCCCTTGGAGGTTCTTCTGAACTTCCTGAACAGTGAATATTTTGGTTCCACCCAGATAGTTTGCCAGAATTGTACAGAAGTGTTTGAATTTCAGCCTTGTATACCACTTGAGTTCTTTGCCAGCAGAATTCCCAGCTTCCGTTTACATAAGCATCTGGCATATCCTCTCTGACTAGTCACCAGATGTGACCAGATATATCTGGCTTTCTGTTTCTCTTTTCTCTTTCTTTTAGAGTGGGTTTATCCCACTCTACCTAATATTTTACAGCCCTTTGAAATATCATTTCAATTAATATATAACCTAGGATATGTCCTTCAAAGATAATCAAATAGTATACATTCTCTTCTACATAATGCCCCCCAAGGCACTTAACGTTGCTTGTTAATGTTTGCTTGGAATCCTACTTCTCACGCAAGCACTGTTTTTTTTCTGTGAAAGATGTCTTCCGCAAAAACATGATTTTCTAGACTTAACATCTGTATTAATTTCCTAGGGCTGCCATAACACAAAGTGTTATAAGCTGAGTGCCTAAAAACAAAATAAATCTTGGGGTGCCTGGGTGGCTCAGTGGGTTGGGCCTCTGCCTTCGGCTTGGGTCATGATCTCAGGGTCCTGGGATTGAGACCCTCATCAGGCTCTCTGATCAGCGGGGAGCCTGCTCCTCCCCCACCCCCCGCCTGCTGCTCTGCCTACTTGTGATCTCTCTCTCTGTCAAATAAATAAATAAAATCTTTAAAAATAATCTACTGTCTCATAGTTCGAGAGGCTAGAAGTCCCAAATCAAGCTATCAGCAGGCACTGCCACCCCCTGAAATTTGTAGGAGATTATTTTCTTCCCTCTTCCTAACTTTCTGGTGGTTTACTAGCAAATGTTGGTGTTCCTTGGTTTGTAGCTGCATAATGCCAGTCTCTGCCTTTGTCATCACGTGGCATTCTTCCTCTGTGTGTGTGTCTTCATCAAGATGTCTTCTCATATGGACACCAGTCATACTGGAGCAGGGGCCCACTCTACTCCAGTGTTATCTCATGTGATCTAATTACATCTGCCACAACTCAATTCCCAAATATGATCCCATCCACTGGGAGGCGGGCATGACTTGAACATCTTATTTTGGGAGGGGAACACAGTTCAACTCCTAACACCATTGTCAGCCTCCTCTGGTGTTACCTTGCCAGTGTTCTTAACATGTGGTATTAAATACTAAACAAAATACTCTGAATAAGTTTTGATCAGAGCTGAATATATAGGGATTATTACTTTATTCTGCTATTCATTTTGTTGTTTCACTTAATCCAACAAATATCCATTGAGCTTCTGTTCCATGCCTGACATCCTGCTTGTGGTAGGGATATATCAGAGCAGAAAAGAGATAAAGATGTTATATATGTAAAGCCTACCTTCTCATGAGGGGAGGTAGACCATAAGCACACAGACTTATGCTACAAATTCAATTATTTCTAACTGCTACAAAGAATAATAGAGCAGGCAATTGAAAAGAAGTGATAGTGGGTTATTATTTGAGAAAGGATAGTATTTGAGAGAGCCAGTAAAAGGCTCTGGGGTAGGAGCATGGTACATATGGGGAATTTAGGGCATAGCAGGGAGGCCAGGGGAATGGAGGACATCAAAGAATGACATGAAAGGAGGGCAGAAATGTAATCAGCGCCTTAGAGACAGGACTGTGGATTTTATCTTCTAGGTAAATTTAGTTGAAGGATTTTAAGCACCTGAGTCACATGACAAAACGTATTTTAAAGATTTTTTTTTTTTTTGACAGAAATCACAAGTAGGCAGAGAGGCAGGCAGAGAGAAAGGAGGAAGCAGGCTCCCTGCCGAGCAGAGAGCCCGATGCGGGGCTCAATCCCAGGACCCTGGAATCATGACCTGAGCCAAAGGCAGAGGCTTTAACCCACTGAGCCACCCAGGCACCCCGACAGAACGTATTTTAAAGAATTCTGGCTGCTGTATTGAAAATGGCCTGGTGTAGAACAATAGAGAAAGCTGAGACACCTCTATTGGGGCCATTTACAATCATGCAGGAGACGGATAATGGTAAAATAGACTACTGGGATAGCCACAGTGGTGATAAGTGGTCAGATCTGGGATATATTTTGAAGACCTAGGCCTTTAGGATTTGCTGATGAGAAGTGAGTGAGGGGAAAAGATGAGTATTAGGCAAACCACTAATACTTAGAGATTTAGAAGGAAAAGGGAATCCCATCAAGGATATTGAGAAGAAATGTCCTGTGAGGCAGAAGAAGAACAGAGAGTCAAGTCCAAAAGCCAAATAAAGAAAGTTTATTCAGAAGGAGGCTGTGTTCAAATGGGCAGATACTGCCGATAAGTCAGGTAAGATGAAGACAGAGAGTTGACCATTGGGGGTCATTAGTCGTGTGGTACAAAGAGCCACAGTGGAATTTGAGGAGAAAATGTGAGCTGAGGTAAAATGTTGAGTGAAGGCACCTCTTAATCACAATCACTATTGCAATCCAAATTATTATCGAAACACATACTCACCAGTTTCATTTCCACAAGTTAACTTCTTTCAAATTGTCTGACCAGCTGTTTCTGAAGCTTTCCAGATGGCTAATGGGCATGTTCCCAGGAGCAATTTCCTAATTGGTCGTCCACTCAGCCTCCTTATCTGTTCTCTGCTGATTCGTTATAAATACTAGTTTTGTCAAAAACTAGCTGAAATACAATTATTTTCCTAAAAATTTTTATATGAGTTTTCATAAAAAACTAGAAAACTAGATTCAGTTTAGTTTTTATTTGTAAGATGACTTCATAAGTGCTGTTATGTACTTCCTTCAGGAGTTGTAAATTGTTCTGTTATTTCTTCCTAATTATAGCAGAAAAATGTTGGATTTGAGTTGTCACTATATTTTATTTCCATGTGGATATATCCAAGTTTTTTTTTAAGGCCATATTTTACAGGCTGTCTATGAAATTTGTTTTTAGTTCTGGTTTGTCACTCCAGTCAGTTGAAACATTATGTACATGAAAAGTCACATTTCTCCATTCTGTCTCAAAGTTTCAGGAAAAATTTTTGCAAATGTTTTGATAAATCAAGATAAAATATTTCAAGATATTTCCCCTAATTTACATACCTTAGCTACAATTAATCCATTGATATTTCAGCGATCAATTTATCTTTTACAAAAAGATTTAGAACCAGTCCATTTAATACCGGTTCAAGAGTTCTCATTGGGATCAATAATTAACATGTTGATCCAAAGTTTAATGAAACCACTTTTTTACCCTAGTTTAGAAATTTCTGACCAGTTTTGTGGAGCTCCCTTTATCTTATAAAACTTCAGAAAGTAGCTAAAAATTTGTGATTATATCCAGATATCTTTCCTGTACTCTGAAATATGATTTTAGGAGAAGTTCATTTCTAATTTATAACTTGCCTCCTGACCTATGATTTGCTCTGTATGGTGTGTTCTTTAGCCTTTCCACTCTGAATACGATTCTTCTTGTAGGAAAAAGAAGAAAACGAAGTAGGAACTGAGGAGTACTCCTCCTTGTCCATCTACCCAAGTTCTGAGGGAATTCCAAGGGAATGATTTTTTGTATTTCTCTTTGTTTATAGCCCACTTTGCTCACCTCCTGTCTCCATTCTCCCTCACTCAATGTAAGCATTATGACCGCAGGAATTATGCTTCCTGCTTTGCTGGATTCATAGCACCTGTATCAGTCCAAACACCTCTAAGAGCTGAAAAAATATTTGTTGAACAAGTGAAATGTTTTAGGCAGCCTTTTTGTCATGCTTTAAAAAAAAAAGTATATATACAACTTTGCACTGAAATCTCCCATTTCCTCTTTGTTGAGAAAAAACCTTGGAATCGTTATACTTCCATTTCTAATAATTCCATGTCATAACCTTCAAATACGACTCTTCTCTTATTTAACAACACATTTTAACTTTAAAAATTATATATATGTAATCCTAACACAGCAACACCTTTTAGACTGTTACACAGTTTTCACAGTTTTTCCTCAGTTAGTTTCAATCCATCTTTGTAGCCAATATGTATAGAGTTTTTGGTCAAATTTCTCCAAGGATTTTCAGTTTGATTTCTAATTCAGATATTAAACCATTTGGGCATCTTGTCTTGTCATATCCTCTCTGGAAACTTATTGTGAGCTAGCTATTCAGAATTTTGGTTATGCTGGAAATATTTTCAATGATTTAGACTTCCTAGCAAAAGAAAGTTCTATTTCACTCTTTAATTGTAGCAGTGCTTTTCCCTTTACATCCATTTCTTTGCACATTGAAACAGAAGTAAGAATAGTGTTTACAGAAGCCCTTATTTCACAGTTTTATTTTCTTTACTTATAATCAGACAGCTGAAATATGCTTTTCTTTGGGTAAATGTTATTATTCACTTATAACAACTTTCTTGGCATTGATACACTGTTACTGATTTAATAATACAAGAATCTCTTGGTTGAATTAATAAGGAGGAGAAAAACCCCTGCAAGGATATGTGACAAACTTTAGAGAAATAGTTGATGGGAGCCAATCAGCTAGAAAACATAGCTGAGAGAGACACATTTTGCTGTATACTTTTCTGTGTGTTTTTATTTTAAGAACTATACAAACATGTTAAATACTAAAAAAATGAAAAAGAAAAAGAGGCCAAGAAACAGAATAGTTTAAAATACCTTTGTTGGGGTGCCTGGGTGGCTCAGTGGGCTAAAGCCTCTGCCTTCGGCTCAGGTCATGATCCCAGGGTCCTGAAATCGAGCCCCACATCGGGCTCTCTGCTCAGCGGGAAGCCTGCTTCCTCCTCTCTCTTTGCCTGCCTCTCTGCCTACTTGTGATCTCTCTCTGTCAAATAAATAAAATCTTTAAAAAAATAAAAATGACATTGGGGAAGGTATGTGCTATGATGAGTGCTGTGAAATGTGTAAACCTGGCGATTCACAGACCTGTACCCCTGGGGATAAAAATACATTATATGTTTATTAAAATAAATTAATTAGGGATGCCTGGGTGGCTCAGTCGGTTGGGCAGCTGCTTTTGGCTCGGGTCATGATCCCAGAGTCCTGGGATCGAGTCCCACATCGGGTTCCTTGCTCAGCAGGGAGGCTGGTTCTCCCTCTGCCTCTGCCTGCCTCTCTGTCTGCCTGTGCTCACTCTCTCTGACAAATAAATAAAATCTTTAAAAAATTAATTAATTAATTTTAAAAAAATGAAAAAAATAAAATACCTTTGTCCAAGCACATAAAATGATGTGACAATAAAAGAACTAAATTAGGAATACTAAAGGACTTAAGAATCTTGTTAGTTGATAGCGGATAAAATTGGAGGTAAATCAACCAGACATAGACTCAGGTTTCAAAAAAGTTCTCCACATTTTCAGTGTAAAAAAAAAAAATGTCTTTCCCTCTCTAGAATAGAGCTAATTATTTTCAAGTTCTATGAGATTTTTTTTCTTTTCTTCAGAGTATCCCTTTTCAGTTCCCAGGGCACCATGCCAGATTTCCTCAGCATTTCTTCATATCTGCAGTGACCTTCCCTGCTCCCCGCTTCCATGTTCTCACTCACCATCTTGCACCTCACTTTTAGTCCAGACACTCTTAGTGTGATTTTATTTGTGTCACCAGCTGATCGAACAGTTGGTGGTTCTTTGCTTCCTTCTACAAGAAACCAAACTCTAATTTGTCTAGGCCATGATCTGTCAACCTTGGCTCTACTGACATGTTGAAGTGGCTAATTCTTGGTTGTGGCAGGCTATCTTGTGCATTTTAGGGTGGTTAGCAGAAAAACTGTCCTATGTAATCCTACCCTCTCTACACTCTACCCTCTACCCCTATAGTACTGTACAATTGTAACAGTCAAAAACATCTCCAGACATTGCCAAATGTCCCTTGGGAGGCAAAATTGCCTGTGCTTGAGAACCACTGATCTATAACGCTATTCTGCTTATTAAACTCAGTCTCTCACTGACTGGTGTCTTCCCTTTTCTTTCTCTCTTTCTCTCCTTCCCTCCCTCCCTTCCTTCCTAGAGAGAAAACAAGCAAATGCACAGGGGATGAGGTGGGGAGAGGGAGAAAGAGAATCTTAAGCAGGCTCCAGGTGGATCCCGAGGCAGGACTCAGTCTCATGACCCTGAAATCATGACCTAAGCCAAAATCAAGAGACGGACACTTAACTGAGTCACCCAGACACCCCTCTCTTTGCTTTTCTATTGATATGCCTTGTTCATTCCAAACTTGGTTTAAATGGTTCCTTTCCTCATCTCGCCGAGTTCTTTTCTCTTTCTTCCACATAGGTATAACTGCTATTCATCTTTTATTTTCTTCTGATTAAATGGTAGTACTGATTTCCTAAAACTATTTGTGGCCCTTACTTAAGAATTCAGTTCTTTGAGCAGCAGCAGTGTGTTAATGCATTTTGAAATAGTTCATTTTGCTTCACCAACTTCAATCAATCTGTTTCTTTAGTTAATAATTCAGGCCAATGACTCAGTTTCGACCATTATGCTTACTTTTGAAAAATACTCAATGATTTTTTTCTTTGCTAGTGTTTCTTACATACATCAGTGAAATCTTTTGTTGGTTATCTGAATCACTTCAGAACAATCAAAATGATTATTCATCAAAATATTTGTAACTGCTTTTATCCTATCTGCATTATAATTTTTTTGAAATTTGAATTAAGAGCCAGATATAACTGTCTAGACTTTTCTCTAAAGTTATTTCATATAGTTACAATAGGATTCTGTGATAAATATTAAAATCTGGTAAATGAATTAAAACGCCTGTGCACCAGATACTTTCTCCTGGGTTATAACAGTTTTCCTCTATATTTAATGTACTTACCTCTTTTATGGCTTTTTTCTCTCCATTTTCAAATAAGTCCTAAGCAAACAATCAAACAGAAATAATATATTCCTTTTTTTCCCCACCCTTTATCCCCTCTCCTCCCCTGCACCATCAACCTTTAATAAAAGGCCGTGTGTACGCTGTGTTACAAAAAGGCCTAGCGTGACATTCCCCACCTGCTGCCAAAGCAGCACATCGTACTGAAACTAATTTTACCCGTCTTAGCGAAGACCTCCTAATTGATAAATCTAGTGGTTTAAGATAAAGTTTTCTCAAGTAAAGTAATGTATATGAAGCACTACCTTTTTTTTTTTTCTTTTCTAAATATATCAAAAAAAATTTTTTTCCTCCACACGGCCACGTTCAACAGAATAGCCCATCTTTGCAATTATTTTAGGAACTCATCCCCTTCTTTTTCAACAGGACAGAATCCTGGAGCTTAAACAATTCAAGAAATTTACAAAAGAGGCTTAGCCCTTCCACTGTGATTGACAGTTGTCACCAGTTATGCCCTTTCTCATATTAAATATCTAATATTTCACTGATAATTCTTCAACTTCAACTCTCGTATTCGGTTGATCAGAATCTGTCTCAGAACTGTTACTAAACTTTCTAGCCCCACTGTTGTTTTCTTATTTAGGCCTTGTCATCTCTTATACTATCAGAGTCCTTCCAGTAGTATATTTGTACCTATTCTCTCTGAGCTGTGTTCTCTCTTTATATAGTTACACTTAAATAAAAATTTGAATCTTTCTTATTAACAAAGTAAATTGGACTGTTCCCTCACTTTTTCTTTTAACCCCATATTTCAGGCCTTCAAATGGCCTCCTGGGACTTTTCTTTGATCTCATATGTGTAAATATGGGTCAACAATATGGTACACTCCTGTTTCTAAGTACTCTAGGGACCATGGCTAATGAAACATCTGATTTTAGGTCTAGAGACTCCAGGAGGTGTGAGAACAGGCTGCTAAAACTTCTTGACAGTCAAAGAGTCTGTGAGGCTATTGATAGGAATGCCTGTTGATTTTAATTTAGACAGATTCCCAAGCCTTTTGCCGGAGCAGGCCCCATTTAAAGTGTGCTGACTCAGAGTAGTGGCATCAGTGGGATTAAGTAAAATTTGTAAATGAGGAATATGTTGCCTCCAGAGCCAAAAAAGTCTAAAAGATGGTGCTCTTGTATATCATTAATGAGTATGTGAACCACACTCCTTGGAGGAGGGGTAGTTAATGTAATATCATACCTGTACTCTTGGAGAAAGAAGGATGTAGTTAAGATATCTCTTAAGACAGTGTGTGATGACATGGCTTCTAAGGTACCCAGTGGTAGCCTAGTAATGATACATTGTGTCCCTTCAGAGATGAAGGTGAACAGTGACTAAGAAGATGTTGAAAAGCACTGAACACAATTTATCAGCCAAATCTGTAATAGTAACATATTTACCGGTTGTTGCTTAGATGGGGTTAGTAAATTAGTAAATTTGGGGTGATTTTTTTTTAAGTGGCCTCCATGCTGGGCCTTGAACTCAAGACCTGAGCTAAGAGTTAGATGCTTCACTGACTGAGCCACCCAGGTGTCCTGGGGTTAGTAATTTTAATAATACTGGGTATTAGGTTTAGGGCCTTAATGTTTGGGATCACAGCATCAAAGTTTTAGTAATCCACTGTGAGGCACCACTTATATTTTTCAGATTTAAGAACAGGTAGAATTGGGCTGTCCAATGCAAAAGGAATGGGGTTAATGACCTATTCATTATTTAGGTCCTACATAAAAGGTCCTGATCCCAGGAAAGTGAAACTTGATAGGACTGTCCTCCTACTGCCCTAGTCCCTGGGATTTAGCCAGTTGGCACTGCTTGTGTTGAATATTCCCACAGAGACATGTGGTATCCACCACCAGCAGACAGAGATGTAGGCACCAAGGCTAACGTGAAGCTCAGGTTCCTGTTCAAGCTGCTCTTGGCTTGCTTTGGAACCAATTAGTAAACCAAGAGCAGACCCCCAAGAAGCTATTCAAGAATCAGTGGTTACAGCCATGCCATCCTCCTCAGTGTGCCAATTGTTTTGTAAGACTTAAAGATTCTTCCAATGGTGAGACACAACACACTGAACCTTGAATAGGTGAAAGGCAGACTCAAAAGAGAAGGGCTGCCAGGCTCATCCCACAGGGGTTACAGCTGGGTAACAGCAAAGGGCAGCAGTAGAGGAATGTTCTACTATCACAAATGAGGTAAGATTAGCTAGGTTTTGTGGCATCCCTAGGGATTGGCTTATTTGAATAACTTCAGGGACTATAGAGCATTGGGGATCTGTCTGGTGCTTAGCCCTGGGGCAATTAGGGTGGGCATTTGGTGGCCCAGAGTGTGAACTCCAGTAAGGGAGGTGGTTGGTATAGACTCTAATAGGCTGTTCAGGAAGGAGAAGTGGTTGGCCTCTAGCCAGGGCCTCAAAACTGGGTAGAGACAACTCTGGGAAATCAAGACAATATCAAACCAACACTATTTATTATACCTATAAAAAAGGTGGGTTACTGGGCCCCTCCTCAGACCTCTTGAACTGACTTTTTTGGGTGGGAGTTTGGGAATCTGTAAAGCTAGTAACTTATAGTACGTTTCTAATTGCTCAAGTTGGGCTCTGGAATTTGGCTGTTGTAGTTATAAGCTACATTTTCCAGCTCTAATCCCTGGACTCATTACTCATTTAGGCCCCAACTTCCTCACTATAAAATTAAATACAACAATAGCACCTACTTCCTGGTCAAATGGGGCAGTAAATGGAATAATCTTTGTAAAATACTTAAGAGTGTTTGCTACATATTGTAAGGTAATGAGTCTAGGAATCAAACAACCACTATATTTATTATATCTGTAAAAAAGGCGGATTACTGGGTCCCTCTTCAGACTTCTTGAATTGACTCTTTTGGGCAGGAGTTTGGGAATCTGTGATCGAATGAAGTATATTTCTCAATATTTTTTAATATTAGGAGTTACTGATCAGAGTAGCCATGAGAAAAATCCTCTTCTATTCTGGTTCATTTGATTTGAAATAAATTATCCTTAAATTCTGGAGCATTCATACCTTCCAGAAGTCTTTAAAACTGTGTTGACAGTACATGTTTTGCGGGGGGGGGGGGGGAGCTGTTTTAAAAGCCTTTAATCTTTGTTCCATCAGGAGAGAATTGATTACTACTTGCTTACAACTTTAGAAGCTGGAAAGACCCTATTGGCGTTTTCCAGGTCTATTTTCTCCTTTCACCTTTTAGCCACAGTGAAAGCAAAATTGTCCAGTAATGTGATGTTAGTGGTCTGCAAGAAATTTTGAAATGGCCTTTTTCCATTTATAAGAAAGTTATATTCCCTTCTCAAAGATAAAACCTCTCTGACCATTGAAGAGGAACTGCTATTTTTCAAAATGAATCTTAAAATGATGATAAGATATATATTTTTTGTTCTGTTAGCCATGGGTTTAGCAGACTTCCACCTATCTTAGTAACTTCGACTTATGTTTTTAGTTTATTAGAATATTAATTTTTAATACAAGCAATTATTTTTTTAAAAAAGATTTTATTTATTTATTTGAGGGAGAGACAGTGAGAGAGAGCATGAGCAAGGAGAAATCAGAGGGAGAAGCAGACTCCCCGTGGAGCTGGGAGCCCGATGCGGGACTCGATCCCGAGACTGCGGGATCATGACCTGAGCCGAAGGCAGTCGTCCAACCAACTGAGCCACCCAGGCGTCCCAGCAATTACAGTTTTTATGCACTTATTTTACAAGCACTCTCACTGAATAAAATAAAAAGAAAGCTACACTTCTTCCTAATAGGTTAAAGATTTTTATTTTATTATTTTTTAAAGACTTACTTATTTATTAGAGAGAGGGAAAGTACGTGTGCGAGGCTAGTGGGGGGGGGCAGGAGAAGAGGGAGAAGGAACCTCACGCAGACTCTGTGCTGAGCCCGAGCCCAACGGGGCACTCAGTCCTACCACCCTCAGGTCCTGAGCTGTGCAGAAACCAAGAGTCTGATGTTCAAATGATTGCACCACCAACGTGCCCCTAAATTAAAGATTTTTAAGTAAGAAGTTCTTAATATCTGTTATAAAAACGAAGAGGTGTCTATCCAGTTATTTTACTCATTGAAATTGTAAAAATGGGTAATATTTGACATGTTAAATATTTACTAACTTCAAATAGTAGATTAATGTCAAGGGAAACTCTTTTATTAACAACTTTTAGTGAACATTTGCTTTTTTCTTGTTCATAGTCTATATAAATCAAACTTTCACAGACCATGTACTTTTAAAGAAGACAGGTACATTTTTCATTTCTTAATGTAAAGATCCCTGTACTTTATTCTACCAAAATGTTATCAGGGATCATATTTGCTGTTTTTTTTTTTTAAACGATTAAATCCTTAATGTATTCAGTACAGTGCCTGGAGTATGGCTGGTGTTCAGAGAACATGCTTGCTATACATTTTATATTTTTCATCCCAGGTGTTGATCATCATTTATCTCTTCATCATCTCTTATCAACATCTGTCTAATCTCTTTCGGTGTCTATTTCATGTATGTCAATAATCATAATCAGAATACCAACAACACAACTAGCATTTATTTTGTTCTCACTATGTACCAAGTCAACATCTAGTTGCTTTGCATAGCTACTATTTCATTTATTCCCCATAAACTCTTAGAGTAAAAGTAATAGCATCATCTTTTTACCAGAGAGAAGGGTGAGCAATTAGATTAAATAACTTGGCCAGGGCCACAAAACTCTTAGGTGGAACAAAAATGTAAACCCTAATCCCTTTAATGCTAAAGTCCCTTCCCTCAACTGTCAGCCAAATGGCTTTCATCTGTGGCAAAATGTCCTCTTCTCCAGGAGCCAATCTCCAAGAGTTAACATTTGCTACTTGTTTGCTTTTGATTTTGAAAGCCTCTCTCTTCTTTCTTGCCTGTGATTTGAGTGAGCATAGTTCACTGGTACTGTCAGGTAGAAATATAAAGCGTGTCACATGTGTAATTTCAAATATTTTAGTAGCCACATTAAAAAAAAGAAATGGTGGGCCAGTGCTGGTGGGGCGCCTGGGTGCCTAAATCAGTTAAGCTTCTGACTCTTGATTTTGGCTCAGGTCATGATGTCAGAGTCGTAAGATGGAGCCCCGCATCAGGCCCCTCACTGGGCATGGAGCGTGCTTGAAGATTCTCTCTTTCCCTCTGCCCCTTTTCTCATGCACATGCGTGTTCTCTCCCTCTCTGTCTCAAATAATAAATACATCTTTTAAAAAAGTCACAACTGTGTTTAAGAATAATCATTAATTTTCATAGAGAACCTTTCACTGAGTATTTTACTATAAAATTTGTTGCTGAAAATAGGAAATCTTCTATCCAAATAAATCCTCATTACCAGGGTTAGAAATCAGGGTAACATCTTGGAGCAGGGGGGCTCTGAAAGCTCACCACATTCTTATGCATCTTCAGGTTGGCTGCATTGGAATCCATACCACAAGGCATCATTGTCATTGGGGGTTATACCCAGGGCA
Organism: Martes martes; assembly: GCF_963455335.1. Classification (NCBI taxonomy): domain Eukaryota; kingdom Metazoa; phylum Chordata; class Mammalia; order Carnivora; family Mustelidae; genus Martes; species Martes martes. Next base: position 97,769,626 of record NC_137892.1, on the reverse strand, counting down.
CCATTGGCTCTTCAGCAATTGTTTCAGAAATGATTTGAGCTTCAGAGATGACTAGGTACTAATCAATTAGCACAGTCTATATCACAGGTAAATGTATTAGGAGGGAGTTTTTTTTCAGAGGTTTTAGGCAAATAGCAGTAGTTTGATAAGTTATATGCCAGTGCTACTGCAAAAACATCTTGTGTATTTTTAAAAGTAAAGAAAGTTCAGATGGTTTCACCATCTTTTTCCTTTTGTTGTGGGGCAATTATTAACCTCATCCAAATGCCAGTGCCAACATTCTTCCCTTAAGCTTTTAAGAAATGCTGCATGAGATTTTTTATATTTAAACTATCAACAGTTTAATGCTTTAATATTAAAAAGTATCTTAAATGGAATTAATTGTTATGATATATTATGGTTGTAACTAATTATAACTGAACTACATTGAATGTAATTACTACATCATGTTTATTTTCCATGCCAACTTGGATGTTTTTCATAATCTTCACCTCTTTCCTTAATCTGTAAAAGTCAGTAATTGATTATTTGTCTCTCCATGGCTTAAGTAAAAGAAAAACATGTAAGCAGAGCTAATGAATTTTCAAAATATCAGAAAGAAAATATATTTCCCCTTCTTTAATATAAAGAACATGAGAGGGAATTCTTCAAAGGAAAAACATACCTGATTTGTGACACTTTATGGCACTCATCTCTGGTCCTGGAGTTCCTCCACTTTTCCTTACTTCCATTTGTCCCATGGGTTTATTTGTGAAATCAAACAAAACAACACATATGAAATGCTCACACACTTCTAATAACATGAGCATGTCTCACACAGGTTTCTCTTTCTTCATAATCACCATGGTAATTATAATAAATTTTCCCTATTTGCTTACGATCAGGTTCAGTGGTATGCCGTAGCTGACTTGTGAGAGCCAACTGTTAAATTTTCATGAATTTTGTGAGACTCTTGTTAAACATAGCCATTATTAAAAATTAAACTTTTAAACCTAAAATTAAATTATATAAAATATAAATGTAATAGATACTAAAAAGATTTCTCTTCCTAATTACTTTATACTTTATAGATCTATGCTCTTGAGACTAAGTGTGCAAGGTCTAATGCATCTGTCTGGTAAAAACACAATATAATGGTGTGCTACTGCATGCCCCCTCCCTACTGTGCATTCAGTGACATCATGTTTGTAGCTTGAAACTAGCCATAGTACAGTATTTATAGCACAGAAATTAGCAAATGCCACAAATTAAGACCCCCCCACCCTGAAGAATCATTTATTAAAATTTTTATCTAGGACAGGAAAAGCACAAAATATTCCTGGGGCATTTTGTAGTGCCAGAGAGTAAGGAAGTATTAGAAGAAGAAGAAGAAGACGACGACAAAGATGACAAAGTCGACAAAAACAAAACCCACAATGATGGAGGTATGTGAAAGTGATACAGGTTCTAAGTGAAAGAGCTCCCTAAGGCCAAAGCTAGAAGAATTTGACTGAGAAAATAAATAAGGTAGTAGTGTATTATAACACAAAGTATAAAATACATTATCATGAGACCATACTGATACAAACAAATAATTGAATAAATAAATCACTGGGGGGAGAACAGCAAATCTCACCTGTGGAAGAATTCCAAATAACTAATGCAGACACTCTATCCTCAAGGAGGTGAAACAGAATTCCCCATTCCTTAACTGTTGACTGCACCTGGTGACTTTCTTCCAACAAGTGCAGTATAAAAAGGGGAAGAAAAAGTAACTTTAAAGTAGGATAACCTGACAGATGCTATCTTAGGTGGTCAAGGTCAGCATCATCAGGTAAGCGATACTGACAGTATGTGCCCTTGATAGGACCTGACGAAAATGACCCTTTACTTCTGTGGTCTTCCATCCAAATCCAATAATCCCTGTCTAATCATGAGGAAACTTAAATCACACTGAATATTCTGAAAAATATCCAACCAGTACTGCTTATAACTGGCAAGGCCATCAAACCAAGAAAGTCAGAGAAACTGTCACACCACGAGGAGCCTAGGAGGACACGGTGACTAAATGTAAAGTAAAATCCTGGATGGGATTCTGGAGCAGGAAGAGAATATTAGGTAAAAACGAAGAAAATCCAGGTAAAGAATTAATTATAATTAATAAAATGTATCAATAATGGCTCATTAATTAAATAAGTACATCATACTAATGGAAAATACTAATAGTGGAAACCAAATATGTGGTATATGGGAACTCTGTATCATCCATATTTTTTGTAAATCTACAATCATTCTAAAATAAAATTTTTATTTAAAAAAGAAACATTTATTAACACACAACTAATCTACCTACCAGTATGTAGGTATTACTGATTCTGCTATTAACTAGGTTCTGCACTAGTTAACACCTAGTGAAGTTCTACCCAGTGCCAACAGGTCAGTAACTCTTGACAGACATCAAGCTATATGGTTGGTACGCCACTGGACACTGGCATATCCCTTAAGTGTCTCATGATGGGAGGACAAAAGGAACCTTGATGAACCTAGCAATAAATCATAATTTCTGTTGAACACATTATACATCTATATCACATAATTTGAATTCTTATTATGTCACTGTTAGCCTTAAATATATAATCCCAGGTTGGCAAATAAACAAATTTTAGTACATCTATTTAAATATACTGGTTAAAATGCCTTGCCTTTGACTTACTTTTTGTTCAGTACGCCAGGAATAGAGTTCTAATTCAAGGATAAACCTTCAGGGTTAGGCTGGTAAATGAGTGCATTGACTGGAGGGAAAGACATAGGGTGCAGTGGAGCCTCTCATCAAAGTGGAGAACACATACTCAACCTCAAAGCGTTCAAGTCACGTATTTGTTGAAATGATTTTGTAGGCCATGCGAAATTTGTCACTGTTTCAGGAGGAACCTCTGTTCCTCTAACTTGTCAATAAGATCCCAGAGGAATTCTTTTGACTATCTGGAGTGAGTGAAATTGTTTTGTCTTAATGTGTTCATAGTCTTCATAGAAATGTCGATCTTGAGAAATGTTGTTACATACTTGTGAATCTCTCCAATTTAAAAATAAATTTGTTCAACATACTGATAAGTAATGTACATTTTACACCAACTGACAGAAAGGAAATAAGCCACTTTCTAGTAACTTTGTCAAAATCTATTTCTAGAGTATATATTTTTAAACATTCATTACTAAAATTTAGGATATTTTCAGCTTCATGTTCCTGGGAAATCCATAGGTTTTCTGTTTATTTGTTTTACTTTTGTTTTTGTTTATTTTTTTGGTTCAGCACTCTTTTGAGACTATATCTTTAAATACTGCACTGATAGGAGTTTCTTTGCCAAAAAGTCTTAAAAATAATGAATTCCACTATTTCTTTAATGCCCAAGCACACACATCTATTATTTTTCTCCCATATGAGTCCTATTGAAATTAGTCAAGGGCAATGAGTGAGCTAAATATAAACCCATTATTAAGAAAGACTGAAATTAAGACTTCTAACTATGGCTTAATACAAAAATATTCACAGGATAAGAAAACACATTGGGTTGATTCCTTTGGGCTAAAACAATATTCTTTGTTATAAGAGCAGAGGATATAGAGAAATAATCATATAAGTCTCATGTAAAAATAAATCCCTGTTAATGCTTATGTTGGACAAAATTGTGTTTTGGGGCACTAATGCTAAAGTATAATTTTTTTCCTCACCTCTAGATAAGATCTTTTAAATTTCTTAGCAGTTTGAGACAGGCTTATAGTGCACTAAAAAATCACCATTGACCTCCCTATTACTAAATCCAATAGATAGGATGCAGTTCTTACCTGACTTTGCTCACAGCAGTATTTGATGATATTGGGGTTTTTTGGTTGTTGTTTAAAAAAAAAAAAAAAAAAAAAAGTAAAACTTTTTTCCTGCTTAAAATGTCTGAATCCTAAGCTCTCATTTGTAACTTGCTCTCCTACCTCTCTGGCTTCTGTCACCATTAAGTTTTATGGCTCTCTTCTTTCTTACCCCTCTTTCAGTCCTGTTGTTCTTAAAGCTCTCTTCTGCTCTCCTCCTCTACATGGCTGGATGGCTACATCCATCTTCTAAGGCTCTCCAATAAAAATGTATTTGAAAGTGATCTGAGTTTCCTGTGAGCAATGAATCTAAGATTTAAAATATTTATTCTGAATTGAACTAGCACTACAACTATTAGTAGTAAATATTCCCTCGAAACAATATATGTTGGACATTTTGATAGTAAGTATCCAACTTAAAAATCAACAATTTATTGGGAACACATCCCTTAAATATATGGATGACATGGATTTTCTTTGTATAGATATAAAAGCTGAGATGCTTCATTTTCATAGATAACTGAATGGAATAGAAGAAATTTTATTAGTCCAAAGTCACTCATTTGAACTCCTGAGATACATGACAATAACCACATTGTGTCCTATCATTAAGAATTACTTTAAAGATTTGTGGTTGAGAGTTTGATTTGACTTCCTTCAATTTTGTTGAATGCAATAAATCAAAATCACCTGACCTGAAAAATAGCTTTTTGTCCATTACAGTCATTTAATTTTTCAGTTTCTTGGAGGTTATCCAAAAAATTTTTTTTACCAAGACTTATTCAATAATTTTATTGTTATGCCTTCATTGGGAGGCACATTGTTTATGCTTTGCCACTGGAAAGAACAACTTGTGCATTGTAGGACTTTTTTTTTTCTCCTTTATGAACAAAAGGTTATATATTCAGTCCTTATTTTAATACTCTGGATTATCTAGAAGGACCTTATGAAGTCATGCCACCCAGGTCAGCAATATGAACACTTAAGGATTACTATACCTTTAGCTGGATTTTTAATACAGTGTTGTGTTTGAGAAACATGACATTTATAAACCTGTTTTAACAGAATTAAAACATTATGTCAGCATGCAAAAGGGAGGGATTAAACGTAATGAAATAAAACAAATTTTCTAAAGTTAAGGACATTATGTCTTAAAGTGAAATTTGGGAACGTTTTTGTCCTACAAGTGTATGCACAAAGATTATTCCATTTTTGAAAATGAAATTTAGTCTAATTTGTTGAAATTAGCAGCCAAAAAAGAGAAGGCGTTGACCCACTGGTACATAAGGGCTTCAAAACCCTGTTAATGACTTCATATATTTAAAGTAAAATCCAAAATGTTCAGATTAAGCTAATCTATATTTAATATGCATTTAGTTCGAATGACTATAGAAGCAGAGAAGTGCTTGACAAGTAACAATGAGCAGTAAACTTTCATTTGAATGAGAAATGAAAATGGATTTATAGCTTCCAATACATCTCTTGGCAAACTTTAATGGAACTATATCTTAAATGAGTCTGAATAAATGTTCACATATATTTCATGCATTAACTAGCCTCTTATATAAGTTGTCTTTTATTTGAAAATGTAACATTGATCTATTGGAAATAAAAGTAGGATTATTAACTTTTTTCATGCTTTATATTATGCAAACCCTGTGTGGGATGTGTGGGAGATCTGATGTGTGGGATATCTCCCCAAGCATTTTCTTAATGAGAACACAGAAGAAGACCTGTTTCTCAGAGACTGGGGTATTTATTCCCTGCAGTACACCAGTCTCATTGTAAGATAGATGGGCAAGGCACAGAACCTTGCCATGGGTTTGTCACCAGGAGAAAATAATGTCCTGCTGGCTTCCATATTTCTTACAAATTCTTTCCCTTGAGAGGGATACATTTTTAGAAAGTCTAACATGAGAAGCGGCAAAGTTTTTATATGTTAATTGTCATTATTCCCTCTGCCCCACTGCACAATACATTGATAATGTAAAACGTCCTAGCACAGACCCTGATGCCCCAATTCTTCATCCAGCATCAGGTCTTAAAGAAAGGGTGCTTTCTTTAGCACATCAGTTTTATGAAAACAAATTTAGAGAATTAAGGATTTAAATATAAATCCATTAATATTTACCACGTGTTCATATGCTTTCAGAGTCTAAATATTCTGCCAGCAATACACAGATCAGGTTTGCAGACCGCTGAAATACATTACTTGCGGTTTATGAACACAGCCATCTCTTTCCCATGGCTGATAAAAGCACAGGCTGTTCTCTCAGCTTTTCAAAACAATCACTTCACCCTCTTAGCAAACATTTCTTCTCTGTGTGCAAACAGTCTTTTACCCTGGAGCAAGAGGACTGGGAGTGTTAGTGGATTTCATTTTCCTCAGTGTTCTCAATATTTTTTGCACATAAATTTGTATGTGGTTACCATACTGTACTATAATCATTTCTGTCTGTCTCTAAATTAGGTTCTGGACCCAATTACTGTGTGGGGTGTGTGTGTGTGTGTGTGTGTGTCTGTCTGTCTGTCAGGGGTAGCAGGGCAGGGTGGGGAGGGCTTCCCAAGCAATTATCTGGGTATCAGCTGAGTGTACTAAAATTCAACTCAACTATCTACCCAGAGATAGCACTAGAATCCACAGACCGAAGGCTCAATCCCACAAGGCTACCCCCACACCTCACTTGAAATGCCGGTTGCAAGCCCAGGTTGTCACCTGTGCTTCTGATTAATGAAATCAGAGGTTCCCAGAACCCCCTCCTTGGGTTCAATTAATGGGCTGAAGCAGCTCTCAGAACTTAGAGAAGTGTTTTACTTATTGGGTTATCAATTTATTACAAAAGGACATGATTCAGGAACAGCTAGATGAAAGAAATGTATAGGACAAGGTATGTGGGCAGGGGCGTGGAGCTTGTATGCCCTCTCCTGGTATCTCCACGTGTTCACCAACCTGGAAGCTTCTGAACCAGTTCTTTTGGATTTTTGTGGAGCCTTCATTACATAGGCAGGGTTGATTAAATCATTTGCCATTGATGATTGATCTGACCTCCAGCCTTTCTCCCTTCCTTAGAGGTGGTGGGGAGAAGGGTAGGACTGAAAGATCTAATCCTCTAATCCCTCAGCTCTACTGGCAACCAGCCTCCAGCCTTAGGTTCAAATGTCTCTATAACATAACAAAAAAAAAACACCTTAATTGCTCTCATCACTTAGGAAATTGCAAGGATTTTAGGAACCATGGGCGATGACCAAATATATATTACTTACTATAAATCACAGTATCAGTCACTTTCCTCCTTTAGATAGAGAAATTTTCTATTAGGGAAACTGAATAAAACATTCCTATCCCTGGTGCACAATGCTTGCGTTAATTTTGATGTTCAATAGATTAATAGTAACTGCATGAATAGTCATGACCACTAGCATAGCCTCTATAATTTGTTAAATTGATTATCAATAAAATAATCTCTTGCAAAGTATCCCAAGTATGGTTACCCAATTTTTGCCCAAAGGTATTCAGGTATAATTATGTTGCTACTTAGGTCACTTGATGGCTGTCTTCATTTAGGACCTAGCATGCATCAGTATAACTTCAGCAATGTGTCTGAGTTCTCCTATCTGGAGAAACAAAGTGTGCAGACTAGTGCTTTTTCATGGTACTTATATTTTCTTATATCCCTTTAAAAAATAATTATTTTAAGTGAACCTTACTTATTTCAAATATTCCAAATATGACATAGTTAACAACACTTAATTTTGGATAACTGCTTCTATGTCTTTTTTCAAATATCCCTTCTGAAATATAATATAGAAATGAAAACATTACCTTAGATGGGAAATGATCAGCCTAAAGCATATTGGTTACATGACCTCTGTAATGTTGAGTTGTTAATTCTAAGGCCAAATGACAAAAACTGAACTACTGTTACTTATTGCTTAAAATGCTATCACGTCTTAATTATATCATCTGTGCCTGTTCCCATGCCTTTTAGATTAAAAGGTTGGTGCCTTTTTAAAACCAAACTCTCCTTTGATCCACAAGGCCTAATAACTGTTGATCAACTATCGCTTCCTTTAGTTTTTCTCACTCTAGAATACCATGTCATAAGAATCATACGGGGTTTAGCCCTTTGAGTCTGGCTTCTTTCTTAGCATAATACATTTGAAATTCATCCTGTATTAGTAGTTTATATCTTCCTATTTTTGAAGGGCATTCCATTTTTAGTTTATGAATTTACCAGCCAAAGGAAATTTGAATTATTTCCAACTTTTGGTGATTATGAATAAAGCTGTTGTTATAAGCATCCACACATAGATGTTTCTGTGAACATAAATTTTACTGTGTTTGGGTAAATCCCTAGGAGTAGGATTGATGGCTTCTGTGAGTGGATATTCAGTTTCACAAGAAATATCAAGGCATTTTCCATTTTGCATTCCCATCAGTAATGTTTGAGAATTCTAGTTGTTCATTTGGAAAATTCTAGCTGTACAACAGCCTCACAAGCACTTGGTATTGTCAGGTTTTAATTTTACTAATTTTATTATAGTCATTCTAATATGTGATTAGTGGCATCTTACTTTCTTTTTTACGATTTTATTTTTAAGTAATTTCTACACCCAACGTAGGGTTCAAACCCACAACTCCAAGATCAAGAGCCACATGCTCAACTGACTGAGGCAGCAAGGCACCCGAAAATTTAGGTCTATGGTACGTAGATAGATGTCCATATATTTTTGCATTTGAAGGTCCAGTATCTAGGACCATATGTTAAAAACTATTTTATCACTGAATTACCTTGGTCAAAAATTGGCCTTTGTAAAAAAATCAATTACAACATACATGTGGGATTTATTTTGGACTCATTATTCTATTAAATTTATCTGTATGTTCATCCTTTTGCCAATATTACAGTGTCTTGATTACTATAACTTTAGGGTAACTAGTGAAAGGTGTTGATATTATTCCTCCATCTTTGGTCTTTATCAAAATTGTTTTGGTTATCCTAGATAGTTTGTTTTTTCATATAAATTTTCCCAACTTCTGCAAAAAAATTTTTGCTAGGATTTTTTTTTTTTTGCTGTGATTGCATTACATCCTTTTGGGAAGAAATTATAATATTAGGTGTTCACAGTACATATCACATATTTAGGTCTCCTTTGTTTTCTTAACATCAGTGTTTTGCAATGAACAGCATATACATTTTACTAGGAATGTATTAGATTAATATCAAAGTATTTCACATTTTTCTGTACTATTATAAAAAGCATTTTCACCATTTCTAATTGTTCACTGCTGGTATGTAAAAATACAGTTGATTCTGTATATTGACTTTACATTTTACTATCTTGTGAAAACCACTAATTAATTCTAATAGCTTTTTTTGTAGATTTATTGGAATTATCTACATAAGCAATCATATCATCTCTCATTAGAGATTTATATCTGCCTTTTATTTCTTTTTACCATGCCTCTTTGCATTGACTAGACCCTCAGTAAAATCCAGATTGAGTTTTATTGAGGATAAAGAAGACACTTTTAATCTTGGAGCCCTGGATTTTCTGTTCAAAGACTCGGTCTTGGATATCCTTTGATGACAGGCTGTTTTTAGAGAAGTTTCTGTTATTATGTGTGCCCGTCAAACTTTTTTGTTCCTTCTACCCACTTCCTCTGATATTTGCTATTCACAAGGCTGGACAGAAACCTTGGATAATGCAGCAAAAAGTTCTTAAAAGCAAAACATGACAGTTTCCATTTAAAATTGATAAACACCAAAGGTACCAACCCCACTCATTCATCTCATTTCAGTGCAGGGTGATTTAACCACTGACCTTAACCTTTTGTACAAAGAAGAAACAATTGGAATATTATCCAAAAATGTTTATATTTGAAATAACATTGAAATGCATTCTGTGGGGAAAATAGTCTGTCAGAGCTCTGGCAAGGGCAAGGCCTCCATGAATGGGAACTGTCAATACTCTGCCTTCAGCGACATTACTGAGTGTGACATTTGAAATAAATTTAGCAAAAGAAAAATAATGATAGGGTGTTTGAAGAGACTTTGTACTGTGTGTCTAAAAGGCTTTCAAGAACTCTGAACAGTGTATAGGCTTTTTTTATAATGTATATTATCAGATACACTTAAAAGTATCCTGAATTGATTAGTGAATTAGTTATTATAGACCTCTTATATAGCTTTTTTTTCTTTGTCCTGATATCCATATAAAAGCTGAGTATCAAAATGCTTTCAAGATCTATCAAACATCCACACATTTATTTCCCTCAAAAGTAAAGCAAAATAGAAAAATTTCAAAGTATAAAATGGCAAAATTGAAAAATGGAACTACTTGAGCAGTTCCTCATACATAAAACCATATTTATTTAAATCATATATTTTAAAATAAATTCCTTATTTTGGGATAATTTTAACTTAGCAGAAAATTTGTAAAGATCATATAGCTGAAACTACACTTAAGCTAGTTTCTCTTCATGTTACTGTATTCTATAACCATGGGACACTTGTCCAGATTAAGAAATTAATATCAGTCCATTACAATTAACTAAGGACTAAATTTGGATTTCAACAGTTTTTCCACCAACAACTTTTCTCTGTTCTGGGATTCAATCCAAGGTACCACATCACACTTAGTTGTCGTGTCTCCTCAGTCTCCTCTGATTAGTGACAATTTCTCAGAATATCCTTGTTTTTCATGACCTTAACAGTTTTGGAGTCAAGCAAGTTTCCTTGTTTTTATGAGTTTGACAGTTTAAGGAGTCAAGATCATCAAATGTGCCTCAATTTGGAATTGGCTGGTGTCTGTTGCGTGAGTGGACTGGGTTTTATGAGTTTTGGGGAAGAGACAGAGTGTTCTTCTCACATCAGGATAGGAGATACAAGACATCACTGATGATGTTATACTTAGTCACTTGGTTGAGGTAGTGTCTCCTACTTTTCTCCACTATGAAGTTAATACTTTCCCTTTTCTTATTTTGTTTTTGGAAGCAAATAACTAATTACAACCTATAAAGCACTTTTAAAATATGAGTATCTTGAATATTTGAAGAATTTCACTAGTATTGGGCAGAAAGTTCAGTGTATTCCTACTATCTTCATATGAAAAAGGAGAGCAAAGACACCTCCAGGATTCCTGAAATTTAAGATGTTGAAACCAAAGTTGAACTAGAATTTCAACTGTGTGACTTCTCTTTGTCATTGTTAATTTCTCAGGCGTTTGCCACACTTCTGATGAGTTGAGTTTACTAAAATTCAGGAACTCTTAAGAGTTCTAGGATTGAACACTCAACATCCTTGTCTAACAAAGTGTTATACCATAAACTAAATAAATGAATAATTTTATCATTCATTTATTCACTTAAAGCCATACAAGCCTATCATACGAATAGTCTTGTAAATAAATCTGTCTGATGAGTAAATGGAAAAAAAATAGATGAACATTCTCTATTGTAAAAGAATACATATGTTTTTATTAGAACATATGTTTCAAGAATAAAAAGTGTATTTAAAAGTTTGAGTGGCCTATGCAAGATACTTCCATGGCTAAGTTTGCTTCCTCAATATTCTCTGAAAATTTGGTAAAAAAACAAAAAACAAAAAACTATTTTCTGAGAATATGGTAAAGAAAATTACTAAAGCTTTATCAAAGTTATTGTGTGTATTTTCCCATTGTAAATCATCATGATTTATTACACAGGAAGGACTAATAATAATTCATTAGTTTAATTATTTGATATTATATCCCATATCATAATCTTCTTAGGAAAACTTATTTATAATTTAAGTGTGTGATTAAAATAATTGGTTAATAGGATTGGGTAGGATACATTAATGATCTACAAGGTTTCTTGACTCGGGATTCTAGTAACATCACAAAAGGAATACTATAAGCTAACTGATTGCAATAATAATACATGTGACTAATGATAGATCTCATTTGTTTCAGTAGTTCTACCAGTAGTGTTTGTTCACAGCATTGGACTACAACTATTCGAATAAAAATCAATGCCATTCTTTAATCAAGTAATAACATGAATATCAAAGAAAACGCTTCCAGAGGCTTTGCAATCATTGGTTTCTTTGAAAATTAGATATTAAAATTCCAAAAATATTGCTGTAATATAGTCTAGTGCTTGATTAAATGGCCAATAATGTGTGCTGGGAGGGAGAAGTCATGGTCTATCAACACACTCTACTGTATTCATATCTCATCAAAATATCATGGTATGGCTGTAGGTCATTATGAGAGGGAAAGATGGTCAAGGTTCTGTTCAGTTTATACTCTCCTTTTCTGAAAACACTCTCCTCTTAAAATAACAGGTGAATTCCTGCTGTCAAGCTAATTGACCAAATCAGTAAATATCAATCCATAGTCTAGGCTAAGATAACTATATGTTTCCTCTGGGAATTTAGTATTTGGACCCAAAGATTAGATCATTTGTTGGTCAATTCAATAAGAAGGTGATGTAAAAGTAAGACTAAGTCAACCATACTGGTCTGAGAGGACTTTTTTTTTTTTTAAAGATTTTATTTATTTATCTGACAGACAGACATCACAAGTAGGCAGAGAGGCAGGCAGAGAGAGAGGAGGAAGCAGGCTCCCCGCTGAACAGAGAGCCCGACACGGGGCTCAATCCCAGGACCCTGGGACCATGACCTGAGCCGAAGGCAGAGACCTAACCCACTGAGCCACTCAAGCGCCCCCTGAGAGGACTTTTTGCTGGAGCTTGAAGACCAGAGAAATCACCTCCTCTGAGACTAGAGACTGAATCCAATCCACTGAAAGAAGCAGAGGTGAAAGAAATCCCAAGAGTGAGAGAAGACACACAACATAAATGCTGCTATTCCTGGTGGTTTTTATTCCCTATTAAAATCTGCTAAGGAACATGTCAGCCCTTCCCTTAGAGTCCTTGATATATCCATGTAACCTTCTAAAAATTCTTCCCTTTTTTTTTTTGTTTTTTGTTTTGTCCTTTGCTACTAAACTAATTATGTTTTGGCCTGTTCTTTGCTACTAAAAAATTACTGCCTGAATAGAGAAAAATGGATTAATTCATTTATCAAACAATGGAAATTGTATAAATCAGAGGGCAAGAAGAGCAGTAAAGTGTGCTAACCATACCCTAATGGCTGAAAGGCTTTCACATGTTGCTCTAGATTCGAAGAAATAATAAATAAATTTGAATCAGGAGATGGAAGTTCTAGTTAGAGAAATAAATCTAGGCTACCAGTCTTATCCTAACCTGAGTCTTGAAGTAACTAGGGTAAAGAAGGTTGAATGGCCGCTTTAGCAGAATATAGTAAAAAGTTCAATTAAGCCAAGGAAGGGCATGAAACATTTGATGAACTGAATAAAAATGGCAGAAAAGTAAATCTTGGGAAGGTAGGAAGCAAGCGCTAGAGGAAGACAATGTGCTGTGTCCTTCATAAAGTAAGAGATGCTGGGTTTTTCCCACCATCATATATTTTCAGTATTGAACTACGTGAGTATTAATCTAGTTGACTCCATTATTTTGTTAGTTAATGCTGAATTGAATTCTCTATAAAAATTTCTTTCTTTAAAAAAATGTATTGTACATCTCTATCAAAATGCTGTCTGGTATCTTCTTAGCATTTCACAAATGCAAATAAGAGTTAGAATGGTTGTAGAATTTTGCACACTAGGTGGTATTTGTAACTGTGTGAAAAACCATGACTATTTTAGGTATAACAAAATTTGCCTTTGACCTTTTGAATATTTTACCACATCCTTGCTCTTTTCAAAAGAAACTAAAAAAATGACCACCCATTTTTAATTCCAAGTTTGAGGCATATTCTTATACGTTCAACCCATTCTTGTTAGGGCAAACTTAAAATCTTGTGTGTTCTGAACTGCTAGTCACTGCAGTAACCAAGACTATCGTACCATGGCATTTTTCTTGAATTTAGGCCATCTCCCAAATCAGTTTTAGGAAAACAAGCAGTTCAATGTGAATGGTATTTCCTTTTCTAGATTTTTCCTTTAAAACAAAGCTATTTTGTTAGGGGAATAAGTTCCAGTTTATGAGAAAATATCTGCTAATTATTTTAAATTAGACACAATTACATTTGTTTTGTTAATAGAACAGATTGATTTTTGAAATTGTGTTAAAAATTACAGCAGCAGTGAATTTTTGTCATAGATAGCCTATCTATGACAAAATAGATAGCTAGGCTATCTAGATAGCCTATCTATGACAAAATAGATAGCTAGACTATCTAGATAGCCTAGCCTCCTAATATAGTGATTAGGAAGACATACCAGGACACACTGCTCTAGGTTAGGATTTCAGCTTCATTTCTTACCTGGTGTTAGAGACATTCCCTTCTCCATCTCCAGTTTTCTTCACTGTTAAAATGTGGTAATATTACCAACTTCATGGGCTTAAGTGAATTACTTTCAATAGAAATTTGAAACAGCACTGGGAATCCTGTAAGAGCCATAACAGTATTACTGTACACACACACACACACACACACACACACACACACACACACACATAAGTGTGGGTGTTAGCTATTAACGTAGAAAGTGTTATAAAACTTTAGGAATTAAGGGGCACCTGGGTGGCTTAATTGGTAAAGCATTATATTTGGCTCTTGAGGCTCAGATCATGACTCTGGAGTTCTGGGATTGCCCCCCCACCCCCCTAACCTTGGGCTCTGTGCTCAGTGGGGAGTCTGCTTCTTCCTCTCCCTCTGCCCCTTCCCCCACTCATGCACACACACACACACACACACACACACACACACACACAGTCTCTCTTTCTCTCAAAGAAATACAATCTTAAAAAAAAAATAAAACTTTAGGAATCAAAAGTATAATGCTGTATAAATCTAAGGAAGTAAGTATAAATGTAAGAAAGGAAGGAAACCAAGTTTTGAGCGCTTAGCTTGTGTAAAGCATGTATGTTACATTGTTTAATCTTCAGAGCAGTCTTTTGTGGCATGATGACCTCATTTAACAAATTAGAAAACTCTGGCTAAATGTTTAAGTATTTTTCTCAAGGTCTCATGGTGGTAAGTGCCCTTAGATAGAATTCAAATTACAATCTAAAATATACCAAAATAGATACTCTTTGCACTTTGCCACATTAACAAACCTTTGTTGTATAAAATGAAACATTTTAAAATGGGATTTATTGAATGTTAGGTAAAATATCATAGGGTTTATTGTTCAGCTTCTGTTCCATTCCTGTATTTTTATAGTACTGGAGGTACTCACAGGGAGTAAATATTTCCTTCCTAAATATTTCCTTCCTATTCTCTAGTAAATCTACAAACAGAGCCACATTGCTCATTTTCCCTCAGACCTATTCAGTAGTCCCCCTCACAACTTTATCTGAGGTTTTGCTTCCTATACTTTGGAGTTACCTGCAGTTACAGTTGACTGTTGTCTGGAAGCAGATTCTTCTCGCCTATCTTCAGAAGGTCAATAGTAGCTTAACACTGTGTCACAATGCCTACATCATTCACCTCACTTCATCTGATCATGTAAAAATTTTATCATCTCACATTATCACAAGAAAAACGGGGAGTACAGTACAATAAGGTATTTTGAGGAAGAGACCTTTCACATCACTTCTATTATAGCATTTTTTTATAGTTCTGTTTTATTATTGTTAATCTCTTACTGTGCCTAAATTATAAATTAAAATTTACCATAGGTATGTATGTATAGAAAAAAAAACATAGTGTGTATGGGGTTTAGTGCCATCTGTAGTTTCAGGCATTTGGGAGTCTTGGAATGAATCCCCCCCTCCAAGAATAATGGGGACTATTGTAGTCCAACCGTGTCATGGATAGAAATATTGAAAAATCCTTGCGTTCCTGCTTCATTGTCGCCTATGGTGTAAAACAGAAACACTAATACAGAATACTAGTATTTATTAGAAATATGAGTATTTCATTTCACCATGACATAGTGTCTTTCTCTACCCTGTGAATCTGGGTGTGGTCATGTGGCTGTTGTGATCAACATTAGCAAACATGATCCAGGTAGAGCAATGAAAAATATCTGTAAGTTGGAGCTTCACTTGTATGGCTGCTGAGAACATTGCTTCTACCATGTATATAAGACTGGACTCATCTCCTGGAGGTTAAGAGACTGCAGGAGGGAGACCATCTCAGCCACCCTAGCTGGGGTCTCACAGACAGCAACATGCCAACCAGGACTTGTGTGTAAGGCCATTCTAGACCAAACCTGTCCAGACTAGAGGAAATGTCAACTTAATCCTTGAATTGTGAGAAATAATAAATATTTGTTGGTTTAGGCACTAAATTTTGGAGTGGTTTGTCATACAGCAAAGTTTTTCTGATATATTCAACATGTGTTGGACATGCTTGTCACTTTGAGGGGGTTCAGAGATAAGTAAGTCTTTGTTACTACCTTGTTACTGCTCTTAAGGAGGTTTTAGTTGAGGGAGCCTGGGTGGCTCAGTGGGTTAAGCCTCTGCCTTTGGCTCAGGTCATGATCTCAGGGTCGTGGGATGGAGCCCCGCATCAGGCTCTCTGCTCAGCAGCCTGCTTCCCCCCTCTCTCTGCCTGCCTCTCTGCCTACTTGTGATCTCTGCCTGTCATATAAATAAATAAAATCTTAAAAAAAAAGAAAAGAAAAGGAGGTTTTAGTTGAAAGAGGAAGTCAAGATAAAAATGTCATAAAATCTCGTAAAAACAAATGATTGAATAGCATTGTATCCTAATATTGGGAAAGATATCACAATAAAACAACTAAAATTCATCTTAGAGGTGGGGAGCTATGGAAATGTACACTTCCAATCAATCTCAAAGTGAATGTAAAGAAAGGAGAATGTTTTCAGAGAACTTTGGAACTAAATTTCAGGGGCATGAGCAACATTAATTCTCAAAACTCTGTAGATGAGAAAATGGAATCAGGGTAGTCATGGCTCATTTCTGTATATGGGTGCCTTTTGATTGCTGCCTTTGGATTAAAGAAGAACTCCTTTTCTTTTTTCTTACTCCCCAGCCTTCCTCGGAAACCGTACGCTCTACCCACCCAAACACTCTACCCAGCCCATGCTATCCACTGTGGTATTCAAAAAGCAAGACTATTTGGTGATGGAGGGGATTGGGTGAAGGAGCGGCAACTCACCACCTCAGAGTGCTACTGATAGATGTGCTGGGTCCTAACAGAGACTAAGTCTCTGAGGCTGCCCTTCAAGGCAAATGCTGAAGAACAGGTAGAAGTGGTCACCTGGGACAAATTTTAGATCCTTCCCAGATACTGGGAGGCAATGGTCACGAGGATGTGTAGTGCAACAGCACATCTGGGGCTGCTGAGGCGTTGGACCTTGGCAGTCCAGGCCAGAAGTGAGGGTCACTCTCCTGGGCCCTGAGTGCTCAGGGAAAGCTGTAGGTTTTGCCCCAGGGCAAGCTCACTTTACTCTTCCTTTCTGGCTTAGGATGGTCTCTCTTACACACAGTGTTTGGACCACACCTGGCCTGATTTCTGGGGCAGCTGGCCCTTCACTATGAGTGGGGGAGTATAGAAGAGTCCACAAGCTTTGGGGATTTTGTGATAGCTGGTGTGAGCCAAACTCCTAACGGAAAGTCTGAGAGGTGGGATCCCGGGCGCATAGCGTCCAGGTGTTTTTCATCCGCGGACTTCCCGGCGAGCCTCCTCCATCTCCTGAGATCCCGCGAGATGAGGCTTCAGAGCGTGCCTCACGCCTGAGTCCGCCATTCTCTGAGCTGCCCCTGAAGCGCGCCGCGTGCAGGCCTGTCCTCTCCCTTCAAAAGCCAAGAACGATTATTTTTCTACTAACTCAGCCCTTCATTCTCCTTATTTATTCGTTCATCCTATTCAAAGCCCTTATCATACATTATAAGTTTTTAGTTGACCTGGTTCCTGCTCTCAGCAACTTCATCTCTCTCATTGCTCTGTGTCTGAGCGGGGTGCTTGGAAACGCTGTTTTCTCTGCGTGGATATTCTCCGAGCCTTCTCTGCTTGGCCGGCTCCCAGAGGCTGCTGTACCGTGGAGCTGATGATGCAGAACATTCAGGGTCTTGCACACACCCAGGGTTCCTTCACAGAGTTGTGTGTGCCTAAGCTTGGATTCACATTTTTGTCTTTTTCCTGAAAAAGTCTTCAAGAATTGGCGAGGACAGTATCTGCCACTACTTTTTCTGCTGACCCTTTGGGCCTCAGTCTGCTAGAGGTAAGAAGCGACCTGGCCAGTCCCTGGCAGGGTTGGGGTAAACATGGCAATTAAAGGTAGGCGTATGTGAAGGGGAGATTCACTGGTCCCCGCTGCGGGGATTTGGCCACTTTCTCGGTGCTGTAAATGTACAACTATTCATTTTATTGTTTGGTAATATTTTCATTTGAAATGAAATCATTGTGACAGCAGTAAGTTTAAAAAACTAAAGCACATATTTAATGGAAAAAATACATTTCTGTTATTCAAGGTTGTTGATATTCTGTTTAACTTAAAATGTTGGTGAACATTTACCATTCATCAAGGGCACCAAAATGGTAGCATTGGTATCTATATTGATGATGTGGAAATCAGAGGACACTAATCTGCTTTGCTGCCTCATGTTAAAACTTCCTAATTATTTTAGGACTGTGACCAAAGACAATGATTTAACACATGTAGCTGCAAATGTCAGTTTGCATATCACGTTAGTAACATGACTTTGATTAAATCACTCTTCATCAATACTTTTGCTCCTTATGACTTCATATTTTCTTGTGTAAGTACATAGAGTGAACTGATGGCTCTTAATACATTAACAAAAAGAGGTTGCTCAATGATGCTCCATGATGACAACTTTCATGTCACTATCATCAGTTCCTTGAAATAGAAACCAGTTAATCTTAACTATGATTCCATTTTTCCCTCCAAGTAATGGAAGAAGGAAAGCTTTCACAGGTTAATTCTGTCAAAAGTAATGTTGAGAGAGGTTATCCGTTGTTTCAGTAGTTAAAATGAAGTCAAAATGATTTATTTTGTGCTGCCAATACATAAATACAGATTTTGGGGGGGTGCCTGGGTGGCTCAGTAGGTTAAGCCTCTGCTTTCAGCTCAGGTCATGATCTCAGGGTCCTGGGATCCAGCCCCGCATCGGGCTCTCTGCTCAGCAGGGAGCTTGCTTCCTCCTCTCAGTCTCTGCCTGCCTCTCTGCCTACTTGTGATCTCTCTCTGTCGAATAAATAAATAAAATCTTAAAAAAAATACAGATTTTGGTAGTTCAGAGCATCATAGTAAAAAAAATGTTCTTAACAAATTATTGTACAAAAATGAACTCATAAGTAATTGAGGTGCATATGCATCCAAACAAGCTGAAATGTATTACCAATATACACAGATACAAAAAATTAAAATCTATAAATGACATTGTATATAGTAAATGGACTCCCAAGTTCTTTCCTAATGAAGCCATGTTGCATAAGAACAAATACTTTATCGTGAATGTCTTTCTTTGCTATCCATCAGCAGAGAGATTTTATTAGTGCTGAACATTTGGAGAACATTTTAATCTAAATGTTTTACAATAGTATAGACCATCGCTGGAAAATAAATTTTTTTTTAAATCAGTTAAAAATCTTTAGTAAAAGTATTCAACAGATGGAGCACCAAAAAACTTAAGCTTTAATCAAATTGAGTTTTTGAAAACAAAGTTTCTGGAGAGGCATTGAAATTTATCCCTGCAAAAGCAAGTGATGAACTAAAGAAATGGAATGATGAGAAATTCAAATGACGTATGGGATGAATTTTGAAATTCTGTAACTGTGCTTTGGACTATCTCCACTTATGAGAAGAATCTTTGAAGTTCTATTTGTAGCTTAAATTGATATTACATACTGGAATGGGTTGAAATTTAGAAGGCCTATGATTAAATAAAAAGGCTCTGATTCTTGAACATCTTAATTTAGTGAAACATTAAAAAAACAAATCGGAGGAGGGAATTTTTCTTTTTTCCTTCTTTCTCCTTTCCTTCCCCTTCATTTTCCCCTTTCCTTTCCTTTCTTTTCTTTTGTCTGTCTTCCCACCCCTAGATATATTTTATGTTAACCAGCCTAATTCTACTTCAGGTTACCAAGAGTAGATAACACAGAGACGAATAAAATTCTTGCCTCTGATTTTTACTGACCCAAGGCTTTTTTTTTTTTTTTAAGATTTTATTTATTTGTAGAGAGAGGGAGCCTACTTACATGAGAGAGAGTGGGGGAGGAGGGTTGGCGAGGGAGAGGGAGAGACTCCCAAGCGGACCCAGCACTGAGCATGTAGTCAATGCAGGGCTCGATCTTACCACCCCGAAATCAAGACCTGAGCTGAAATCAAGAGTCAGATGCTTAACTGACTTAGCCACCCAGGTGCTCCTGACCTAAGGCTTACATTCATGAAATGAATTTATTTGGAAGTAAAAGCATTTGAAAAATTATATGAAATTATTTTAGTATCTCCTTTCAATCTCAAAACTCCTGATGTAGATGATAAATTATATGGTCACTCCATATATAAGTTACTAGAATATTGCCTCGGTAACCCCCTAAGGTGATATGAGTGTATCTTGAAGGCAATGACCTAAGACACTGGAAATAGAAAAGTGAATAAAAACTCTGTCTTTTTTCAGTAGCTCACAGTCTAATGAAATAAAAAAAAATACTCGTAATTTAGTGTTATTGGTTCTATGTTGGAGATATACACAAGGCAGGCAATAAGCTAGAATGACTGGAGTGAGTACTGGAAATAATATTGGCAACTTGATTATACAGTGGAATGTAGAGCTTTTAGAAAGTTGACCATCCTGCAGTGTATTTCTGAAAGAAGGTGTTCTGTGGTGTCAGAGAAAAATTGTCCTGAATGTTGGTGAGGCAGGGGAAATAGGTCAATGTGATTAGATCATCTGTGTTTGCTAGTTGGCATTTATGAGGTTAGGCTCCTATTCTCCCATTGAGGCTGCCAGGTAGGGGGGCTCAGCCTGTATCTTGAGGATTTTGTTTCAAAGCAATAGCTCTCAGGACCTTGAGAAAGACTTCCTGGGTTGTTAAAGTGTCAAGAAGCTGGGAGAAGATTTACGTTTCAGAGGGACAGACTAAAAATTTGTAATTCCAAGTTTTCAAAAGTACATGGTCTCAGTGAAGAAGAAACTTGCCTGAAGTTTAGTCGAACAGTAGAACATTAAGGCTGTCTTAGAAAGTGGACCTGAGTATCACTGTGTGTCTGGCTCTCAAAGGAACACAAGGAAAACTCACTTTTCTAGATTCATTCCTTAAGTGCTTTTCGCAGCTGGGGCAGTTTATTCTTGTCTGCAGGATAGATCGTGATGAGGTTTTTTGGGGTTTCAAGTAAACTTGTTTGAAACAACTTCTTTTTGAAAGGAAGTGAACTTGTTTTACTTTCTCCCTGATAAAATTGGAATATTGGCATTTCCCCTGCGGGGTTGTTAGGATGATTGGGGATTATGTATGTTAAAGTTTTGAAACCATAGTAAGTGCCCAATGAGCAGTTATTTTTGATATGAAAGCTTCAAGTAGAGTGTGGTTATCAGAAGGGTGTGCTGTTTCTTACCTGCAAGGAAATAATGAGTACGTCCACAGGATCTTTGAGCTCAGATGTAGTAGATGAATTTCTATATTCTTTTCTTCTTGCTTAATAGAAAAAAGTATTTTTGGCCATTTAAAGCCTGGTCGCAGGACTTTAAGATTAAGTATGAATAAATAAATACTTCTCATACTTTTGTAGTCATCTTGGGAATAGGCTCTTCCCCTTGGACAGATGGTTTCCAGGGTTCCTTTGCTAGAGAAGATCTTACCATTTCACGCATTAAACTCAATGAATGTGTACTTTTCTACAAATAGGATGACAGTGAGAGGATCTAACATCTGGTTTACAGGAGATGGTGGCATACAGTAGCTCCAAACTAAATTTAATCTATCCACTAAATCTTAGCTATGTTCCAGGGGAAGTGTGACTAAAACCATTGCCTTAGTTTTGTTCCCAAGGTTTAGACGTCCAATAAAGATGCCAAAAATGTTTTAGTATTTATATTTGATGTTTTGAAAGCAAACCACATTTACTAATGATATTTTAACATCTTTACCAATTGCCTTCAGTATGTCAAGAATGTAACCTTTTAATAATTATTTTTCTTTAGAAAGTGTTTTGTTCTACTTTAACTATTGAATAAGGAATAAAGTAGATAAGAATAAAATGAGATGCTGTAGTATTCCAGTCATACTCCTTGCTTTTCTTGCTGTGTGATTTTGCTCAAGTTCTTGAACTTGTTTCACTTTCTCCCTGATAAAATTGGAATGTTGGCATTTCCCCTGTGGGGTTGTTAGAATGACTGGAGATGGGTATGTTAAGGTTTTGAAACCATAGTAAGTGCCCAATGATCAGTTATTTTTTATATGAAAACTTCAGGTACAGTGTGGTTATCAGAAGGGTGTGCTGTTTCTTACCTGCAAGGCAATAATGAATATGTCCACAGGATCTTTGAGCTCAGATATAGTAGATGAATTTCTGTATTCTTTTCCTCTTGCTTAATAGAAAAAAGTATTTGAAGATGCTAGTACCAAATGATTACATAATACTTGTTTGTGAGTGGTGGGATCAGATCCCTGGTTCCTGAACTCTAAATCCAGAACCTTTTCAAGGGAATCCAAAGAGATGGTGTCTGTCTCTTTCAGGATTAAGTGGCACTAATCCTTGGCTAAAGTTTTGGTATGTGGTGTCATAGTTTGAATAGCCACCAGTGAGGATATTAGGGTAACTCGAGATGATTCATTCA
This sequence comes from Martes martes, assembly GCF_963455335.1. NCBI lineage: Eukaryota > Metazoa > Chordata > Mammalia > Carnivora > Mustelidae > Martes > Martes martes. Next base: position 97,746,998 of record NC_137892.1, on the reverse strand, counting down.
TTCATGTGTGCTTGCATTCATTCATTCAAAAATTATGTATTGAGTCCCTGCTCTCTAAACAACACTGCGACAGGTGTCAGGAATAGGCTGTAGCATCACTCTTACTAAGTCCTGTTGGTACCAGGATATCGTTTAAGAACTTTATTTTTTACCCATTTACTTCTCACTGCTTCTCAAGAAAATTGAGACAGAGATTAACTCACTCGTGGTAATGTCAGCTAGCAAAGCCAGAATCCAAGTGTTCTGGCTTTAAAGAACCATGCTTGTGAGCACCATTCAGTACAGTTTCTTCTCAATAATAAGCAAAATAGACATGGTACTTGGCTTTCACTAGTGGTGGTAAAGGAAATTAATCAAATATTCACAGTGAACATATGATTGTGAAATAACATGGGGCATGTCCAGCAGTAGGAACATTATGTAGAGAGATCCTGACCTATGAAGGAACATAAAGGGTATGAGAAATTGGATGAAGGCCAGAGTGAATAGGACACAGAGAACTAGAGGAGAAATGGTCTTAAATATTGCCAGAGAGGTAAGGCTCTTTGGCGTCAGGCAGAGGCAGACCTGTGTGCCAGTTCTGGCCTTGCCACTCTTTGGCTGTGTACTTTGGGTTAGGGACTTAACCTCTCTGAGCTTGTTCTTTATCTGAGAAATAATCATAGAATCTCCCTCACAAAGTTGCTGAAAGCAACAAATGAAATACTTCATGTTTAGCACTAAGCATAATGCCTGGTACATATGATATTTAAATAAAGTTTAGTTGTCATAATTAATCTTAAATACTAAAAATATTTAAAATTTAAGTTCCTCTTACTGAATCTAATTGTTTTCCATAGCTTGATTTGATGTTCTGTAGTTCATACCCTTTCTTTATTTTCTTTTTTTCTGCAAGAGAGAGATCACGTGGGTGAGGGGAGGGGCAGAGGAAGGAGGAGAAAGAATCTTAAGCAGGCTTCATGCTAAGCATGGATCCTGATGCAGGGCTCAATCTCAGCACCCTGAGATCATGACCTGAGCCAAAATCAGGAGTCAGAGGCTTAACTGACTGAGCCACCTAGGTGCCCCTGTAGTTTATATTCTTAATATTCATGGAGTAAGATGTGAGCTGAACTGTTCTGCTTTTTTTAGCAGACTTTGGGCTAGAAAAAAATTTTCAAGATAGTCTATAATAAAAAAGGCCAGTTGTCATGAAAACCCTTTGTAATCAACTCCATCACCTTCACTGTGTACACACATGCCCAGGTGTATGTGTGTGTGTGCATGCACACATGGATAGTGTGGACATCCTTCTGTATATACTCCCAATTGGACCACAACAGTAAATATGACATAATCCAGGTCACCCATATTATTACCTCGAGCACAGTTGTGTTGAAACCCCACATCACTGACTTTACTGCTGTAGAGTGGCTTAAGAAACCCATGGAGAACTAGACAGATGAATGAATTTCTAAATTTAGTCTCAGTGATTATTCCTACCAGTGACCATCATTCTAAAGAATGCTGTGGGTTAGTGCACTGGATTGCCAAAGTAAGTGGCAGAGTTCTTCCTTACACAAGACTGAGGTAGTCGGGATTCTTAAAAACTCAGTGGCAATAAAATTCTTATCTGTTTGTTCTATGTGAATAGAAGAAAGGAGAATTTTTCTTATGATGAAGAGGAGGGTAGCAATTATGCTAGATTCACCTCTCAAGAAGACAAGTGGCCCAAGTTGACCCAATGGCAGAGGTAGTACAAACCTAATGGGCAACCCTGATCAACAGGCTTTTTTCAGTGGATGGAAAAATAAGATGACTTTCTGTATACGTTTTGATCTTATGGGCTCTTCGTTAATGAATGCCTTAAGAATTTATTGGTAGTCAGCACAAAGCAAGAATATGCAGAAGCAGCCAACTAAGTAGGTAAGGAGGGAATCTGAGGAAATAGAGTATTCATAGGGAAGGGGGGAGTGCTAGCAAACAGGGCACCTGGGAAAATGCCTTAACAAGATTTGGCCCAGAGCCGTGTTATTAAAAAAAATTTTAGGTGCCTCCTTGGGCAAAAGTTCCCTTGTTCCCTGTTTCCTACAGTCAGCTTGGCTGGGCCACTCATGAGACGGATGTCATTTGAACAATCATTTCATCTGAAGAACAACCAGGAGTGCTATGAAAAAAAAAACACCCATATATATTAATCATCTGTAATTGAGTGTCCACTCTAATTAACAAGCTCTGCAAGTTCAAGACCTTCACAGTGCCATCAGGAAGATTTGCATGTGGCTAATGCCTTTTGTGTCCCTGTCTGCTCTCTATGTCATGGGTTCAGCATGTAGCTGCTCATGTCTGCTTTATGTCTCTATGCTACCAGTCAAGTCATGAGAGAGAACATAGGGAACAGCTGATTTCGTGGCCCCAAGTTCTTGAGTTTGATCAGTAATTGCTCCAGATACGAGCAAGATGAAGTTTGTATTTGGAATAACCAACCGGGAACTTGATGTAGTAATTTTAAATAGTAAACAATTATGTGGACCTTTGACATAGTTCCAGTGAAAGTGTACTGTCTTTTATTTTGTTTTAAGGGGAAAACTTTCTTCCCATATGTTTTTGGAAATTTCTGTTTATTGTGTTTAACCCTCCAAATTGTCTATAATGTGAAGTAAGTTTTTGCCATTATTATTATCAGTAGAGTATGAAAAAGTTGATATAGAGGAGTTTTTATTTATTTATTTTTAAAATTTCTAATTATATTATGTTGATCACCATATAGTACTTCTTTAGTTTCCAATGTAGTGCTCCATGATTCATTGTTTGCACATAACACCCAGTGCTCCTTGCAATATCTGCCTTCCTTAATACCCATCATGGGGCTAACTCATCCCCCCACTCCCCTCTCCTCTGAAACCCTCAGTTTGTTTCCCAGAGTCCATAGTCTCTCCTGGTGCATCTCCCCCTCTGATTCCCACCCTTCATTTCCCCCTTCCTTTTCTTAATGTCTTCGATGCTGTTCCTTATGTTCCACATATAAGTGAAACCATATGATAACTGTATTTCTCTGCTTGACTTATTTCACTGAGCATAATCCCCTCCAGTTCCATTCATGTCGACGCAAATGGTGGGTATTCATCCTTTCTGATGGTTGAGTAATATTCCATAATATATATGGAACACATCTTCTTTATCCATTAGTCTGTTGAAGGGCATCTCGCCTCCTTCCACAGTTTGGCTGTTGTGGTTTTTAGTAGCTAATTGCTTTGTATAACTATAATCTTTGCTTTGATAATATTTGATGTACCATTAAATTGAAGATAATGGACATTCTTGTTTTTAAAAGGGGCTGTAAGTCTATTGACGATTTGAACTTCATTCTTTCTGAAATGTGTTCTTACTGATTAATTCAATTTTGAATCAAAGTAATTTATCACTTTTATAAATTAAGTGACTTTCTCTTTCCTCTCAGACAATGAAGTTGTTAATCTAATGGTGCTGCAATATAATGATCTCTCTCAAAAGAACACTTCAGGCAGTTTAATTCTGGTATGCTGCCAGAGCTCAGGAAATGTGATTAATTTACAGTATTCACATAAGTGACCTGTAAAATTATGACAAAAAAAGGATTCTAATTTGCCAAAGTGATTGGTTTTCATTATTCTGTCCAAAAGATCATTTCAATAATCTGGATAATACCATAAAATGAAGAGATCTTTATAGGCTCTTATCACAACTCAGTTACTTACGATTTTGCCAGTGATTATTATAAATGTTATTGACAATGGTAGAGTCCATTTCGGGAATTGTGATATGCCAGGCACTGTATTTAGAAACTGATACTGAATAGTATTGAAGTATGTTGGCTTCATGAATGAAGATGACAACACCTACTGCATAGGAATATTAATATGATAGAGCATTTATGCATAGCACTAAACAGAGTTTTCAGAAAATGGAATTAATGAAAAACAGAACAAATCTATATAAAAGAAAAATTAAGTTTGAGGGATGCCTGGGTTGCTCAGTTCATTAACTGTCTGTCTTCAGCTCAGGTCATGATCCCAGAGTCCTGGGATTGAGTCCTGCATGGATGGGCCTCCTTGCTCAGCAGGGAGCTTGCTTTTCTTTCTGCCTGCCTTGCCTCGTCTCCCTGCTTGTGCTTTCCCTCTCTCTTTTTCTCTCTGATAAATAAATAAATAATAAAATCTTTTAAAAAGTTAGTTCAAAAGCCATTACTTGTGAAAAAGAAAAAAATGGTATTTTGGCTTGAATTATTCAAATAATAGCACTGATATTCCATTTCAGTTTTTTTACATATATATGCCATTTGGCAAGTTTGCAATTTTAGAGTGTTAAATTCTATTCATAGACTCTTTGATTAGAACACAGTTCCTTTTCTGTTCCCCTCTCATCCCATTATTTATTCAGTAGTTGTTGATGTCTGTAGATCAGGGCCCCTCGTACAAAATCTGAACCATGAGAAATTACATTATGGGGTATTACACAAATTACATTATTATGTTTTGCCTCTTTTATTCCCACTTGACTTTGTAATTTTTTTTAAAAGATTTTTATTTATTTAATTTGACAGAGATCACAAGTAGGCTGAGAGACAGGCAGAGAGAGGAGGAAGCAGGGTCCCTGCTGAGCAGAGAGCCCGATGCGGGGCTCGATCCCAGGACCCTGGGATCATGACCCGAGCCGAAGGCAGAGGCTTTAACCCGCTGAGCCACCCAGGCGCCCCTGACTTTGTAATTTTTGACTTCCATGATGACTTTGGACTTTTAAAAAATTGAAATACTTACTATCTATAAGCAAATCTAGGACTGCCATTAAGCAAATAGGAGCTGTTACCAATCAGTCACAATTTTTTTTTACTACATTCTCTTTCCATTCTCTGGTTAAAATATGTTGGTTTTGGTGTTTAATCATGTATAAATAGAATTGGTATGAGAAGATAATTTTCTCATATTTTAAAATAAGTTTTAATGAGCATTGAAATATTTTTACCTGTCACAGTAGAACAATTAGAGGCAGTCATTTATCTTACATATTTTCTTTCAACTAAGCATAGAAGTACTAACAAAATTTAGACACAAATTTTAAATTAGGATTTAGGAATGTACTAGAACTTTGGCCTTTCTGAAACTTAATTGGCATAATTAAAAGAAATGATATAAAATCTGAGACTCTACAGAAGTACAGAAGGTAAGAAATCCAGCAGAGATGTATACTCTGACTGCCTTATCTATGATGAGATGCCTTCCCATTCCTACCCATTAAAGACAGTGGAAATAGATGACATCATTGTATTGTAACCTTTTTCCTTATTTAAGGAGTGACTCTCTATTTAAATAACTGTGTAAAAACTTAAGAAATTAAAGCTTTAAAATGTGATGGAATACTTTAAGAAATTAAGAGAAAGGAGCAAACTAAATTCCAGGCTTAATGTGATAAATTGTTTTAAGGGTTGTTTCTCTTGTTGCTAGCCTGGAAAACTAAATTTGAGTATTGCTAGTAATCTGTCACCGTACATATTCATGACACCGTTTTGCTTCTGCCATCATTTGGGGGTAGTAACATTAATTGTATTTTGGTTGAAGAGTATATTAAAAAGATAGAATACATCTCTTGGGATAAACTATACAATGTCAGATAATTCAGTTAATTAAAGAAAAAGATATGATCTGTCAAATGGGGGAAAAAGAGCAAACTGATTATTCTTTATTGTTAATCATTTGTCAGTTGATTGTGTTTGGTTCATTTTAATCCGGGTTAAAGAAGAAGCAATGAGAGAAAAGCTTCAGGAGCTGTGAAACAATTTCTAACTCGTCAGGAGAGGTATGGAAATGCAATGATAATAAATAATATCTAGATAGGAACAGAAATGGACACTTTTGTGGAGCCTCCATGATGCTAAAGAAAACTTGACATTTTATAAAAATGAAGTATACTGTAAGATCTATGATTTACAAGATGGAGGAAAGTAAAAAGAAGAGAAACACATGTTATTGGTGGCATCACCTCTAGAAAAAAACGTTGGCGACCATTTTGTTTTATTTCTGTGCATAAACTGTAGTTTAGGTACTTTTTGATCAAACTTTATGTGCAAATTTTTGTGCTAGGTTTTCTTAGTTTACCATTGTAACAGTGTTAGATTTTCCTGTTACTTTAATAAATCTCTTTAATTCCCACATAGTATTTCTTTTAGGATATCCACATGGGTTATGTAGTCATTCTCTAATGTTTAGATTTTTTTTCTCATTACACAAAAATAAATAATGATATATAGATATATAGGGTGAATAAATTGAAGTAAATACCACATTTCCTGATATACTTGTTCTTGACACTTTTGGAAGATGTGCACTGTAATTGCTGATGAATGCAGGTACCTGTTTTGATCTGCCATTTAATATTGTGGTCTTTTGTTTCTTTTTTTTTTTTTTAAAGATTTTATTTATTTATTTGACAGATCACAAGTAGGCAGAGAGGCAGGCAGAGAGAGAGGGAAGCAGGCTCCCTGCTGAGCAGAGAGTCTGATGCAGGGCTCCATCTCAGGACCCTGGGATCATCACTTGAGCCAAAGGCAGAGGCTTTAACCCACTGAGCCACCCAGGCGCCCTGTGGTCTTTTATTCTTATTTGTGCAAAAACTAAAGCATCAGTGATTAATTTCATGATTATCTAATTTCATGGTCATGGGGTATTTTTCATCCTTGAATATGTCTTATCTTCTTAAATTTTGTCATTCATAAATAGCCTATTCTCTGTTTTCTCCACCAGTGTTTGAAGGAACACTCTGTCTGCTTCAACCTTTAATCCTTCTCAGTCACCTGTGTTCTAAGACTTTTTCCTGGGAAACCTGAGTTTGTCTAATTAGACTAACCTTGACTTCCGATCTCTTTGCTAACTGCCAGTAGATTATGACAATACTTGTTATTTTTTGAGTTTCCATTTCTGTCCCAGAACCTATAAAGTCTGTCCAGATAATTTCTTCTTAATAAATATGAACTGGGACTTATACAAATTCGAATATATATAGTTAATTCTTCCTATTTTCTTTCACTAAAACAAAAAAGAAGCAAAAGGAAATCATCTGTTTTGATCTTTGTCTTACTTTAGCTTTGTGTTGTTTAATTCAACTCTTTCCAGAAAATATCCACATACAATTACTAGTAGAAATAATACTCCTACTTAAACTTCTTTTTAACATTTTAATTTCTTCATAGCCTTCTCCGGAAACTTTAGTTCCGTGCAGCACCCCCCGCCCCTGCCCCACCATATACATCATTAGGAGATAAGAAGAAGTCCCTTTGCCTCTGAATAATCTCAAAAAAGTCTTATGTTCTTGTAAGAACAATTTTCATGATGCCTTTGAAATAAACAGTCTGGTGAAGTACAAGGATCTTTAACAAATAGCAGCAAATAGATAAAATTTCAGCGAATAAAGCAGGGGTCAAAGTCTAATTGCATCTAAACTTAGATTGTACCAATGGCAGCAGTGGCATTTCTTTGGCCTCTTCTGAAGGCAGTGAGTGTTGTTCAGATTGTTAGTTTTAATTTGTTCCGATGTGTTTTCATTAGGAATTGGTACAGAGGTGGCAAAGGGAAACAATCTCTGGAGGCAGAACAAATGGAGAAAAGTGGTTTTTGAGTCCCTTCCAGTGGCAGCCAGTTTGATATCCCTTAGGAAATGTTTCTTGACAATAATTACAAGAAAAATACCAACATTTGATTTCCAAATGTTTGACAAAATGGAAACTCTTCTGTGTGCCAGGAAAATAGAACCAGTGGACTCTTTGATCTCAGTATTTAATGGAGTTTTAAGAAAAAGCTATAAAGGTGAGAATACGTGAATTGTGCCTCAAATAGTCTGTAAAGTCAATCTAACAGGCACTCTGGATTTGTCAAGTCCCACATTATTATTATTATTATTATTATTATTATTATTTTGAAATTTGGGGACTTTCTGGTTTATTATTTTATCTTTCCTGCCTTTCACTAACTCATTGAGTTTTCTTTGTTCTTTTCTCTTTATTCTAGTTGTTTGGAAATTATGCATTTAAAAATCTTGTGGTTGGGGGCGCCTAGGTAGCTCAGTGGGTTAAAGCCTCTGCCTTCGGCTGAGGTCATGATTCCAGGTCCCGGGATCGAGCCCCACATTGGGTTCCCTGATCAGCTGGGAGCCTGCTTCCTCCTCTCTCTCTGCCTGCCTTGCTGTCCACTTATGATCTCTGTCTGTCAAATAAATAAATAAAATCTTAAAAAGAAAATCTTGTGGTTGTTATTAGAGATAAACAAATGTCAAATATATTAATTTTGATACCAAGCTAGCCTGAAATTGTGAAATTTCCAAACAATTCAATAAAATAAATTTAGCACATGGAACTGAAATTACTGTCACCAATTCTTGGAGTCTCTTCTTTTTCCAAGTGAATGTTAATGAGAAAGTGGCAGGAAGAAAAGTGACCACAACAATTGGCGTATTTAGTTATTTTCCTAACTTTTAAAGTTTTTTTAAAGCACGGAAGGCAAAAATATAGGCCAAAACCAAGCACCACCCAACCAATAAAGCACATTTTAAAAAAACCTCAGTGACTTCAGTCCTCTGTTATTTTATTCATCCTTGTCCCTTTTTTCTTTCATTTCCTTCTCTATTACACTGGATAATAACAGATAAACAAGATATACTGACTGAGTGTGACTCAAGATAAAGCTTTATTCATAAATCACAAATCATATAAATCAGAGCTCCTTTATTTACTGTATATAACATCAGACTGGGAACTTCTACTTTTTTAAGTCTGATAAATATTTGGGATCAATAGATAACTATTTAGTTTGAAATCTTATTGCATCACAAATTAGTATTTAACAGACACTCATTTGTCTAGTCAGTCCATAATTAATGAGTTCATTTCATGTTAGAATTATTGTCTGAGTCTTCATAAACCCAAGTACTACTGTTCTCAGCATACTTGATAAGCCTTTAAGCTTTGCCCGTGAGTTATATAGTGCTTGTCACCAGGATGATCTCACAGTTCTGCTTTTTCTTCTGTAACTTTGATATGAAATCTATTCATGGCTTTCCTTTGTTTTTAATACCATATTGGATGATAATTCTTTGTGGTAAGAAAAAAAATTTCAAGATGCCATTATTAATTCCACATGATGAATATTTACTGGTGTTGCTATTTAGATGTCTCAGAGGATATTCAAATTAATTTGATGTAACATGGGGAGAGTAGCAAACAACATCATTAGCCTTGGAAAAAACGCTTATTAAAATAACTGAAATCAAACACAAGCCAAAAAAGGGACAGAAAGGGCAACACTTTCTCACAAACTTGTTTTGGAAATTTCTGCAAAAAAATTCTGACCATTAGTCAGTAAGGCGAATGTTTTTCAGATTGTTTTGGATACTTATATATTCGCCCAGTAAAATCATACTTTTATTTGTTTTTTAAAGTTGGTACATGATGACAGCCTTGTTCTAGCAAGAACAGTATTTTCCTGTTCTCCATGCTCCTTCACTTCGTTTAACAGACATTTATAATTACCAGGGAAGTACAAGATAAATGAATGTGACTTAAAAAATTGTAAGTTGTAGAATCATACTTGGACATTTTGCAAATATGGATTAAGTGGAAGGGGCTCCACACTGATAGGAATATTGAGTCAGTGCTGAAAATATGAATAAAATTCCACACCAATGTTAAAATGTTAGGTTTATTTTCAGTTTTTCAGTAAACGTTTCATGAATATGTAGGAAGATCCTGGTACTGTGCATACGTTGGGACTAGAGAAATGAATAAGTCATGGCTTCCATTCTTGAAGAGTTCAATGTAAATGTAGGGAAATATTCATCTAAGTTTTAGTCCAAGTTGGAAATTTGGTACCATAGTCTTATAGTCCTTTTCATCTGCATATCTTTGATTTTACTTCCTGTAGAGGATCACAGATTAAACTGATTTCACCAAATCTTCTTGAGGCAACTAAATACTATGATGATCTTTTCCTGAACTTGTTATTGATAATCATTTTGGTCAGTGAACATACTTTGTGTGACCTGAATTATTTAAAATTTATTGAGATTTGGTTATAGTTTAACTGGGAAATATTTCATGTGTAGCTGAATACAAATGTATTCACTTATTGTTGGAATATTTTATTGATAATCAACCAGTTCAAATTAGTTGATAATGCCATTTACCCTTCCTGATTTTCTGTCTCTTCCATTAATTATTGAAGGTGGGCTGTTAAAATCTCTCACCTATAGGAGTGCCTGGGTGGTTCAGTCAGTTAAGCGTCTGTCTTAGGCTCAGGCCCTGATCTCAGGGTCTTGGGTTGAGCCCTGTGTTAGGCTTTCTGCCCTGCAGGGAGTCTGCTTCTCCCTCTCCCTTTGTGCTTGCTCTCTTGATCTCTCTCAAATAAATAAAAATCTAAAACAAAATGAAACAAAAACAAACAAAACCCTCTGACCTGTAAATGTGGTTTTGTCTTCTTTTATCAGTTTCTGCTTCATGAATTTTAAAAAACTTTGTCATCAGATACAGAAATGTTTAAAATTAGGTCTTCTTGATGAATTAACCCCTTTATCGTTATGAAATGACCTTCTTTTTCCCTAGGTAATATTTTTGCTCTGTAATCTACTTTGTCTAATGTTAGGATAGCCTGTCTAGTCTGTGATTACTGTTGGCCTAACATTAGATAACTTTTACCAATGGTTTTCTTTTAACTTCTTTGCAGTATTGTATTCAAGGAGTATTTCTTGGGGACCATATAGGTGAGTGTCACTTTTTTATCCAGTTAGACAGTCCTTGCTTTATTGCTCCTCATTTATTTCCCTTTAATCATTTTTTTCCATTTAAAAAAACTATAATTCCAATGTAGTTAACATACAGTATTATATTAGTTTCAGGCATCCAATATAGTGATTTAGCAGATCCTTATATCACTCAGTGCTCAGCAAGGTAAGTGTACTCTTAATTCCCTTCAACTATTTCACCCATTCCCCCACCCATATCCCCTCTGGTAACTATCTTTTTGTTCTCTATAGTTAAGACTCAGTTTCTTGCTTTATGTCACTTGTTTTGTTTCTTATATTTCATATGTGAGTGAAATCATATAGTATTTGTCTTTCTCTAACTGGCTTTTTTCACTTAACATTATACTCTCTAGATCCATTCATGTTGTTGCAAATAGTAAGATTTCATTCTTTTTTTTTAATCACTGAGTAATATTGCATTTTATATATAAACCACCTCTTCTTTATTCATTCATCTCTCAATGGACACGTCATTTATTTCCATCATTTGGCTATTATAAATAATACTACAATAATCATGGGGGTGCATATCCTTTCAAATTGGTTTTTGTATTCTTGGTAGATACTCAGTCCTGCGATTACTGGATCATAAAATGTTCTGTTTTTAATTTTTTGAGGAACCTCCATACTGTTTTTCAGAATGACTGCATCAGTTTGCATTCCTACCCAACAGTGCAAGACATTTCCTTTTTCTCCACATCCTCACCAACACTTACTTCTTGTCTTTTTGATTTTAGCCAATCTGACAGATGTTGAGATGAGACCTCACTGTAGGTTTTAATTTTCATTTTTCTGATGATGGTGATGTTGAACATCTTTTCATGTGTTTGTGGCCATCAGGATGTCTTCTTTAGAGAAATGTCTGTTCATGTCTTCTGCCCATTTTTTTTTAAAAGATTTTATTTATTTATTTGACAGACAGAGGTCACAAGTAGGCAGAGAGGCAGGCAGAGAGAGAGGAAGAAGCAGACTCCCTGCCGAGCAGAGAGCCCGATGCGGGGCTCAATCCCAGGACCCTGGGATCATGACCTGAGCCGAAGGCAGAAGCTTTAACTCACTGAGCCACCCAGGCACCCCTTCTTCCCATTTTTAGTAGGATTATTAGCTTTTGGATGTTGAGTTGTATAAGTTACTTATAGATTTTTGCATATGTCATTTGTAAACAGCTTCTTCCATTCTGTAGGTTGTCTTTTAGTTTTGTTGGTTGTTCTCTTTGCTGTGCAGAAGTTTTTCATTTTGATATAGTCCCAATAGTTTTATTTTTGCTTTTGTGTCCTTTGCCTCAGGAGATAAATCTAGAAAGACATTGCCGCAGCATTGTCAGAGGAATTACTGCCTGTGCTCTCTTTGAGGATTTTTTCTGGTTTTAGATCTCACATTTAGGTCTTTAATTTATTTTGAGTTTGTTTTTGTGTATGGTGTAAGAAAGTGGTCCAATTTCATTTTTTTTGCTTGTGGCTGTCTAGTTTCCCCAGCATCATTTATTGAAGAGACAGTCTTTTTCCTGTTGCCTCTTGTTGACTCCTTTGTTGTAGCTTAATTGACCATATAATTGTGGGTTCATTTCTGGGTTTTCTGGTTCTGTTCCATTGATCTGTATGTCTGCTTTTGTTCCGGTACTATACTCTCTTGATTATTACAGCTTTGTAATTTAAATTCAAGTCTGGAATTGTGATACCTCCAGTTTTGTTTTGTTTTCAAGATTGGGTCTTTTGTGGTTCCATAGAAATTTTAGGATTATTTTTTCTAGTCCCATGAAAAATGCTATCGGTGTTTTGATAGAGATTGCATTGAATGTGTAGGTTGCTTTGTGTAGTATGTACATTTTAACGATATTTTTTCTTTCAATCCATGAGCATGGAATGTCTTCCCATTTCTTTTGTGTTGTCTTCAGTTTCTTTTATCAGTGTTTTACAGTTTACAGAGAACAGTTCTTTCATCTCTTTGGTTTATTACTAGATGTTTTATTACTTTTGGTGCAGTATAGATGGGATTGTTTTCTTTATTTCTCTTTCTACTGCTTCATTATTAGTGTATAGAAATGCAACAGATTTCTGTGCATTGATTTTGTATCCTCCAACTTCAATGAATTCATTTATCAGTTCTAGTAATTTTTTTTTTAAAGATTTTATTCATTTGACAGACAGAGATCACAAGTAGGCAGAGAGGCAGGCAGAGAGAGAGGGGAGGAAGCAGGCTCCCTGCCGAGCAGAGAGCCCGATGTGGGACTCGATCCCAGGACCCTGGGATCATGACCCGAGCCGAAGACAGAGGCTTTAACCCACTGAGCCACCCAGGCGTCCCAGTTCTAGTAATTTTTTGATAGAGTTGTTAGGCTTCTTAAATATAGCATAATGTCATGTATACATGGTAAAAGTTTTGCTTCTTTCTTACTGATTTGATTGCCTTTTATTTCTTTTTGTTGTCTGATTGCTGTGGCTAGGACTTTCAGTACTATGTTGAATAAAAGTGGTGAGAGTGGACATCCTTGTCTTGTTCTCAGTCTTAGGGGAAAAGCTCTTGGTTTTTCACCAGTGAGTATGATATTAGCTGTGAGTTTTTCATAAGTGGCTTTTATTATGTTGAGGTATGTTCCCTCTAAACCTACTTTGTTGAAGGTTTTATCATGAATGAATATTGTACTTTGTCAAATATTTTTTCTGCATTTATTGAAGTGATCATATGGTTTTTATTTTTTCTCTTATTGATGTGATGTATTATGTCAGTCAATTTGCAAAGATTAAGCCACCTTTTATATCCCTGGAATAAATCCCACTTGATCGTGGTGAATGATTTCTTTTTAATGTATTATTGGTTTGCCAATATTTTGTTGTTTTCATCAGAGATACTGGCCTGTAATTCTCTTTTTTTGTGGTATTTTTATATGTTTCTGCTGTCAGTAATGCTGGTCTCATTGAATGAATTTAGAAGTTTTCCTTTCCCTTCTGTTTTTTTGGAATAGTTTTAGAAGAACAGATATTAAGTCTTCTTTAGATGTTTGGTACAATTCATCTATGAAGCTATCTGGTCCTGGACACCTTTAACAAGATGTGCACCAGTCTGCTTGCAAAGTGAGCTGCCCCTGCTTCTGTTTGGACCAAGACCATTTGGGCCTGTCTACAAAGCATGTGCAGGTGTTGGTGCTTCCACAGGGCTCTCTGCTGGCACCAGACCAGACAAAGGCCCCACGAAATGTACAGGTGGGGAGACATTATATTGGCAAAGTTTGCTCCAGTCTCCTGGGGGAGGGGACTGGCACTGCCAGGACTGAGGCAAATGTGACTGGAAATGGCAGATCCATTTGTGCGTGAGCGGCACGAGGGGCAGGACTTGGTTAGGTAGTGAATGTGGGTGCCCTGCTGCTTTCCCCAAGTGGCCGTGTATTTCTGCTGGGGGTCTGTGTAGGTAAATGGTGCCTGCCACCTCATTTGTTCCTGGAGGAATCTCCCTGTGAATCCTGCCCCTCCAGGCACTCTCTAAGATGAGTAGATAATCTTCCATCCTGTGTGTCTCAGGCATTTTTCAAACTGCTGTTTCTATACTGTATTTCTGCAGGCTATGTGTTGTGCTTTCTCTTTTTTTTTTAATTTTAATAAACATATAATGTATTTTTATCCCCAGGGGTACAGGTCTGTGAATCGCCAGGTTTACACATTTCACAGCACTCATCATAGCACATACCCTCCCCAGTGTCCATATCCCCACCACACTCTCCCATCCCCTCTCCCCCCAGCAACCCTCAGTCTGTTTTTTGAGATTGAGTCTTTTATGGTTTGTCTCCCTCCAAATCCCATCTTCTCATTTTTTCTTTACCTACCTTCCCCCAAATCCCCACATTGCATCTCCACTTCCTCATATCAAAGAGATCATATGATAGTTGTCTTTCTTTGATTGACTTATTTCGCTAAGCATAATACCCTCTAGTTCCATCCATGTCATCGCAATGGCAAGATTTCATTTCTTTTGATGGCTGCATAGTATTCCATTATATATAGACCACATCTTCTTTATCCATTCATCTGTTGATGGACATCTAGGTTCTTTCCACAGTTTGGCTATTGTGGACATTGCTGCTATAAACATTCGGGTGCACATGCCCCTTCGGAGCACCACGTTTGTATCTTTAGGATATATACCCAGTAGTGCAATCGCTGGGTCATAGGGTAGCTCTATTTTCAGTTTTTTGAGGAACCTCCACACTGTTTTCCAGAGTGGTTGCACCAGTTTGCATTCCCACCAACAGTGTAGGAGGGTTCCCCTCTCTCCGCATCCTCGCCAGCATCTGTCATTTCCTGACTTGTTAATTTTAGCCATTCTGACTGGTGTGAGGTGGTATCTCATTGTGGTTTTGATTTGTATTTCCCTGATGCCGAGCGATGTGGAGCATTTTTTCATGTGTCTGTTGGCCATCTGGATGTCGTCTTTGCAGAAATGTCTGTTCATGTCCTCTGCCCATTTCTTGATTGGATTATTTATTCTTTGGGTGTTGAGTTTGCTAAGTTCTTTATAGATTTTGGATACTAGCCCTTTATCTGATATGTTGTTTGCAACATATCATTTGCAACATAACATTCTGTCAGTTGTCTTTTGGTTTTGTTAACTGTTTCCTTTGCTGTGCAGAAGCTTTTGATCTTGATGGAATCCCAATAGTTCATTTTTGCCCTTGCTTCTGTTGCCTTGGTGATGTTCCTAGAAGAAGTTGCTGCGGTTGAGGTCAAAGAGGTTGCTGCCTGTGTTCTCCTCAAGGATTTTGAGGGATTCCTTTCTCACATTGAGGTCCTTCATCCATTTTGAGTCTATTTTTGTGTGTGGTGTAAGGAAATAGTCCAATTTCATTTTTCTGCATGTGGCTGTCCAATTTTCCCAGCACCATTTGTTGAAGAGGCTGTCTTTTTTCCATTGGACATTCTTTTCTGCTTTGTCGAAGATTAGTTGACCATAGAACTGAGGGTCTATTTCTGGGCTCTCTATTCTGTTCCATTGATCTATATGTCTGTTTTTGTGCCAGTACCATACTGTCTTGATGATGACAGCTTTGTAATAGAGCTTGAAGTCTGGAATTGTGATGCCACTGACTTTGCTTTCAGTTTCAATATTCCTTTGGCTATTCGAGGTCTTTTCTGGTTCCATATAAATTTTAGGATTATTTGTTCTATTTCTTTAAAAAAAATGGATGGGATTTTGATAGGGATTGCATTAAATGTGTAGATTGCTTTAGGTAGAATAGACATTTTCACAATATTTGTTCTTCCAATCCATGAGCATGAAACATTTTTCCATTTCTTTGTGTCTTCCTCAATTTCTTTCATGAGTACTTTATAGTTTTCTGAGTATAGATTCTTTGTCTCTTTGGTTAGATTTATTCCTAGGTATCTTATGGTTTGGGGTGCGATGGTAAATGGGACTGACTCCTCAATTTCTCTTTCTTCTGTCTTGTTGTTAGTGTAAAGAAATGTGACTGATTTCTGTGCATTGATTTTGTATCCTGACACTTTACTGAATTCCTGTACAAGTTCTAGCAGTTTTGGAGTGGAGTCTTTTGAGTTTCACACGTATAGTATCATATCATCTGCAAAGAGTGATAGTTTGACTTCTTCTTTGCCAATTTGGATGCCTTTAATTTCTTTTTGTTGTCTGATTGCAGAGGCTAGGACTTCTTGTATTATGTTGAACAGCAGTGGTGATAACGGGCATCCTTGCCGTGTTCCTGACCTTAGCGGAAAAGCTTTCAGTTTTTCTCCATTGAGAATGATATTTGCAGTGGGTTTTTCATAGATGGCTTTGATAATATTGAGGTATGTGCCTTCTATCCCTACACTTTGAAGAGTTTTAATCAGGAATGGATGCTGTACTTTGTCAAATGCTTTTTCAGCATCTATTGAGAGTATCACATGGTTCTTGTTCTTTCTTTTATTAATGTATCCCATTGATGGATTTGTGGATGTTGAACCAACCTTGCAGCCCTGGAATAAATCCCACTTGGTCGTGGTGAATAATCCTTTTAATGTACTATTGGATCCTATTGGCCAGTATTTTGGTGAGAATTTTCTCATCTGTGTTCATCAAGGATATTGGTCTGTAATTCTCTTTTTTGGTGGGATCCTTGTCTAGTTTTGGGATCAAGGTGATGCTGGCCTCATAGAATGAGTTTGGAAGTTTTCCTTCCATTTCTATTTTTTGGAACAGTTTCAGGAGAATAGGAATTAATTCTTCTTTAAATGTTTGGTAGAATTCCCCTGGGAAGCCGTCTGGTCCTGGGCTTTTGTTTGTTTGGAGATTTTTGATGACTGTTTCAATCTCCTTACTGGTTATAGGTCTGTTCAGGTTTTCTATTTCTTCCTGGGTCAGTTGTAGTAGTTTATATGTCTCTAGAAATGTATCCATTTCTTCCAGGTTGTCAAATTTGTTGGCGTAGAGTTGCTCGTAGTATGTTCTTATAATTGTTTGTATTTCTTTGATATTGGTTATGATCTCTCCTCTTTCATTCTTGATTTTATTTATCTTTTCTTTTTGATAAGTCTGGCCAGGGGGCTGTCAATCTTATTAATTCTTTCAAAGAACCGGTTCCTAGTTTTGTTGATTTGTTCTATTGTTTTTTTAGTTTCTATTTCATTGATTTCTGCTCTGATCTTTATGATTTCTCTTCTCCTGCTGGGTTTAGGCTTTATTTGTTGTTCTTTCTCCAGCTCCTTTAGGTGTAGGGTTAGGTTGTGTATTTGAGACCTTTCTTGTTTCTTGAGAAAGGCTTGCACCGCTATATATTTTCCTCTCAGGACTGCCTTTGTTGTGTCCCACAGATTTTGAACTGTTGTGTTTTCATTATCATTTGTTTCCATGAATTTTTTCAATTCTTCTTTAATTGACCCATTCATAATTCTTTAATTGACCCATTCATTTTTTAGAAGGATGCTATTTAGTCTCCATGTATTTGCGTTCTTTCCAAATTTCCTCTTGTGATTGAGTTCTAGCTTCAGAACATTGTGGTCTGTAAATATGCAGCGAATGATCTCAGTCTTTTGATACCGGTTGAGACCTGATTTATGACCCAGGCTGTGGTCTATTCTGGAGAATGTTCCATGTGCACTAGAGAAGAATGTATATTCTGTTGCTTTGGGATGGAATGTTCTGAATATATCTGTGATGTCCATCTGGTCCAGTGTGTCATTTAAGGCCTTTATTTCCTTGTTGATCTTTTGCTTAGATGATCTATTTCAGTGAGGGGAATGTTAAAGTCCCCTACTATTATTGTATTATTGTCGATGTATTTCTTTGATTTTGTTATTAATTGTTATATATAGTTGGCTGCTCCCATGTTAGGGGCATAGATATTTAAAATTGTTAGATCTTCTTGTTGTACAGACCCTTTGAGAATGATATAGTGTCCTTCCTCATCTCTTATTATAGTCTTTAGCTTAAAGTCTAATTGATCTGATATAAGGATTGCCACCCCAGCTTTCTTCTGTTGTCCATTAGCATGGTACATTGTTTTCCACCCCCTCACTTTAAATCTGGAGGTGTCTTCGGGTCTAAAATGAGTTTCTTGTAGGCAGCATATTGATGGGTTTTGTTTTTTTATCCATTCTGATACCCTGTGTCTTTTGATTGGGGCATTTAGCCAATTAACATTCAGGGTAACTATTGAGAGATAAGAATTTAGTGCCATTGTATTGCCTGTAAGGTGACTGTTACTGTATATTGTCTCTGTTTCTTTCTGATCTACTACTTTTAGGGTCTCTCTTTGCTTAGAGGACCCCTTTCAATATTTCTGTAGAGCTGGTTTGGTGTTTGCAAATTCTTTCAGCTTTTGTTTGTCCTGGAAGCTCTTTATCTCTCCTTCTATTTTCAATGATAGCTAGCTGGATATAGTATTCTTGGCGGCATGTTTTTCTTGTTTAGTGCTCTGAATGTATCATGCCAGTTCTTTCTGTCCTGCCAGGTCTCTGTGGATAGGTCCGTTGCCAATCTAATGTTTTTACCCTTGTATGTTACAGACTTCTTTTCCCGGGCTGCTTTCAGGATTTTCTCTTTGTCGCTAAGACTTGTAAATTTTACTGTTAGGTGACGGGGTGTGGACCTATTTTTATTGATTTTGAGGGGCGTTCTTAGCATCTCCTGGATTTTGATGTTTGTTCCCTTTGCCATATTATGGAAATTCTCTACAATAATTGTCTCCAATATACCTTCTGCTCCCCTCTCTCTTTCTTCTTCTTCTGGAATCCCAATTATTCTAATGTTGTGTCGTCTTATGGTGTCGCTTATCTCTCGAATTCTCTCCTCATGGTCCAGTATTTGTTTGTCTCTCTTTTGCTCAGCTTCTTTATTTTCTGTCATTTGGTCTTCTATGTCACTAATTCTTTCTTCTGCCTCATTTATCTGAGCAGTAAGAGCTTCCATTTTTGATTGCACCTCATTAATAGCTTTTTTGATTTCAACTTGGTTAGATTTTAGTTCTTTTATTTCTCCAGAAAGGGCTTTTATCTCTCCAGAGAGGGTTTCTCTAATATCTTCTATGCCTTTTTCGATCCTGGCTAGAACCTTGAGAATCGTCATTCTGAACTCTAGATCTCCGTATTGATTAGGTCCCCAGCCTTCGGTACTTCGTCTTGTTCTTTTTTTTGTGGTGAGTTTTTCCGCCTTGTCATTTTGTCCAGATAAGATTTGCTTTCTCCTCCTCTGGAATTCCGCTGTTCTTGGTGAGTGAAGTTGGTCTTGGCTGGGTTTCTTGTTGATCTTCTGGGGGAGGGGCCTGTTGTAGTGATTCTCAGGTGTCTTTGCTGCAGGCGGTATTGCACCGCCCTTGCCAGGGGCCAGGCTAAGTAATCCGCTCGGGTTTGCTTTCGGGAGCTTTTGTTCCCTGAGCACTTTCCATAGAGTTCCGGAGGACGGGAATGAAGATGGCGGCCTCCCAATCTCTGGTCCGGAGGAGCCGAGAACTTGGGGTCCCGCTCTTCAGTGTGCCCTCAGAGAAAAGCGCCCAACCGCCCCGCCTCCCTGGTTTGCGGTCGCCCCTGGAAAAGCAGTCAATTGCTGGCACTTGGAGAAAAGCACCCAGTCGCTTCCGTCTCCGTAGCCTCCGGCTGTGCTCCGAGCCCACCCAGCCTGCAACCGGCACAAGGTAACCCTGGGCTGAGAGCTCACTCCTCGGCTTTATCGCTGTAGCCGTCTTCCCTGCTCTAATACCTGCGAGCTCTGCGGCACTCAGACATCCCCGGTCCTTCTGTGACCCTGCGGGACCTGGGGTTACACTGACCCCGCCTGGGCTTCCCCCCGGTTTAGCCTCTGGAGCCATGTCCCTCCGTGGAGTAGACTTTTAAAAGTCCTGATGTTGTGCTCCGTTGCTCCGCTGCTTTCCGGGAGCTGCCCCCTCCCTCCCCGGTCTGTCTTCCCGTCGCTTTGGATTCACTTCTCCGCAGGTCCTACCTTTCAGAAAGTGATCGATTTTCTGTTTCTAGAATTGTTGCTCTTCTTCTCTTCGATTTCCCGTTGGATTTGTAGGTGTTCACAATGGTTAGATAAGCTGTCTAGCTGATCTCCTGCTACCCGATGTCGTCTCAGCCTGCTACTTCTCCGCCATCTTGACTACCTCCCTGTTGTGCTTTCTCTTTAAGGGCAGTGTGCTTTCTCTTTAAGGACAGGGGACTCAGCTTCTCATCTCCCTTGGGGTTCTCCCAGAAATTAAAGGCTTTAAGTCCCACTGGTTATAAGAACTCATGAAATTTGGCTCCTCTCTCTTTCATAGCCACCTGTTATGGGATTCGTCTTCCCTATATGGGTAGCTCAGTTTGATAGCCTTATTTCTCTCATTGTACTGGTAGCTTCCTCCCTCCTGTGGACACTGTGGTCCATTTAACTCCCCACTACATCTGAGCCATTTCTACCCTCTTCATGGGTCTTCTTTACCTTTAGTTGTAGAGTTTGTCAACCTTCATGTGGTTTTCTGGGTTATTTATAGTCATGGGAGTATTATCTAAGTGAATCCATAGGACCAGGTGAACTTAGAGTCCTCTGACTTTGCCATCTTTCCAACCTTCAGTCCCCTCACAGTATTTGCTTTTTAATGGGAATGATTAGATTACTTGAATTTAGTGTGCTTATTAATATGGTTAGGTTTAAATCTATCTTGCTATTAATTTTCCGTTTCTAATCTGCTCATATTTCTCTTTGTTCTTATCTGCCTTCTTTGAATTAATTGAATAATTTTTTAATTATTCTGTTTCTCTTCTTTGTTATTTTACCAGCTATGACTTTTTTTTTGCTATTATGCTTGTAGCTGTTTTGGGGTTATATAGTATACATTATTAATTTATCATAGTTAACCAACAAGTGGATGTTATGGCACCTCACATATAATGCATGGACCTTATAATTGAATATATCCACTTCTCCTTGCCTGGCTTTTGTACTTTCACAGTCATATGCATTCCTTCTCCATGTGTCTAAACCCCAGAGTGCATTCTTATTTCTTTTGCTTTAAACTCTCAGTAATCTTTTAAAAGATAGGAAATAATAATAAGAATGTGTTCTATTTATACCCATAGAGTTATTTCCATTGTTCTTGCTTACTTTGTGTAGTTTTATATTTTCACCTGGTTATCATTTTCCTTCTGCCCTAAGGACATCTTTAAACATTTCCTTTACTGCAAGTCTTCTGGTGATAATTCTTTTGGATATTGTATGATGGAAAAAACCTCAGTTTTTCTTATCTTTTAAAAATATTTGTCAGAAGTATAAATCTAGACAGATTTTCCCCCACCCCCCCTCAGTACTTTAAGATGTTATTCCACTATTTTCTGGATTGCCTTATTTCCATTGAGCAGTATGCTGTCATCTATATGTCTTTTCATGTATACTGTGTATTTTTCCCTCTGGTTGTTTCTAAGATTATTTCTATAACTCTAGTTTTAAGCAATTTGATTAGAATGTGCTTTGATGTAGTTTTGTTTCTTTTGCCTCTGGTGATTTGAGCTTTTTGTATCTGTGTGGTTCGTAGTTTTAATTGAGTTTGAAAATTTTCAGCAATTATTTGTTCAGATACATATATTTTCTCCATTTTCTTACTACTTCTTCGTGAACTCAAGGCACATGTATAGTAAGCAATTCAAAGTTGTCCAATAGCTCCTTCACACACTGATCATTTATTTTTAGTCATTTTTTCTCTGTACTTTGTACAGTTTCTTTTGGTTTTTAAGTTCACTAATTTTTTGACAGTATTGTCCAATTTGCCATTAATCACTGCCAGTATATATATATATATATATATATATATATATATTTATCTTTGACATTATTATTTTCATCTCTAATACAATTTAAGTCTTTTTAAAAATATTTTTTATTTTTTATTAGCATACAATGTATTATTATCCCCAGGGGTACAGGTCTGTGAATCACCAGGTTTACATACTTCACAGCACTCACCATAGCACATACCTTCCCCAGTGTCCATAACCCAACCAACCTCTCCCTCCCCAACAACCACCACCCCCACAACCCTCTGTTTTGTGAGATTAAGAGTCACTTATGGTTTGTCTCCCTCCCGATCCCATCTTGTTTCATATTTTCCTTCCCTACCTCCCAAACCCCCCACTTTCCCTCTCAAATTCTTCGTATCAGGGAGATCATATGATAATTGTCTTTCTCTGATTGACTTATTTCGCTCAGCATAATACCCTCTAGTTCTAGCCACGTCATTACAATGGCAAGTTTTCATTTCTTTTGATGGCTGCATAGTATTCCATTGTATATAGATACCACTTCTTCTTTATGCGTTCATCTCTTGATGGACATCTAGGTTCTTTCCATAGTGTGGCTATTGTGGACATTGCTGATATAAACATTTAGGTGCACGTGCCCCTTTGGATCACTACATTTGTATCTTTAGGGTAAATACCCAGTAGTGCAATTGCTGGGTCGTAGGGTAGCCCTATTTTCAACTTTTTGAGGAACCTCCATGCTGTTTTCCAGAGTGGTTGCACCAGCTTGCATTCCCACCAACAGTGTGGGAGGGCTCCCATTTCTCCACAACCTCACCAGCATCTGTCATCTCCTGACTTGTTAATTTCAGCCATTCTGACTGGTGTGAGGTCGTATCTCATTGTGGTTTTGATTTGTATTTCCCCGATGCCAAGTGACATGGAGCACTTTTTCATGTCTTCTTTGCAGAAATGTCTGTTCATGTCCTCTGCCCATTTCTTGATTGGATTATTTATTCTTTGGGTGTTGAGTTAGATAAGTTCTTTATAGATTTTGGATACTAGCCATTTATCTGATATGTCATTTGCAAATATCTCCTCCCCATCTGTCAGTTGTCTTCTGGTTTTTTTAACTGTTTCCTTTGCTGTGCAAAAGCTTTTGATCTTGATGAAGTCCCAATAGTTCATTTTTGCCCTTGCTTCCCTTGCATTTGACGATGTTCCTAGAAGAAGTTGCTGTGGTTGAGGTCAAAGAGGTTGCTGCCTGTGTTCTCCTCAAGGATTTTGATGGATTCCTTTCTCACATTGAGGTCTTTCATCC
The DNA here is from genome assembly GCF_963455335.1 of Martes martes. Taxonomy (NCBI): domain Eukaryota; kingdom Metazoa; phylum Chordata; class Mammalia; order Carnivora; family Mustelidae; genus Martes; species Martes martes. The sequence continues at coordinate 97,723,685 of NC_137892.1, read as the reverse complement.
ATTTTGAGTCTATTTTTGTGGGTGGTATAAGGAAATGGTCCAGTTTCCTTCTTCTGCATGTGTCTGTCCAATTTTCCCAACACCATTTGTTGAAAGAGACTGTTTTATTTCCATTGGACACGCTTCCCTGCTTTGTCAAAGATTAGTGGACCATAGAATTGAGGGTCTATTTCTGGGCTCTCTATTCTGTTCCATTGATCTATGTGTCTGTTTTTGTGCCAGTACCATACTATCTTGATAATGACAGCTTTGTGATAGAGCTTGAAGTCTGGGATTGTGATTCCCCCAGCTTTAGCTTTCTTTTTCAACATTCCTCTGGCTATTCGAGGTCTTTTCTGGTTCCATACAAATTTTAGAATTATTTGTTCCATTTCTTTGAAAAAAAAATGGATGGGATTTTGATAGGGATTCCTTTACATGTGTAGATTGCTTTAGGTAGTATAGATATTTTCACAATATTTGTTCTTCCAATCCATGAGCATGGAACATTTTTCCATTTCTTTGTGTCTTCCTCAATTTCTTTCATGAGTACTTTATAGTTTTCTGAGTACAGATTCGTTGCCTCTTTGGTTAGGTTTATTCCTAGGTGTCTTATGGTTTTTGATGCAATTGTAAATGGGACAGACTCCTTAATTTCTCTTTCTTCTGTCTTGTTGTTGGTGTCTAGAAATACAACTGATTTCTGCACATTGATTTTGTATCCTGACACTTTACTGAATTCCTGTACAAGTTCTAGCAGATCTGGAGTGGAGTCTTTTGGGTTTTCCACATAAAGTGTCATATCATCTGCAAAGAGTGATAGTTTGACAACTTCTTTGTGGATTCGGATGCCTTTAATTTCTTTTTGTTGTCTGATTGCTGAGGCTAGGACTTCTAGTACTATGTTGAACAGCAGTGGTGATATTGGATATCCCTGCCATGTTCCTGACCTTAGCGGAAAAGCTTTCAGTTTTTCTCCATTGAGAATGATATTCGTTGTGGGTTTTTCATAGACGGCTTTGATGATACTGAGTTAGGTACCTTCTATCCCTACTCTTTGAAGAGTTTAGATCAGGAAAGGATGCTGTACTTTGTCAAATGCTTTTTCAGCATTTATTGAGAGTATCATATGGTTCTCGTTCTTTCTTTTATTCATGTATCACATTGATGGATTTGCGGATGTTCAACCAACTTTGCAGCCCTGGGATAAATCCCACTTGGTCATGGTGATTAATCCTTTTAATGTACTGTTGGATCCTATTGGCTAGTATTTTGGTGAGAATTTTCACATCTGTGTTCATCAAGGATATTGGTCTGTAATTCTCTTTTTTGAAGGGGTCTTTGTCTAGTTTGGGATCAAGGTAATGTTGGCTTCATAAAATGAGTTTGGAAGTTTTCCTTCTATTTCTATTTTTTGAAACAGTTTCAGAAAAATAGGAATTAATTCTTCTTTAAATATTGGGTAGAATTCCCCTGGGAAGCTGTCTGGCCTTGGGCCCTTGTTTGTTTGGAGATATTGGATGACTGCTACAATCTCTTTAATAGTTATGGGTCTGGGTTTTCTATTTCTTCCTGTTTCAGTTGTGGTAGTTTATATGTCTCTAGGAGTGTATCCATTTCTTCCAGGTTGTCAAATTTGCTGGTGTACAGTTGCTCATAATGTTAAAGTCCCCTACTATTATAGTATTATTGTCTATGTGTTTCTTTGATTTTGTTTTTAATTGGTTTATGTAGTTGGCTGCTCCCATGTTAGGGGCATAGATATTTAAAATTGTTAGATCTTCTTGTTGGATAGACCCTTTGAGTACCATATAGTGTCCTTCCTCATCTCTTATTATAGTCTTTGGCTTAAAATCTAATTGATCCATTATAAGGATTGCCGCCCCAGCTTTCTTTTGATGTCCATTAGCATGGTAAATTGTTTTCCACCCCCTCACTTTAAATCTGGAGGTGTCTTTTAGTCTAAAATTAGTTTCTTGTAGACAGCATATAGATGTGTTTTGTTTTTTGTGTCCATTCTGATACCCTGTGTCTTTTGATTGGGGCATTTAGCCCATTAACATTCAGGGTAACTATTAAGATCTATGAATTTAGTGTCAATTTATTGCCTGTAAGGTGACTGTTACTATATATTGTCTCTGTTCCTTTCTGGTCTACTACTTTAAGGCTCTCTCTTTGTTTAGAGGTCCCCTTTCAATATTTCCTGTAGAGTTGATTTGGTGTTTACAGACTCTTAGTTTTTGTTTGTCCTGGAAGCTTTTTATTTCTTCTTCTATTTTCAGTGATTACTTAGCTGGATATATTATTTTTGTCTGCATGTTTTTCTCATTTAGTGCTCTGAATATGTCATGCCAGTTCTTTCTGGCCTGCCAGGTCTCCATGGATAATGGAGAATGGATATCCATGGATATCCAATGGATATCCAATGGATATGCCATTCTAATATTCTTACCATTGTATGTTACAGACTTCTTGTCCTGGGCTGCTTTCAGGATTTTCTCTTTGTCACTAAGACTTGTAAATTTTACTATTAGATGACAGAGTGTGGACCTATCTTTATTGATTTTGAGGGGGGTTCTCTGGGCCTCCTGGATTTTGATGCTTGTTCCCTTTGCCGTATTAGGGAATTTATCTACAATTATTTGCTCCAGTGTACCTTCTGCCCCCCTTTCTCTTTCTTCTTCTGGAATCCCAATTATTCTAATATTGTTTCGTCTTATGGTATCACTTATCTCTCATATTCTCCCCTCGTGGTCCAGTAGTTGTTTGTCTCTCCTTTGCTCAGCTTCTTTATTCTCTGTCATTTGGTCTTCTATATCACTAATTCTCTCTTCTGCCTCATTTATGCTAGCAGTAAGAGCCTCCAATTTTGATTGCATCTCATTAATAGCTTTTTTGATTTCAACTTGGTTAGATTTTCATTCTTTTATTTCTCCAGAAAGGGCTTTTATCTCTCCAGACAGGGTTTCTCTAATATCTTCCATGCCTTTTTCAAGCATGGCTAGCACCTTGAGAATCATCATTCTGAACTCTAGATCTGTCATATTACCAATGTCCGTATTGATTAGGTCCCTGGCCTTTGGTACTGCCTCTTGTTCTTTTTTTTTTGTGGTGAGTTTTTCCACCTTTTCATTTTACCCAGATGAGAATATATGAATGAGATAATAAGATACTAAAAGAGTGGCAGTGACCCCAGAAAAATGTATGCTAACCAAATTAGAAGAGTCCCCAAATCTGTGGGAGAAAAAAGGGGTAAAAAGAAATTTTAAAAAGTTAAAAAAAAAAAATATATATATATATATACACATACACATATATATATATTAGATTGTGAATAGAACAGATCCACCCACTTCATTTTGGGTGTATTTTGGTCTCTTAGAAGAAACAACATCCCAAAATTTTAAAGAAAGAAAAACTTAATATATATACCAAAATAAGAGTAAACAGGATGAAGGGATGGAATATGACTGTAAAAATGAAAATTAAAAAAATATTCTAAGAAAGGAATTGATAAGATAAGTTGGTTGATAAAAGATAGAAAAAGAAAGTAGAGAGAATTTTCTCAGGCTGGAGACTAGAACAAACCTTGTGCTAGATTTAGGGTATATTTTGATCTATTAGAAGAAGCTGTATCCCAAAATTTTTTAGAAGAAAAAGCCCTATGTGTGTACAAAAGATAAAGTTAGATACAATGAAGGATACAATATGACTCTAATAATTAATGTTCAAAAAGTTTTTGTTTAAAGAAAGGTATTGTTAAGATAAACTAGTTAAAAAATGTTAAAAGAGGAAAGATTAAAAGTTAAAAAAAATTGGAATAATAAAAAATATAAAATTTTAAAATTTTAACTTTGCAAGACTAAAGAATCATGGGGAAAAAGCCATGAATTCCATCCTTTGCTTTCCTCTCCTCTAGAATTCTACTGTTCCCCTTGGTCAGTGAGCTTGATCTTGGCTGGATTTCTTGCTGTTCTTCTGGGGGAGGAGCCTGTTGTAGTGATTCTCAAGTGTCTTTGTCGGAGGCGGAATTGTACACCCTTGCCAGGGGCCTGGCTAAGTAATCTGCTGGGGTTTGCTCTTAGAGCTTTTGTTCCCTGAAAACTTTCCGTAGAGCTCTGGAGGACGGGAATGAAAATGGCGGCCTCCCGATCTCCAGCCTGGAGGAGCCAAGAGTTCAGGTCCACTCCTCAGTGTGCCCTCATAGAAAAGTGCTCAATCGCTCCCCTCCCCCTGGTCTCCAGACATGCTCTGGAAATATCATTAAAGTAATGAACAAAATGAGAAACAATAATTGGCAATCGATATCCATAATTTTGAGTGGGGCTAAATTTTTTATAACAATTTTTATATTAGTAAGTGTAGTTTTGACCTAAAAGTAAAAATAAGTTCATGTCCCCAATTGTTGTTCACGGATACTCTGTTGTTATGCTTTTAGTAGAGGTAATAGTTTGAGCCTGAGCTGAATCTAATATGGTAGAAAGTTATTTATGTGTATGTAGATTGGTCAGTTTAAACTCTACTAAGGAGAATTAGGAGAAATTAAAGCTTGGGAGAATGGTCAGAATTAGGAAGATGTAGGAAGATTACTTAAAATTTTATGATGGAAGAAGTTGTTTTAGTAATGGTTCATTAGGAAATATGTATATGAGCTCCCTATTTTAGTAAGGAGTGTATTTTTCAACAGGGTCACCAAATAGAACCAATAGAGTGTGAAATAACAGCAGTGGTTATGGAGGATGAGATATAATATTCATACCTTGTGCCTATATTTTAGATTCTGTTTCACTCTACATTAGAAGTATTATTTGAAGAGTAGTTGATTTCGTGTTTTTGGGCAAGGAAACATTAAAAGTAAAAAGTGTTTGAAGTATCTTATTGCCAGAAAGCAAAGATGCTTTTGAAATATCTAGGGTAGTGTCCAAGAAGCCAGCTTTATGGCGTTTCTTTTAGCTAAATTGGTACAAAGGGAGACTCAAAAAGAGTAATAATTAACACTAATTGGGACAAATTAAATCTCTGAGAATCGATGTCTCCTTAATGATACTCAAAAGGGAAAAAAGTTAGTATGATCTATATAAAACATAGTTGTAATACAAAATGATTAACTAAATATTCTTAAGAAATGAATTTAATGTACAGGACAGAATGTCATCTGCTGAGTAGTAAAACTTCTTAGGAAAACAAATAATAATATGCTTCTTATTTTTTGTCTTCCTGGCCCTATACGCTATCAAAAGCACAACTCATTTTCTTAATGTCTTTGCCTCCTATTCTGGAATCATTACATGTTTGCAGGAGAAAAGCAGATCCATAGCTGGGATCAACTTATCAGGGGATGAGGGGAGTTCTGTCTTTCATTGGATATTGGCCTCATATAATTCAGTACTTGCAGGGACTGAAATCTATCTTCAAAGAAAAGTCTCAATCCTTAGAAAAGAGTTGGGTGATCTTTGATTGCTCACGCTCCTTGCCACCCATTAAAAGCATGAAATCATTGTAATTTGCTAGTAACTAATTCACAAGTTTCCATTACTGCTGACTGATATGGTAAATGTATATTAATGCAAAACCATTGATTATTTTAGGTAGACCAAGCAAAACTTAAAGAATTTGTCTTTTGAAGAGAAAACACAATAAAGAAAATAAAACTTATGTGAAAGAGATGGGGCAGAAGTTCTGTTTATATAATAAGGGATATATAATTTTTTAACTGTAAGGATAAAAATCCTGCATTAGGGGGCGCCTGGGTGGCTCAGTGGGTTGGGCCTCTGCCTTCGGCTCGGGTCATGATCTCAGGGTCCTGGGATCTAGCCCCGTGTCAGGCTCTCTGCTTGGCGGGGAGCCTGCTTCCTTCCCTGCCCCCCCCCCACCACTCTTTATCCAATTGTGATCTCTGTCCATCAAATAAATAAATAAAATCTTTAAAAAAAATCCTGCATTGGGTAGTTTAGAAGCATGGTAGTGGAAACAAGGAACATCGCTTAAGTTAATGTTACCTCATTTGACTATAAATTCTTTTATATTTGGAGCCATTTGTATTTTATTCTGAACGTTGCAGTAAATTCTGAGGACATAGAACTATAGCACCATTGTTCTAGGGGAAATTCTGGCTGTGTTTAAAAATAAAGAATTTTTAATACTGAATTTTTAAAACTCTTCGGTATTGTAAGTATTTCTTCTATGGTAAATAAATAATACAAAAATAGTTTTAAAGTGTTGTAAACAGTTTATAGTAAAATTCATTTTACTGCCATGACCAAACACAAAAACAATTTCCTCTAAGTGGGTATGGTGGGAATGCAAATTCTTATTAGTTGTGATGAGAATGCATCTATCCCATAATGAATGAGCATATTTTGAAAATACACTGGTCAGCCTCTACTACTTTTCGCAGTATTCTAAATGCTCAGCATAAAACAAAGAACAAGACAGAGAATATCTGTCCTTCCACAGAGAGCTACCACTCCAGTGAGAAAGAAATATCCAAACAGGAAACAAAAAAGATAATCTGTTGTTAGAGATTGTACTTCTATGTTCTTAGAGAGCAAATGTCATATATGAAAAGTCTTGAGGATATTACCCCTTTATAATGTGACTATATAATTTATTGTCTAAACAAGGGCACTTAACAGAGTAAGAAGGGGTGCTAAACTAATTGAAATAATTTAATTTTCAAGTATTTATTTGTTGACTGAGAAGTTAGTTTTATTTATATGGATTTATAAAATACTTCTCAAAAATTACTTTTAATTATAGTTTCCTTAAAATGAAAATAACATGCATCTGTATATACTAAAGCAAAATATAAAAAACCCTGATTTTCTAACATTAAAATAACATAACTTGAAAATTAATTTTGGTACATATTCACGTACTATAATCAGTTTTTAAACTTTATTAGTCTTTAATACTATATTACTGGTATTTTTCTGAAGGACTTTTTTTTCAATAGGTCTTTATTTTGCCAGATAATTCCAATACTTTAAAAAGTAATTTTATGGGGCACCTGGTCAGCCCAGTCAGCTAAGCATCTGATTCTTGGTTTCAGCCCAGGTCATGATCTTGGTCATGAGAGCAAGCCCTGCATGGGGCTCTGCACTCAGTGCATAATCATCTTGGGATTCTCTCTCCCTCTTCCGCTGTACCTCCCACTCATGCTCTCTCTCTCTAAAATAAATAAATAAGTCTTTAAAAAAGTTTTTAAGAAATAGGAAGTAATTTTATTATTGGGGTACCTAGTTGGCTCAGTTGGTAGAACATGCAGTTCTTGATTTTGGGGTTGTAAGTTCAATCCCATGTTGGGTATAAAGATTACTTAAAAAATAAAATCTTTTTTTTTTAAAGATTTTTATTTTATTTATTTGACAGACAGAGATCACAAATAGGCAGGAAAGCAGGCAGAGAGAGAGGAGGAAGCAGGCTCCCATCTGAGCAGAGAGCCTGATGTGGGGCTCGATCCCAGGACCCTGGGATCATGACCTGAGCCGAAGGCAGAGGCATAACCCACTGAGCCACCCAGGTGCCCCTAAAAAATAAAATCTTAAACTAATTTTATTCATAATAATTTTGAAACATTTGATATTTCTAGTGAATTCCTTTCTGAAGACCATACTTTATTTAATGGAGAAAATATTCTTTTTATACATGGTGAATCACCTGAATATCCAAGCAAATGTTTCCTAAATGGAAAATATTCTCAATTTTTATACTTCGCATATTGAAGTATGTAAATATTTTAACCCATGTATTTTTCTAGATACTGCCTTTTTAGCCTCCTTTAGAAGAACTTTCTTTGATGAGACCTTCTTTTTTCTTTTTTTTAAGATTTTTTTTTTTTTTTTTTTACTTATTTGAGAGAGAGGGAAAGTGAGAGAGAGAACACAAGCAGGGGAAGGGGTGGAGGGAGAGAGAGAAGCAGACTCCCTATCGAGCAGGGAACCCAACACAGGACTCCATCCCAAGACCCTGTGATCATGACCTGAGCCAAAGGCAGACACTTAACTGACTGAGCCACCCAGTGCCCAAGACCTTTCTTTTTTAACCCCTAACTCATAAATTCTATTTAAAATCCTTTTGAATATTTCACCAAATTTAGATACAAATCATAGGCTTCTCATTTTAATTCCACTCTGGTACGGGATGTAAACTTTTCCAATTAAAAATAATTCTGTCAAAAGAGTCTTCCAACAAGTCATGATATCATACAATTCAGTTACAGAATTTCAGAAATCTTGAAAACTGCTTGATAATTTTATCTTTCGATTTGTTTAGTTCCTCACTTTTCTTGTAGGAATAATTTTCACTATCTCATATCTGATTTGCAAATTTTGTCTTCAGAGTGTTGGTAGAAATCAAAATAGTGGTTGAGGATTGATGAAAGGAGTGAAAAGAAAATTTTCTGGGGTGGTGGAATTATTCTGTATCTCACCGGGTAATGGTTATACACATGAATGCTTTTATTGAAACTCATCAAAATATACTCTTTAGATCTGTTCATTTTATCTTAGTGCATACATATTTTACCATGATAAAAAAAAATCAAAACCAAAACAAAAACCTTATTGCTCATGTGTGAAAGATTAAAAAACAAATCAAAGTAAACTATAAAGCCCAGTATCATTTATATAAATTAAAGATACATATACAGGGGCGCCTGGGTGGCTTAGTGGGTTAAAGCCTCTGCCTTCGGCTCAGGTCACGATCTCAGGGTCCTGGGATCGAGCCCCGCATCAGGCTCTCTGCTTAGCAGAGAGCTTAGCAGCTTAGCTCTCTCTGCCGGCTTCTCTGCCTACTTGTGATCTCTGCCTGTCAAATAAAAAAATAAAATCTTTAAAAAAAAAATACATATACATAGAACAGTAATACACCTACCAAACAAACAAACAAAAAACCCAACTTACCATTTAACAGTATAAAATGGTTGTTTGGTTGGGAGGTTGAGAGAGGAAAGTAGCATACAGGGGAAAAATGAGATAAAAATTAAAATACAAGTTTTATTGCATTTTCTTTTCAGGTACAGACTTTTAAACTAAAGTCCAAAATTTAAAGAAAATATATTATTAGAATTGTATGAACAGTCTTTAAAGGAAATTTTACAAACATACTTATATTGAGAATTTGTCACTTGTTTATTCTAGCCTAATTGAGAGTAAAATTTCATGAAACTTGGACAATGAAAATTCTTCTCATTGTAATCAAAAGTAACAATACAGTAATAGAATAACTGAAAATTGTGAAATACACATGGCTGACTTTTTTTAGTAGGAAATAGTTTGTTGCAAAGCATTTGAACCCTGTTTCTCTGTTTCTTCGCACTTATAAAAGAAGAGATTCATGCCTGTTATTTGTGGAAGTGCGCTCTTCACACCTGAGGGTGGATATCCAATTTCTTCATGGAATGTGAAGGAATGCAGTTTTAAGAGAATGAATATTTTAAAATACAGGTTATTGATTTGAAGAATATTTGTACAAGCATTGTAGTCTATATGTGAAGACAAAATTACCGTTCTTTAGGGTGGAGATGCCCAAGATTGCTCTCACCTTCGTATGGTATTCAGGTGTCCTCCGAACAAAACACACATTTGTTGGTTCTAAAACATGGGTTTGTTGGTTCCAAATTAAGTAAAATAGTGGATTTTAAACTATAGAGTCAGTATCAGTAGGTTATAAAACATAATACTACAAATTGCCAACATATTAACATGTTGGCTGGCTCATATTAGCATGGCTGTCTCATTCAGTTGAGCATTGTACTCTTGGTTTCAGTTGGGGTCATGATCTCAGGGTCCTGGAATTGGGCCCTGCATCGTTGTCACCAGACCCCCCCCATCGGGGGACCTGCTTCTCTCCCTTACCCTCTCTGCCCCTCCCTCCCACTCACGCTCTCTGTCTCTCTCTCTCTAACTAAAGTAAATAAATAAATTAGAGAATAATAATGAACATGCAGTTGTAGACTTCTGGCTGAAATATATGAGAAAAACTGTACTCTGTGTCTTTGTGACACAGTATTTACAGGCTTCATACTGTAGGTTTAGTAGTATGAAGTATTTTTATTTGTTTTCATTATTTTACATGTCCTCAAAATAGCAAATATTATTATAGTATAATTCTAGGTAAGCAAAACTTCATCTGTAGAATTATTAAATTGTAGTTTCAGAGACTAACCTGCAAGTTAGTGAGACTTTACTCATAACCTCTATATGTTACTTGAGAATGGATGTTGGTACCATGCAGGTGATTCAGAGGGTCATCAATTAAACTGCTGCTTGTGATCAGTAATACTTTCTAAAAATTACATATAGATTTCCTCCTATCTAAAAGTATTTAAGTGACTTGTATGATTTCATGTTTAATTTTTTTAACCTATAATGTAGGTACCATCTCTAGTCTTTTGAAAAATTGGCTACTTCAAATATTTTTGTTTTGTTTAATATGGAAAGTAACTTTAAAGAAGATAAATATTTGACCCAAGGGTACAAAACACCATATAATGGAATCTGGACTTTTCATTTGTAGGAATAGGTATTTATCCTTTCTAATAGGTATATGCTTTAGAATAGGGAAATTTCATACGTGTCATTCGTTCAGTACAATATTAGGGTAATTTAGTAAAAAGAAAATTAGAGTAATGTTACTGAGTACCCTGTGTTCTTAACCCTTTGCTGTATGAAATGTGGTTTTGCAGGTTAGAAGGGAAAAGGGGAGTGACTTTGTTATAATCTTACCGCCTAACACTCTCTGAACTACTCTATTTTGATTTGGATTTCTGATTTAGATAGTCACTTGATATATTACATTCCCACTAAGTCACAAATAAAGGGATGATAAAAACTCAGAGATGTTCTGCTTTAAAAGTATTTCATAGTAAAAACACAGACATTATGGTAAAAACAGAATTTTCCTTCATTATTTAAAAATGGAAATCATACATAGCTTCTATAGAATTTGTGTCTCAACTACTTGTATTTTTTTATAATATAAATGTCTTTGTCAAAAATTTTGTTAGTCCCTTTGAATAACGAGAATTCCTATTAGTTTTGTTTTGTCCTTACACATTAAAATAAACTAAATGTCTTGATGATTCTTAAAATCTTTCAAATTATTATGATAATTAAAAATGTCTGAAAATGTAGAGTATCTGTGTGAGAATTTTATTCAAGCTTTACAGGCACTATTGAAGCACATTTCATCATTAAATGCCGATTCAGGCAGAGGCCTTTGAAGTAAATTGTTTACATTGATTTGTAATCCCATAAGCCTTTATAGTGAGCTATCCTCTTTGAGTTTACAACCTTGCTTAATTCAGCAGAAAATTGTCTTCCACCTATTTGAGAGACCCACTTAGAGGACTTGAGCCCAATTAAAAGAATTCTGCCTGTGATGATGATGAAGGCTTTGATGGCCGGTCATACATAACTGACTACACACAGAACAGCCTTCACTTATGGAGAACTGAGCTCCAAACCCCTGACTAAAGATGATAGAGGTGAAAAAGTACCTACCACACATGGTGCCTGGCACAAGTTAGGCACCCAAATTACTGTTCCTGTGAAATAGCAAAGAAATGGTTACCTCCTCAAAACCTGTCATCTCTAGTGAAGAGGTATAGAATTAAGATTCTTCCTGTGGTTAAGCAACTCCTGAGGTAGTACTTTCTGTACTTTGAGAAGATTGATTGCATCAGAGTGCCTGTGACACATGAAATTAAAAAAGGGAAGGGAATAATATCTTAAGAAAACCCCAAAGATAAGGAACACAGCTCTTAGGAAGCCACATGTGCTAGTGGAGAAATTTTTAAGGAGAGTTAAAATCCTTCCTTAAAATTTACCCAGAAGAGGGTAGTGTTTCATGATTAGAAAATGTATAAGACTCTTCCTTTTATATTCCATTGTGTACTCACAATTCTGAAAGGTCATACTGAGAGTCAACTATGTACTGAAAAAAAGACAGCATAGGGAGAGGATCATATTCAGTAGCAGATGAGTGAGGCTAAGTTCTAGCTTTGCCATTTACTGACCTCTTAAATGGGAATACTAGTAATAGTTGCACCATGGGTTTGTTGTGAGATTAAATAAGTTAATATATGTAAAGCACTGAGAACAGAATCTACCAAGTAATGAACACTATATGAATATTGAGTATCACTAATATTTTATTCTTACTTTATAAGTATGAATTTTCTGTATTTGAAGAATGTGAGAGCAAAAGAAAGAATCCTTGATGTGCTAAGCAGGTACGTATTTGAGTTTAGCCACTGGAATTTCTATCACATGTGAAAGGTTTACCTGATAGAGTATAGGCTTGAAGGAAATAACCAGTTAGCATGAGGTCATATCTGTCCTTGATTCATTCATTTTCAGACCTTTTCTTTTTCTTCCCGTTAAGAACATTTACTCTCTTACCTGTCAAAGATCATTTCCACTTTCTTGTAAGTACACACAATTTCCTTGAAAATTGCCCCTCCCTGCCAGGGATGTCAGTCATATTCTGTCATACCTAACAAGGCTAATGTAATCAGGGCCTGGCTAGACAACGCAGTGTGTGGTCTAACTATTACAAAAGAAGGGCTAGTTTATCTTCATGTACAAGTTAATATATAAATACAGAGGCATTCTTTGGGATCAGTAAGCTGGGATCATGTAAGCCTCAGAATGTCTGCAAATAGGTCACTCCCTCATCTTTTGTCTTCAGCATGGGGGAAGCTCACCTGCAGTGGAGGGAACGAGGCCAGCACATAGAAGGAAACAGAGGGATTCACCTTGGGAATGAGGTGGAAAAATGCAGAGACTACTATGAGTAATTACACATCAACAAATTGGGACAGCAGAGATAAACTTCTAGAAACAAAAAACCTACCAAGACTGAATAAATGACAAACTATCAGAAAGAGAAATTAAGAAAACAGTCTCATTTACAATTGCTTCTAAAAAAATGAAAAACCTGGGAATAAATTTAACCAAAGTGATAAAAGGCTTACACACTGAAAAATATAAGACACTGATGAAAGAAATTGAAGAAGAAACAAATAAATGAAAACATATCCCATGCTCATAAAAGGAAGAATTAATATTGTTTAAAATTTCCATACTACCGAAGTGAACTATAGTTCACTTATAGTATAGTCAGTGCTATCCCTATCAAAATGCCAATGGCATTTTTCACAAAAATAGGATAAACAATTCTAAAATTTGTATGGAGCCTCGAAAGGCCTCAAATAGCTAAAGCATTCTTGAGAAAGAAGAACAAAACTGGAAGCATCACACTTCCAGATTTCAAACTATACTACAAAGCTGTAATGAAACAGCATGGTATTTAGCATATAAACAGATACATAGATCAATGGAATAGAATAGAGAGCCCAGAAATAAATCCCCACATATATAGTCAATTAGTTTACAACAAAGGAGCCAAAAATACACAATTGGGAAAGGGTAGTCTCTTCAGTATATGATGTCGGGGAAACTGGACAGCCATATGCAGAAAGATGAAACTGGACCCCCGTCTTACACCGTACATGAAATCTACTCAAATGGATTAGTTTTAAACATTAGACCTGAAACCATAAAACTAAAAGAAATCATAGGAAGTAAGGTGTTTGACTTCGGTCTTAGAAATGAGTTTTTTAATTTGACACCAAAATCAAAGGCAACAATAGCAAAAAGTAGCAATTGGGACTGTTATCAAACTAAAAAGCTTTTGTACAGCAAAAGAAACAACGAAATGAAAAGGCAATTTATAGAATGATAGAAAAACATTTGCTAATTATTTAGTCATGGGTCAATATCCAAAATATATAAAGAACTCACATATTAGTAGCAAAAAAACCCAAAACATCTGTTTTAAAAAATGGGCATAGTAACCAAATTTTTCCAGAGAAGAGGTACAAGTGGCTAACACGCACATGAGTAGGTGCTCCGCATCATTTGTCATCAAGGAAATGGAAATCAAAACTGCAGTGAGATGTCACCTTATACCTGTTAATATGGCCATCGTCAAAAAGACAACAACTGTTGGCAAGGATGTGGAGAAAAAGGAATTCTTGTGCTCTACTGGTGGAAATGTAAATTGCTGTAGCCACTGTGGAAAAGAATATGGAGGTTCCTCAAAAAATTTAAAATAGAAAAAAAAATTAAAATAGAACTACTTTATGGTATAGCAGTTCCATTTATGGGTATGTATCTTTTTTTTTTGTCTCAAAGATTTTATTTATCTAATTGACAGAGGTCGCAAGTAGGCAGAGAGGCAGGCAGAAAGAGAGAGGGGGAAGCAGGCTCCCAACTGAGCAGAGAGCCCCCCATGCGGGGCTCGATCCCAGGACCCTGGAATCACGACCTGAGCCGAAGGCAGAGGCTTAACCCACTGAGCCACCCAGGTGCCTCTATGGGTATGTATCAAAAAGAAGTGAAAAATATATCTGCATTCCCATGTTTATTAGGGCATTATTCACAACTACCTGATGCTGTGCAATCCTCTCTGCTGTGCAACACAATAATTTCCTGCATTAAAATGTGGATTTCCTAGGATGAAACCTGGAAGAAAAAGATTAGCTTTCCTTCAACATCTTAGGGTATAATTTTATATTACTTTTAGGCAGCATACAACACTACCTTTTAAGTTGGTAATTAGGAAAAAGAATAAAACCCACATGCCAATTACTAGGAAATAGAAAATACTCAGATGCTCCCTCAGTTCAAAGCTCTGACTAATAAATATTTTGGCCTTGATTTTTAGGTAATGGAATCCACAAGGGCAAAATTAATAGCCAGCCAACTGGGAGTTTTATGAGAGTTGAATTGTCAGAGAAATCTGAGCTTGGCATCCAGGGGTACTTGATTTCCTAATACCTCTGTTGATTTTTAGGCCATAAAACTGGCACCAAAAAGCAACTGGACTGCTGACCTGGCATAGTCACCAGAATTGGAGGTTTTCCCAGTGTACCTTTCAAGTGAAGGAAGAGAGATGTTGCAGTGAGCAGACCCTGGGATAGCCAGATAGGTAGAACAAGAAACTTGCACTAAGTGCAGAGTAGGAAAACTTTGCTTCTCCTGCCCATCCATATAAGACCTAAGTTCTGGACCAATAAACACTACCACCAGTATACTCTATTTCTATACAGGAAAAATTCTGTCTTTCCTCCCATTGTGTTTTAGATAAAGTTATCACACTTTATAGGATCCTGGTAAACCCATTTCTGAATCTTATTAGTCAGCAGTGCTAAATTTGAAATTGGATAGAGAAACTACGTATTACTGGACAATAGCTAGATGTTACTGGATGGAGAATCTAGATGCTATCCTTTGGTGAAGGAATAATTCCACTTTCATTTATACATTGAAGAGTTAGTTGGGGCATTTTTGAAATAAGTATGCCTACAAGATTTGAAGATGAACTATAAAGAGAAAAGTGAAAAACCACAATCCTAGATAATTCAGCATTTTCAGAGACAGGACACACATGTACATACACACAGAACAGAAAGTCAAAGGTATATATATATTTTTTCCTTGTATCATAAATCAGTAAAATTTAAATTTAAATTCCAGTAGAGATTAGAGTGAAACTTAACCAGTTGATTCTAAAATTTAAAATAGTAAATGTGCAAGAATTACCAAAACACATTTTCTCCACTAAAAAATAATAGTTTTATTGAAATATGATTGACCTACAATAAACATTTTTCAGTGCTCATTTTGATAAATTTTGACCTGCATATCTACCTGTGAAATCACTATAATTAAGACAGTGAATGTATTAATCATCCCCACAAGTTTCTTTGTGTCCTTTATAATCCCTCCTTCCTTACCTCCTTGTCCTTTGCTAGGTATAGGTTTTTGGTTGGTATTTTTTTTCTCAGCACTTTAAAGATGTTACTCTACCATCAGCAGGTTTGTTTCTAATAAGAAATCTTTTGTCATCATTATTATTCCTTTATTCCTTTTATCTCTGGTCACTTTTAAGACTTTTCCTTTATTACTGGCATTGAGCAGTTTCAGTGCAGTTTTAAAAATATGAGTCTTTTGCCTTTTGCATTTGTGGAATTTGTCACACTGTCTGTAGTCTCCTCAGACTTGTACAATTTTAGCCATTATTCTTGATATTTTTTTTTCTGGACAACCTATTCCTCCTTTCGTCCTGGAACTTTAATTACACATAATAAATTTAATTAAATAATTAAATAAATTAATTAAATAATTTATAAATAAATTAAATAAATTT
Organism: Martes martes; assembly: GCF_963455335.1. Classification (NCBI taxonomy): domain Eukaryota; kingdom Metazoa; phylum Chordata; class Mammalia; order Carnivora; family Mustelidae; genus Martes; species Martes martes. The sequence goes on along the minus strand of NC_137892.1, from coordinate 97,707,488 downwards.
AATTACACATAAATATTAGGCTGTTTGGAGTTATCATATCACTCAGTAATTCTCTCTTCATTATATTTTTAGCCCTTTGCTCTTTGTTTCATGTTCTACAATCTCTACTGCTATGTCTTCAAGTTGATCGGTTATTTCTGCTGCAATATCTAATCAGCTGTTAATCCCATGCAGTGGATTTTTCATTTTTAACATAGTAATTTAAGCTCTTGAATTTTGATTTGGACTCTTTTTTTAAAAAATCTTTTTCGTATTTTGCATGTCTCTACTCAACATAATCTATAATTCCTTTAACTATCAACCATGTAAAATACAATTGTAATAACCCGTTTAATATCATTGTCTCTTGATATTATTACCTTTGTTCTGGTTTGCCTTTGATTGGGTATTCTCCTAATTTGGGGCTGTATTCTTTTTTCTATGCTTTTTTAAAATAGAATGCTAGATGTAAATTTTACCTTCTTAGGTGCTGGACATTTTTGTTTCGATATAAGTATGATTTAAATTTGTTCTGGAAGGCAGTGAAGTTAGTTGGCAACAGTTCATACTTTTGAGATTTCTTAGGTAAGTAACAGCAGCCTTTAGCTCAGGGTTATTGTAGCTAGTTGGGTTTCCTTGGATTCTCAGCTCTGATTTCGTGAGGAATTCTCCTATGCCGTCCCTGGGCTTCCCTGTCTGCTCCATTTTCTGGAACAGTCAAGAGTAAGCAGTGGCAGTTTTAGGGATAATTTTGTTTGTGTATTAGCTGTGAATCATCACTGTCCTTTTCTGCTTAACATTAAATGTCCTGAGAACTGTTGTTTTTTGTATTTCATCTAGTCTTTTAGTTGTTTCTGCTAGGAGGGTAAATCTGGTCCCTCCCATTCCATCTCAGAAGAAGAAATCAACCAGGGCAATTTAGAACTAAAATAGGAGAGAATTTGCTCTAGTAGGAAATAATGAAATCACTGCTTATTTGGTACAGAATTTTAAAAATGAATCCATTAGAAATACCTGCATGTATGAGGAAACGAGTACCTAATAATTATAACTTTTTTGAATTAGTAGATAACTTACGGACTTCTTAAAAATTGGAAAAATTAACAAGTATTTGGTAAGACCAAGAGTTGTACACCTTCATCATTTAAATCTCAAAAAAATCCTTCTAGTTGGATTAAGGTTCCAAAACACAGTACACATTTTTAAAGTTTTAAAAGAATATAAATGAGAATAATTTTGTGACTGTGGCTTATGGAAATTCTCTAGAAACCAAAATTGTAAGTCATAAAGCTAGACTGATAAATTTGATTATATAAAAATTAAGTCTCTGTCACCAAAAAATTCCACCATAAATAGTATTATAAGGAAAGTGACAGTTGAGAAAAAGTACACACATAACAGACATTGGATTCATATTAAAATATGTAAATGGTTTACCAAGTAATGAAAATAACAGGGTAATGGAAAACAGTAAATAAACACTGTTTACACAACAGAAAATGCATGTAGTCAAGAAACATGAAACATGATCAAGCATTTTTTTTATTAGCAAGAGTTTAATATCAGATATTGTAGAGTTAGAGGAAATAGGTAATCTTAAAAAACTTGAGAATTTGTCTTTGACCAACAATTTTTTTCTTGTTATATATCCAGTTTTAACACCACATATAATAATAAGGTATAAAAAGGCTTTCATTGTATCCTTGTTTCTTTTTGTAAAAAATTAGAAACAACCTGTATTTCCATTGTGGGAAACATTTAAACTATAAATAAATCCCAGTATATACACATTATGTCATACCGTAGATCAATTTTGAAATGATACAGAAGACCTTTTTTTTTTTTTTTAATTTTATTTATTTATTTGAGAGAGAGAAAGGGAGCATGAGAAGAGGGAGAGTCAGAGGGAGAAGCAGTCTCTCTGCTTGGCCTGATGTGGGACTCAATCCCGGGACTCCAGGATCTTGACCTGAGCCGAAGGCAGTTGCTTAATCAACTGAGCCACCCAGGTGCCCGATACAGAACACTTTCTAAGGGAATTACTATGGTTGGAAGGGGGGAGAAGGAAGGAAGCAATTTTTATAATAATACATGTAGTATGATGTTTCTGCCAAAAATACAAACACATATAAAGACATCCACACTGTATATCTCTTAAAATTCATGGGTGAATGTGTGTATTTGTATTTAAAACGTTAAAAAAAAAAAAAGCCTGGAAATATACTCATTAATCTGAACAGGGTTTATCTTGGTAGTCAAAGTGGGTTTTACCTTAATCTATAATATTTTATTTTTTTAACATTGGGAACACATTCTACATTCCTTGTGTAATTGTATAAATAATAGCAAACAGACACTAAAAAATGGTTTGTATATTTGGCAAGAAGTAAGTATGTGGGAGTTTGTGTGTGCACGCAAGGATGCTAAGTAGTGGAACATGGTAGTTCCTGCCACTTTGTAGCATAGCGTCCCCTTCCTCCTCTCCCAGTTAATAGAGCCATTGAGTTCCTTTTTGTTGTTTTGTTTTATTTTGCTTAAACTAGTTGAAATGGGATTTGTATCACTGAAAACTGAACAGATCTTTATTTTCTTACTAGGACATTTTCTGTTCTGTTGTCCATTATGTAAACAAAATTAGCCCATTACTATATAAACTCCAGCTTCTCTTTAAGAAGAGTCACTACCCTAGTACGGAGCTTGACTTTAATCTTGTGGGAGTGGAAGAATAGACTGGGAAAGGAATGGTGCTTTGCTTTGAGAAATGTCTGCATGAGTAAACAGCATAAGATTTTCTTTAGTCTTTTCAGTCAATATGGCTATAGATTTGAACTATGTAGAGTAAAGATGGTAGACTAATAAATTAAGAAGTAAGAAATATAGGAATAAATAAGGTATTTAAGATTCTAATATTAGGGGTTTTGATAATGGTTTGATGTCTTCTGTTTCCCTTCTGTCCAATGACCAAATCCTCAGAATCTGTTCTGGGGATCTGAGACTGGGGAAGCTCCCTTAATTCACCGCTCTGCTCTCTAGCATGCTACTGTAGATTGCAGAATTGATAACTATCTGGGTACTGTGGCCTAGCTAAGTTGACACATAAAATTAACCATCATGCTTAGTATTACATTTCTTTAGAGAATTCACGAATGGCTTTTAATAATGTACTGGTGGATCTACAATATACTCCTTTTGAAAACTATTTTTTAAAATTGTTTTAAAAAATAAGGGTAACACATATCTATGTTGAAACAAAAATTTCTTTATATTGCTTGTATGTTAATGAAAAGTGATATTAGCAAAATAATAATGCTTGCTATATGTTTGCAGTTTTAATCTTTCTCAGCCCCATCTCTAATATCAGGTCAATGCAGTTCTTGTGAAGAATGCATTTTTTATGGCCTTTATTCTTTCTTTTTTCTCATTACATTTCCTCTAGTCTTATTTTTTTTTTAAGATTTTTTCTTTATTCATTTGAGAGAGAGAGAGAGAGAGAGAGAGAAAACATAAACATGAGCAGGGAAGAGGGGCGGAGGGAGAGGGAAAAGCAGACATACCATTGAGCAGGGAGCCCAATGTGGGCCTGGATCCCAGGACCGAGGGATCATGACCTGAGCAGAAGGGGGATGCTGAACCAACTGAGCCACCTGTGGTTCCCTCTGGTCTTACTCAGATTGCATTCTTGTGGCTGATAAATCCCTGATATGTTCAGAACAAATACTACTAAATGAAAAATGCCATCATTTATGATTTTTTTGGTAATGAAATATGTAAATATTTTAACAGAAGTATTGTTGCAGGTATAGTCTTTTCATTTCCACTTTATTTTATTTTTTTATTTTTATTTTTATTTATTTTTTTAAGATTTTATTTATTTATTTGTCAGAGAGAGAGAGAGCAAGAGAGCGAGCACAGGCAGACAGAGGCAGAGGAAGAAGCAGGCTCCCTGCCAAGCAAGGAGCCCTATGCGGGACTCAATCCCAGGACCCTGGGATCATGACCTGAGCCGAAGGCAGCCGCTTAACCAACTGAGCCACCCAGGCGTCCCTATTTTATTTTTTAAAAGATTTTATTTATTTGACAGACAGAGATCACAAGTACGCAGAGAGGCAGGCAGAAAGAGAGAGGGGGGAAGCAGGCTTCCCGCGGAACAGAGAGCCCAATGTGGGGCCCGATCCTAGGACCCTGAGATCATGACCTGAGCCGAAGGCAGAGGCTTTAACCCACTGAGCCACCCAGACGCCCCTTCATTTCCATTTTAGACAAATACTTTTAGAAAACATCAAATAATTTGCCACCATTTGTGATTATTTTTAGTATTTGGTATAAATGCTTCAATAATATAGAGCACAGTGTGATATCATTTCAATGGAGAATATAAATATATCCAATAAAAATAGGAACTTCATTTTTTTACATGTATTTTTAGGATTCAATTAAATTTCACATGTAAGTCTCACTATTTGAGCTTACAGTGTTTAATTTGTTTGGTTCTTATGTGGCTTTTTAAAGTAAGTATCTTTCTTATATAAGTTACATACTACAGAGTAAACAAATCACAAATTGTACAGCTTGATGAAACCCTCACTAAGTGATCATTGCCAATGTAACTACCACCCAGCTCGGGAAATAGATCATTATCAGGTTTCCAGAAGTTCCCATCATATCTCCTCCCTATTGGTAACTGTTAGGAGTCCATAATTTTTTTTTTTCAGCTCAGAAAAATCATCTTCCACCACTCTTTATTTTATTAGGGGATGCAGTGTCCATGTAGTTCATTCTGTCTGTGTGAGAGAGAACGCCATATGTGAGTGAGAGGAAGACTGTTGGTACATAACACTTCATTGACTTCTGTTATGATTTGAAGATAATAAATTATGTAAACCTATCTCGACATGTTCATTGGTAAGGATAGCCATTGTAAGAGTTGTATATTTAGTGTATGTGTGGATCCTTCACAAAAAGCCCAACACAACCATTTGGAAACATTAGTGCCAATTGCTCAGAGTAATATAATGAAGTGGGTTCCTCTGTGTGCATAGCTACAGGGTGGCAGGTGCCTGGAAATCTGAAGAGAATGGGAGGAGAGTTAGTAGGAAGTGAAGTGTGGGGGCACCAATAAATGACATCTTTTTTCCATCTTGAATCTAGAGTCATGGAAAAGAGATTGGTAGAGGTATATATTGGCTTTGATACTGAGCAAGCTAATCATATAATATAGCTTTAGTTTTCAGACCAAAGGACTTGCTAAGACTCACCCAAGGGAGACTTTGGGTCTGCTAAGCAGATGTACTGACCTGGGATAACTGCCATAAATGGATGAAAATTAATCCCCAGTGCTTACAGATGTTTAATAGATTAGTTTTGCCAGTTAAAAACCATGGGTCAATACCCGTCAGACCCTTGGTAATAAAGGACATATATTCCACTCCTTTTATAGGGAGTGGGATAAAGAAGGGATGAGGAAAGAAGACTGGGTATTACAGGGTTATTATTACTCTGCATGAAAAGATGAAACCAGGGGAATGGAGATTGCTCTTTAATATTATACATTAGTTATCATATATAACCTCTTTATAGACTGCCTGTATGTCTCAAAGCTGCCTTGTGTTATAATTGATAATTGTAGCTTAGTGTTTAAAAACCCTCAGGTGAGCACATGTGCCTATACAGATGGTGGTATAATTCTCCTCAGCATATATAAAATGAATTACATAGACAGATAAATCAGCACTTTGATGGCTTTATAACACCGAAGTGTTGATCACTCCTACCTTTCAAATGAATAGAATTTGATTGATAATTTGACCCCAGAATTCCAGAAATTATATATTTCCCTTATTGATAATTTCCCTTATTGATAATGCTTCCCTTATTGATAAGTAAATGTAAGGTACTGTGCAGAAACAAAAAAGACAGGAAAAAGTAGTTCTAATATGTACATTTTGTAACCTTGGCCTTTATTGCAGGCTAAAATTTTAAAATACATTATTAAAAGGTTGATATGTAAGCAATTGGGGAAAAAAAGCAGTGATCATTAAAGCCAGCATAGCCTTATTAAAATAAGCTATGTCAGAATAACTACTACAAATTTTTTTCTGACAAGGTTATGAGATTGGTAGTTTATAGAAATACTAAGGACAATAAAAATAGAAATAATGACTGTAAGGATAATAGCAACAATAGCAATAATGTTCACTTTCATCTGTTGAGCTCTTACTATATGAATTAATAGTTTTAAAGCCGTTGGAACACTGTGTGATACATGCTAACAGCTTAAAATGTGTAAGCTCTTATTTTTATTATTTTATTTTTATTGCTGCTCTTATTTTTAAAGAAAATTTAGGAAGATTAAAATACACTGGGTGCTATGGACTGAATGTTTGTGTGCTCTCAAAATTCATATGTTGTTATCTTAATGCCCAGTTATTAAATAAAGTACTATTATTATAATTGTAGGGGGTGGGCCTTTGGGAGGTGATGAAGTTATGAGGACAGATCTCCAGTGAATGAGATTAATGCTCTTTTTTATAAAAGAGTCCTGAATGAGCTCCCTTGCCTCTTTCACCATGTGAGGACAGCGAGAAAAGTTGGCAGTCTGCAACCTGGAAGGGGGCTTTCACCAGATACACAATCTGTCGATGCCCTGATCTTGAACTTCCCAGCCTCCAGAACTGTGGGCAGTATATTTCTGTTCTTTATAAGCTACTGAGTTCGTGGTATTTTTGTGAGAGCAGCCTGAATAGATTAAGACACTGGGTATTTATCCAAAAATTTGAGTAAGTTTTTAATACTGTATAAATTGATTAAATGGGACAGATTTTATTATAATAAGGTGAATTTATAACTGGGTGGTATCAAAGGATTTTACATAAAGAAATGTCTTCAGTGGAATAAGAAAGGTCTATGATCTAGACCCTTTTTATTCAGCATTTTCATTAATGACTTTATGAAGATACATTCATTAAGTAGGTGAATTAAACAGAAGGGTAGCAAATCTGGACTCCAAGGATTTTGTCATTCTGGAACAACATGCAGGGTGCATATATCTTTTTAAATTAGTGTTATTGTTTTCTTCAGATAAGTATGCAGAAATGGAATTGCTAGATTGTATGGTATTTCTATTTTCAAATTTTTGAGCAACTTCTGTACTTCTTTTCACAGTGGTTGCACTTATATTGCTACCAACAATACATGGTTCCCTTTTTTCCACATCCTCACCAACACTTGGCATTTCTTATCTTTTTGATAGCTCATTTTGGTTTTGATTTGCATTTCTCTGATTAATAATGTTGAACAACTTTTCAGGTACCTATTAGCCACCTAGATGTCTTTTTTAGAAAGATACCTGTTCAGTTACTATGCTATTTTTTGATCAGATGGTTGTCTTTTTGTTATTAAGTTATCTGAGTTCTCTGTATTTTGGGGATATTAACCCATTATTAGATGTATGATTTGCAAATACCTTCCATTCATTAGGTTCTTTCTTTTTGTTGATGGTTTCCTTCAGTATGCAGAATTTTGTAGTTTGATATAATCCTATTTGTTTATTTTCGCTTTTCTTACCTTTGCCTTTGGAATCATCAAAAAAATAGTTGCCAAGACACATGTCAGGAAGCTTACTGCCTATGTTTTCTTCTAGGACTTTTATGGTTTCAGGTCTTATGTTCAAGTCTCTATTCCATTTTTAGTTAATTTTTTAAAAGGATTTATTTATTTTAGAGAGAGAGTACAGGAACGTAAGCGGGGGAAGGGGCAGAGGGAGAGGCAGAGACTCTCAAGCAGATATCCCCCAACCCCTGAGCTGAGACCGACATGGGCCTCCATCTCACAACCCTGAGATCATGACTTGAGCTGAAATCAAGAGTCAGATGTTTAACCCACTGAACCACCCAGGCACCCCTGTGTTAATATACATGGTGTAAGATGCTGATTCAGTTTTCATTCTTTTGCATCTGGCTGTCCAGTTTGCCCAACACTGTTTATTAAAGAGACTGTCCTTTTCCCATTTTAGATTCTTGGCTCCTCTGTTGTAAATTAATTAACCATACGTGTGTGGATTTATTTCTGGGGTCTCTTGTTCTTTTCCATTGACCTTTGTGTATGTTTTTATGCCAATACTGTACTATTTGATTATTTCCACTTTATACTGTCATTTGAAATCAGGGAGCATACTGCTCTAGCTTTGTTGTTTCTTAAGATTACTTTGGTTATACAGCATCTTTTGTGCTTCTATACAAACTTTAGGATTGTTTGATTTCCGTGAAAAATGCTTTTGGAATTTTGGTAGAAATCACATTGAAGCTGTAGGTTTCTTTTTTTTTTTTTTTTAAAGATTTTATTTATTTATTTGACGGGCAGAGATCACAAGTAGGCAGAGAGGCAGGCAGAGAGGGAGAAGCAGGCCCCCCGCTGAGCAGAGAGACTGCTCCTTTGGGATGGAATGTCCTATATATATCACTTAAGTCCATCTGATCTAATATGTCAGTTAAGACCAATACTTCTTTATTGATTTTCTGTCTTGATGATCTAGCCATTGATATAAATGGAGCATTGAAGTCCCCTATGATTATTATACTGCTCTCTGTTACTCCTTTTAGTTATTGGGCTTATATATTTAGGTGCTTCTAAGTTGGGTGCATATATATTTATGAATTATATTTGTAAATATAATTTGTTATATTTTCTTGTTGGATTAACCATTTATCATCCTGGTCTTTTATTACACTCTTCGTATTAAAGTCTGTTGTCTGTTTTGTCTCATATAAGTATAGCTACCCCAGCTGTTTTGTTTGTTTGTTTTTATATCTTTTTGCATGAAACATCTTTTTCCATTCTTTCACTTTAGTTCTGTGTGTGTCCTTACATCTGAAGTGAGTTTCATCATATAGATGGCTTTGTTTTTTTTTTTTTTTAAGATTTTATTTATTTATTTATTTATTTGATAGACAGAGATCACAAGTAGGCAGAGAGGCAGGCCGAGAGAGAGAGAGAGAGAGAGAGAGAGAGAGGAGGAAGCAGGCTCCCTGCTGAGCAGAGAGCCCAATGCGGGGCTTGATCCCAGGACCCTGGAATCATGACCTGAGCCGAAGGCAGAGGCTTTAACCCACTGAGCCACCCAGGCACCCCTAGATGGGTTTTGTTTTTATCCACTCAGTCACTCTGTGTCTTTTGATTGGAGAATTTAATGCATTTGTAAAATTATATATTAAGTAGTTATTTGTAAGTATGCACTTCCTGCAGTTTTGTTAATTGTTTTCTAGTTGTTTTGTACTTCCTCTCTGTTCCTCTTTTCTCTTGCTATCTTCCCTTGTGGTTTGATGGCTTTCATAATGTTATGATTATATTACTGTCTTACTATCTTTTATGTATCTACTCTACATTTTTGCTTTCTGGTTACTGTGAGGCTCAAGTATAATAGCCACTATATATAACATTCTCTTTTAAGTTGATACATAGTTAAGTTTGAACATGTTCTAAAATGCTACATTTTTATTCCTCTAGCTCCCCGCCCATTTTATGTTTTTGATGTAACATTTTACATCTTTTTATGTCACATATCCCTTAACTAATTATTGTAGTTACATTTACTTCAACCACTTTTGTCTTTTAACCTTCGTACTAGTTTTATACATGGTTAACACACTACCTTTACTATATATTTTTCTTTACCAGAGAGATTTTTACTTTCATGTATTTTCTTGTTATTAATTAGTGCCCCCCCCCTTTTTTTTACAGCTTAAACTTGGGCTTCAAAAAATATTTATCCTTCTTTCATTAAGTTTTTTTTTTTTAATTTGGTAGGGTTTTGGAACTTCTTCATTTCTTTCCTCATTTTGTTTGACTCTATGTGTTTGTTCCTATGTGTTAAACAAAAAACAGGTATCTTTTTCATTCTTGAAGTAGTAGTCTCATATAAGACATGAACTTCACCATTTAACTTTGCCCTCACTCTTAATTGTCTCTGGAACCTTTGTCATTATCTAAGCAGCCTGATGTATTCTTGAAAGGATCCAGATACTGAGGATGTGCTAACAAGGTCAGTGTTTCAGAGGGGGGATATTAGTCAGCACCTAGTTTCAGACTGATTGGAAGCCAGACCTTCAGGCCTCAGCTTTTAAGGTATGCAAATATATACAGTCTTATTGGACCACAATTGTACATCCTGCTGCCCTCCAAAACAGGTGGTCTGGAGTGTTCTCTTGGCTACAGTTGAAAATGGGTTCCAGACAAGTGTATTATAATGTCCTTTCTGGGAGGTACTGGCAAGCTGTAGTGAGGTCAGTCGAGAGTGCAAAAATGGTATCTTCTAGTCTATGTTCCCTGAGAGCATGTCCATAGACTTTAAATGTGTGGTAAGTCTGAAGCCTATCCTTAGCCTGAAGCTCCGGGACAAATAAAATAAGCCTTTTCCACATAAAGACTGGAGGTTTGTTTTAGACTACCTTCTATATATTGCCCTGGAAGTGGTAGTCTGCCAATAAGTATCTATCTGATTATTTCAGACCCAAGGGGCCCAGAAATGGAGTTTGTCTTGCCCATCAGAGCCAGGTGCTCAAGGGGTGAACTGTGTATGGGCCACGTGTCTGGCTTTGGGGTTGGGGGGGTGCATAGGAGTGTTGTGGGGGTAAGTAACTCATCCTGTCTTTAGTCAGGCCTTGAGAGTGTTTTCGGGGTAGGGCATGCCTCCAGTGCTAACAAGGTAGAGGAAAGAGTCGAAAAATGGTGTACACTAGGGCCTCAGTCCCCAGAGAAAGTTCTAATAGACTCCTGCTCCTACAGTAGTTTCTTTAGGAATAGCAATGTATCTCCTCAAATGATGGCATTTTTCAGACTCTGTTTTTGCACACTGAGTCAGTCCCAGGGTATCGAATCTGCAAGTGAGCCCTCAAGAATTGAATCTGCATTCCCTACAGACCTGTGGTCCTGGATATAAGCCATGCTGGTTTTCAAAGTCCGATGTTTTGGAGGCTTCTCTCTTATGTGCAGGTCCCAACAGTTGGAGTGCTTCTTTTTTATCCTTTGTTGTGGAGAAGCTGTTCAGCTAGTTTTCAGGTATTTTTCAGAGGGAATTGTTACATATGTATTTCGTTCTGTTGTGTCCCTGAAAGCAGGTGTGTTCTCCATAGTCCCACACTTCCATCTTAACTGCCAACTCCTATGTTGTCTTGCTGTTATGTGGAGTATTCTGTAGATACCCGTTAGGTCTAGTTGGATTATGGTTCCTCAGGTCTTCTATTTCTTTCCTTATCTACCGTCTAGTTCTATCTAGTTGTCTGTATTCATTCTCTCGTATAAACTAGACAACCTGCAGCTTAGCCTGTGCCTGAAATTTCCTCCCAGTTGCCTGTCACTCCAGCCTCTGTTTTCTTTAGAGTGCCCTTAGCCTTGACTTCCTCCATTGAAATTAATTCCTTTTGCAAGAGATGAGGAGCTATCTGTTTCTCCAAGATCTCTAGATAAGGGCTCTGGAGCTGAGGGTGGGTACAGTGGCATGCTTCTCTTTGAGTGATGCTTTTCCCTCTAGGATCTGAGTGCTCCTGGAGTGGGGATGAGGGAAGCCAGAGGTCCACAGGTGTCATGGAGCTACTGCTTAATGAACCAGGACAAAGTGATTAAAGCCCATCTTCCTAGTTCACTGTATCTTATGGGAAGTGTCCATTTCATGAATGGGGATGGGCAGCAGCCTCTCAATGACGTTTACATAGGATTTATCTTTAGCAACAGGAAGCTGGGGGTGGGATGAGAAATGCTGACGTCCTACTTCTCCCCAAGGGAAAACAAACAAACAAACACTTCTTACTGGGGGTAGCTGGGGAGGGGGGAGCGTGTAGTAGTGGGAAAGAGCCCTGTGTTCTTGGCTGCATCAGCCTGGAGTGGAGTCCCTACCTTTCTGAGTTGGGAGTGGGGAGTGAAAGAATGGTCTTTCTTCAAAGATCACAGGCTCTTGACTTTCTTGTTTTAAACCAAAAATTTTTTTCTAGATTTTTCTTTAATCAGTGTTTCTTCATTTGCTATTTGTTCTTAATACTATTTCCAGAGATTGGGTTTAAAAATTTTTTTTAAATATAATTTTTGCCAATTTCACTGGAGAATGAGCCAGTAGAGCCTCTCAGTTGTCATGGACAGTCTCTGATAAACTGTTTCAAACTCTTTAACTCTGGTGTTCAATGTGTGTGATTATAGTTCTTTGAGAAAAAAGTTATTTGAATAAATGGTACTTGACTCTCAGATAAAATAATTCTCTCTTGTTTAAGAAAAATTATCTTTTGTCAGTCATTCGACATGTATCCAGTGGGGGATCACATTTTTTTGAAACTACTACCTTACCAAGTCAATGGAATTGACACACATGTGCTTTCTTTCAGTGTTGGTATGTAGTTTAGTAAGAGGTACACAAATTGTAACCAAAATAGGCCTTTCCTCCCACATTCTAAGACTGTTGCTGGGATTGACTTGTTTTCTACATTTTTATATTTGGTTTCATTGAGAGAATAATGCTTATATAAGCAAGTTTCTGTGTCAGTCCCTGACCATAACCGTTAGGAATAAGTAAAGAGTATGTTTGGATTACTAGTAATCTACCACTTCTTCCAAAAACATGGCTGGATTGCAAATTTTTCTTGCAGAGAGTCAATAACAATGTCTTTACAAAATAAGCAGCAGCACAGTGTCATTGTCATCACCATCACTGTGTGTTCTACCAAGGGGACTGTCCTCCACACAGTAGCCATCCTCACTGAATACATAGGGTTGATGCCCTGGGTTCACAGGGGGTGCAGCATAGTAAAGAGAGTACTAGAAACCTGGGTTTTCACTCCATATTTGTAATTAATTAATCCTTTGACCTTGAGAAAGTCATCTGAATTGGTAGATTTCAGTTTGCTCATCTGTGATGTGAGGGTATTGATGAATTGATCCTTTTCTGGTTCGGGTATTCTATGACTGCATGTGGAGTTAGGTATGCTGGTGGGACACAGGAAATTAAAACCAATGTTCCCCTAACCACAGATCTTGAAAGGTGTGATATTTAAAATAATTTATTTAAACATATAAGGGAATGTGGTAAATGTTACATAAGCACTATAAAAAATTATTCTGTCCTTGTCAAATACTTACATCCTGAATATAAATTACTTATAACTTCTCATTCTCTGTTTAGTTTGCATTACCCACTAAAAGTTAAATTGTGGGGGGAGAGAAGTCACTTTCCCAGTTGCAAAATATGATGTCTGAGGAAATTCCTAGAATGGGGACAGATTTTTAATGACCCATAACATTTCAGAATACAAAGTAAATTAAAAATATAATTGTGGAACCTTTAGAAGCAGAATTTTAATTCAAGAATTTGATAAATGCAATGAAAAATATGGTTGCATTATAAATCAGTATAGGCTTAGCCAATCACATGTTTAAAATGAAGCAGTAGGAAAATTGATTTCTAGCTGCAACTACCTTGGGTTTTTTTTTTTTTTTAATTGGTTAAATGATGCAGGTTTAGTGGAATCAAGTAATTGCTGACAGCCTCTAATAGCTCCTTCCTGTACCTTTGAGTTATCAGAAGTAGAAATAGTTCCTTTTAAGGGTAATGGCATGTATGGGACCATTTGTCTATTTTGAAAGCTTTATGAATCATTTTCAAGTGATTTCCCTTGATACCTTGCAATATCAGGTATTATGGCCCTCTTCTGTTTTTCCTTTTTTTTTTTTTTTTCTTTTTAAGATTACATCCATTTATCTGACAGAGGGGGAGAGAGCACAAGCAGAGGGAGCAGCTGAGGGAGAAACAGGCTCCCCGCTGGGCAGAGAGCCCAACATGAGGCTCCACCCCGGGACCATGACCTGAGCTGAAAGCAGATGCTCAAATAACTCAGCCACCCAGGTGCCCCCTTTTTCCCTTTTAACTTCTACCTCTGTTCTCCATGGTCTTACTTTGAATACAACTAAGTGTACCATAGTAAATAACTTTTCATAATTAACTAGATTAAGGGAATATATGTGACTTGATCTCTTATTTGTGACTTTCCCTGTAATTTATTCTCTGAATAATGAGAAAGACAGACTTGAGTGTGCTACAAAATTTTTAGATGCTAGAAACTCAGTGTAGTTTTCTTATTTAGTTAAGTGAATTTGCTGCTAGGATTTGATACAGTATATTTTAATAGCCATTAACTTTGATTTCCATAACAAAAACATTTTTATTAAACTCTTATGTGTATTATAACATCCCTTAGTCTTTTAGTAGCATCAAATGAGGGCTAAAAGAAATGAGCTTGAAACAATGAGTAAAGTCTGTTTTTTCAGAATAAAAACTTGCCAACATCTGTATAAGTGTTTGAGATATATCCTGGAGGAAAAATACCCAGCTCATTTGGAAATGAAAAACTAAGTCAAATTAGGGACGCCTGGGTGGCTCAGTCGGTTAAGCCACTGCCCTCGGCTCGGGTCATGATCCCAGGGTCCTGGGATCGAGTCCCACATCGGGCTCCTTGCTCAGCAGGGAGCCTGCTTCTCTCTCTGCCTCTGCCTGCTTGTGCTCTCTCTCTCTCTCTCTGACAAATAAATAAAATCTTAAAAAAAAACAAAAACTAAGTCAAATTATTATCTAAAAGATTTTTAAATACCTTCTTTAAAAACTTAAATTCAGGGAACCTGGGTGGCTCAGTGGGTTAAAGCCTCTGCTTTCAGCTCAGGTCATGATCCCAGGGTCCTGGGATCGAGTCCCGCATCGGGCTCTCTGCTCAGCGGGGAGCCTGCTTCCTCCTCTCTCTCTCTCTCTCTCTCTCTCTCTCTCTCTCTCGGCCTGCCTCTCTGCCTACTTGTGATCTCTGTCTGTCAAATAAATAAATAAAATCTTAAAAAAAATAAAAATAAATAAAAAATTTAAAAAAAAAACTTAAATTCAAGTTAGTTAACATATAGTCTGTTATTAGTCTCAGGGATAGAGTTTACTGATTCATCAGGAGCATGTAACACCCAGTGCACATCACGTCATGTGCCTTTCTTAATGCCAGTCACCCAATTATTCCATCCCACAACCACCTCCCCTCCAGAAACCCTCAATTTGTTCCCATAGTTGAGTCTCTTATAGTTTGTCTCTGTCTCTGTTTTTATCTTATTTTATAAGATATTATTATATTATATTCCCTTACCCTATGTTCATCGTTTTGTTTCTTAAATTCCACATATGTGTGAAATCATATCATGTTTGTCTTTCTCTGACTGACTTATTCCATGTAGCATAATACACTGTAGTTATAGCCATAAAAAGTCATTGGCTTGAATTCAGTTAAGCTAGTATGTTCTGAATATGAAGGTACAGTTTTTGTGTCTTCAGAAATTCAGAGTATATAGACTCATGTAACTGCACAATTCCAAAGGTCTATAAGATCAAATGTCAAAGAACAGAATTTTGTATATTTTATAATAAAGCCCTAATCTGCATAATTGCAAGCAACTTATTAGTCTAGATATTTTTGAGAAATTCAGTTCAATTCAGGAATTTCTTGGCCAAATTTAAATTTATCTTAGGTTTTGCATTTCTTTTGTTAAATTCATTCTTGGGTCTTTTATTCTTTTTCATGGTATTGTAAGTTGAGTTTTTAAAAATAATTTTATTAAAAAATAAAATAAATAAAATAATTTTATTATTCTGGAAGTCATTCCTGAAGGTATTGCTTATAGCCAGCTCTTTCAGTTCTTTGAATGATACTATAATTCCTAATATTAAAACCCTTCTTGCTTAAATACCTTGAATGATATCTATTCTCTGCAGTTAGTTCTGAATGATGGAAAATGACCTTGTTGGGCTATAATTCATGAATGGCATCATATTAACTTATATAAGAAGATGTCCACCTTTAGAAATCTGTTTTCTCTGTCACATATGACAATGGTAAAATATCATCAGTTTCATACATAAGATATAAGATGTATTGCCTGGGAGATGTGAAGTAAGACACTTCAGGATGCAGAAAATATCACACCATTTCAAACCAGTGGTAAATTTCATTGAAGTGTTCTAAAATGGACCTAAATTGGAAGAATTTAATCATGTAACATCTGTTCCTATATGTCCTATGAGTACAAGGGATAATTATAGTCTTTGGTGTTTAGGAAGAGACTAGCTTCTGTGCATTTAAGACACTTGATCTTATAAATAAGATTAGGAAAGCTGAACTTATCTTGAAGATGGAGCAGCTGTTTGATTAAAAAGGATGGTTTGAAGTCTTCTAGTTTTCACCACTTTGAAAAAGAGAGGAGTATAGAATTAAAGGTTAGAAATTGCAAGATAAATTTTAATTAGTCAAAAAAATTTTTCATGCCAGAAAATTTTTAGATAATAAATTGGAGCATATTGTTCTTAGGAGTCTTTATAAGAGCTCTGAGAGATACAATAGCAACTTCTCATTAAATGGTAAAAATAGCTGTTATTTTATCATTTACCCTGTCTTAATCATTTTAAAAAAATGTGGATAAGATTGGTAAGGTTATAATTTAGTTGTATACTAAAGTTTATGTTAAAATATTTTTTGGTGCACCTCGGTGGCTCAGTTCATTAAGGGTCCGACTCTTGATCTTGGCTCAGGTCTTGATCTTACTGTCATGAATTTGAGCCTTCCATTGGGCTCCACACTGGGCATGGAGCCTACTTAAAAAAACAAAAAACTTTTTAATGCAATAAATAAAAACGCAGATATTTAGTTTTAGAATGTCATGTTTTTCAAAGGAAAAGAATATTAAATTCTATAACAAAAATTTTTTAAATACTAGGTAAAATGGTATGGATATTAGCTTGATTATTATACCACATATCACTTACCAGACATTTGATTAATATGCTTATTTTAATATGAATTTAAAAAGTGAAAAACAGGGGAGCCTGGGTGGCTCAGTGGGTTAAAGCCTCTGCCTTCAGCTCAGGTCATGATCCCAGGGTCCTGGGATCGAGTCCCGCATCGGGCTCTCTGCTCTGCAGGGAGCCTGCTTCCTCCTCTCTCTCTGCCTGCTTCTCTGCCTATTTGTGATCTCTGTCTGTCAAATAAATAAATAAAATCTTTAAAAAAAAAAGTGAAAAACAGAAGTTTACTTTGTTTATTAAGTATAAGAGATATGTCTTCTTCATCACCCACAGAGCAAGTAGAAATTTAAGCTGGAGGTCAGTTTTCATTTAAGAACTTCTTTATTATTAAAAAAAAAAAAAAAAAACCAAAAAAAAAGAACTTCTTTATTATAGATGATTTTATTTTTACCAATTACTGTGTAAAATGTCTTGATAATCTTCATATTTTTTCTATTCCATTTATTGACATAAGAAAATATTTCTTATTTGAAGAAATGTTAGAGAAAGTATATATATCTATGAATTAATTGGCCAGAAAACAGTAGGGGAATTTTAATAAATTCATTTTGCTTACCTGGAAAGATGACTGCTTTTCTTAAATCAAGCTGTAAAAATTCTGCTATATTTATGTTTCTCACATACTGCCTCACCCTGCATCCATTATATGGAGAGAAAAGCAGGATTTATTTCCAACTTGATTTTTCTGATTTGTATCCCTCCTCCCTAACCAGTAAAGTAGATTTCCAAAATACAGTGATGTTTAACTCTCTTCTGCTCTTCCTAACCTGATATTATTCTTTTTTTCTTTTTTTTTTTTTTCATTTCATGCCTTTGACATTCATTTTAAATAATTTTGCTTTAAGATTTATATTTATCTCCTATCATCTTCCTCCTGTTAATTGAATCCAAAATATTTAATAGGTATTTTTATAGTCATATACTGTCCTTGGTGCAGGGATATAATGGAAAAGTTGTATAAAAATTTCAAGTTTTTTATAGACTTCAAAAGGAAATATATAGTAGAAACATGCATGTAATATAATCATAGGATTTAAAGTAAAGAGTGGGGATTTTCCTTTACCAGAGTCTTCTCCAGTCCCATTCCAGGGACACTTAACCACTTTACTTCTTTTCTTTTTTAAAGATTTATTTCGTTGAGAGTGAGAGTGTGAGCAGGCAATCGGCAGGATGGGCAAAGGGAGAGGGAGAGAATCTTAAGCAGACTCCATGCTGAGCAAGGAGCCCAACATGGGGTTAGATCCCAGGACCTGAGATCATGACCTGAGCTGAAGTCAAGAGTTGGGTGCTTAACCCAGTGAGTTACCCAGGCACTCCAACACTTAGCCACTTTCAAAAGTTTATTGTCCACCTTTCAAAAGTTTTATTGTCCACCTTTTCTGTGGATTTATACAAATATATGATTTATATAGAGAGAAAAATAAACTTCTGCCAGAACAGAATTATGCTATAAATGCTTCTTAATTTTCTTTTTACTCTTAACGGTGTATTTTATCATTCTTTACATTTCAGAATGTACATGTTCATTTAACTACTGTACACATTTCTTTGGAGGTTAACTTAATTCATTTAATAATTCCTCTACTGGTTAACATTTAAGTTTTTGCTAATTTTTTTTATTAAAAGAATCAACACTTTAATGAATATATATATATACACATTTATATATATGTAGTTATTTTTAGAGGTATTTTAGATAGATATAAGTAGATAGATGTTGATATTCTTGTGACATAGATTCTAAATTTAGATCTCTGTCCAATCAATATATAAATCCCATATTTGTTTCAATATATAATTCAAAAGATTTTACCAGCATATACTGCTGTCAATAATTTTATTAAATTCCTGTGTTTTTCACATATCATCCTCACAATAGTTGTTTTAATTTTAATGAATCTGAGGAATTAAATATATTGTTT
The DNA here is from genome assembly GCF_963455335.1 of Martes martes. Classification (NCBI taxonomy): domain Eukaryota; kingdom Metazoa; phylum Chordata; class Mammalia; order Carnivora; family Mustelidae; genus Martes; species Martes martes. Next base: position 97,688,729 of record NC_137892.1, on the reverse strand, counting down.
TAATATGTATATTCCTGATTTCTGGTGAGGTAGAGCATCTTTTTTTTTTTTTTTATTTCTTTTCAGTGTTCCAGAATTCATTGTTTATGCACCACACCCAGTGCTCCATGCAATATGTGCCCTCCATAATACCCACCACCAGGCTCACCTAACCTCCCACCACCCTCCCCTCCAAAACCCTCAGTTTGTTTCTCAGAGTTCAGTCTCTCATGGTTCATCTTCCTCTCCAATTTGCCCTAACTCACTTCTTCTCTTCATCTCCCCATGTCCTCCGTGTTATTCCTTATGCTCCACAAACAAGTGAAACCATATGATTATCGAGGTAGAGCATCTTTTTGCATGAATGTGGGCTTTTATTTCTTTTGTGAATTGTTATTTTAGCGTTTGCCCATTTTTAATCAGTTCATTTATCTTTTGCTTACTGAAGTGTAGACATTATTTATAAATGATGAATATAAAACCTTTGTGCATTCTATATGGGGCCTCTGTTGTTTAATATCTAATAAATATCAATTTTTGTATGTTCCTACTATGTTAGTTTGGTAAGGCTACTGCATATTAGTTATACTTAATAGCATATGAGTTATACTTCCTTTTTTACTTTTTTTGAAAGTGGTTGCCTGGAGTTTATAATTAACACAATTACTCGAAGTCCACTTTCAAATAAATAACCATAGCACTTCATGGGTTGTGTGGGTTTCTTTTCTTTTTTTTTTTAAAAAGATTTTATTTATTTATTTGAGAGAGAGAGAATGAGAGAGAGAGAGCATGAGAGGAGAGAGGTCAGCGGGAGAAGCAGACCCCCTGCCAAGCAGGGAGCCTGATGTGGGACTCGATCCAGGGACTCCAGGATCATGACCCGAGCTCAAGGCAGTCGCTTAACCAACTGAGCACCCAGGAACCCGGGTTTCTAATATTAACAAAATAATCCCTCCCTTACATCCCTTGAATTGTTGCTCCCATTCATTTCACTTACATATAAATATACAAAGCATATTTGTGTGTGTAGGTATACATAAACACATACACATAAGCATGCATGATCAAATATATTATTGCTGTTATTATTTTGAACAAATGGTCTGTTAGGTAAATTAGGAATTAGAATAAGAAAAATTTTTATTTTATCTTTTTTGTATACTTTGGTACTCTTCCTTTCTTTATGTTGATCTGAGTTTATGACCTGTATTATTTTCCTTCTCTCCAAAGAATTTCTTTTAATATTTCTTGTAAGCTAGGTTTACAGGCAACAAACTCTCTTGAATTTTTTATTGTTTGAGAAAGTTTATTTCTTCTTCACTTTTGAAGGATAACTTTGCAGGTTATAAAATTGTAGGTTGGCTGTTTCTTTCTCTTAACACTACTTAACACTCCACTTTCTCCTTGCTTGCATGATTTCTGAGGACAAGTGACATAATTCTTATCTTTGTTTCTTTGGATAAGGTTTTTTGGGTTTTTTTTTTTTCCTCTGACTTCTTTAGGATTTTTGTATCTTTGGTTTTCTGCGGTTTGTAAGGAAGGTATCTGGGTGTAATTTTTTGGCATTTATCCTGCGTGTTTTTCTCCAAGCTGCCTGGATCTGTGTTTGTTTTCTGACACTAATTTGGGAAAATTCTCAGTCCTGTTGTCCAAATATTTTTCCTTTTTCTTTTCCTTTTTCTTCTCCTTCTGGTCATCTCATTATACATATATTACGTACTCATTGGATATTCTTTTTTTTTCAGTCTTTATCAGTTTTAGAGATTTCTTTTGGGATATCCTCAAGCTGATAGATTTTTTTCCTCCCTTGAATCCACTTTTCTCATAAACCTGTTAAAGGCATTCTTCATTTCTGTATTTGTTCATGTCTCACATTTATTTTTGGTTCTTTCTTGGAATTTGCATCTCTGTTTACATTTGCTGTTACAGCATGTTGTATACTTTATCCATTAGAGTCCTTTCCATATTAACTGTTGTTTACATTTATGATATGATAATTGCAACATTCCTGCCATACTTATTTTGATATTTTTCTCCTCAAGTGCCTTTTTTTTTTGGCTTATGCTGTGCCTTATAATTTTTCTGGATTATTGGACATGATGTACCGGGTAAAAGAAATTGCTATAATTCGACCTTTAGAAATGTGGTGTGAGGTGTTGGGTGAGGGGAAATGAGCAGTAGTCCTGTGATTTGTCTTGAGTCTTTTAGTGAGCCTATGCCTCTTGACTGGGAGTTTCACAAATGTTTCTTCGTTTTCTTCCTCTTCCTTTGATGGGAGAAAATGAATAAAGTAAGCTGGAGTTCAGTATTAGCCTTTCCCCAGGCCATTTAGGCTCTGTTAATACCTTAGCAGGTTAGATTCTGCTTTACTAGCTTCTCCAGACTCCAAGCCTTGTTAGGAACAGAGGGCTCTTAGGTATTTCAGAATGGTTCCTTTGCCCCTCCCCCTTCCAGAAACATGAGGGGATTTTTCTTTGATATTTGCTTTGAGATTGTGACCAAACTCCTGGAGGTAAAACTTATAAAATTGTGCCTTCTTCCCTCTTATACTGTGTCCTTTGGGGTTTTTAACTCTTAGGCTTGTTTTCTGAGCCTCCAGCAATTTGTCAGTTGTAATTCTGCTTTTCCTCCCAGAAATTGGTTCCTATAGATGTTTCAGCTCATGAGTTTCTGTTCTAGAAAGTTGTGATTCTCTGTATTTACTTGGTGGTCTCTCCAGTTTGGGTAGCAGCAGTTTGCCTTGTGACCTAAAATCTATTACATCCCTAAGAAGAATTGTTGATTTTTCAGTATAATCAGCTTTTTATTTGTTAGAATAGAGTGACAACCTCCAAGCTCCTTGTAAGAGCCTGTTATAAAGGGGTATGAAGAGTTAAAAAGGGTTGATTGATGGATTGAGCTACCAAAAACATAGGCTTGTTAACTATGATCTAAGGTTCCAGAAAGGATAATGAAAAGAGAAGGAAAAGAAGCAGTGGACTATTGTGTCAGGCAGAACAGCCTCCTCAGATGGAAGAAAAGGGGTTGTTAAGTTTTTTAAGATGGCTGAAGAAGCCTGAAGTTTGGATTTTTCTGAGTCACCCCAACATGTTTCCCATTTTAATTCTCAGGATGCCAGTCTTTTCTAACCAGTGTCCTAATCATGCCATAAAAGCCCAGATGATACCTCAAATTAAAATGATGTAGTTTAGCCATTTGTAAAAGTAAATTATTACTGATCTTCTAGTTATTTCAGCACTGTAAAAGCAAAAAATTAGAAACTTTCTTAGTAAAATCATAGAAAGTCCCTGATTCTTTATCCATGATTTGAGCCAGTAATTTAGAACATTGAGCTTGTCAGTTTGCTTCTTTAATCTTTCCAGTATTTAGATAGCCCTTTATATTGTTAATAGGCACAATTACAAGTTTCCAGAAGCTTTGCCTTCAGTCTATACTTTATTCTAGGAAATTACAACTCACTGTTTTACTTCTGTCACTGATGTGTTGCCAGAGTTGGATGCCCAAATACCAGAGAGATGTTCACTCATGTCCTATAACCAATTGTTAATTCTCATTTCCTTCAAATTCTGATTCCTGCCACCACAGGTCATACAAATTGCTATTATTAGTGAATTTTCTAAATTTCAGATGGCACAACTGTTATGGGTAGTTTAAACAGAAAATAAATTGGTTTACAAATTCTGTATCAGGGTAGGATAGTCAGGCTTGGAAGCAGTATAAGGATCAACACTGACACATTATAGCATGGAAGCAGTCCAGTGAAACCTCATAGCTACCACCCAAAAACACATTTGTCAGAATACATCCATGTATTCTTGATGTTTAAACTTGTACAGATTCTCTGTTTTTTCATAATTTGACCCTATACATGGAGGAAGGGGGGAGGCAGGAAGAAACAGAAGACAGGACTAACCACTTGACATTGGCAGATGGCAGTTTTAATAAGCAGGGCAACTTACATGCAAGGCTTATCCGGGGTGGCCACAGGACAAGTAGATCTCCACACCCACCGGCCAAATTTTAAAAGTTTATAGATAGAGGCCGTAATTGTTTTCTGCCATATACTCCCCCCAGAGGGTCTCAGTAACACTTTACTCTCTCAAGTCTATGTCCTTAGAATAGCACACACTGGCAAACCTAAGGAGAATATATATCCAAGGACAGAGGAGAGGGTGAGAAGCCTCCGATTGCCCTGCTTACTGGTCAGTCTATGGTCTCTCCTCTCTACCTCCTCCAGCATTCTCTCACTGAATGCTGGACATCTCTGCCAACCCCATGATAGATGGTGGTGCTTGCTTCTTCACACTATCTACTTTTGAATTGAGGTTTTACAAGGGTACATCTAAATGGCAGATCCTGGATCACAAATATGACTGAAAAGAGGACTGAAAAATCAGTTTGGGATTTCTACCTTGGGGACACAGATTCAGGGACAAAATCTCTCCAAGCGTGGAAGGGATATGCAAAAATGTATAAGGCAGCCAAAAAGCATAGTATTTGTCTCTGGTACATACCATTTTCTTATACAAAATTACAGTTACGTGTTTTGGACATGACTTTCCTTTGCTATTGTCGGCATTCTGTAGTCCTGGAGTTTGTACTGACCTTTCTTTTTTCCTTGATGAAGAGAATACAAATTTATTTTATCTCTAAGATTGTTCACCACCTGCATCATATTATTAGTTGTAGTAAGTCCACTTTTTTTCTAAGGATATTCTTGAAATTTTAAGACTTCCCTCATCCATTTTGGACTAGTTACTTTTTACAGGCTTCCTGCCTAGCTGTCTTTCCTCATTTTTCTTCTATTTGCTCTCATGGTTTAGTTTCTTTCTTTGATTTCATGTACTTTCTCTCTTGGATTCTTTCATTTTTATAGACTGTCCTCTTAATTTTTTCTGAAGTAGTGTGTGAAAGTAAAGTTTTTTGAGGTTTTTCTCTACCTAAAATTCTTTTATTTTTTTCTTTAACTTGATTAAAATTTCGGCTCTGCATAAAATTCTAGATTCAAAATCATTTTCCCCCAGAGCTTTGAAGACAGTGGTTAATTTTCTTCTAGCAGTTAGTTTCTATAGTATTGATGGTAAATATATTGATTATGATAATTCTAATTTCTTTGGGAACAACCTGTTTATGTAACTAGGCAATAGCAGTATTAGCTACCAAGCTATGTTTTTAACTGCATAAATAGTATTTTATTGGGTATGAGAAAAAGAAGCAAAGATGAAATTTTATTACACAAATCCTTTTCAATACCCTAAGTTTTTGGAATGTGGCAGAAAAAGAATACCAAAAAAAAAAAAAAAAGGAAGAAACTGTATGCTGATTTCACATGCTTTTTTTTTTTTTTTAACCATCCATAATCTTAGTTTCTTCCCTCCTCCTCCTCCTCCTCCTCCTTCTTCTTCTTCTTCTTCGTCTTCTTCTTGTCTTCTTCTTCTTCTTCTTCTTCTTCTTGTTTTCTTCTTCTTCTTCTTCTTTTCTTCTTCTTCTTCTTTTCTTCTTCTTCTTCTTCTTATCTTCTTCTTCTTCTTCTTGATGTAGCCATCCCTCTTTCTTCTAGCACAAAAATACCATTCCTCCCACAGCAAATATAGGGTTGATTCTGTATTCTTCAGTCAAGATTAGTGCTTGGTTAGAAATTTTGGGTTCAACTAGGGAAGCAGACCCAGTAAGATATATTTTATATACATATACATACCTATATATACTTTTGCATGCTTGTTATAACTGATTGGCTTACACAATCACAAGGACTACTTAAACAGTCTTTTTAAAGCTAGGTTGGTCTGCAGATCTAAAAGTGGAACTTGAAGTCCATAGACAACCAGGAAGATAAAATTGTGAGCGGGAGTTGGAACCCCATGAGAATGTGTTGAAACTCCACAAAGATGAACTGAAACTCTTGTCCATTCTTGTTGCCTCTGACCTTGGTGAAAATAATGTCGTGCAGAAGTCTTAATTGCAGAGCTAACCACATACTTGGCTTAGAAGTCAGCAAAACTGAAGGTGAATAGAGAAGGTAGAACAATGCAGGTGCTTCCTGCCTTTGAGATGAGGTAAGCAAACAGCAGCAGCATGGGTAAGCAATAAAATGGCTCCTTCCTTTCCTAGTTCTTCCAAGTCTTGCAAGAATTTCTTTGTGGCTCATCCTAATAGGAAACATACAAAAAAGGCAAATCTGGGTAATATAGTTTTCACCTTACCACTTTAGCCAAATGACACATTACATAGCCATTGCACTTCCCCCAAAATACTAAATGATTTACCCTGGAATTTTGTTCACCACAACTAGAAAAAAATCTTAAATAAATGGCCATCCGTATGATCTTCCCACATGTCTAACAGAATGTATTAAGCTAAAAATGTACTTTAAAGGTAATAGTTATATGATTTTCCATAGGGATTTGTATAATACTGGCTTTTAAAAATATTTGCCAATGGAAATTCTTTTTGTTTAATCCCAGTTTTATGTCAGTAACTTTTGAATCTTACAGGGCCCATTTGTTCAAAACCAGGAGCAAAACCGTAATGTTAGTATATACAAAGTTTTTTTTTTTTTCCTTTTTATAGGCTATGGCAGAAGAATCATCTTTTGATTGATCTAAAAGTGGCATCATATTATTATTGGATAATTTAAAATCACTTTAAATTATCATCTGTTTAGTTAAGATACCCATCCTGATTTCTCCTGCTCTGGTGGTATCAAAAGCACTGAGACATTATAGAAGCATTAATAATCAAACTCACAGCTGGGTCTTGTCAACACAATCAAAGACTAATGAAAGTGAATTAAAACTGAAAGCAATGGTTGGAACAGTTCTGGAATCATTCTGCTACTACTTACATTGCCAAGGCCATTACATGGTATTCCAAATGTATAATCCAAAATGGAAGGAAAATGAGATTCAGCTGGTCTCCAAGACACAGGAGAGCTGATGAAAGCTTTGTAAATAAGCCAGTGGACTCCATCTATCACAAATTGTAGGCTGGTTTTTAATAAAACAAAGGACCTGGCAGAGAAAGTGCCAAAATGCTGTTCTTTAATAATGAGATAGAGCTGATAGTTTGTTCAATTTACACATCAGTTTGTCCAGAAGATTTTTTTTGAAAGGCAGAAATGTTTGAATGCTAATCACTTCATATTTGAAAGGTGTCTAAATCTCCAGCCAGAGTGTATTGTGGTGAGATTAAAATGTTCTTAATTTACAGCAGTGAGTTTGGAATGCTAAAATGTAATCTCCCTTGGATAAAGCTGTCATAAAAATAGATATGTCTTGGACATAAACATGATCATTTTAAGGCCTTGACTTGTCACATTCTGCATTGGTTTTCATGACACACAAGAACTATTTCTTCTTCTTTTTTTCTTTTTTTAATTCTAGGAGTTGTTCCCCTCTCCCCCTCAAAAAGATTTAGATAAATTTAATTATACACAGAAAATAATAACTTGTATCCTGTTACTAAAGTGATTTAATGGCTCAGTCTTTCTCGAGAGAACTATTGTAGTTGATTTTATGAAACAAAATTTCTTGGAAAACCAAATATCCTAAAATTGCAACTGAATGTATTCAGGGGAAAATGTTAGCTCAAACCAGGTGTGATTCTTATTATAAATATCTACTTGAGAGTGGGAACTAGTATATTTACCCTCATCAGACTATGTATCTTATTTAATTCAGTATTTTTATGGATAACTTTCTTGTAAAATAATGCTTTAGGTGCTTGCTAGTTTTTAGAGATGGCTCCACATTTCACAAAATTTAACTCAGATTTCACTAACCATGTTTATACCATTAAAAACATAATTAAAAATATAAATGTTTTATGTGGCCCAGTTTAACATATTAAAGGTGATAAGTATGCTGATTTTATGTGAGACTACGTCATTTTTTCTTTAAATTTTTAAATAAACATATCATGTATTTTTAGCCCCAGGGGTACAGGTCTGTGAATCACCAGGTTTACACATTTCAAAGCACTCATAATAGCACATACCCTCCCCAATGTCCATATCCCCCCACCCTCTCCCATCCCCCCTCTCCCCAGCAACCCTCAGTCTATTTCTTGAGATTGAGTCTTTTATGGTTTATCTCCCTCCCGATCCCATCTTCTTTCATTTTTTCTTTTTCTACCCCCCAAACCCCCCCACATTGCATCTCTACTTCCTCATATCAGGGAGATCATATGATAGTTGTCTTTCTCCAATTGACTTATTTCGCTAAGCATAATACCCTCTAGTTCCATCCACGTCGTTGCAAATGGCAAGATTTCATTTCTTTTGATGGCTGCATAGTATTCCATTGTATATAGATACCACATCTTCTTTATCCATTCATCTGTTGATGGACATCTAGGTTCTTTCCATAGTTTGGCTATTGTGGACATTGCTGCTATAAACATTCGGGTGCACATGCCCCTTTGGATCACCACGTTTGTATCTTTAGGATATATACCCAGTAGTGCAATCGCTGGGTCATATGGTAGCTCTATTTTCAGTTTTTTGAGGAACCTCCACACTGTTTTCCAGAGTGGTTGCACCAGTTTGCATTCCCACCAACAGTGTAGGAGGGTTCCCCTCTCTCCGCATCCTCGCCGGCATCTGTCATTTCCTGACTTGTTAATTTTAGCCATTCTGACTGGTATGAGGTGGTATCTCATTGTGGTTTTGATTTGTATTTCCCTGATGCCGAGTGATGTGGAGCATTTTCTCATGTGTCTGTTGGCCATCTGGATGTCTTCTTTGCAGAAATGTCTGTTCATGTCCTCTGCCCATTTCTTGATTGGATTATTTGTTCTTTGGGTGTTGACTTTGCTAAGCTCTTTTTAGATTTGGGATACTAGCCCTTTATCTGATATGTTGTTTGCAAATATCTTCTCCCATTCTGTCAGTTGTCTTTCAGTTTTGTTAACTGTTTCCTTTGCTGTGCAGAAGCTTTTGATCTTGATGAAATCCCAATAGTTCATTTTTGTCCTTGCTTCCATTACCTTTGGTGATGTTCCTAGGAAGAAGTTGCTGCAGCTGAGGTCAAAGAGGTTGCTGCCTATGTTCTCCTCAAGGATTTTGATGGATTCCTTTCTCACATTGAGGTCCTTCATCCATTTTGAGTCTATTTTCATATGTGGTGTAAGCAAGTGGTCCAATTTCATTTTTTTGCATGTGGCTGTCCAATTTTCCCAGCACCATTTGTTAAAGAGGCTGTCTTTTTTCCATTGGACATTCCTTCCTGCTTTGTCGGAGATTAGTTGACCATAGAGTTGAGGGACTATTTCTGGGCTGTCTATTCTGTTCCATTGATCTGTGTGTCTGTTTTTATGCCAGTACCATACTGTCTTGATGATGACAGCTTTGTGATAGAGCTTGAAGTCTGGAATTGTGATGCCACCAACTTTGGCTTTCTTTTTCAATATTTCTCTGGCTATTCGAGGTCTTTCCTGGTTCCATATAAATTTTAGGATTATTTGTTCCATTTCTTTGAAAAAAAAAAGGTGGATGGCATTTTCATAGAGATTGCATTAAACATGTAGATTACTTTAGGTAGCATAGACATTTTCACAATATTTGTTCTTTCAATCCAGGAGCATGGAACATTTTTCCATTTTGTTGTGTCTTCCTCAATTTCTTTCATGAGTACCTTATAGTATTCTGAGTATAGATTCGTTGCCTCTTTGGTTAGGTTTATTCCTAGGTATCTTATGGTTTTGGGTGCAATTGTAAGTGGGATTGACTCCTTAATTTCTCTTTCTTCTGTCTTGTTGTTGGTGTAAAGAAATGCAACTGATTTCTGTGCATTGATTTTATATCCTGACAGTTTACTGAATTCCTGTACAAGTTCTATGAGTTTTGGAGTGGAGGCTTTTGGGTTTTCCACATATAGTATCATGTCATCTGCAAAGAGTGATAGTTTGACTTCTTCTTTGCCAATTTGGATGCCCTCAATTTCTTTTTTTGTCTTATTGCTGAGGCTAGAACTTCTAGTACTATGTTGAATAGCAGTGGTGATAACGGACATCCCTGCTGTGTTCCTGACCTTAGCGGAAAAGTTTTCAGTTGTTCTCCATTGAGAATGATATTTGGGTTTTTCATAGATGGCTTTGGTAATATTGAGGTATGTGCCCTATATCCCTACACTTTGAAGAGTTTTGATCAGGAAGGGATGCTGCACTTTGTCAAATGCTTTTTCAGCATCTATTGAGAGTATCATATGGTTCTTGTTCTTTCTTTTATTAATGTATTGTATCCCATTGATGGATTTGCAGATGTTGAACCAACCTTGCAGCCCTGGAATAGATCCCACTTGGTCTTGGTGAATAATTCTTTTAATGTACTGTTGGATCCTATTGGCCAGTATTTTGGTGAGAATTTTCACATCTGTGTTCATCAAGGATATTGGTCTGTAATTCTCTTTTTTGGTGGGATCCTTGTCTGGTTTTGGGATCAAGGTGATGCTGGCCTCATAAAATGAGTTTGGAAGTTTTCCTTCCATTTCTATTTTTTGGAACAGTTTCAGGAGAATAGGAATTAATTCTTTAAATGTTTGGTAGAATTCCCCTGGGAAGCCGTCTGGTCCTGGGCTTTTGTTTGTTTGGAGATTTTTGATGACTGTTTCAATCTCCTTACTGGTTATGGGTCTGTTCAGGTTATCTATTTCTTCCTGGTTCAGTTGTGGTAGTTTATATGTCTCTAGAAATGTATCCATTTCTTCCAGATTTTCAAATTTGTTGGCATAGAGTTGCTCGTAGTATGTTCTTATAATTGTTTGTATTTCTTTGGTGTTGGTTGTGATCTCTCCTCTTTCATTCATGTTTTATTTATTTGGGTCCTTTCTCTTTTCTTTTGGATAAGTCTGGCCAGGGGTTTATCAATCTTATTAATTCTTTCAAAGAACCAGCTCCTAGGTTCATTGATTTGTTCTACTGTTTGTTTGTTTTCTATTTCATTGATTTCTGCTCTGATCTTTATGATTTCTCTTCTCCTGCTGGGTTTAGGCTTTCTTTGTTGTTCTTTCTCCAGCTCCTTTAGGTGTAGGGTTAGGTTGTATATTTGAGACCTTCTTGTTTCTTGAGAAAGGCTTGTACCGCTATATATTTTCCTCTCAGGACTGCCTTTGTTGTGTTCCACAGATTTTGAACCGTTGTGTTTTCATTATCATTTGTTTCCATGAATTTTTTCAATTTTTCTTTAATTTCCTGGTTGACCCATTCATTTTTTAGGAGGATGCTGTTTAGTCTCCATGCATTTGGGTTCTTTCCAAATTTCCTCTTGTGATTGAGTTCGAGCTTCAGAGCATTGTGGTCTGAAAATATGCAGGGGATGATCCCAATCTTTTGATACCTGTTGAGACCTGATTTATGACCCAGGCTGTGGTCTATTCTGGAGAATGTTCCATGTGCACTAGAGAAGAATGTGTATTCTGTTGCCTTGGGATGGAATGTTCTGAATATATCTGCTATGTCCATCTGGTCCAGGGTGTCATTTAAGGCCTTTATTTCCTTGCTGATCTTTTGCTTAGATGGTCTATTTCAGTGAGGGGAATGTTAAAGTCCCCTACTATTATTGTATTATTGTCAATGTATTTCTTTGATTTTGTTATTAATTGGTATATATAGTTGGCTACTCCCATGTTAGGGGCATAGATATTTAAAATTGTTAGGTCTTCTTGTTGGACAGACCCTTTGAGAATGATATAGTGTCCTTCCTCATCTCTTATTATAGTCTTTAGCTTAAAATCTAATTGATCTGATATAAGGATTGGCACCCCAGCTTTCTTCTGATATCCATTAGCATGGTACATTGTTTTCCACCCCCTCACTTCAAATCTGGAGGTGTCTTTGAGTCTAAAATGAGTTTCTTGTAGGCAGCATATTGATGGGTTTTGTTTTTTATCCATTCTGATACCCTGTGTCTTTTGATTGGGGCATTTAGCCCCAATATTCAGGGTAACTATTGAGAGATAAGAATTTAGTGCCATTGTATTGCCTGTAAGGTGACTGTTACTGTATATTGTCTCTGTTTCTTTCTGATCTACTACTTTTAAGGTCTCTCTTTGCTTAGAGGACCCCTTTCAATATTTTCTGTAGAGCTGGTTTGGTGTTTGCAAATTCTTTCAGCTTTTGGTTGTCCTGGAAGCTTTTTATCTCTCCTTCTATTTTCAATGATAGCCTAGCTGGATATAGTATTCTTGGCTGCATGTTTTTCTCGTTTAGTGCTCTGAATATATCATGCCAGTTCTTTCTGGCCTGCCAGGTCTTTGTAGAGAAGTCCTCTGCCAATCTAATGTTTTTACCCTTGTATGTTACAGACTTCTTTTCCCAGGCTGCTTTCAGGATTTTCTCTTTTTCGCTAAGACTTGTAAATTTTACTATTAGGTGACGGGGTGTGGACCTATTTTTATTGATTTTGAGGGGCATTCTTAGCATCTCCTGGATTTTGATGTTTGTTCCCTTTGCCATATTAGGGAAATTCTCTACAATAATGCTCTCCAATATACCTTCTACTCCCCTCTCTCTTTCTTCTTCTTCTGGAATCCCAATTATTCTAATGTTGTGTCGTCTTATGGTGTCACTTATCTTTCGAATTCTCCCCTTGTGGTCCAGTATTTGTTTGTCTCTCTTTTGCTCAGCTTCTTTATTCTCTGTCATTTGGTCTTCTATGTCACTAATTCTTTCTTCTGCCTCATTTATCCTAGCAGTGAGAGTTTCCATTTTTGATTGCACCTCATTGATAGCTTTTTTGATTTCAACTTGGTTAGATTTTAGTTCTTTTATTTCTCCAGAAAGGGCTTTTATCTCTCCAGAGAGGGTTTCTCTAATATCTTCTATGCCTTTTTCGATCCTGGCTAGAACCTTGAGAATCGTCATTCTGAACTCTAGATCTCCGTATTGATTAGGTCCCCAGCCTTCGGTATGGCCTCTTGTTCTTTTTTTTGTGGTGAGTTTTTCCGCCTTGTCATTTTGTCCAGATAAGATTTGCTTTCTCCTCCTCTAGAATTCTGCTGTTCTTGGTGAGTGAAGTTGATTTTGGCTGGGTTTCTTGTTGATCTTCTGGGGGAGGGGCCTGTTGTAGTGATTCTCAAGTGTCTTTGCCCCAGGTGGAATTGCACCGCCCTTACCAGGGGCTGGGCTAAGTAATCCGCTCGGGTTTGCTTTCGGGAGCTTTTGTTCCCTGAGCGCTTTCCGTAGAGTTCCAGAGGACGGGAATGAAAATGGCGGCCTCCCAGTCTCCGGCCCAGAGGCGCCGAGAGCTCGGGTTCCGCTCCTCAGTGCGCCCTCAGAGAAAAACGCCCAACTGCCCCCATCTCCCTGGCCTCTGGTCGCGCTTGGAGAAGAGCGCTCAGTCGCTCGTTTTTGGAGAAAAGCACTTGGTCGCTTCCATCTCCCTAGCCTCCACCTGCATCCTTGGAGAAAAGTGCTCGGTCACTCCGTCTCCCTGGCCTCCGGCCGCGCTCCAAGCTCACCCAGCCTGTGTCTGGTTCAAGGTAACCCCGAGCTGAGAGCTCACTCCTTGGCTTTGTCACTGTAGTTGGCTTCCCCACTCTAATACCTGCGAGCTCTGAGACACTCAGACACCCCTGTCCTTTGATCCCGTGGGACCTGGGGTTACGCTGACCTCGCATGGGCTTCCCCCCAGTTTAGCCTCTGGAGCGATGTCCCTCAGTGGAGCAGACTTTTAAAAGTGCTGATTTTGTGCTCCGTTGCTCTGCCGCTTGCCTGGAGCCGGCCCCTGCCCCCGCAGTCTATCTTCCCGTCACTTTGGATTCACTTCTCTGCAGGTCCTACCTTTCAGAAAGTGATTGATTTTCTGTTTCTAGAATTGTCGCTCTTCTTCTCTTCGATTTCCCGTTGGATTTGTAGGTGTTTGCATTGGTTCGATAAGCTATCTAGCTGATCTCCTGCTACCTGATGTCATCTCAGCCTGCTACTTCTCCACCATCTTGACTCCTCCCCAAGATTTCTTCATTTTTATGTGATTTTTCAAGGAGAAAATATTTTCTTTACAATTCTGTTTAATTGAAGACTATTTTAAGATTTCAAGATAAACTTTAAAAACATTTTACCATAGGGGCACCTGAAGGTATAGTCATTTGAGTGTCTGACTCTTGGTTTTCAGTTAGATTGTGATCTCAGTTTCATGAGATTGAATCCTCCATTGGCTCTGTTCTCAGCATGGAGTCTGCTTGAAATTCTCTCTCCCTCTCCCTCTGCTCTTCCTGCTCCTGTGCTTGTCCTCTTTCTCTCTCTCTACAAAATAAGTAAACCTTATAAAAAAAACTTCTTACCATAACCCCTCAGTTTTCCATGTAAATGTAGTGTGGATGTACATATTAGATTTAACTTAGCATTGCCAGTGACTCCAAATTTTGAATGCATATGTTTATCAAAAATTAAGTTTGCTGTTTCATTTATTTGTTTAAAATTAATTGTTATATATTTAATCCTACAAGATTAAATGATATTAATAAAACTCTGCTATTTTTTCTTGATTTTGGGGATTCTACTTAACATTTCTTAGGAGAAAGTATTTATGCTGCTGAAAACTTCGAAAATTCATATCTGAAACTGTATTAATGTTGAGTAAACCACTTATTCCTCTTTAAGTTTAAGGACATGACAAAAAAAGCCTCTCCTTCTGATTTCCTATGCATTCATGGCAGTGATTACATCCTCCCTAATAGAGCACAGCCCTATAGCCATTTATCGTCTTTGTAGTTTATGTAATAAGTAGACGAACCAACCAGCACTAGCTGATGAGTTTAGAATAACTGAGAACTCCAGTAAGAAGAGGAGTCTGTATTTACTTGAAATCTCTTTTCCATAGTTATCTACCTGGTGCCCACAATAAAGTGTAGGCTTGGAAAGTGCCTCTTTCTCTGTTCAGGTATGCAAATGGTTATTAGCTGCCTCTTGAGATAGGGTACAAAACACTGCTTTTTTGCATCCTACTTTGATATAAAAGAAAAGCATGAGGCTCTTGGCAGGGGATTCAAACCCTCCCAGTCCTAAGACCAGATAAAGATCCACTGCTTCTAGGGAAGGGTAAAGACAAAAGCCTTCTGTTCCAGGTGAGAAGCAGGTGGTTGTAGGCTTTAGCATCAACACAAATCAGATATGCTCAACTGGAGAAGGAGCAGGAAATTCTCTTTTGCCCAAGACCCAGCATGGAAACAGGTAGAGTTTAGCTGTCAAGTAGAATAGCGGAAATGCTGAAAAGGCCCATATACAAGGCCCAGCAGAGGCCCGCTTAATATTTGAAACTGAGAAAATAGAACTACTGAAAACTGAGGGTGGAACAGAAACAGTGAGAATAATAGCATGGCATCTCAGGCCATATACTGAGCACAGGCTAATAGTAGCCTGTGGCTGGGGGAATTTGAAACCTATGATGTACAGGTAACTGAGGGGCAATATTGAAGAATCTAACTTAGATGTGATTAGAATCCAAAAACAACAAGACAGAAAAAAAAAAAAAATGAACAGAAGGAATGTTTGAAGATGTAATGGCCAAGAATTTCCAAAATTCGTGAAAGAATATATTGAAGAAGCTCAGCAAACCCTAGGTGAATAAACAAAAATTAAAATAAAAAAAAACAACAACAAAGCACTACTTAGATATATTATAGTCAAATTTCTGGACACCAGAAAAAAATGCCTTGAAAACATATAAGGAAAAAATAATTATTAAAAACAGAGAAACAAAAATAAGAATTATAGCATACCATTTATCAAAATGTGTAAGAGAAAACAGAGCACTTTTTATTCTAAAATTAAAAGAAAAAAAACTCATCCAAATTTCTGTACTCAGCACATATATCCTTCAATAAAAAGGCAAAGATTTTCTTATAAAAACAAAAGGTGAGAGAATGCATTGTGAGCATACCTGCCATCATTAAAGGAGTTCTTCAGGCATAGGGAATATTACGAGAAAATGGAAATTTGGGTCTATGTAAAGGATAAGAAAGAACTAGAAAAAGGTAAAATTATTGTTAATTATAAAAGACATATTTTTCTTTAATCACTCTAGAAAGTAACAGTCTAAAGTTTAAAGAACACAATGTATTTGAGATTTCTATACCATCAGTGTGTGGGTTTCTTATTTAATGACAAGGTTAGTAAGCGGTAAAATGTTGGTTGTTTCATTGATGTTATTCCCCTAAATTTCAAATCCTGGGACAGTCCTTGAATTTTAGGTGGCTTTTTCAACCATTCTTTATTTGTCATATGGATGATTAGAATCCTTAACCACTCTTCCTAATATTTCTTCCCCTAAAAATAAAATCACTAGGATATTTCAGTATATAGTATGCTGTTATTCTTTATAATTATCCATTCCAAGTTGCTCTGTGCTTGATTATGACAGCATAATGATGAATTGAAATATCCCTGTGGTAAAAACATACACATATATTGAATATAATTCTGTAAAAATGTATGTTGTGCCTGATGTGACTTTGAGACAGAAATGAAGATAATTGTCAAACTTACTATAGCATCTCAACCAACTTGCCCTTTTGTACTTTCTGTACTGTCTTACCCCTGTGAGCACACCTAAAGTGCTAGGGAACTACCACTTTTTAGCCCATAGTGTACTCTCTATCTCCATAAAATGTATCTTGCATTCTGGCACCTCAGGACTATTAGAAAGAGAGCTTTTGGAATCAGTGTTTCACTTTCAATCATTTTTCTGATTAGAGCTATTATCTCTTATTGCTCTCCTAGAAATCCATATTGCTTACAAGGAAATCAGGATAAGATTATTAGCACATTTTCAAGATTAGGAGCCCCTTCTTCACTTGTCAATGTGAAGTAATTTACATTATCTCTGTCTCATCCTTCCTTTCTTCCTTTCTCCATTTTTCCCTCCCACTCTCCTCCGCTCCCCTTCTCTTCTCTTTTCTCTCTCTCATTGTTCTAGTCCAGTGGATAACTTTAAACGATCATTCTGAAGATTGCTGCCAGATGCACAGAAATCTCACCAATTTTCTATAACCAAATGATGTGTATGCCTGAAGCTATGGTTTTGTCCTGGTTTCTCCTCTTTTCCTCTGTAAGTGGAAGGTTTAAGACAAATGATGCATTTTTCACGTATAAGGATATGGTTATTTTTTCTATTTCTTTCTCTCCGCCAAACATACTACATCTTTCATAAATACTGATGTACTTTTCTTTGGCAAGTTTAAGCTGTTTTGTGCCCTTAGTCACACACTTTGAAATACATTTTAGTCAGAGAAATGTGGTTTTGCTGTAGAGAAATTCTCAGTCCCAGTGACCAGATATTGAGATCAAGACCCCATTTCCCTACTCTACCTCTTTTTGGAGCATTTTTTAACAGTTCTATCCCTTGTTTATTATTTGTCATGCATTCTGCCTAGAGGATTAGAAACTTTTTTAAAAGTATATTTAAACCTCAGGACACTTTAGAAGGTAATCAATATTGTGGTCTCCATTTTACAATTGAAATTGAAGTTTGGATAGGTTAATTAAATTGTCTACGATCATACGATCATACAGTTAGTAAATGATTTTGGGGGGGCATTTTTGTCACTAAGAAACATTTTACCTCATCTCTAGTAGTGGTAGCCTTCAGTTTTCAGGTCATGTGTTTTTCAAACTCTACAAATCCATGGTCATCTTGGCTAGAACATAACTTGAAAGAATGTGGAGCTATAGCCATTTTCCATAATAAATAAAAGACATTGCATGGAAGAGAGAAAACCATTCCAAGAGTTGGAGAGAAATTCAGACCTGATAATACTGTTTGATCCTTGAATTTGGATCTCCCCGAATCTAGATTTCCCTGAAAATTTTTTTCCCCTCCAGTTTTGTTGAGATGTGATTGAAAAATTAAAATTGTATATACTTAAGCTAATGCTTTGATAGATATATACATTGTAAAATGATTTTCACAGTCAATCTAATTCAAATGTCCATCACTTCACAGAGATACCTGTGTGTGTGTGTGTGTTGTGAACATTTAAGATCTACTCTTATGGGGTGCATGGGTGGCTCTGTGCACCCATCAGGGAGTCTCCTTGAGAATTCTCTCCTCCTCCCTCTGCCCCTACCCCTGCTCATGCACTTGAGCACTCTTTCTTCTTTTTCTCTCTAAAATAAATAAATCTTTTTTAAAAAAGATCTACTCTCTCAGCACATTTCAAGTATACAATCCACTGTTAGTGATTATGGTCACCATGGTATATACATTGCATCTCTGAACATATTCATCTTTCACAACTGAAATTTGAAAGTATGTTTTGTTGCTATGAAATGTGTAAGCCTGATGATTCACAGATCTGTACACTGGGGCAAATAGTACATTATATGTTAATAAAAAAAATACATGTTTTGTGTTGGTGTGAATATTTTTTAGTCCTAAAAAAGGAGGCAGTCCTGCTGTTTATGACAACGTGGATAAACCTGGAGGACATTATGCAAAGTAAAATATGGTAGAACAAGAAAGACAAATACTGTATGATCTCATTTACATGTGGAATCTTAAAAAAGTCAAAGTCATACAAGTAGAAAGTAGGTAGGTGGTTGCCACAAGCTAGGGAGTGGGAATAATAGGGAAATGTTGGTCAAAGGATACAAAGTTTTAGTTAGGCTGGAAATGTTCAATTATACATGCAAATAAATTCCCTTTAATTGCTTAAGCTAGTTGAAACTGTGTTTTATGATACAGTAGTGGAGACATTACTTGAACCTAGCTCTGCATGACTGTGAAATTTATGATAAAATTCATATGCTACTGTCCCTCTCAATTGGTGTTATACTGAGGGCAGAGGGAGTTCAAGGGAATCTTTAACAATCTAGTGGCTTAACAAGTAAGAGATACTCTGTTATTTTGTCCTCTATCAATAATGAGAAAATTGTCTTGTACAAAATAAAATGCACCCAATATGAGATTATTGGGGAGGTACAAAAGTATTAGGTATCTTTCTCAAAGTGCTAACCTATGTTCTGAATGAATTTGTCATTACAAATGCCATTATATATTCTCTGTGATATGTGACCATTTTTTCCCCTAGTTCAAATTATGTCAATGTTTGTTAAAGGGAGTTAGACATATGACCCATTTATTTTATTTCTTTCTAGTACCAAATCAGTGTATTCTAGTAATGGGACAAATGCCTGCTTTGTCCTCCTCCCCCCACTAAAAGAAAAATCACGTCACCTGATTCAGACTCTGGACCTGACCAAACACATAGACGTCATCAGAATAAGTTGAAACTAAAAGAAAAAGGGCTATTCTCAAATACACACCTCTTAGCAGGGCTTATGAAAGATTCCTTTTTCACTTGACATGTGGAGAATTTGCTATTCCTATACTGAATAAAAACATAGTATGTGTTGATTATTGACTGATACTCATACTTACTGCCCTCTGAAATGAATCACGTCCCTGTAATTTTTTTAAGTGCCCATTTAAAGACATTGATTCATCACCTTGGCACAGAAATACTCAATAGCAAACCTTGTGCTTCATGCACTATAGCTACCTTAGCCACCTGCTAGACAGTTCCTGTACATAGCTCCTCTGAAGCTGGTGCCAGCCACTTAGTGAGCAATGAATAAACACAGAAATAATTTTGTCTGAAAAAATGCCCCTAACATGTAGCTGCCCTAGAGAGCTCTCAGAAAATGCCTCAAGACACAGAACTGCTTGACAAAACAGACTTAGCCTTTCATTTGTATTCTTCATTTTTCAGGCTACCAAATTTTAGCATCTCCTTGTTGCTTTGATTGCTGGTTGCACCTTCAGAGAGGCTGAGGGGATGTTAAAGAGTATTTTTCACATTTAAGAACTCCATTTCACCTTGATGTCCCTTCAACATGAAAACACTTCTCCACTTAGACCATTTTGAGATATGGAAGTTGAGAGGGAGTAGAGGGAAGCTACAAAAACTTTGCAGGGTGGAATAGAGGCAAGAGGCCAAGACTTATTTATGCAGAAGGCCAAGAGACAATTAAATGCCTAGAAGCTTGTGCCACAATTTTAACTTTGTATCCTTAATTAGGGAATAGGAAAATAGCATTTGTTTATTATCAACCTGCTTATTAATTCTCCCATGAGTGGTCCTTGTAAGTAAAGGGTAGTAGGGTGGAGACTTAGAGAGCTAGACTGGAAAAGAAGAAAAATTCAGAGCAGCATTAAAATGTGGTCTCTCTCATTAAGAAGCAACAAGTGGGAAAATAGAACATGAATAAATTAAAAAGAATCAACATAGCAGCAAACATTCAGAGGAGTCAAAAGCTCAGTAGGACTTGTCATTATTTCTCTCCATTACCCAAATCCCATCACATACACGTTTGCTCACCAGTACTTTCCAGCTATGCCAGGATTGGTATCTGTTATATTCTCAATATGCTCCCTGACTCAGTCCCTATCTTTTTCAGACTCTGAGTTCACCTCCTCTAGGAAGGCTTTCCTGAAATGCCATCCTCCACTGGGCTCTATCACAGCATATGTAACTTGACTGTAAGTACTTTGAAGATTATCTTTACCTTTTATATCTGTAGGGCCTGAAATACAGTGAATATTCAAGAAATATTTGATGAATAAAATAATGTTGTCAACCCCCATTATTTTGTAGATGGGTTGATTAAGACCTTGGATGGTAAGATGTTTGCCCAAGGTTGAGCATGTAGAATGAAGACTTAAGCTCTGATTTTTTGTTTTGTTTTTTGTTTTTTTTTATTTTGTTTTGTTCATGGGCCTTTGCTACAGTCTTTCTGATGTCTTTGCATCATAGGGCTTTCCCTGACATGCACTGTTGCGTATTCCAGACCAAATATATTTCCTAATAGACTATCTAGCTTCCCATATTTGTCAAATGACTTTTTCTTTGAAAACTGAGGGTAAATATTTTTCTTCCCCAAGGATCAAAAGGACTAAGTATTATGACATATAACCTTAGACTTCAAGAGACTTTAGTAGTTACCTTGTATAACCCTCAATGGATGAGTAAAAATCTCTTGGACATTTAAGACAAAATGGCCATTTACCATCTGTTTGAAAACTCTAGTGAAGGCAGCCATACTCCTGAGGCATGCTGAATGGCTAACATTTTCGAATTCCTCCTCATAATGTACTGAAACATGCCTTAAGTTTCTTTTTTTTTTTTAAGATTTTATTTATTTATTTATTTGACAGAGATCACAAGTAGACAGGCAGGCAGAGAGAGAGGAAGGGAAGCAGGCTCCCCGCTGAGCAGAGAGCCGGATGCGGGGCTCGATCCCAGGAGCCTGGGATCATGACCTGAGCCGCAGGCAGAGGCTTAACCCACTGAGCCACCCAGGCGCCCCTGAAACATGCCTTAAGTTTCAAAGGTCTGTCCTTCCACATGGCAAACTACAAATGTTACTTATGTATCGCTTTTGAAGGGTTGTCCAAGATTGGACCTTCTGTAGCAGTACATGATTTCAAATCCCCTCATGGCTTTGGCTCTCTGGAGGATGGGTCTGAACATCAGACAAATCAGTGTTCCTCAGGTGTGATGGCAGTACATGATTGTATAAAAATCTGTGGGTAAAAAGGAAGGAGGTGGAAGGAGTATGGCCAGAGGAAGGATGAGGTAACTAATGACCTGTCTTGGGTGAAGCTGGTGCGACTATGAGCATTACATGAATATACTAAGAATATGCAGTTTATTTGAAATAAATGTGAAATTTCTTATTAAAAAGAAACCTTTAAATAGAATGTTAACCTCTGGTGTATCCAGGAAGGTATCTTTGTTGATTCAAAACAAATAAAAATAGAAACCATGACCATTCCTACACATAGAAAGTCCTAAGTAAATTTCAAATAAAGTAACTGCTTAGCTGAAAGCTTAAGTAATTTTGGATTGCTCGAGTGAATCAAGGAATACTTATAATGTAAGCTCATTAGGTTCACAGAGACATAGGCTGATTTAATTCACGTGTTCTCTAGCTCATTTAAACCTCACTTTCTTACTTTGGATTACTGGGTGCTTTGGCTAATACCAAAGTAAGCTGCATCTTGTAAATTTGTCTGTTTATGAAAAATTCTGTAACAAAAATCACTTAAGTCAAGTAAAATCATTAAAAATGCCAGGTTCTTAAAAGTATCTTTCTTTTGTCCATTATAATATCTAGATATTTGTGATGGTTTATATATGATGACTTACACATGGTTTTTACATTTATGGTAGTTCCCAAATTATGGTAAAATTCATTCCAGTATTAATAGAGATCCAGTTGATATGATGATTCAGTCTTGATTTTATAGTTTGGTATTTTTATGGAAGATTTAGGGGAATCCTTAATCTCTTATTCAGCCAAACAATATGTTTCTTCTTAAAGGAAAAGAGAAAAGAAAATTTTTTAAATGCAGACTTTGCTCTCAGAAAGAGTTCTCCTTTTTTTCTGTAAAAATATGTACAAGTTTGTTGTATATTGTTGTATGTGTGTCCTGGTTTTAAGTCTTTAGTTTGGAAACCTCATGATTGTTCTATCTAAACCTGTTTGGGGAACTATGCATTTCTCTGTTTAAGAAATTATTAATTTACAGTACACAACAGTGTGACATTGTATGAATTTTACTTGCCTCAACTTGGCACTCCTAGACCATGAACACAATATAAAAATAGACTGGCACATCATGTTTAATTATTCAAGAACATAGATTCACCCTCTCTCCAATTTGTCTGCCCCCAAAATATCAAAGCAGCAATAGCTTGGGGCCTAAGTCTGCAAGGATTATTGAACTTGCCACAACCAGGGAGAGATGGTGAAAGGCATCATGAGTAATAGCTGGACATGGTTTACACATTCTTTTTAATAGGATATAAAAAGAAATAAAGAATCCTTTAACTGTTTCTTATTAGTGCTCTGAAATTTTTTACACATAGCATGCTAGTAGAAAAACCACACTGGGGGTGCCTGGGTGGCTCAGTCGTTAAGCATATGCCTTCTGCTCAGGTCATGATCCCAGGATTCTGGGATCGAGCCCCATATCAAGTCCCTGCATTGAGCCCCTACATCGGGTCCCCTGCTCCGCGGGAAGCCTTCTTCTCCCTCTACCCCTGCTTATATTCCCTCTTTTGGGCGCGCTCTCTCTCTCTGTCAAATAAATAAACAAAATATTTTTAAAAAAAAGAAAAATCACACTGAGATTTGCCCCAAAATGAGTTGCTTTGAAACAGTAAGATTAAAACCCAAATGTGTATCTTTTAATAATGTAATTGTTATTATAAATATTTCTTTGCTTCTTAAAAATATAGTTGTTCACTAAGTTTCTACAGAAGAGAAGAAAATAAACATATAAATGTTAAGATTTGTCTCATTTCATACCTAATCTAGCATGGTTTGTTTTCACATTACTACTTACATGGTCTTTTTGCTGACATTTTCCTCAAGAGATTGAATTATAGAGATAACGCTGATTGGAATGAATTTCCATTTTATACTTAAGGGCAGATTCTTGGGTCTTATAATAATGGCCAAATATAGACTTAGTCTACACCATAACAAAGCAAACAAATAAAACACTGGGGCTATTTGGGTTTAAAAAAGTATTATCTGTTTCATGTACCTGAAAACTTCAGCCCAAAGGAAAATTTTTTTTTTTTTAAGGTTTTATTTGACAGAGAGAGATCACAAGTAGGCAGAGAGGCAGGCAGAGATAGAGAGAGGAGGAAGCAGGCTGTCCGCTGAGCAGAAAGCCTGATGCGGGACTCGATCCCAGGACCCTGAGATCATGACCTGAGCCGAAGGCAGAGGCTTAACCCACTGAGCCACCCAGGTGCCCCCCAAAGGAAAATTTAATTAAGATCTGAATTGTCTCTCATTTGATCTGGCTATCTGTGTCATTGTCATTTTAAATGCCCTTTTCATTTTCAGCATTTAGACGCAGGTGTTGTTTACATGTATGTGACAAAATCTAACACATTGTTGAAATATTGAACTGGCTGGTTTAACAAGTCACACCATATTTGATTTGATCTACTGTGTTGTTTAATTTAACCCCAACTAAACAGTGAAAAACAAGCATATCTACAGTAGCTTTGCTTTTGTCAGAAAACTAGACTTTTCTCATGCACTTGCAAAAATTTGCCATATTCTTTCACACCTCAATTCTCTCATTTCAAAAATGAGCAAAGGATATTTATAGACATATTTTTGATAGATACCTCACTGACAGAAGTCACCTTTAAATTATGAGGTGAAATATGAAATTATAGATGAAATTTGACATTTCAAGAGGTTCATTTTCCTCAAATGCAATTATAAGAATCAACCTAGTTTGAAAATAGCAAATGCCTTTCACTATCCTCAGGATGGATATTTGGAGAGTCTCAGTATGATCTTGATAGGTACATCAGAGATTATGGAGGATTGTGGTATAGTGATATATTGAATTATATATTACTTTCACTATTTTTCCAGCTTTATTGAGGCCAGATTGACAGATAAAAGTTATATATATTTGGGGCGCCTGGGTGGCTCAGTGGGTTAAAGCCTCTGCCTTCAGCTCAGGTCATGATCCCAGGGTCCTGGGATCGAGGCCCGCATCGGGCTCTCTGCTCTGCAGGGAGCCTGCTTCCTCCTCTCTCTCTGCCTGCTTCTCTGCCTATTTGTGATCTCTGTCTGTCAAAAAAATAAATAAAATCTTTAAAAAAAAAAGTTATATATATTTAAGGTGTACAAAGTGATGGCTTGATATATGTATACATTGTGAAGTGATTACCACTATCAAGCTATTTAACACATCCATCATCTCAGTTATTTTTTGTGTCTTGTGTGTGGTGAAAACACTTAAGATCTACTCTTTTGGGGCACCTGGGTGGCTCAGTCAGTTAAGCATCTGCCTTCGGCTCGGGTCATTATCCCAGGGTCCTGGGATGGGTTCCCCCATTGGGCTCCCTGCCCAGAGGGGAGCCTGCTTCTCCCTCTCCCACACCCTCTGCTTGTGCTCTCTCTCTTTCTGTCAAATAAATAAATAAAATCTTAAGAAAAAAGATCTATTCTCTTAGCTAATTTTAAGTGTATAGTACAATATTATTAACTATAGTCACTATGCTGTCCATTAGAGTCTTAGAACTTACTTATAACTGAAATTGTGTACCCTTTGACCAGTATCTCCCCATTTCCCCCACCTTGCAGCCCCTAGCAACCACAGTTGTATTCTCTGGTTCCAAAAGTTCAACTTTTTAAAATGCCATGTGTAAGTGAAATTTTGTAGTATTTGTCTTTCTGTGCCTGGCTTCCTTCGCTTAGCATACCGTTTTCTACATTTATCTGTGTTGTCACAAGTGGTAAGATTTCCTTCTTCTTTATGACCTAATAATATTCCTGTGTGTGTGTGTGTGCACATGTGTGTGTGTTTGTGTTTCTGTGTGTGTGCACACCAGATTTTCTTCATCAGTTCATTCCTTGATGGATCCTTACATTATGTTCATATCTTGACTCTTCTGAATAATACTGCAGTGAAGATAGGTGCACAGATAACCTTGTCAGAGTCCTGATTTCATCTTCTTTGGATTACATACCCAGAAGTGGGATCTCTGGAACATATGGTAGTTAAATAAAAATAGAAATTTTTAAGTTTTTGAGGGATCTCCATACTGTTTTCCATTTTGGATTTATCAGTTTACCTTTTCTAATTTGAACTTAAAGTTGTATTGCTGATTTTTTTTAATTTAATTTAATTTTTTTTCAGAGTTTCAAAATTCATTGTTTATGAAATATACCCAGTGCTCCATGCAATATGTGCCCTCCATAATACCCACCACCAGGCTCACCCAACTCCCCCACCCCCCTCCCTTCCAAAACCCTCAGTTTGTTTCTGAGAGTCCACAGTCTCTCATGGTTCATCTCCCCCTCTGATGTCCCCCATCTCACTTCTCCTCTCCATCTCCCAGTGTCCTCCGTGTTATTCCTTATGCTCCACAAGTAAGTGAAATGGTATGATACTTGGCCCTCTCTGCATGACTTATTTCACTCAGCATAATCTCCTCCAGTCCCATCCATGTTGATATAAAAGTTGGATATTCATGGGGCGCCTGGGTGTCTCAGTGGGTTAAGCCTCTGCCTTCGGCTCAGGTCATGATCTCAGGGTCCTGGGATCGAGCCCCACATGGGGCTCTCTGCTCAGTGGGGAGCCTGCTTCCCCCTCTGTCTCTGCCTGCCTCTCTGCCTACTTGTGATCTCTCTCTCTCTGTGTCAAATAAGTAAATAAAATCTTAAAAAAAAAAAAAAGTTGGGTATTCATCCTTTCTGATGGAGGCATAATACTCCATTGTATATATGGACCATATTTTCTTTATCCACTCGTCCACTGAAGGGCATCTTTGTTCTTTCCACAGTTTGGCGACTGTGGCCATTGCTGCTATGAACATTGCTGGATTGTTTATGAACTTAAATCCCATCTTGTCTTAATACAATTTTAAGAGGAAAATAGCACTGTGATTTATATTAAAATATTTTAGGGTGCTTCAGAAGGCTGTATACCAATAAATGTACAAAAAAATCTGTGAATTTTTTTTAAGATTTTATTTATTTGACAGAGATCACAAGTAGGCAGAGAGGCAGGCAGAGAGAGAGAGAGGAAGGGAAGCAGGCTCCCCGCTGAGCAGAGCCCAATGCGAGGCTCAATCCCAGGACCCTGAGATCATGACCTGAGACTAGGGCAAAGGCTTTAACCCGCTGAGCCACCCAGGTGCCTCAAAATCCATGAATTTGTTAACAGATATTACTTGAGTATCTATTAGTCACCAGTAACCATGCTAGGTGTTGGAAATAAAGGAGCGAATCAAACAGACACAGAAGAAAAGACACAGATGTAAAAGCTAGCAATTAAAAAAACTTTATCAATTTGGTAAATGTTCTTAAATGAAATGGAATGGAGAAAAATGAGTGTGTTGGGGGGTGGAATGGAAATACTTTGTGAGAAAGCCTCTTTGAGGAATGATGTTTAAACTAAGAATTGAATAATTACAAGGCACTAGCCATGTGAGTGACAAACAGAAGAACTCAATAAAGAAAAATGTGGCAGCATCACGCTCATCAGTCGTGTTATGTAATAAGTTCTGGGGGAGCAATAAAACAGGATGAAAACAAAGAAGAACCAGAAGGTATATACATATCTTGAATTGAATCCCAAGTGCAATGGGAAACCTTTGAATTTCAAGTAGGTAAGGTATAGTGGTGATATGTAGAGAAGGACTGGAGTGTCACAGGTACAAGCAAGGGGACAACTTGAAAGGAGGCTGCAAGAGGTCAAATGAGAGATGATAGGATTGACCAATATATTAGCCGTAGACATAGGAAGGTAGAGGTATTCCTAACAGATTTTAGAGGTAGATCAATTAAAACAAATCACTGAACTGGATGATAGAGTAGATGTGGTGGCAAGCAGGGGTTGGGAACAAACTGGAAGAAAATAATAACTTCTTCATTTCGGCCTTAAACTGAATATATTGTGGAACATTTAATCATAAGTGGAAAAGTGGTATTTGAGTGAAAATGAAGGGTTCTGTTCTATATGTTGAGTTTGACATGTTTGAAATAATCAGTTATAGTTGTTAGGAGTTCATGTGGAAATGAGAATATAGAACCCAGAGAAGCGGTTTGGGTTGCAAATACATATTTAGAGATTTTCAACATAAAAATTTTATGAGAGAATTCTCCTTTCTCCTGATGATAACCTAGTTGGGACTTAGTACCACTCCAGTAAAGCTCATGCAAATAGCGTTTGTTTCCTGGTATTAATTCTTTTTATAGCCCCTCCCCTTACCTGTCTTTTTATATTATTGGATAATACACTGTACACCTTGCTTCTTATATCAATGACCTAGAAGTTATCAGCAGCTCTTCTCATATTCCTCATTTTCCACACATATAAAAGACGTATTCAGAGGTCCCAGGTTATCATTCAGATACTCCCTTTCGGGCCTCTGGAGAGTGTGTCACAGAATTCTTACTTTACTTTTCTACTTTGGGTGAAATCTTGAGTATAGTAATGAGCAAGTTGTTTTTTCAGAATTACCTGGATTTATTTCTTTTTATTTCCAATCAAAATTATTGTCTCTTGTGTCCCATTCTGAGCTGATAGTTGGTTAATATTTAGTTCTAATGAGCTAAAATATCTTAAACCAGCTATTTACTTGTTCTGATCTGCATGGCTTGAACAGTTACCTCTTATAGATGACCATGATCCATTTCTAGCCATGAGTCTTCACCCCCCTCTTTTTAAAAACTATTTAATATCTACCCACCCTTCAAGGCAGGCAAACATTCAGCTTCCATGAGCCAACTTAAAACCTTTAGCTTGCTTTTAAGTCCTTCTTTCTAAATTTTCCAAAGCCCTTAATGAGTACTTATTTTATTCTTTTTCCTTTATTTCCAAATATGTTTGATCTTATTTCCTAGAAAATCCTGATGATTTGAATTGTGACATATATTATTATTATTTCTCTTGATATGGACGTGGGTATAGGGCTGAGTTTAAAAAAAAGATGTTCAACAAATAGTAACTGAATAGAATTTTAAGAGGTGCTTACTGGAAATAGTTTTCAAGTTTTTATTTAAACTCCAATCAGTTAACATATAGTGTAATATTAGTTTCAGTAGTAGAATTTTGTGATTTCCTTACAGGAGATATAAATGAAGTCATGTTTGGGCAGAAATTTCAAGTCATCATAATTGTAGAAATAAAGATGGAGGGATTGATAGGATTCTTGACACTTTTTCAGTAAAACCATATTTGTGTTACTTAGGATTTTACAAGGACGGTTTTATACAGAATAACACAAGACACGGTTTTCCACACAGTAGTATTAAGACACGTAGAAATGGAGTTTTTCCTTTTACTGCGGATGATAGTTATGCTACCAAGTATAAAGTCTCCAAGAAATAGCCTAAAAGACAAACTTCCATTACACCATTGCTTTTGTTTCCATTAGCAATCATCTTGGTTTCTGAGTACTTAGTTCAACACTTAATCAGAACTTTCTGGAATTATTTGTTTTAGCTTAATTTTAACCATTTTTTCCTTTTCACTTGTACTCACATGCCAGTTTAACAAATATACTATTATATCAAAACCCCCCACATATTCCATAACACATGTTTAGAATAGCACTTCCACAGTGACAAGGATATCACACAATAAATTCATATGGAGCCCCCACTAAACAACTGGAATAAAGTCTCAGATTTTGTTTAAACTTATGTCATGTGATCATTAGGTAGGTCAACAGAATTCAGTAATATCCATCATTTTGATAATTTGAAACTTGAAATATTTTTATCAACACTGAAGAGCTCAAAGGGGAAATAGATAAGCAAACAAACACAATGTCATATGATAAGTGCATTGGTGGAAACATGTATGTATTGTTTGAGAAATCAGTGGTATGCCTAGGAAGCTAGACTGCAAGGGTAAGTCAGAATTTACCAGGAGAATGAGGAGAGCAACACATGGAAAGAACAAACACCTTCAACAAAGGTGCAGAGGTGACCACAGGGGAAAAGCTGATCTCTGGCCCACCTTCCTTTTCCTTCCCCTAGCTGTACGCCTTATCCAACCCCATTTTCTTGTGCAGCTTCTATTCTTTCATCATTCCTATAACCTAGGAATGATCACACCAGAGATGTGGTCTAAATTCAAGAAGGTGGACCTGGGGAAGAGGGCTGGTTACAGGCATTGGATATGCACTTGGCACCATTTGGGCAGGGAATTCCCAGGTTTCAGGAGCCAGATACATGGTTTACTAGAGGGGGAAGCATACAGTATCACAGCGAGTTTGTTCCTTGGCCTCCCAAGTCTTAGTCCTTAAGGCTTAGTGAAAGGAAAATCAGAGTAGGGCCATCTGAAGTATGTTATCCAAACCAGAGGCTCATCTTCCCCAGGCTTAAGGACTGTAGTGCCTGCAGTCATCTATTTTTTCTGTTTATGAGAAGTACCAATATAAATTCAGACCTTGACTCCTAAAGATACTTTTCCAGGTCCTAACGTTGATATTATAGAATTTTGTATAACAGGATGGTCTGTAATGGTTGCTTCAGTGTGACAGCGAATAATGAGCAGAATTATTTAAAATAAGTGATGAAAGTCTAGCCCTGCTTTTAGGTTGGCTTTGTTTTAAAGATTACGTTTGTTTTTCTCTTGCGACGTAATACAACTAAATGTAACAAGATATTTTTCTTCATTTTTAGCAAGAATGTGACACTTTCCTCTAAAAGTTCTGATAGTTAATATTATCTGTGACCTTCTCTGGGGGAAAATGGTTCAATTAACTGCTGTATTAAAAAGTCATTTGCTGTGAGAAGAGAGCACTCATCTTGATTCCATCTCATTTTCATAATCCTTTGAAACACCTTACACATAATGGAAAACAAATAAATATGCCAGACAATTTATCGAGTCAAATAGCAGTTCATCCCCTTTTCTCTCATATACTTATCTTGCTATTTCTGCTTGAGTGTTTTATCCTCTGGGTGAATGCAGTGTTTTTTAATTATTTTGAAGAAAGCTTAACAGAGATAGAAATAATCCAATTAAAAATAGTCCTGTTCCTGCAGCTTTGTTACCTATTGTAGAAATTTAATTCTTGTTATAACTTCGGTCGATAAACATGTTAATAAGAGATTTTACTGAAAAAATAAAGCTAAAGAAAGAGATAGTCCCTATACACAATAGACTCTTTCACAAATGATAATTTCTTACATTTCTTCACTGAAAATTCTAACATGTCTCCAGTGATTAAATTCCATAGTCCTCTAGTAAAATAACTTATCTTTACTTTGATATGAATAATCAGAGAAGTTAAGCCTACATTCTGTCTGTGCTTTTTCACCCTGTCAGTTAACATTTACTTTTCAGACAATGGCATTTGAGATTATTAGTTTTAAATATCGGAGCATTGTTTAACATTAACAACTGACAATATTAATTGACACTATCATGTGTAAGCAGTTATTTACAAATCTCATTTCTATGTGAAATAGAATTTTTATATAAGCTTATTGATTTTTGCCTTTGTAATGCAATGAAAATTATATAAACATGTTGAAAAAATTTGTTGATACATTTTTAATTTTTTTTTAAATTTTTTATTTATTTTCAGCGTAACAGTATTCATTGTTTTTTCACCACACCCAGTGCTCCATGCAATCTGTGCCCTCCCCAATACCCACCACCTGGTTCCCCCACCCTCCCACCCCCCGCCCCTTCAAAGCCCTCAGGTTGTTTTTCAGAGTCCATAGTCTCTCATGGTTCACCTCCCCTTCCAATTTCCCTCAACTCCCTTCTCCTCTCCTTCTACCCTTGTCCTCTATATTATTTGTTATGCTCCACAAATAAGTGAAACCATATGATACTTGACTCTCTCTGTTTGACTTATTTCACTCAGCATAATCTCTTCCAGTCCCGTCCATGTTGCTACAAAAGTTGGGTATTCGTCCTTTCTGATGGAGGCATAATACTCCATAGTGTATATGGACCACATCTTCCTTATCCATTCATCCGTCGAAGGGCATCTTGGTTCTTTCCACAGTTTGGCGACCGTGGCCATTGCTGCTATAAACATTGGGGTACAGATGGCCCTTCTTTTCACTACATCTGTATCTTTGGGGTAAATACCCAGCAGTGCAATTGCAGGGTCATAGGGAAGCTCTATTTTTAATTTCCTGAGGAATCTCCACACTGTTCTCCAAAGTGGCTGCACCAGTTTGCATTCCCACCAACAGTGTAAGAGGGTTCCCCTTTCTCCACATCCTCTCCAACACACGTTGTTTCCTGTCTTGCTAATTTTGGCCATTCTAACTGGTGTAAGGTGGTATCTCAATGTGGTTTTGATTTGAATCTCCCTGATGGCTAGTGATGATGAACATTTTTTCACGTGTCTGGTAGCCATTTGTATGTCTTCATTGGAGAAGTGTCTGTTCATATCTTCTGCCCATTTTTTAATATGATCATCTGTTTTGTGTGTGTTGAGTTTGAGGAGTTCTTTATAGATCCTGGATATCAACCTTTTGTCTGTACTGTCATTTGCAAATATCTTCTCCCATTCCGTGGGTTGCCTCTTTGTTTTGTTGACTGTTTCTTTTGCTGTGCAGAAGCTTTTGATCTTGATGAAGTCCCAAAAGTTCATCTTTGCCTTCGTTTCCTTCGCCTTTGGAGACATATCTTGAAAGAAGTTGCTGTGGCTGATATCAATGAGGTTACTGCCTATGTTCTCCTCGAGGATTCTGATGGATTCCTGTCTCACGTTGAGGTCTTTTATCCATTTCGAGTTTATCTTTGTGTACGGTGTAAGAGAATGGTCAAGTTTCATTCTTCTACATATGGCTGTCCAGTTTTCCCAGCACCGTTTATTGAAGAGACTGTCTTTTTTCCACTGGATATTTTTTCCTGTTTTGTCGAAGATTATTTGACCATAGAGTTGAGGGTCCATATCTGGGCTCTCTACTCTGTTCCACTGGTCCATGTGTCTGTTTTTATGCCAGTACCATGCTGTCTTGGTGATCACAGCTTTGTAGTAAAGCTTGAAATCAGGTAACGTGATGCCACCAGTTTTATTTTTGTTTTTCAACATTTCCTTAGCAATTCGGGGTCTCTTCTGATTTCGTACAAATTTTAGTATTATTTGCTCCAGCTCTTTGAAAAATACTGGTGGAATTTTGATCGGAATGGCATTAAAAGTATAGATTGCTCTGGGCAGTATAGACATTTTAACGATGTTTATTCTTCCGATCCAAGAGCATGGAATGGTCTTCCATCTTTTTGTGTCTTCTTCAATTTCTTTTAGGAGTGTTCTGTAGTTCCTCGAGTACAGATCTTTAACCTCTTTGGTTAGGTTTATTCCGAGGTATCTTATGGTTCTTGGTGCTATAGTAAATGGAATCGATTCTCTAATTTGCCTTTCTGTATTTTCATTGTTAGTGTATAAGAAAGCCACTGATTTCTGGACATTGACTTTGTATCCTGCTACATTACTGAATTGCTGTATGAGTTCTAGTAGTTTGGGGGTGGAGTCTTTCGGGTTTTCCATATAAAGAATCATGTCATCTGCGAAGAGAGAGAGTTTGACTTCTTCCTCGCCAATTTGGATACCTTTTATTTCTCTTTGTTGTCTGATTGCTGTTGCTAGGACTTCTAATACTATGTTGAACAAGAGTGGTGAGAGTGGGCATCCTTGTCGTGTTCCTGATCTCAACGGGAAGGCTGCAAGCTTTTTCCCATTGACGATGATATTTGCTGTGGGTTTTTCATAGATAGATTTGATGAAGTTCAGGAATGTTCCCTCTATCCCTATATTTTGAATATAAGCAGCAAAAATAGGAAATACAGACATAAAGGAATGCACACACATGCAGAAGACAGACTGCCCACACCAGAAAGTTACCTGTATTTGACTGATCCTTAACAGTATTTATGTTGCTCCCCTTTGGTTTCGACTAATAATGTAAATGACCCAGAGCTCCTGGCAATGATGTATGCCTAGTAGATACTCTTTAATGTAAAGTTTCTGAACTATCTATGAGCTGTATTCTGGCAAAAAGACCCTCAGAAGCAGCTAGTTTATATTTCTTTCAGTTCATTCCTGTATCCTTGGTTGAGATTTGCCCATGATTATTAAACTTCATCTGGGGAAATGGACTCTCTTCTCAGTTCACAATGTGATAGATTTTGGGAGGTGAATAAATCTGGAAGGACTTATAAACAGCATCAGTTTTATTTCATGGATTTTATCAGGAGATAAAATGACAATGAATCCTACACTTATGTATCAGATTTGGCTTGATAGTGCAAGCTAAAGCAAAAGAATAGTTTAACATTTCTCAGAGACAGCAAAGTGGAGCAGAAGTTATGTATAAAGCCTGAGGATAAACACCACTGAAAGTACAGGCTGAGGAGAGGAGACCTCTAAGAGAAAGCTAGGAAACTGAGGGAGGAGGTCAATTGTGTGAAATGCCATTGAAGGTCAAGAAACAGGGGCTGGAAATATTTCTCTGTGTTTATGAATTTGGAAATTTGGGTGACTTTATAGAGAGATTTCATTAGAATGATAAATAGTAAATATAGATCTTCTTAGAATCTTAAGTAAGATAAGAAAGAGAATTGTTTTGTGAAAAAGTGCAAGGTCAAAAGAGATTTTTTAAGTTTGAAAGAGCTCTTTGAGAGAGTCAGTTGCATCCTGTCTTTTTTATTTTTTATTTTATTTTTTATTTTTTAAAGATTTTATTTGTTTATTTGACAGACAGAGATCACAAGCAGGCAGAGAGGCAGGCAGAGAGAGAGGGGGAAGCAGGCTCCCCACTGAGCAGAGAGCCCAATGTGGGGATCGATCCCAGGACCCTGAGATCATGACCTGAGCCAAAGGCAGAGGCTTAACCCATTGAGCCACCCACGTGCCCCACATCCTGTCTTTTTTAACATGTACTCTAGTATAGGGCTTTAAATTTTTTAATGGGAAATTTAATTTTTACATAAATTTTACTCTAAATAATTTTTAAAAGTAAGTTTGTAAACAGACCATTCTTTTTTCACTTTCAATTTCAGTAAGTTACTAAGCAAAATTTTTCACATAGGTACCTTATCCAACTTAATATAATACCTAATGAATTATAACTTTAAATAAGATACAGCTTTGATTTAAAGTAATTTGTGATTTGTTGTTTGCTTACAATGATGTCCATACAGTAAAGATTCTAAATAATAATAAAAATATGATTATGGCTAACCATACTTTTTATGTGCATCGTACTTAGAATTGCAGACATTTGTGGTATCTATAAATTCATTAGTCTACCAGTTTTTCTTAATAAAGGTGAGTATTAGAATTTTTCCTATGCCCTCAACTCCAGAAGCTTCCTACATTTTGATTCTGATGATGTGTTGTCATCCATTGCTTATTCATTCTGTTACTTTTGCTTAATTTATAAAAACATAATTCTGAGGCATGAGCTAGACCTTCACTGCAGTCTTGTATTGTCATCACTAATGCATATGGTTTGGCGGAGGGTTGGGGACAGAAGGGTGTGAATAATACACTCCATGCATTCATTCAGTCTGCATATGTCTTAGCACAGTGAACCTTCTGGGAGGAAAAAAGTCATGACATGGCGTGACTCAAGGCTGACTAACCTCCAGAGCAAAGAACTTCAAGTGTTTCAGAGCCCTCCCTTTAATCAGATGAGGAAGGAAATCAAACAATCACAGCCTATAAATTTCCATTGGAAAATTGGGTATGAAAATGGTTTAAAAAAAAAGATTTTGAAAGAAATTACATTTTTTTCTCCCTGTACATTCTCAGGCTGTTGTGGTGTGGGATATAAAGCAAAGACAGTCTTGGGTTTGTACTGAATTAAGGGTATGTGGGCAAAATAAAATGCAAAATTTTTGAATTTGGATAGTATTCTACTCTAAGTAATAGCATAAATAATAAGTGTGTATTCAAAGTTAAACATGACAGATTTCCTCAGGTATTCTGCTTTTAGATGAAAGTTGAGTCCTGTCTCCCATTTGTCCTGAGTTACATAGTGTACTCATCAAGGATCATCAGTTCTTTTTTCTTTTTTTAGTCTTTTATTTAAATTACGTTTAGTTCACATGCAATGTAATAATAGTTTCAGGTTGTACAATATAGTGTCTTAACTCTTCCATACAATACCTGGTACTTATCACAGCAAGTGCACTCTGTAATCCCCATCATCTATTTTACCCATTCCCCCACCCACCTCCTCTCTGGTAATCATCAGTTTGTTCTCTGTAGTTTCTTAACTGTCTGTTTCTTGGTTCCCCTCCTCTCTACCTGCCATCCTTGTTCCTTTGTTTCTTAAATTCTACATATGAGTGAAATCATATGGTATTTGTCTTTCTCTGACTGACTTTTTTCACTTAGCCTTTTCTTTCTTTTTATTGTCTGATTTCTGTGGGTAGGATTTCCAGAACTTTATTACGTAACAGTGGTAAGAGTGAGCATTCCTTTCTTGTTCCTGACCATAATGGAAAAGCTCCCAGTTTTTCATCATTGAGGATTATATTAGCTGTGGGTTTTTCATAGATTATCTTTGTTATGTTGAGGTATGATCCCTCTAAACCTATTTTTTTGAGGGTTTTTATCAGGAATAGATGTACTTTCTCAAATGATTATTGTGCATCTGTTGAAATCATGTGTTTATAATTTCTTTTATTAATGTCATGTATCACATTGGTTGATTTGTGAATATTGAGCCATCCTTGCAAGCCAGAAATAAATCCCACCTGCTCATGGTGAATGATTCTTTTAATGTACTGTTGGATTTGATTTGCTGGTATTTTATTGAGAATTTTTGCATCCATGTTCATAAGGGATATTGGCCTGTAGTTCTCTTTTTTAGAGGAGTCTTTATCTAGTTCTGGTATCAGGTAATGCTGGTGTCATAGAATAAATTTGAAAGTTTTTCTTCCTTTCCTATTTTTTGGAATAGTTTGAGAAGAACAGATACTAATTCTTCTTTAAATGTTTGGTAGAATTCCCCTGTGAAGCCATCTGCTTCTGGACTTTTATTTGTTGGGAGTTGTTTGATTACTGATGCAGGGTTTTTTTGCTGGTTATTGGTCTGTTCAAGTTTTCTCTTTCTTCCTGTTTCAGTTTTGGTCGGTTTTATGTTTGTAGGAATTTATCCATTTCTTCTAGATTGTCTAATTTTTTGGCATATCATTTTTTATAATATTCTCTTTATAATTGTTTGTATTTATGTGGTGATGGTGGTTATTTCTCCTATCTCATTTGTGAATGTATTTATTTGGGTTATTTTTCTTTCTTTTTTTTTTTTGGTAAATCTGGCTAGGGGGTTATACATTTTATTAATTCATAACCTTGTTTCATTGATCTGTTTCTGTTGTTGTTGTTTCTACATCATTTTTATCTGCTCTGATTTTTTAAATTTTCCTTCTTTTGCTGGCTTTATGCACATTTGTTTTTCTTTTTCTAGTTCTCTTAGGTATATGCTTAGTTTGTTTATTTGAGATTTTTCTTGCTTCTTGAGGTAGGCCTGTATTGCAGTATACTTCCCTTTTAGGACTGCTTTTGGTGCATCCCAGAGATTTTGAACGGTCATGTTTTTATTTTCATTTGTTTCTATTTGTTTTTCATTTCTTCTTTAATTTCCTGGTTGGTCCATTCATTCTTTAGTAACATGTTGTTTAACTTCCATATGTTTGTGGTCTTGCCAAATTTTTTCTAATGGTTCACTTCTGGTTTCATAGCATTTTAGTCAGAAAAGATGCGTGGTGGGGTACCTGGATGCCTCATTCAGTTAAGTGTCTCCCTTTTGCTCAGGTCATGATGCTCTGATTGAGCCTGGCGTCCCATTCCTTGCCCAGCAGGGAGTCTGCTTGTCCCTCTCTCCCAGCACTGCCCCTCCCATTTGTGCTTGTGTTTGCATTCTCAAATAAATGAATAAAATCTTCAGAAAAAAAAAGGGGGAGGGGCAGAAAGAAAAGGTTCATGGTATGATTTCAGTCTTTTTGTATTTCTTGAGGCCTATTTTGTGAGCACATATGTGATCTTTTCTGGAGAATGTTCAATGTGTACTTGAAAAAGAATGTGTATTCTGCTGTTTTATAATGGAATGTTCTGAATATATCTCTTAAGTCCATGAGCACCAGTGAGTCGTACAGAGCTACTATTTTCTTGTTTATTTTCTGTTTAGATGGTGAGTCCATTGGTGTAAGTGGGTTGTTAAAATCCCCTACTATTTTTGTGTTACTATCAATTAGTTCTTTCATGTTTGGTATTGTTTTATATATTTAGGTACTTCCATATTAGGTTCATAAGTGTTTATAATTGTTAAATCTTCTTGTTGGATTGTCCCTTTTTTGATTATATAATGCCTTTCATTGTCTCTTTTTACAGTCTTTGTTTAAAGTCTAGTTTGTCCAATATAGGTATTGCTACTCTGGCTTTCTTTTGACTTTCATTTGCATGATCAGTGTTTCTCAACCCACCCTCCCCACTTTCAATCTGCAGGTGGCTCAAAGTATAAAATGAGTTTCTTCTGGGCAGCATATAGATGTGTCTTTTTTTTTTTTTTTCCATTCTGACATCCCTTGTCTTTTGGTTGGAGTGCTTTGTCCATTTATGTTCAGAGTAATTATTGATAAACATCTTATTACTTGGTTTGTTGTTCCTGGAGATTTCTCTGATCCTTTCTTGTGTTTGTCACTGTCCTCTGCACTCTAAGAGCTCCCTTCAGTATTTCTTGCAGAGCTAGTTTAGTGGTCACAAACTCCTTTAGTTTTTTTGTCTGAGAGATTATCTCTTCTTCTGCTCTGAGTGATAGCCTTGCTGTGTATAGTATTCTTGGCTTCAGATTTTTCCCCTTCATCACTTTGAATGTATCATGCCATTCTCATCTACCTTCACAAGTTTTGCTCAGAAATCTCTAGCTGGTTTTATGGGTTTTCCCTTGTAAGTTAAGT
The DNA here is from genome assembly GCF_963455335.1 of Martes martes. Lineage (NCBI taxonomy): Eukaryota > Metazoa > Chordata > Mammalia > Carnivora > Mustelidae > Martes > Martes martes. Next base: position 97,650,322 of record NC_137892.1, on the reverse strand, counting down.
ACTTGTTTTGTCTTGCTGGTTTTATAATTTTTTTTTTATCACTGTATTTTATAGATTAAATTATCATATATCTTGGTATTGGCAAAGGGCATTGATTCTTATGTGATCAGCAGAACCATGGAATTTCCCAAGGGTGTTTTACATTAAATTTCTATATAATTTTGCTCATGTTATCTCCTGTCACTTTATATGCAGTGTAAATAATGATACCCAGTCTTTTTTACCTATTACTATTTTTTTTTTAGTTTCACCTAACCTAAATGTTTTTGCAAGTGAAAAAGAAACACTCTATGATTTGGGAATGGAATGTGGGAACCACTGCCTTAGGAGTGCCTTCCTCAAAATACATATGTATTCATACAATTTCTAGTCCAGGCATACCTCATAGATACAGTGGGTTCAGTTCCAAACCACTGCAATAAAGCAAATATTGTGATAAAGTGAGTCAAGTGAATTCTTTAGTTTTCCAGTGTATACTAAAATTATTGTTTACACTACATAATAGTGTATTATATATATAACAACACCATGTCTAAAAAAAAAAACCACTCTTTGTATTCTAGAGACCTGATAATATGTTGGATATATTTCAGATTTATTATATAAAGCTCAAAAATTTGTATCAAAAATGTTGGCCCTTAGGGGAGGAGTCAAGATGGCGGAGAAGTAGCAGGCTGAGACGACATCGGGTAGCAGGAGATCAGCTAGATAGCTTATCTAACCATTGTGAACACCTACAAATCCAACGGGAAATCAAAGAGAAGAAGAGCAACAATCCCAGAAACAGAAAATCGATCACTTTCTGAAAGGTAGGACCTGCGGAGAAGTGAATCCAAAGCGACGGGAAGATAGACCCCGGGGGGAGGGGCCGGCACCCGGCAAGCGGCGGAGCGACGGAGCACAAAACCGGGACTTTTAAAAGTCGGCTCCACTGGGAGACATCGCTCCAGAGGCTAAACTGGGGGGAAACCCAGGCGGGGTCAGCATAACCCCAGGACCCGCGGAGTCACAGAAGGACTGGGGGTGTCTGAGTGCCGCAGAGCTCGCAGGTATTGGAGCGGGGAAGCCGGCTATAGCGACAAAGCCGAGGAGTGAGCTCTAAGCCCAGGGTTACCTTGTGCCGGTCGCAGGCTGGGTGGGCTCGGAGCGCGGCCGGAGGCCACGGAGACAAAAGCGACCCGGCGCTTTTCTCCAGCTCCAACAATTGACTGCTTTCCTCGAGGCGCGACCGCAAGCCAGGGAGGCGGGACTGTTGGGCGCTTTGCTCTGAGAGCGCACTGAGGAGCGGAACCCCAAGCTCTCGGCTCCTCCGGGCCGAGAGATTGGGAGGCCGCCATCTTCATTCCCGTCCTCCGGAACTCTACGGAAAGCGCTCAGGGAACAAAAGCTCCCGAAAGCAAACCCGAGCGGATTCCTTAGCCCGGCCCCTGGCAAGGGCGGTGCAATTCCGCCTGCGGCAAGGACACTTGAAAATCACTACAACAGGCCCCTCCCCCAGAAGATCAACAAGAAACCGATCCAAAACCAACTTCAGTCACCAAGAACAGCGGAATTCCACAGCAGGAGAAAGCAAATCCTACCTGGACAAAATGACAAGGCGGAAAAACTCACCTCAAAAAAAAGAACAAGAGGCCGTACCGAAGGCTGGAGACCTAATCAATACAGACATAGGTAGCATGACAGATCTAGAGTTCAGAATGACAATTCTCAAGGTTCTAGCCGGGCTCGAAAAAGGCATAGAAGATATTAGAGAAACCCTCTCCGGAGAGATAAAAGCCCTTTCTGGAGAAATAAAAGAACTAAAATCTAACCAAGTTGAAATCAAAAAAGCTATTCATGAGGTGCAATCAAAAATGGAAGCTCTCACTGCCAGGATAAATGAGGCAGAAGAAAGAATTAGTGACATAGAAGACCAAATGACAGAGAATAAAGAAGCTGAGCAAAAGAGAGACAAACAACTACTGGAACACGAGGAGAGGATTCGAGAGATAAGTGACACCATAAGACGACACAACATTAGAATAATTGGGATTCCAGAAGAAGAAGAAAGAGAGAGGGGAGCAGAAGGTATATTGGAGACAATTATTGGAGAGAATTTTCCTAATATGGCAAAGGGAACAAACATCAAAATCCAGGAGATGCTAAGAACGCCCCTCAAAATCAATAAAAATAGGTCCACACCTCGTCACCTGATAGTAAAATTTACAAGTCTTAGCGACAAAGAGAAAATCCTGAAAGCAGCCCGGGAAAAGAAGTCTGTAACATACAAGGGTAAAAACATTAGATTGGCAGCGGACCTATCCACAGAGACCTGGCAGGCCAGAAAGAACTGGCATGACATATTCAGAGCACTAAACGAGAAAAACATGCAGCCAAGAATACTATATCCGGCTAGGCTATCATTGAAAATAGAAGGAGAGATAAAGAGCTTCCAGGACAAACAAAAGCTGAAAGAATTTGCAAACACCAAACCAGCTCTACAGGAAATATTGAAAGGGGTCCTCTAAGCAAAGAGAGACCCTAAAAGTAGTAGATCAGAAAGAAGCAGAAACAATATACAGTAACAATCACCTTACAGGCAATACAATGGCACTAAATTCATATCTCTCAATAGTTACCCTGAATGTTAATGGGCTAAATGCCCCAATCAAAAGACACAGGGTATCAGAATGGATAAAAAAACAAAACCCATCAATATGCTGCCTACAAGAAACTCATTTTAGACCCGAAGACACCTCCAGATTTAAAGTGAGGGGGTGGAAAACAATGTACCATGCTAATGGACATCAGAAGAAAGCTGGGGTGGCAATCCTTCTATCAGATCAATTAGATTTTAAGCCAAAGACTATAATAAGAGATGAGGAAGGACACTATATCATACTCAAAGGGTCTGTCCAACAAGAAGATCTAACAATCTTAAATATCTATGCCCCTAACATGGGAGCAGCCAACTATATAAACCAATTAATAACAAAATCAAAGAAATACATCGACAGTAATACAATAATAGCAGGGGACTTTAACACTCCCCTCACTGAAATGGACAGATCATCTAAGCAAAAGATCAACAAGGAAATAAAGGCCTTAAATGACACACTGGACCAGATGGACATCACAGATATATTCAGAACATTCCATCCCAAAGCAACAGAATATACATTCTTCTCTAGTGCACATGGAACATTCTCCAGAATAGACCACATCCTGGGTCATAAATCAGGTCTCAATCGGTACCAAAAGATCGAGATCATTCCCTGCATATTTTCAGACCACAATGCTCTGAAGCTCGAACTCAATCACAAGAGGAAATTTGGAAAGAACGCAAATACATGGAGACTAAACAGCATCCTTCTAAAAAATGAATGGGTCAACCAGGAAATTAAAGAAGAATTGAAAAAATTCATGGAAACAAATGATAATGAAAACACAACAGTTCAAAATCTGTGGGATACAACAAAGGCAGTCCTGAGAGGAAAATATATAGCAGTGCAAGCCTTTCTCAAGAAACAAGAAAGGTCTCAAATACACAACCTAACCCTACACCTAAAGGAGCTGGAGAGAGAACAACAAAGAAAGCCTAAACCCAGCAGGAGAAGAGAAATCATAAAGATCAGAGCAGAAATCAATGAAATAGAAACTAAAAAAACAATAGAACAAATCAACAAAACTAGGAGCTGGTTCTTTGAAAGAATTAATAAGATTGATAAGCCCCTGGCCAGACTTATCAAAAAGAAAAGAGAAAGGACGCAAATAAATAAAATCATGAATGAAAGAGGAGAGATCACAACCAACACCAAAGAAATACAAACAATTATAAGAACATACTACGAGCAACTCTATGGCAACAAATTTGACAACCTGGAAGAAATGGATACATTTCTAGAGATGTATAAACTACCACAACTGAACCAGGAAGAAATAGATAACCTGAACAGACCCATAACCAGTAAGGAGATTGAAACAGTCATCAAAAATCTTCAAACAAACAAAAGTCCAGGACCAGACGGCTTCCCAGGGGAATTCTACCAAACATTTAAAGAAGAATTAATTCCTATTCTCCTGAAACTGTTCCAAAAAATAGAAATGGAAGGAAAACTTCCAAACTCATTCTATGAGGCCAGCATCACCTTGATCCCAAAACCAGACAAGGATCCCACCAAAAAAGAGAATTACAGACCAATATCCTTGATGAACACAGATGCGAAAATTCTCACCAAAATACTGGCCAATAGGATCCAACAGTACATTAAAAGGATTATTCACCACGACCAAGTGGGATTTATTCCAGGGCTGCAAGGTTGGTTCAACATCCGCAAATCCATCAATGTGATACAATACATTAATAAAAGAAAGAGTAAGAACCATATGATACTCTCAATAGATGCTGAAAAAGCGTTTGACAAAGTGCAGCATCCCTTCCTGATTAAAACTCTTCAAAGTGTAGGGATAGAAGGCACATACCTCAATATTATCAAAGCCATCTATGAAAAACCCACCGCAAATATCATTCTCAATGGAGAAAAACTGAAAGCTTTTCCGCTAAGGTCAGGAACACGGCAGGGATGTCCGTTATCACCACTGCTGTTCAATATAGTACTAGAAGTCCTAGCCTCAGCAATCAGACAACAAAAAGAAATTAAAGGCATCCAAATCGGCAAAGAAGAAGTCAAACTATCACTCTTTGCAGATGATATGATACTATATGTGGAAAACCCAAAAGGCTCCACTCCAAAACTGCTAGAACTTATACAGGAATTCAGTAAAGTGTCAGGATATAAAGTCAATGCACAGAAATCAGTCGCATTTCTTTACACTAACAACAAGACAGAAGAAAGAGAAATTGAGGAGTCAGTCCCATTTACAATCGTACCCAAAACCATAAGATACCTAGGAATAAATCTAACCAAAGAGGCAAAGAATCTATACTCAGAAAACTATAAAGTACTCATGAAAGAAATTGAGGAAGACACAAAGAAATGGAAAAATATTCCATGCTCATGGATTGGAAGAACAAATATTGTGAAAATGTCTATTCTACCTAAAGCAATCTACACATTTAATGCAATCCCTATCAAAATCCCATCCATTTTTTTTAAAGAAATAGAACAAATAATCCTAAAATTTATATGGAACCAGAAAAGACCTCGAATAGCCAAAGGAATATTGAAAAAGAAAGCCAAAGTCGGTGGCATCACAATTCCAGACTTCAAGCTCTATTACAAAGCTGTCATCATCAAGACAGTATGGTACTGGCACAAAAACAGACATATAGATCAATGGAACAGAATAGAGAGCCCAGAAATAGACCCTCAACTCTATGGTCAACTAATCTTCGACAAAGCAGGAAAGAATATCCAATGGAAAAAAGACAGCCTCTTCAACAAATGGTGCTGGGAAAATTGGACAGCCACATGCAGAAAAATGAAATTGGACTATTTCCTTACACCACACACGAAAATAGACTCAAAGTGGATGAAGGACCTCAATGTGCGAAAGGAATCTATCAAAATCCTTGAGGACAATGCAGGCAGCAACCTCTTTGACCTCAACCGCAGCAACTTCTTCCTAGGAACATCGCCAAAGGCAACAGAAGCAAGGGCAAAAATGAACTATTGGGATTTCATCAAGATCAAAAGCTTTTGCACAGCAAAGGAAACAGTAAACAAAACCAAAAGACAACTGACAGAATGGGAGAAGATATTTGCAAACGACCTATCAGATAAAGGGCTCGTATCCAAAATCTATAAAGAGCTTATCAAACTCAATACCCAAAGAACAAATAATCCAGTCAAGAAATGGGCAGAGGACATGAACAGACATTTCTGCAAGGAAGACATCCAGATGGCCAACAGACACATGAAAAAATGCTCCACATCACTCGGCATCAGGGAAATACAAATCAAAACCACAATGAGATACCACCTCACACCAGTCAGAATGGCTAAAATTAACAAGTCAAGAAATGACAGATGCTGGCGAGGATGCGGAGAGAGGGGAACCCTCCTACACTGTTGGTGGGAATGCAAGCTGGTGCAACCACTCTGGAAAACAGTGTGGAGGTTCCTCAAAAAACTGAAAATAGAGCTACCCTACGACCCAGCAATTGCACTCCTGGGTATATATCCTAAAGATACAAACGTGGTGCTCCGAAGGGGCACGTGCACCCGAATGTTTATAGCAGCAATGTCCACAATAGCCAAACTGTGGAAAGCGCCTAGATGTCCATCAACAGATGAATGGATAAAGAAGATGTGGTATATATACACAATGGAATACTATGCAGCCATCAAAAGACATGAAATCTTGCCATTTGCGACGACGTGGATGGAACTAGAGGGTATCATGCTTAGCGAAATAAGTCAATCGGAGAAATATAACTATCATATGATCTCTTTGATATGAGGAAGGGGAGATGCAAGGTGGGGGGGTTTGGGGGGGGTAGGAAAAGAAAAAATGAAAAGATGGGATTGGGAGGGAGACAAACCATAAAAGACTCAATCTCAAGAAACAGACTGAGGGTTGCGGGGGGGAAGGGGGACGGGAGAGGGTGGTGGGGAAATGGACATTGGGGAGGGTATGTGCTATGATGAGTGCTGTGAAATGTGTAAACCAGACGATTCACAGACCTGTACCCCTGGGGATAAAAATACATTATATGTTTATTAAAATAAAAAATTAAAAAAAAAAAATGTTGGCCCTTAAATAATATAATCCAGTGAGCTTTATTCATCAGGTTACTTCAGATGTTTCACAGAGATATTTCAAAACACAGCCATGCTTATTGTTTTTCAGGAAGTAACTTCCATATAAGTGAAGTGTTTTCTTTAAACTGTCTAATATTTAAGGAAGAAAACAAGCCATAAAATTTTCTTGGTAGACAAGTTTTATCTATCAACATTGTAATAAAAAACAGTTGTAGTATTTGAAGTAAGAATAAATAATAATATAGTGAATAATATAGTCACTATAATATAATAATAGTGAAAATATAGTCACTATTTTTACTGTCATTGGATTATGTTGTTTCCAAAACATTTTTGTGATGAATCCTCCAGGAATTTTGAAACTGTTTCATCTGAAAATACAAATTTCCAGAAAACAGTAATGGCCAGTTACTACTGGATTCTGAATTGTTGCTTTCATTTTCCATTGAAACATATATAAAAATGTATACATGTCTGCAGCATTAATACCATTGTAAAAAATAAGTTTAGATTGAATTATCTACAAGATATCAAAGAAATAGTCATTAATCTGTTTCATAAAAGGATTGTAAAACTCAACCACAAGAAAATATAGGAGAATATTTCTACTACCTTTCAGAGAGATGTGGCCTTCAATAATCAGAAACTAAGAGCAACATCCTTTCAAATGGGAAACCTTATTACAACTACCAGAAAACCTAGTGACAAAACCTAGTGAACAAAAACTCCTAATTGCTGTATATGTGTTTATAACTTTTAACATAAAGATAACAAATAGTGATAATGTGTATTATCCTAAGTTTTTAAATCAGAATGTAGAGAGGAATGAATGAATGAAGGCAAGTAAAGTTATTCTTGATTCTTCATCTTATTTAAACAAAATATAAATGAATAAGCTATTCTTCATATAAGTGATTGGTGAAATCTTTATATTAAAAAGAAGAACAGGGGCACCTGGGTGGCTCAGTGGGTTAAAGCCTCTGCCTTTGGCTCAGGTCATGATTCCAGGGTCCTGGGATTGAGCCCCGCATCGGGCTCTCTGCTCGGCGGGGAGCCTGCTTCCCCCTCTCTCTCTGCCTGTCTCTCTGCCTACTTGTGATCTCTGTCTGTCAAATAAATAAATAAAATCTTTAAAAAAATAAAAACAAACCAATCACTTAGGAATTAAGAGAAAAGAATATTTCTGTGCACATGCACACAAACTTAGCTTTGATTAAAAAATAAGGTCTTTGTGGATGTTGTTTCCTTGGGAGGAAAATACATTTAAAAAAATCAAATATCAGAAGATATATAGGAAAAGGCAGAAATTGGAGGGCTTTGTAAAAATACCTCTTTCAGGATAATTGTTTTAGCTTGTTGTTTTAATTTAAAAAGCTTTAATGTAAAAATTCAGGATTCCTTGATAGGAATACTGAAATATTTTTTTATCAGAATTGTTCTACTCTAAGAATGTGATCTTGTTGATCTTGTAGTCACGATTTACTAGTCACACCAAACAATGTGAAAAAAACAACTTTTTAGGATTTAGGGATTTTTTTTTTTTTTTTGGTCACCCTTTCTCTCCCCCCCCAACCCCCGCAAATAACTTGAAAACATTTAGCCAAAAGCAAATGCTGAATTATTAAGGAAAACATAATCATTAAGGGAAGTATGTTACAAGTTATTGCAGTCAAGTGCTAGCTTTTACTGTGTGAAGTGTCAAGAAAAACATTGAATATTCCCTTATATAAAAGAGCTTAAATTTTTTTCTTTTAGAAAAAAATAAATTTTTTATTTATTTGAGAGAATGAGAGAGAGAGAGCATAAAAAGGGGGAGGGTCAGAGGGAGAAGCAGACTCCCTGCTGTGCAGGGACCCTGATGCAGGACTCAATCCTGGGACTCCAAGATCATGGCCTGAGCTGAAAGCAGTCGCTTAATCAACTGAGCCACCCAGACACCCCAAGTTTAAATGTTTTTCTAACTGAGATTGTATATTCATATGTTTTTCATTATGAAGGTTGCAGGTTGTATAATCAGCTAACAGGGCATAATACCAAAAAAAAAAACAAAACCACTTACTGTTTATCAAGAGAAATGAAATAATGCTCACCCACGCTCACCCACTTCAAATTCAGTAGAGAGTCTACTGAGAAATGAAAAGGACCATGAATATATCTGAAAATGATGCACGTTAATAAATAAAGTCAGCTTCAAAATTATCATGGTATAGTATAAAAAGCAACATATCCTGCACGTTAGGAGAATTGTAGGTGTGTCTGTTGCTAGTTAAACACAGGACTAATCCTTTTACCTTTCATCTTTCCCTGGTCTGATATTCCATAATTACATGGTACTGTCTAGCACCAATGTATTGTTGTTATTGAGTAAAAGTTAAGGTTTTCAGTGGAGCTACTGTGAGCAAAGTGTATGGACTTACACAGGTATGCTATCATATAGTAATAAAAGCAGCTTAAGAAAATGGTGTGGTTATTAATTCACATGAAACTGAGAGTTAAAGTATGTGATTTTTAAGGTATGGTGAAAAATGTGAAAATACCAATTGCATTTGAGGTTTACTGTTACTTTTTGAGTAAATAAGGACTAAATAGAATAAAAAGATATTACATAAAGGCAAAAAGGGAAAGAGATCTTGAAATTGACAATAAAGAAAATATACTCCTAGTATATATCACAGATTGTCAAATTATGTACCACAGGCCAAATCCAACCCATGTCATATTTTTTAAATAAAGTTATGGGAACTCAAATATACTCATTTGTTTATGTATTATCTATGACTGCTTTCCCTTTACAACTACAGAGTAGTTGCTGCAGAAGCTGGCCCACACCTAACATTTTTAGTGTCTGACCCTTTACAGGAAAAGTTTGCTGACATCTGGCACAGAGGAATTCCAAGACAAAAATGTTAATTAATGCCATTCTTAAAATACAACCCACATCTACTAACTGCTTCTTAGTTTAATTAATGTCTTTGGGCTTCATTATAAATAAATACATATGTAAACATCTTATAAAATGAGCATTGATAAAGCATTAAAGATAACAAATTTGAATTCCTAATAAATAATAAAGAAGTTATTCCTTGTATGTATATAATTCACCATTATTCCCACATTTAGAACAGTTTTTAATACCTCATTTGATTTAAACTATTTAAAGAAGGTTTTACATTATGGATTGCATAAAATTGGTATCCTTCTGAAATAAGTTTCATACTCATAAATTACAGTGAAAGAATACTCTTTGAATTACAAAGTCATCTTCACTGTCTTTCTTTTCCCATAGAGAAAACTTCCATTCAGACAGTTTCAATATTTTCAGGGCCTCGACTGACACATGGCAGGTGCCCTATAAATATGTTAAATAAATGACTTTCTTCTGACAAAATTTTTGTGACCTTTGTTATTATCTGTGAAAGGAAGATTTCAGTCGTTCATTTTTTCTGCAGACAACATTTGGCAGAGAAGTAAAAGCAGGCCATGTGAATTATATTAATCATAAGCACACAATTTCCAGAGATTGCCTTTCACTTGGAGATAATGAAACAGCCATGGCTGGTTAGCATTTGGTCTAAGTTTCTATGGCTGATCTTTCCATTTAAATAAATTTGTGAGTCTCTTTCTTAGACATTAAATTTGTCCAGAAACAGTGTCTCTTTTCATGACTTTAAATGAATATTGAGATTTTTCTTTTGGTTTTAAAAATTATCAATTGAGTTTTTAAAATGTATCTGTGATTATTATGAGAATTAAATAATGTAAGTAAAATGACCCACTTTAATAAGTCCAGTTGAGCAGTTAATGATTACAATTTTACATGAAATCCTGTTCCCTTTTTTAGTTGGTCCAGAGACATTTTTTCATGAAGAAGTACAGTAGGTATAGTAGACTTCCTTCATAAAGAGCTGATCATAGAGGCACCTGGGTGGCTCAGTTGTTAAGTGTCTGCCTTCAGCTCAGGTCATGATCCCAGGGAGATCTCGCCCTGCATTGGGCTCCTGCTCAGCGGGAAGCCTGCTTCTCCCTCTCCCACTCCCCTTGCTTGTGTTCCCTCTCTTGCTGTGTCTGTCTCTGTCAACTAATAAATAAAATCTTAAAAAAAAAGAAAGTGCTGGTCATAAGATAGAGGCTCTGTAACTGATCCTTTCAGAAGCTGATAGAAAAAAGGAAGAATGCAGACAATGACCTGGCCCCTTAAAAATAATTTATAATGCAGGAGGTCCAAAATCAGGTTGTTTATCTTCCACCCAAATGTTTTTACATTTGAAATTTAAGAGGCAAAACTAACCAGCTGTTGAGGGGTATGTCATGTTCTTGCAATTTTAAAAATGATAGTTTTACTTTATTTTCTTATGCTTCCTATTATTGATATATTCAAATACTTATCTGTACTTTTTCCTGAGAATCAGCTTTTCTTGCCTTTCCATTTATTTAACCACTAAAATTGGTTTAAGTCCTTCAAGAAAGAGCTTTAAAGGGATTTTATTTCAAAATCTAGTTGAGATCAGATTAAGTCATGGGTACAACTGTGAGTCTTCGATAACACCTTGAGAAATTTTTTTTACTAACATATAATGTATTATTTGCTTCAGGTGTGCAGGTCTGTGAATAATCAGTCTTACATAATTTACTCACCGTAGCACATACCCTCCCCAATGTCCATCACCCAGCCACCCTATCCCCTCCCTGGCAACCCTCAGTTTGTTTCCTGAAATTAAGTGTCTCTTATAAGACCTTGAGAAATTTAAAGTGGCCCCTGTAGCTTCTCCTCTAGACAGAAGGACTTCAAAGAAATAAAAGGGCATTTTCTCACAGCTCTTTGACTTTTCAGTAGAAATGAGTCTGCATGGAAGATATGTGTAAGAGTGGCTTTTGTCTGATGGAGTGGATTATAATCTAATATGCGGTAAACCCAGAAATTTTTAAAGGATTTGTGCTATCTTTGGGTTACAAGGATAGGGACTGTTCAAAATGAAAAGAGACCTCTTGGCCCCCATCCTTCTGTTGGGAGAAAGCAGTCTAGAGGCCTACCCAAATGCAAATCTGAGCCATTCTTCTTCTAGAAGAAGAATGACTCAGAAGATGGAATCAAGATTACAGAAGGGGGAGACAACAAGCCTGAGAACTGTTCTCAGGGAGCCAAATTGGGTTTTAATCAATAACATTTCTAATGCCCCAGAGCATGATAGTTGGAGAAAAGGCATTTGCTTTCAATACGTGATTTAATATGCTATTATAATACAAAATAAAAAATTTTAAAAACTATGTATTAGAAGCAGATGGAGATTTCTAAAGCCTAACAAAAAATTTTCATGAAAATCTAGAGCAACCATTTTCTTAAATAGGGTAACAATAGGAGCAATCCCCTCTAATACAAGTAAATTATGTTCACTACCACTGCATCTGTTTTGTTTTATTGGAGGCCCTAGGTAGTATAAAAAGAAATGAAAAAACTCTAAGGGTTGTAGGATAGGAAAGCAAAAAGTTATTTGGGAGATACTTTTTATCATTCACACAAAAAATGCAAAAGAATACATAAATCTAACAAAAGTACAGAATAGAGTTAACATTTCTATACACCAGAGGCAAACACCTAGAAAACAAAAATAAAGACACTGTTTGCAATAGTGTAAATACAATAGAAAAATTTAAGAATTGGCCTATCATAAGATGTATAAAATCTCTATAGCTACATTATAAAGCTTTAAAAACTATTAAAAATAACAAAAAACTGCAGAAATATACTATATTTATAGCTAGGACAAGTTAATATTGTAGCCTGCAGATTTAATGCAATTCCAGTAGAAATTTCTTTTGGTCATTTTTAATGGAACTTGTTCAGATTATTATTAATTTCTATGAAAGAATAAAGAGCTAATAAATAACCAGGGCTCATTTGAATAAGTTTAGGATGAGGGATTTGCCCTACTAGATATTTTGAAGCCATAATATTGGAGATAGTATAGTACTAGAGCATGGGTAGATAATATGAGTGTGTAAAAAGTAATGATCAGTATGGAATTCAGAATGATACATGTTTAGACTGAGGTAGGTAGGCAAATGAGATACAGAGTAATAATATAAAAGGAAAAATTCTTTAAATTGTCTGCCATTTCATCCACTGAGAGTGAATAAGCTATTAGAGATATAAAAATGGTGATCTCTCATGGATATCAGTTCCTGAAAGTCTCACATGATGTGAGGATCCAACCTAATTGGATGTGATTCTAGTGTATAAGAATTTGTTTCTTGATGACATGGCTTCTACAAGTGCTGCTTCTCAGATTCGGCTGGGAACTAGCCGCCAAAGGAAACACTATTCTTACTCAGCAGTGGCGTGTCATCATCTAACATGACACTTAACTAGTATATTGAGAATAATTTTACTACCTGTAGATTTCATCTTATTACACTATTAGTATATATACTCACATTATAGCATAACTATTGTGTAACTTAACAATTTTTACCTTAGACATTTCTGTACCAAACAACATTTAATTAGCTGGGATAATTATAATATTATTTATAATAAGGGTTTCTATTATTGTTTTTATTTTATTTTAGTTTTTATTGAAATATAGTTGACATACAGTATTATATTAGTTTTAGGTGTACAACATAGTGATTCAACAACCCCTTACATTATAGAATGCTCACCAAGGTAAGTGTAGTTACCATCTATCACTAAATGAGGTTGTTACAATATAATTGACCATATTCCCTATGCTATCCTTTTCATCCCTGTTACTTAATTGTATTATATTTGACACATACACAAATGTGAGCTTCCTAATAACACTTTGTCTTTGTATCCCACCTCAAGCACTGTACTTCTAGCATATACTAAGAACACAGTTTGCTGAGGAATGAAGGAATAAATGAATGAATGAACGAGGAGGCAAATTTACATGATGATTAAGAATGTAAGCTGTAAAGTTAGAACGATCTGGCCTTTTTTTTTTTTTAACTAGTTATACGAATTTGTAAAATTTAGTCTTTTTAATTGTTTAGTGAAAAAAGTAGATAATGATAGCAATCACCTCATGGAGCTGTCGTGATGATGAAATATATACATGTATATAAAGTACATAGTGTGACCAAGAGATATTAAACACTCAATAAATTTAAGTCATTACTGCCATCATTTTTGTTATTACTATTAAGAATGCTTGCTTAAAAAAAAAAAGAATGCTTGCTTAACTAGAACTCATCATTGCACAGTGGTACCCGATTAGGAGAATTTATTGTAATATTTAAAATTTGGAAATCTGTTATAGTATCTAAAATAAGAAATATATTACATCTGTGAAGTCATAAAGACTAAGATGTTATACTAGGCTCTTTATTAGGTACTAAAAGTTTTTCGTCTTAGTGGTCTTTATGTTCCAGAAAAGATCATTTAAACATCTTTGATTTTTCTTTACTAAGCAGGAAATGTTGACTGTAGGACAAATGTTTGGTTTTTTTTTTCTGAACAAGAAGGATAAGCCAACTTTTCTAATGAATTGCAAAGTGCTAAGCCTTTCCAAAATCCTCTCTTTATTGGAAAATTATTTCAAGTGGTTTTTAAAAGCTTCTGATTAACCTTGAGCAAGAGAACATATCTACAGCACCCTGAAACACAGTGCTAGAAATTTCCTTTCCTTCGGTTTGGTAATAAGCCAGATCCATTCTGTATTGTTATATTTTAGGGAAATTTTGTAGGTGGCCTGAAAGCTCTGTTCTTAGATTACGAGAAAAATGGTAAGCATGGCTGTCAAGGAGGCCATAAGCTTTTGTAGATCTTGACTCAGTGCTTTCTTCCAGAGAACCTGATGGGTAGGATTTGTGTTAAACACCGAAGGTCCTTAAACTATCTACAGAACGTAATTCTAATTTTTAATATTTTGTAGTTAATTTCAAATTCCAAAAGAAACCTACAAACTCAAGTAGTATAATTTTGCCAAGAAAGAGAGTGGTAAGAGATGATCAGAGGGATGGTGAGGGGCAGCATCAGGTAAGGGCCTTGGAAGTTATGATGAAAGATAAGATTTTTTTAAATCCACATGTATTTTGGAAACTGAGGTTAAAGATATACATATATACATTGAAATATTATGAAGGGCACATATTGCATGGAGCACTGGGTGTGGTGCATAAACAATGAATTCTGGAACATTGAAAAGAAAATTTAAAAAAGAGATACACAAATTTTTAAATGTTCAGTTTGATAAGCTTAACAAATGTGGTAATATAATCACCATATCAGTGAAGATACAGAACATTTCCATCACATCAGAAGTTCCCTTGTCCCCTTGTCCTGATAGTGCCCAATGCCATAGAACTTACTGCTTTGATTTCTATCATCATTGATGAGTTTTTCCTGTTTTTGATTGAACTTCATACAAATGGAAACATACATAAGTTAACATACAAAGTTAACAGTGTGTACTGTTTTGTGTCTGGATTATTTCTTTCAATGTAGTGTTTTGGAGATTTATCCCTACTGCTGCATGCATGAGTAGCTTGCTCAAGTACAAGTCTTTCTACAGACATATACTTTCATTTTTCTTTGGGTGAATACTTAGCTGTAGAATGGCTGAATCTTATAGTAGGTGTATGTTCGGTTTTTTAGAAACTGGCAAACTGTTTTTCACAGTGCATTTTCCATTTCACATTTCCACTGGCAGTGAGTAAGAGTTCCAATTCCAGCACATTCTTTCTAACACCTGAATGAGCAGTCTTTTTAATTTTAGCCTTTCAAATAGTAATCGTATCCCTTGGGTTTGAATTAGTATTTTCTTTTTTTTTTTTTTTTTTTTTTAAAGATTTTATTTATTTATTTGTCAGAGAGAGTGAGCACAGGCAGACAGAGAGGCAGGCAGAGGCAGAGGGAGAAGCAGGCTCCCCGCTGAGCAAGGAGCCCGATGTGGGACTCGATCCCAGGACGCTGGGATCATGACCTGAGCTGAAGGCAGCCGCTCAACCAACCGAGCCACCCAGGCGTCCCTGAATTAGTATTTTCTTTGTAATAATCATATTGAACATCTTTTTAAGTGCTGATTTATCAAATGTTTATCTTCTTTGGTCAGTGTCTGATAAAATCTCTTGCCCAATCTTTTCATTGGATTGCATGTTACCTTAGTATTGATTTTTGAGAGTTCTTTATGCATTCTAGATACAAGTACTTTATCAGATATATGATTTGTAAATATATTCCCAGTTTTTGTATGTGTCTGGTGTGCATGTGTGTGCTTGTTCATTTAACAGGAACTTATATTTAATTTTAAATCTAAGAAGTCTTTGATGCAAAGTTACAAGTATTTCTCTTTCTATTGTCTCTTAGAAATTTATAGTTAGAGGTTTAACATGTAGGTATAACATATATATTTGGCCAGTTCTTGTAAATTGCAAGGTGTAGATTGATGTTCATGTTTCCGCCTTGGGTATCTGAGTGTTCCAGATATCTGAGATAGTATCCTTTTCAACAAGGTTAAACCCTGTTGAAACAGGGTTGTTTGTTGAAACAGGTTCAACCCTGTTGAAAAGGGTACTATCTCCACTATCTTCACTAAATTGTGGTTACCATCTCCACTAAATTGTGTTTTCACCTTTGTCAGAAGTCAGTTGTCCAAACATCAGTTTCTGGTATCTCTGTTCTTTCCAGTTAATCTTTTTATTTATGCAAAAGCAGCACTGTCTTGATAACTGCAGTGTTATAATAAATACTGAAACGAGATAATGTCATCTTTTTGGAAGTTTCAAAGACTCTTCTATGAAGTTGTCTTCAATGTTGTATTTTCTTTGCACTTCCACATAAATTATAAAATCAGCTTGTTAAGTTCTACAAAAATGTTACAGAATTTTTTTTCGTACTTGAATTGGGTTTATCAGTTTGGGGGAATTGACAGAATATGAATCATATGATTTATGAATACATATCTCTATTTAGTTTTATTTCTCTGAGCAATATTTTAGAGCTCTGGTGTCATATGTATCTCTTTTAATATGTTTCTTTGAATAGACAGTGTTATATAGGAATAAAGGCAGTTTTAATTTTTTTTTTAACAATCTAGATATATTTTATTTCTTTTTCTTGCCCTTACTTCACTGGGTAGTATCTCTAATACAGTGTTTAGTAGAATTTACCAGGCAAACCATCTGGCCCTGGGCTTTACTTTGTTGGGAAGTTTTGATTATTCATTCAGTATTTTATTCATTATTGGTGTATTCAGATTTTCTGTTTCTTTGTGAATCAGGCTTGTTTTTCCTTTCTGAAGGAAACTTTGTGAATCAGGCTTAATTGTGTCTTTCGAGGAATTTATCTGTTTCTTCTAAGCTATCCAGTTTATTGACATTTAATTGTTAATAGTAGTCTCTTCTGATGTTTGAATATCTTTGTTACCGGCTGTAATGTTTCCTTTTTAATTCTTGATTTTATTTACTTGAACCTTTTTTTTTAAATAGTTCAGCTAAAAAGTTGTCAGTTTTGTTTATCTTTTCCAAAAACAATCAGCTCTTAGTTTTGTTGATCTTTTCTGGTGTTTATTTCACTTTTTTCTCCTTTGGCCTTGGTTATTTCCTTCCTTCTCATAACTTTGGGGTTAGTCTCCTCTTGTTTTTCTAGTTCCATAAGGTAATATAAGGTCAGGTATTTTATCTGAGATCTTGCTTTCCTCTTTCTTTCTTTTTTCTTATTTTGAAATCTTGCTTTTTTCTTAATGTAGGGTTTTATCATTATAAACTTTTTTTCTTAGAACTGTTTTTGTTGTACCCAATAAGTTTTGGTCTGTTGTGCTTCCACTTACATTTATTTCAATATATTTTTTGCTGTCTTTGAAAAAAAAATGTTTGACTCATTGGTTGTTCAGGAGTATGTTGTTTACCACATATTTGCTATTTTTCCACTTTTCCTCCTTTTATTGATTTCTGGTTTCATACCATTTTTATCAGAATAGATACTTGGGGGCACCTGGGTGGCTCAGTGGGTTAAACCTCTGCCTTCAGCTCAGGTCATGATCTCAGGGTGCTGGGATCGAGCCCCACATCGGGCTCTCTGCTCAGCAGGGAGCCTGTTTCTCCCTCTCTCTGCCTGCCTCTCTGGCTACTTGTGATCTCTCTCTCTCTCTCTCTCTCTGTTAAATAAATAAATAAAATATTTTTAAAAAAGGAATAGATACTTGGTATGATTTGTCTTACTGTATTTCCTAAGACCTGTTTTATGACAAACATCATCTGTCCTTGAGAATGTACCATGTGTGTCTGAGAAGAATGTGTATTCTGCTTTTGGAATGGTCTGTTATGTCCATTGTTCCTTTACTGATTTTCTGTCTGGATAATCTACCTATTGTTAAAAGTAGAGTATTGAAATCCTCTCTATTATTAGTGTTCTTTTGTCATTTACTCCCTTCAGATATGTTAGTATTTGCTTTATATATTTAGGTGCTTCATTGTTGGGTACATCAATATTTTTAATTATTACATCCTTTTGATGAATTGACTGACTTCTTTATCATTGTATATTAGTGTGCTATGTCTCTTGTTATGGCTTTTTTTTTTTTTACTTGAAGTCTGGTTTGTCTGATATAGGTATAGCTAACCCTGTTTTCTTTTGGTTTCCATTTCCATGGAATGTCTTTTTCTATCCCTTCACTTTAAGTCTATGTGTGTCCTTAAAGCTGAAATAAGTCTTTTGTAGGCAACATATGATTGGTCTTCTTCTCTGATCCATTCTGTCATTCCCTGTCTTTTGATTGGAGAATTTTTTACATTTACATTTAAAGTAATTAATGATAGGTAAGGATTTACTAATGCCATTTGTTAATAGTTTTCTGGATTTTTAAAAATTCCTTTAGTCCTTTCTTCCTGTCTCCCTTTGTAAATTGATGATTTTCCATAGTGGAATGTTTTGGTTCTCTTCTTTGTGTTTTGTGTTTCTATTCTAGGTTTTTGCTTTGTGGTTACCATCAGATTTACATAAAATATCTTATGATGTAACAGTCTCTTTTAAGTTGTAACAACTTACCTTTGATCACATATAAAATCTCTACCCTTTTACTTCTATTTTGCGTTTTTGCTATTACAAAAAAATTTTTCGTTACTTGGTATGATATAATCTTTTATATTTTGTATTCTTTAACAAAGTATTATAGCTATATTGTCCATAATACTCAACTTTATAATAATAGTAATTAATAGACTGTCACATAATAGTATAGTATTAGTGTATTCTGAATTTGACTATATTTTCACATGTTTTCAAGTTACTAAGTTCTGTCTTCCACCTTTTGTGGGAAATAAAATGTGCTTCCCTTATCTTATGAAGTGTGAATGTGAATTTCAGGAGGATTATAGGAAGATCTTTTCTAGATTAATTTTTTCTTTTGATTTATTATTTACTCATATTTCACATCATTTAGCTATATTCTTTTGTTACTCCACAGATCATAAAGCATAGTCTTTCCCATAGTCTTCCATTTGTGTGTAGTAGGTTCTTAAAAAGATGTAGTACAATGGGAAAGGGGCTGTGTTGCTGCACTTAAAAACAGACTTTTAGTTAAGGCTACCATAATAACATCTTACTAAAAGTTTTCTGTAGTCATATAAAACAGTCTCTGTTTTACAGTCATGTTGGTAATTCTCTCCTTTTTGTTTTTTCTTTTCTTTGAAAACTCTCTTTTGGGGTACTTGATGGCTCAGTTGGTTAAGCGTCCAGCTCTTGGTTTTGGCTAGATCATTATCTCGGGGTTGTGGGATTGAGCCCTGTGATGGGCTCTGTGCTCAGCGTGAAGTATTGTTGTATTTCTCATTCATTCTTTCTTTCAGAAATACTTCATGAGTGTCTGAAATGTTGCAGTAATGTTGGTGATGTCCTAGATACTGAGGATATAAGGGAAAAGTCCCTATCCTCATGGGCCTTATATTTCTCGTATATTTACAAGAGGGTTTTTTTTTTTTGTAAAATACAAGATTTTTATTTTTTTCCTCTGTGAAGAAGTATAGAATATTGAACTTATTTCTGCGGGATTCTGTCTAGTTAAGTTAGTGAATCTTACAGACATCAGCTAAAAGTTGATCTTACAGTTGAGACAACATCGTATTTAACATGAAAACAATAACGCTGTAGGAGACACTATAAACAGTACATTGTTTGCATGACTATGAGGAAAGAAAGAAATGGTGTGTGTGTATTGGGGGGTGTAATTAATTGTGGAGGCTTTTCTCTTTGAGATTTACCTTTTAATATATTCCTTTTAAAGACATATCATTTGCTAATGATCACAGAAATGGAGCTTTCAAAGCAAGGCATTAAGGTTGAACTGAGAGCTATGAATTGCCTGATAATGAATTGGAACCAGACCTATGAGCCAAAAAAAGATAGAAGCACAGTTTTCATGACTTAATATCATTCCTCCCACATAGTAGTGCTACAGATACATTAGATTGGAATTTCAAAATTACAGTGTGTGCTAACTTCCCAAATGATCCTAGAATGTCTTCATGCCAGTTTATAATATAAAAGGACAGTTTATGAATAAGAAGCCAGAGAATATGATTCTCTTGACTTTTTGGCAGTAAAACTGTTATCTCTCACATAAATCAGATGACAGCTTCTTCATTAGCAGCCAGGAAATCAATATTTAAAACCCTTTAATTATCAGGCACATGAACATGCTATCACTCTTTTATGATATCATGGTTTATAACCATGGAAATAAGGTACACATATTTTAGTCTCCACTGCAAGAACCATTAGTTACTGGGCAAATGATCACATTTGGACCATTGTTAAAGATGGAAAAGTAAAATCCTCATGCTTTTGCTGAATAAATACTGAATGCAAAAGAGAAAAAGAAAAGAAAGAAGAAAACTCTATTGTCTGTGAAAATAGTAGTCAGCCATACTTCTACATCATAATCTATGAAATACTTTTGCAAAAAGGAATGTAAGATAAATAAAGCTGAGGAAGAGCAAACATAAACCTCTGTAGATAAAAGTCAGTGTGCAAAATTGTCAAAGAGGTGAGGGCGCAATTTGAGCTAATGATTCCTTCCTTGTAATAATAATATCTAAATGTGCATACATTTTGGTCTTTGTTAATAAGTTTACTAAGATAAATCAGAAACACAAAAAATAAATCAGTGTGCATATAAGCCACAGTACATGTTGCCCTTTTAAACAAAGTAGGCAGATCAGGTTTTGAAAACACACACACACACACACACACACACACAAAACTGTGAGAATTGGAGTTTTAGCATGATTTGATAGTGAATAAATGAAACTGCTATTAGCTCTGCGGTGGTAGACACTGAGATAGGTGAGCTGAGAAGCAAATATTCACTCTCTAGAAAGACTGTGGTTATGAGGGTTCCCTGTAAACAAAACAGCCTTCTGCTGTTTAATGGAAGGCCATATCCCCAAGGTGGAATGTTAGTGAAAATGATTAACTTTTCTTAAACCAAAACTTTATGTCTCATGAAATTGAGCTCCAGTCGCTCACAAGAATAACCTACTGATTTATCCAGTGCATCTGATGTTATGTTCCAAATTTCAGTTTTTAACTACTTCCAAAATTTCTGTAGTTTCCTAATATTAGGACCCTTTCCAATTAGAAAGGGAAAAAAAAAAACATGAACAATATAATTTTGACAATCTAGTATGGAAATAAATCTGTTTTGTTTTCTAATTAATCCTTTCATTTCATTTATCTGTGATGATCCATATCCTAAATCAATCTCATTATCTCCAGTTCTCAATACTGCTCTTATATTCTTCTCCTTTGACTTTTTGTTTTCTCTGACAGCTGTGACAAATTTCCGCAGACTTGCTGGCTTAAAACAACAGAATTTATTCTTTCACAGTTTTGGAGGTCACAAGTCTGAAATCATTTTCATTGGGCTAAACTCAAGTTGTCAGGAGGGCAACACTCCTTCCATGGGCTCTAGGGAAAAATCCATTTCTTGCCTCTCCCATTTCACGGTAATGGTAGCATTCCTTGGCTAATAACTGCATCACTCCAATCTCTGCCTCTGTCTTAATATACCATTCTTCACAGTGTCTATTAAATCTCCCTCTCCCACCAAGGAGCTATGTGATGACATTTAGGACCCACACAGATAATATGGGGTTATCTGCTCATCTAGAGATCTTTAACTTAATCACATCTGCAAAGACCTTTTTCTTTGCCCCCCCCACCCCCAAATAATGTAACATTGTAAGGAATACAATGGTGCCACCATTCAACTCACTATAGACCCCATAGATCTAAATGTATGTTCATTTTTCAAGTATCAGGCATATAGGTGGTCTTTTTCTCTGGTTTAGATTTGTTATGTGTGATTAATTATCTTCTCTAAATTTGGTCTACTAGGGTCTTCTATTTATTCATAGAAAAACTTATGTGTATTTAAAAAGCAGTCCTTCCCACCATTAACTCCCTGGGAAGGTAGACTCAGAGATTTAGATTTCTTCCATCAGCCAACATTCATTCATTTGTTTGTTTATTCATTTGTTTGTTTGTTTATCAGAAAGAGAGCAGAGCCTGCGCAAGCAGGTAGAGAAGCAGGCAGAGGGAGAAGCAGGCCTCCTGCTTAGGGAGCCCTATACAGGACTTATTCGCAGGACTCTGGGATCATGACCTGAGCCGAAGGCAGACGCTTAACCAACTGAGCTACCCAGTCATCCCCATCAGCCAGCGTTTAAACCAGACTTCTTTTGTGCTTAGTGTGGACATGCTTGACTCCCTATTACTTTGTAACCTGTACTTTAAGTCTTTACTTGGATTTCTGACTCCACAAATGGTCATGCTTCCTATCTAAAACAACTACTATTATAAAACACACTGTATAAAGCCTTGTGCGTTCTCATTGATCTTCTTGGCCTTTTTCAACTCTGT
Organism: Martes martes; assembly: GCF_963455335.1. NCBI lineage: Eukaryota > Metazoa > Chordata > Mammalia > Carnivora > Mustelidae > Martes > Martes martes. The sequence goes on along the minus strand of NC_137892.1, from coordinate 97,627,738 downwards.
CAAAATTATGTTGCTGCTTCCTTTAGTTGTATTTTCATTTTCTAAAAGGAATTTTACAATAGATCGTATCATTACTTTCCTATTTAAATCTTTAAGAGATTGACTCTTAAAGAGTTTTTGGACCCAGTTTGCTTTTGTGGAAATTATAGGTTATAGATCCAATATCTTTTGGATATCCAATATCTTTTATATATTCTTTTCAATAGGCATTGAGTTGACCTCTAAGACATTAAGCCTTTCAATCATACCCCTTCCTATTTTTGTCCTCTGATAATCTCCTACTTTGTTCTCTTATCTTTCTGAAGTTAAACTGTATCCTGAGATTAGTTCTTTATTCACATAAAGTAATAATCATGTTGCTAAATATCCTAATCAAACTATTGGGCTTAGATTGATATAATTAGCATTAGAGAGGCATCTGTTAAGAATGAAAATTTTCAGGGGCACCTGGGTGGCTCCGTTGGTTAACCATCTGACTCTCGGTTTTGGCTCAGGTCATAATCTCATGCGTTGTGAGAGCAAGCCCTGCCTAGGGCTCCATACTTAGCCAGGAGTTTAGTTGAAGATTCCTTCCCTCTGCTCCTTTCCCAACTTATACTCTGTCTCTCTCTCTCAAGTAGATAAGTAAATCTTAAAAAAAAAAAAAGAATGAAAATGTTCACATCTATTAAATTAGGCTTACTGAGTTAGAACATGAAATGTCGTGAGATCTCCAGGTGATTTATACTTAACGCTAAAGTTTGACAAGTACTTCCCTAACTAAATCAATTCTGATGTAATGTCTAAATGTATAATTTATAAGCTTAGTAATTGTATTTTATTTAAATTTATAATAATTTCATTCAGGTTTTTCCTCTATCTCAGCCAATTGGTAGTTACCAATTACGCCAGTCTTTTAAGTCTTTTCTCTTACTCTGAAGAAGGAAGAAAAGAATGGGATAGAGAGATTAGTTATTTCCTTCCTACACTCCAGGAGTTAGGAGAAAAATGATTTTGAAGGGCACCAACTTTGATATTGGATGAATAAGCAGCTATAAAATCTCTAGTAGGGCTTGGTTCAGTCAGTTAAGTGTCTGCCTTCAGCTCAGGTCATGATCCCAGGGTCCTGGGATCCAGTCCTGTATAAGGTTCCTTGCTTAGTGGGGAGCATGCTTCTCCCTCTACCTTCCACTCCCCCTGGTTGTGCACTCTCTCTTTCTGACAAATAAATAAAATCTTAAAAAAAAAAAAGAGAGAAAAAAAATCTTTAAAAAAAAGAAAGAAAAAATAAAATCTGAAGTAGATGAAGTTGTAATGAAGAGAGAGTATATTATGCTAAGTGAAATAAGTCTGTCAGAGAAAGACAAACACTATATGATTTTATTCATGTGGCATTTAAGAAAACTGATGAACACAGGGGAAGGGACGAAAAAATAAGACAATAACAGAGAGGGTGGCAAACCGTAAGAGACTTAACTCTAGGGAAACAAACTGAGGGTTGCTGGAGGGGAGGTGGGTGGGGATGGGGTAATTCAGTGATGGGTATTAAGGAGGGTAACTTGATGTAATGAGTACAAGGTGTTACATGCAACTGATGTATCACTGAACTCTACACTTAAAACTAATGATACACTGTATGTTCACTAATAAATACAAATATTATATTTATATAATATGTAAATATTATACATATATATCTATATAAATTATATACAGATATTATATTATATGTAATATAATATATAAATATTATATAAATCTAAGGTATTAAGAAAAAATTCTGTTTGGGTCTTGTTCAAAGTTCTGAGAGAGTCTATACAAGTCAATTTGGGGAGAATTGACATCTCTGTTTTGTGTACTCTAATTAAATGTAAAATGGTACATCTCATTTATTTAGGAGTTCTTCAGTGCTTTGCAAGAAAGATTATAGTTTTATCTATATGGTTCTTGTACATGTTTTATACATATATTACAAAGAACTTTTACAGTCATTTTTTGTATTATAAATAGTAATCTTTTCATTACGATTTCTCAGTGTTTATTGTTGAAGTTTGACATTGAATTGATTTTACCATATTGATTTTGTATTTTAAGCTGTTATGATTACTGAATTTATTTCTCCCAGTTTTGTGTTTTCTACTTGTCCTACCCTGTGTTTCTTCTGTACTGTTTTGTCTTCCTTTGTGTTGATTGCCTTTTTAAATTCTATTTTCCTTTACTAACCTCATATTTTACATTCTTATTCTTTAATAGCTACCCTAAGAATTTTAAAGGATATACTTAAGGTTTTAATATCTAAACTTAATAATTGAAGACTTCAGAGATCTTAGAACACTTTTATTCCAGAATCCTTTGCCTGTTTACATGCTGTATCGTTGTCATTTATCTCTAACTTTGTTTTTTCTCTGAAGGTATTTTATGTTTTATGTTATATATAGACATCAATGTATATATTTATCTATATAGGAATGGACTGAATGTTTGTGTTTCTCCAAAATTTATATGTTGAGTACTAACCCCCAGTGTAGTAGTATTACAAGGTGGGGCATATAAGAAGTGACTGGATCATTAGAGTGGAATGCTTATAATGGGATTAATACCCCTTTTAAGTAGACAGAAGAAATTTTGTTTCCTGTCCCTATACCCTTTGTCATGTGAGGATACAATGAGAAGATAACCATCTGTATACCAGGAAGTAGACCCTCTCCAGACACCAGGTCCAGTAACACCTTGATCTTGAACTTTCCAGCCTCCAGAACTGAGAAATAAATGTTTGCTGTTTAAGCCACACATGCTATGGTGATTTTTGTAGTAGACTGAGCTGACTGAGACACATTAGCCATTTTCTCAAGTCTCCTTTCTTCTTATGGAACAGACCTTCCCTCTAAGAATCCCTTTTCTCTTGCCAGAAATTTTCTTTAAGTTGTCTTTTAATGAGGATTCCCTAGTGGAACACATTTTTTGTTGTTGAAATACCCCCCCACACACACACACGCACTGGGAATACTGAGTCTTATTTTTATTGAATATAAAATTTGAAGTTGACAGGTATTTCTCTCAGCACATTGAAGATGGCATTCCACTGATATTTAGCTTCCATTTGTTACTAAGAAGTAATTTCTCCTTGGGGAGGCTGAGTGGCTCAGTCGTCAAGCATCCGACTCATCTGACTTGTGATTTGAGCTCAGGTCATTATCTCATGGGTCATGGGATGGAGCCCTTCTCTCTCCCTCCCTCCCCCTCTGTCCCTGCAACCACTCAGGTGTGCACACTTTCTCTCAAATAAATATTTTTAAAAGCAACTTAAAAAAATGAAAGTAATTTCTCCTTATCTATAGCTATATTTTATATCTTATCTTTATGCAGATTTATTTTTATCTTTCTACCTTTATATAACTGGTCTTCTTAGTTCTATAGATTCAGAAGAATCCTCAACCATTATTTATTTAATATCGGCTCTGCTCTGTTGTTTTCTTTCTGTTCTCTCATTTCCGTCTATAACTGTTACCAGTTCGTAATCACTGACAAAGATTCTCTCCTTGACCAAACTCTAGTCAGGCTCCTCTGAACTCTCTTTCAACTAGGTCACATCTCAAGAGCCTAATTTTACCAAGAATCCTGCTAGGTCTGTTTAGCCAGAATTCTGTCCTACAATATCTGATAACCGTTAATAGCTGACCAAATTCCTCATCTCCTGTTACCTCCCAGATGATGTCTGATGATCCTGCTTGCCTTTAGCTAGAATTGTATTAGACCAGTTTTGCCTGAATTCTCTCTTATCCCCAGTGTTTTCTCTTAATAATGTTCTATATTCCATATACTCTGTTCCTTGGCTATAAATCCCCACTTTTCCATTTTGTATTTAGAGTTGAGCACAATCTCTCTACTCTACTGGAAAACCCTATTGCAGTAGTCTCTCTGCTTACTGTGATAGTCCTGAATAAAGTCTGCCTTCCCGGTCTGCACAATAAGTTTTCTTTAACACCATCTATGTAGGGCAAATTTTGGTAGGAATATATGTGATGAATAGCTTATGGTTATAAATTCTGAAAAGATATTTTTTCCCCATCCTACACTCAGTGCCACAGTTTGAAACAGGCCATTTTCCTTAAGGGGAAATTAAAGTTTACTACTAGACTCTTGGTGTGGTCCTTAAAGATCTCATTTTGTGGTGGTGATCTTCTTTTAGATATCTCAGTTTGGGTGAGCCCTGGGGTTGGTTTCCTAACTACTGAATTCTGAAATACTTCAAAATTAAAGCTCAAATTAACTCATTTTGGTAAATATCCTTAAGGGTAAAAAAAAAAAAAGTCGGCTTTCATGTTCTATTTACCTTTATCAGCATCTGATTATTGATTACTTTTTTGACAGTTCTTGGATGTATTTAAGATAATTATAAAATAAATATATATTATTTTGCATTTTTATCTGCTTATAATTTCAGTTCTGTCCAGAGAAAATACCATACTGTTAGACAAGCATATCTTACCTTAGTGAAAGAAAATGGCTTTATTCTTTGAGTCTTTGAGAGAGGATATATCATAGGTTTTACCTGAAATACCAAATATGTGACTCCACACAGGTAATCTTTTATGTAAATACAATTACATGTGGCTTGACTACTTACGTATGGAGGTCGACTTTTGCTTTTGCATCTTATACTTTGCTCTTTTCAGTATTTTGTGTATTTTATTGCTTTTAATCAACTCCATCCAAATAAAAGGGAAATAAAAGGCAAAAAAGAGTAGCAGTTATCAGCCTAAATTCTAGAGTCTTGGTTTTTCTACTTAAAAGCTATGAGATCTTGGCAAGTTATTTAATTTCTGTATGCCTCACTTTCTTCATTTGTAAGAAGGGAATAATGATATCTAAGACATAAGATTATTCTGCAGATTAAATGGGTTAATGTGTTCAGAAAATACCTTGCAAAATAGTAAGTAGTTTGTAAATATCTAATATCATTGTTATAAAGAAAAACATTTAAACTCCAAAACATGATTTTCAGTCCTTAGGACTTAAAAGGAAAAAATATAAAATAGTAACTTAAACTTTTTTATTCATGGATTTTCTTCCCAATAACAAACACAATCAGAAGTTAGCTTTTAGGGGCACCTGGTGGGTGGCTCAGTTGGTTAAGCAGTTAAGCATCTGCATTCTGCTCAGGTCATGATCCCCTGGGATTGAGCCCCTCATCTGGCTCCCTGCTTAGCAAGGAGCCTGCTTCTCCCTCTACCCTTCCCCTCTGCTTGTGATCTCTTTCTTTCTATAAATAAATGAAATCTTTTTTTTTTAAGTTAGCTTTTAGAAACTATCTTGTATTTGTTTTTAGATTCTTTCCTGGTTACTAATATAAAGAGGCAGTTTGTTTTGGTATTCAAGGTGCTATTGATGCTTATTTCATTATGGGACTTCCAAATGTGGAGGACGTTGCAAAACATCCCTGACAATTACTCAAAAAGCCTCAAATTTAACACTTAAAGAAACAAGAGTAACTCTGCTTTAAGGCAGCCCGCCCCATTGTTGATGGATAGCTATAACTTTTATAAAGTTCTGCTTCTTCCTGTATCAAAAACAACTCCTCTAATTTGATGCATTGTATTTTGTTCTGCCACCTAAATGATGTATCTACTCCATCTTCCTGTCAAAATGGAAACTACTATTTCCTCTACAAATAAACGAATTGAGTATTTTAAAAGCTTGTTGGGGAGAATAAGTATTTGAAATGTTAGCTCTCCTTTCATTTTCTTTTTAAATAAATCCTTTCACTTATTCCTATCTTCTCTCCTTCTCTCTTTTCCTTAGTCCCATTCCAGCCTTCAGAAAATATACACCATATACCTTTAAGTCTTCCTTTGCTTACAGTTTTCCACAAACTTGACCTTTATGAAATGGTTTCATATCTATTCACCATTCTGAGCATTTCTTTCATCACTTTGGTTTTCCAATTACCATCTTTAAAATGTAGCTCATAGTACTGAAGAAAGTGCTTATCTCATTTCCTCCATTGCCCTAGCTTCCATGGTGCTGATAACATTCACTTAGTTTTTATGTACCAAATCCAAGTTGGCTCACAATGAGCTCGAGGTCCTTCAAAATCCTCTGTGGGCTTTCTACATTAATTGCTTTAATTAATGATTCCAATATTCAAATTGTAGTTGTATGCTTGAACATTTAGCCTAAAACCAGCAGTTTGTATTTATTCTTCCTTAATTAATATCTTAATACGTTTGTCCATAATTTCAACCTGTCAAGTTGTTTACTTCTTGATTTGACAATTTTTCCATTATGTTCCAGTAGAAGTTTGAAAAATCTGTCTATTGTTTTGTCCAAGTTACTGAGAACATTTTTCACATATCCTTTCACCTATCCTTTTAGCACCCCCCTCAGATACCAACCTATTGATAAACATTTCCATCCACTAAAATTAAACCTATTATGTCTCCCCAAACTCTTTAACTATATGAAAACATTTTCTGTGCTTTCAATAAAGGTGTATTAAAAGACTTCATTAAATGCCAGGCAAAATTTAAAATTTAATATATACATGCTGTTCATCTGATCTGCCAATCTGGAAACCATCCTCAAAAAACAAACTATTTTAATTTTCCATGACATCCTAAGTCAATTCATTCTTATTCCTAGAAAATGTGTCTTTATTTAAATGTTCATGAGCCATCTGTACAAAAATCTTTTCTAGAATTTTGCCAAAGTATATTTTAAATGTATTTAGCTGTAGCTTATAAAATTCCTTTTTCCATGTCTGAAAATCTGGAACAACATGTGCTAGTGTTTAGATATCTGGCAGATCTCCTGTAAGTGAATTCCCAAACTTACTGAAAAGGCTTTATGTTCTCTTCACATCTGATGAATTTATTTTCTCAATACCCTGTAACTTAATTCCTCTGAATACAGGTGCTTTGAATTCATTTAGAAAGATGGACTCCTTCACTGTCTTATTTGGTATCTCGTGTTTTAGTCACTTTACAATGTTTGTAATATCTGTTGCACTCCTTCCAGTTTGAAGATAATTTTGGTAGATGGAGAATATAGAAGCAAACACAGCTTGTGTAATATTACTTCTTTTTTCTCATCTGTCATTACTTTATGAAAAATGGGGTTGATTCCTTCTTTTTTTATTTTATTCATATACTTTATTTTTTAAAATATTTTATTTATTTATTTGACAGACAGAGATCACAAGTAGGCAGATAGGGAGAGAGGGGGTGGGGAAAGCAGGCTCCCTGCTGAGCAGAGAGCCCAATGTGGGGCTCGATTCCAGCACCCTGAGATCATGACCCGGAGCTGAAGGCAGAGGCTTTAACCCACTGAGCCACCCAGGCGCCCCTTATTCATATACTTTAAAAATGTTTTTAGTCTTCTTAATTTTCTTTATTTTTAAGCTTTAATATTACATGATGGCCATTGTTCTAATGAATTGCAGCCTTTAATATTGGTGATGCTCTTTGATTCTGTGCCCTCTATTTCTTAACTCTTTAAATGTTAGTTTATCCACAGTTTCTTATCTGGGTTTTTGTTTTTGTTTTTTTGGCTGCTGCTTGTCCTCATTTAAATTTTTATAAAACTTTATTTGAAGACTTCACCATCTTTGGTCACTGTATACCTTAGAGTTTCTTGTTGTGAGGCAAAACATAGCTTTTCTCAAACTGAAAAACTAATCTGATTTCTTAAAGCCTGGTATGCATGTATCTATCTGAATGTGTTAATTACTCAATTCCTGTATTATTAGAATAATCAAAATTCCATTTTCATTTTTTCTCTAGTTTTTTTTTTTTTTTAAGCTTTTATTCATTTACCCAACAGACAGAGATCACAAGTAGGTAGAGAGGCAGCCTGGGGCGGGGTGGAGGTGGGGGCGGGAAGCAGGCTCCCTGCAGAGCAGAGAGCCCGATGCAGGGCTCGATCCCAGGACCACCACGACCTGAGCCGAAGGCAGAGGCTTTAACCCACTGAGCCACCCAGGTGCCCCTTTCTCTAACTTTCTATTACTTCTGTATTGTTAACCATTTCTTCTTTAACTCAAGAAACAAATCAAGATTAACAATAACCTTTGCTCTTTATTCTAACTCTGTGACCACTTTTGGCAGATGACTACCATTAGTTGTTTAGATAGTTGGTATTTTTTTAATCACTTATTTGTTTGACTGCTATAATCACCCATATTCTCTTATGCATCTAGAATATCTGTAGCTGATTTATTCCCCCTGAAATACTGTTGCTTTCTTCCTCAATATCAATTTGCCTGTAGGCTGTCAGCCTCCACCCTTACTCCCATCCTGTAAGTCTTCAATTTTTGTACAGATAAATGTAATTATTTTTAACCTCTAAATGCCAGTTTATTTCTGGTTCTCATATTAAGGCCATAAATAATCTACAGAAGTCTCATATTTACTCATGAGAACAAAAGAATTTTTTTTAAAGCCAAGCTTTTTCTGTCATCTATACTGTATGCAATAAAACATACATATATGAAATCATATATCTGTGACATAAGTGTTGTGTATATATGTATTGTGTATTGTGTGTATACGTGTATGGCATATGAACACAGATGTGTCCTGTTCGACCACCATCTTCAGTTTCCCCCTGACAATTACTGAAATATTTTCCACTTTTTTCTTCCTTTTTTTTTAAGACTTTATTTATTTATTTGACAGAGAGAGAAAGATCACAATTAGGCAGAGAGGCAGGCAGAGAGAGAGGGGGGAAGCAGGCGGAGGACCCTACCCAATGCGGGCCTCAATCCCAGAACCCTGATATCATGACCTGAGCCGAAGGCAGAGGCTTAACCCACTGAGCCACCCAGGCGCACTCTTCGTTTTTATAATGCAATTTTGACCTCCATAGTATATGGTTGTCTAGTGTAATTTAGGATTGTAGCCTTCTCTTCATTTCAAAGTTCACTTTAATTCTTTGATAAATTTATTCTTTTGCCTACCAAAAATGTACATACTAATTTCCTAAAGAGCACCTTGCTTCTTGGTGATAGACCACCATTTAACTTTCTAGCTATCATCTATGAAATAATCTTTTCTATGGTGTCAAATATTTTAAATTTTAAATTAAACATTTTAAAGATTATGAATTCAGCAAACATGTAGTAGGTTTTGGGGAGACTAACAGCATTCTTGTCCTCATAGAGCAAGACTAACAGCATTCTTGTCCTCGTAGAGCTCACACTCCTGTGAGGGAGACTGCTTGCAAATGACTGTACACATAAAGCAGTTATAGAATATGACCAGAGCTTTAATGGAAATATGCAAGGTGATGTGAAAGGGAGTGACCAAAAAAGGGGAAACTGTGTTAGATATGTGTCTGTCAGAAAAGATGTCAAATTGGAGAAAAGACAAAATAAAATCAGTGTTTTTGTTCTACTCTGTTTCCGTTCATTGCTTTTAAGAGATAAGAGTTGGGGCGCCTGGGTGGCTCAGTGGGTAAAGCCTCTGCCTTCGGCTCAGGTCATGATCTCAGGGTCCTGGCATCGAGCCCTGCCTTGGGCTCTCTTCTCACCGGGGAGCCTGCTTCCCCCACTCTCTCTGCGTGCTTCTCTGCGTACTTGTGATCTTTGTCTGTCAAATCAATAAATAAAATCTTTAAAAAAAAAAGAGAGAGAGAGAGAGAGAGTTATATTTGTCCCCACACAAGTGAGCTGAAGTTACTAGATTTGGAAAACTTTAGGAGGGATTTGAATACATTAATATCCAAGGATGAGATGTGCTGAGGCCTGGGGTCAACTTGATTCTGGACACGCTGATTTGTGTGTGCAGCTTGTCTCTGAGCATAGGTGTCTGTGGGAGATGGCCTTGCTGTTTTGGGGAGGCATGGAGTTCTGCCTTGGCGTGGCCTTGACTCTTTTCTACTCTTATGCTGTATTGAAGTAATGGGGACTGGGCTCATTTGCAAACAAATCTCTGTCTTTTTTTTTGTTTTCCCCTAGGTAGGCTCCATGCCCAGTGTGGAGCCCATAATGGGACTTGAACTCAAAATCCCATGATTAAGACCTAAGCTGAGATCAAGAGTTGGACACTTAACTGACTGAGCCACCCAGGCACCCCACAAATAAATAATTTTTTTTCTTAAAAAAAAAAATCCAAAATCTTGAAGACAACAGTCACCGTTGTTGGACCTCCGTCTTCTTCCATATCTGCACTGGACCCTCACTAATAATGGAAAAGCTTCTTTTCTCCACAGGGCAGTTAAAAGAGTCCAACCATTTTTACTTGGGATTGTTTGTTCATCTTAAGGTTGTACTGGATATTTGTTGTCGTTATTTCCTCTTAATATCCAGCTTTATTTTTCTGTTCAGTGGGTAAAATATAGCTCAAATAGCGAGTCTTTTTCCTTTCCTTTTTCTTCATTGTATTATTTCATTCATCAGCCTCTTAACACTGGTTTTGCTTTTCTTCTATATTCTTAGATTTTTTTCTTTTTGTATAATCTCTTCCATCTGGCCTAGTAAAGCTCTTTATCTCTGTTAAAAATTAAAGGAGGGATAGGTATTCCTCAAGATCAGTAATTATGTTTACAGGTATAGTGATTCTCATCTCATCGCATCTTAGTCTAGTATGGAAGACTTAAAAGGAATACCTGTTCCTGTGCTTCTATGTATTCCAGTCCTCCAGGGAACAACTGAATGACTGACCCAGCACTAAAATGGGTCATTCAGTTCAAATTCAAGTGGTCTTGTCAACATACAACAGGATGAAGTAGAGATTTGGTTAAGTTTCTAGTTTAGCAGAGTTTTTACTGACACCTGGTGTTTAAAATCCCCAAACCCACTTTGAGTTCTTATTTATAGCTTGTAGAGACGTCGATTAAATAAAATGGGTGATTTCCACACTTTATCAATTTTGTGCAACTTGGGGGAAAGGCAAAAAAGGAAACAATACATAATAATTAAAAGAATAAAGTTGAACATCTGATGAAAGTTTTTGAAATTATGTCAGTAGATGAGTTCTAGCTGTTAAAATGATTATAACTTACTAATTAAAATGATTAAAACTTATTAGTTAGTGAAAATGATTAAATGCCTTAATTATCTTAATTATTTTTCTTAAGTTATCAACTTCTTTATATATTTTTTTATTTTTACACAGCATATTTGTTAAATATTTCTGGAATTAAGTGTGTCATGTAAAACTATATATCAAACCCAAAGCTACAGTGATTTTTCCTAATTCATAAATATTACAGAGAATTCTTCCAAAACTGAACTCTTATGGTATTTTAGTAATGAAAATATGAAGTTCTCTGCATCCTGAGATGACCACTTCCCCCTATAATAAACACTGGGTAAATTTATCTTTTTATGGTTCTGAAGACTAGATATAAAGTCTTGATGGTTATAGTATATTTTTGCTATAATATATATTATTTTCTGAGTTTATGTTTCTACACTATTTTTAGGAAATTTTAATTGTAAATACAGTCTTCAGTGAAATAATAAAAGATGTTATCTACTTTTGACAGATTAATAATATAAAGCTTAATGTTTCCCACTGTGAACATAGGAAAAAGTAAATTTAATTGACACATTAAAATGATGTTTAATGGCCAATGATAGAATCTAAAACGTTCTTAAAGTACATAATTATGACAACACATTGAAAATGTATTTGAGAATTATTCTTCAGAGGGGTGCCTGGATCTGGGTGGTTCATTTGGTTAAATGACTGACTTCAGTGCAGGTCATGAACCCACAGTCCCCAGATTGAGCCCCATCTTGGGCTCCCTTATCAGCAGAGGAGTCTGCTTCTCCCCCTCCCCTGCTTATGCTCTCTCTCTCTCTCTTTCAAGTAAATAAATAAAATCTTTAAAAAAAAAATTACTCTTTAGAAAATTCCTGGAAATAGGAGCCAATGAAAAGTCCAAGTTTGCAGCTTACTCTCTAGTTATATTTGATTCAATAAATTTAGGAACCTTTTCTAAAATTAACTGATTTTAACTCTTTTAACTCCATTGAAATGATGATGCAATGATGGTAACATCGTTCTCAGTTCTACCAGGCATAATATATAAATTTATGGTATGTTTATTTTACTTATGCAGAATAAATGTATTCCTTTATAATATAATAGTCAGTATGAGGCCTTTTGTTGCTCAGAACACAAAATCTTTTTTGACTCAGAAGGCAAAATAGCCAATAAGTATAATTTGTACTCTTGCTGACCAAATTGCTTCATGAATATTCTTTTGATTTCCTCAAGTGTCAAGAAGCTTGATGAGTTATTAGAATTATGAAAAAGTGAACACATTGTGCAATTATGAACTGGATTTTAAAGTAGAACATTATCTCCCCCCATGAACGTTTTCACATCCCTTCCAAGTCACTAATAATCCTTCTCCATACCTTAGTCATATTCTGGTATTCTGAAATCCAACACCAAAGATTAGTCCTAAACTTTATACCAATAAAATCATACATTAGGTACTTTTAAAATCTTACTTCTTTTGTTCATATTGTATGTGTGAGTTTTTTCTACATTGCGCCCAAGTGGAAATAGTGTATTCATTTTTGTCACTGGATCATATTCCATCATGTGAATATATCATAAATTATTTATTCAAGTATGAGTAATGCTGCTGTGAACATTCTGGTTTATGTCTTTTTACCCACACATGTACCCATTTCTTTTGGCTGTTTGCTTGTGAGTCAAATCGCTGGCTTATAGGTTACATTATATGCTCAACTTTAGATTCTGCCAAATAGAATTAATGGCTTAATTAACTGTACTAATTTACACTTATAACAGCAGTGTAGGAAAGTCTCATTTGCTTGCCATGCTTACTAATTCTGTCAGTATTTTTAAATTATAGTCATCATGGTAGAGGTAAAGCGGTATTTCATTTGGATTTTAGTTGTCATTCCAGATGACTAACAGGGTTGAGCACCCTTTCATATGTTTATGGCCATTTTGTCATGTTCTTTTTTGCAAAGTGCTTTTCATATATTTTCCTATTCTTCTGTTGGGATGTCTTCCATTTTTAAAAAAAAATTTTATTTATTTATTTGACAGAGAGATCACAGGCAAGGGGAGCATCAGGCAGAGGGAGAGGGAGAAGCAGGCTCCCCACTGAGCAGGGAGCCCAAAGTGGGGCTAGATCCCAGGACCCTGGGATCATGACCTGAGCCAAAGGCAGATGCTTAATTGACTGAACCACCCAGGCACCCCTGAGTTGTCTTCCCTTTTTCCCATAGTGATCTGTAAGAGTTGTTTATATGGTTGGATGAAAGATTACCATAGGTTGTATGCTTTGCAATATCTTCCGTCATCATGCAGCTTGACTTTTCACTTTCTTTAGGGTGGCTTTTAATGAATAGATGTCCCTAATTTTAATGTAGTTGAGTTTATCAATCATGATTGTTGTCTGTTTTATGCTTTCTGTGACCTATTTTAGAAATTTTTAGTTATGTAAAAATCAGTAAGATATTTGTATGCATTATTTCCTGGATGAATCATTGTTTTATCTTTCATAATTGCTGTATAATTCCCTTGCAATTGACTTTTATTTATAACATGAGGAATGAGTAATGTTCAGTTTTTCTTTCTCTTTGGATACCTGGTTGACCTGGGCTTTTTTTGCTCCACTGCTCTGCTCTGCATAGCCACCTTTACTGTAACTCAAATATTTATAAATATGTTAATTACCAGAATCTGTTCTGTTCTATTAGACAGTTTAACCTTCCTTATAATAAATAATGTGGCTTTACTACAAGAGTTGCTATTTAATAGCATACATCTCTAATTTTATTCTCCTTCAAGACTGCTTTTGCTATGCTTAGCTCTTGGTATTTTCATATACATTTTAGAAACTACCTGTTATTTTTTTTAATGCAATGACATTAAATCTGTTTATCAGTTTGGAGAGATTTTACAATCTTGAATCTTTTATTCCATGAACAAAATAATCTGTCAGGTAAAGGCCAAAAATACCACTTTTGCTTATTTTCTAGGTAATCATCATCTTTTCCATTGACTACTAAAACTTACCAGAGACATTTGTCCTGGTAGTCAGGATTGAAAACATGGGATTCTAAAACTAAGCATCTTCAGCCTTTTCTGTTCAATATAATTATGTTCTTAAGCAAACTTACAAGAGCAAACATCAAATTTTAAAAATCTGTTATTTCAGTCAGGCAAGATTTTTATACTTGGAATAACACAGTTATTTTCCCTCTATGAATTTCTAATGTTAAAGGTATTTGTATAGTTCAAAATATTTAGCTATAAAAGGCAAAAATTACTATAACATAATCCATTGTCATCTTATATAAAGCTTTTGCTCAAGAATTATGGAATCTTTTTCTACCACCATAAACAATATTATTAGCACAGTGTTTTACCAATTTCGTTATTCATTGAAAGGATAAACACAAAGCCAGTTATACAAAGCAGCTTTATGGCAAATGTAACATTTTCCTGAACATACTCTTAGTCCCCGATCTTAAAGTGTTGTTTCAGTCATATATTCAACAAATATTTATTGAATACTTACACCAATCCAAGCAGTATGTCATATGATGAAAACATGGTTGCTGTCTTATAGTTTGGCTGAGAAGATAAAATTCATGTACAAGAATTTTAGAATTTCATATACATGAAAAAAAAAAAACCCAAATAAGTTCTTTGATTAGGTCACCTCTCATTGGTCTCTCCATTTATGATTATTCATGCTACTTTACACAGTGCCTCTCATTTCAGTTTTCAAAGTATACTCCACCATCTTCTCTGAAATACCTGTGTTTACTGAATCCACTTATAAGCATCCTCTTTATTGGGTTCCATTTCCACTTATCCACATGCTTCTTGGTCATCTCTCTCTAGAAGCTCCATAGTGACATTAAGCTCAAGAAATGCCAGAATGAACTTATTGCTATATTTACAGTTACCTCTGCTCACATCCTATAATCTCAGTGTTGGTGCTTAAGAAAATATTCCAGGGGTGCCTGAGTGGCTCAGTGGGTTAAAACCTCTGCCTTCAGCTCAGGTCATGATCCCAGGGTCCTGGGATAGAGCCCCACATTGGGCTCTCTGCTCAGGAGGGAGCCTGCTTCCCCCTCTCTGCCTGCCTTTCTGCCTACTTGTGATCTCTGTCTGTCAAATAAATTAAAAAAAAAAAAAAAAGAAATCTTTTAAAAAAAGAAAATATTCCAGATTACTTTACAAACCAGAAATTTGGGGCTAAACCTGGAGTCTTCTCATTTTCTCATTTTGATACTGCCACTCTGTTTAAGTCTTCATTGTTGCTTCTCTTTGTTACTGAATAATTTTATATGAGTAGACAAAATTTGGCACAGGAACTAGTGTTAATCCTGACACTATTTTTTAGCTTCTGGTTCCTATTCCTTTCAGAATCCAGTCTGCATATTTTTTCGTGGACACGGGATACTTTCTCTATCCCTATCGTTAATTCTTCCTTTTTTAAGGTGGATAACTGCCTGCTATTTAAAACCAAATGGTGCTACGTACTGCATGTTCCAAATACAGTGATCTGTGGTCATTCTCTGTGACCACTGTTTTTACACAAATGCTTATAGCACCTGTGAAAGAGTTGCATTGTCCTTTTCCATGTTTCTCTGTTCCTAGTAAAATTTTGCTAACATTTTTGAAGACAGGATTTAAATATGTGTTTCCTTGCCCTTGCCACAGGGCTCAGTTAAATATTTGTTTAATTAATGATTGAGTGGATGAATGTATAAATTAGTCATTCACTTGAGTTATTTTTTTCTGGAAGGCTTCTTGAGCTTGCTAGTAGGTTTTCATCTATAGTACTTTGAACAAATAATAATTATCTGTGTTTATCATCACATAAGATCTTGAAACGTATTTTATTATTCTGCCTTTTAACTGTGTTTTCCACAATTCTTCTGAGACCAATATAAGTACAAACTGTTTCCATCTTGAAAGTGATCAAACAGGAAAAATACAATATTTATCCAATAATTCTTAGATGATTAGGTAAGACTCACAGAAGTGAAAACTACATAACCATATAGTCATAGTTAATCATTTTATAAATACTGACAGTGGGTTTTAGAAAGTTTTTGTGTCTGTTCAAGAAAATACAGTTAGTTCATAGAATTGAGCCACAATTGATAATCAGAATAAAGAAAACATAAGCTTTATTCATAATATTATTTTTAATATTACTAGCTGTGCTTGATATCCTTACTTGTATTTCATATAAATTATGTGTGATATAATAACTTGTGGCTTGTTAGTAAAGAGACATGAAGTTAAGGTGCTTTTGTTCTGGGGAGTGAGGGAGATGGTGACTAGTGCCAACAGTGAGTTGTCTAAACTAGCACAAAAGAAGAGGACAAAATGGAAATTGAAGTTTATGGAGGGAGGAAATCAGAAAACCAATATAGAAGATTAACAAATTAAAGCCAAGGAAAAATTTCTTTATGAAATGGATTAAAAACTCCAAGTAAGTCATCCATGAAGATTTGGCAATGGCCAGGTATCACTGATTATTGATACTAGTTGTAGGGGTGCTGTTTATAAAAATTGAAATGAGTTTCCAATAAATTCTTCACAGCTCATAAATTAGCATAATCCTACAGGCTGAAAACAAGAAAACTTTAGGTCAGGCATGAAGTAAATCAAATCGCATGCTTGAACAGTTGTCAATAATAATTAGAAATACACTTGACAAAGTATAACAATTCTCTGGACTACCGATGCTTGCTGCCACATTATCTGTCATTTTCGTAGAGCTGATTTTGTTTTTGTTTTTTAATTGTCAGCGTTTTTTTTTAAGATTTTATTTATTTATTTGACAGACAGAGATCACAAATAGGCAGAGGCAGGCAGAGAGAGAGGAAGGGAAGCAGGCTCCCTGCTGAGCAGAGAGCTTGATGCGGGGATCCCAGGACCCTGGGATCATGACCTGAGCTGAAGGCAGAGGCTTTAACCCATTGAGCCACCCAGGCGCCCCTAATTGTCAGAGTTTTTAATTGTTTTTTACATGGTAGAGGATAGATGAGCAAAGTTTAGTCTTTTAAATGTGCTGGAAAGGAGAAACTTCTTAAAAGATTAAGCTACCTAATGTGTCATGTGAACCATAGGGGTATTTTGAAATATATACTTGAAAAATTATAGAAATGAGTTTGAAATAAGCATGCTTACAGGCTTCTGGCACTGGAACTTCCTTTGGGGAGTGTTACTTTTTCCTTTGTGTTCAATATTCTCTGTGTATCTACTACTTATAGCTATATGATCCATGGGCAGTTTTCTGTTTTTGTGGTTTGATCCTTTTTCTGATTACAATATCATCAGCAAATATTCTTTCTTACCCCTTTAAAATGATTTGTGTAAGATAGAATATCCTCTCAGTACTTAGCCCATTGCCCTTCTCCAGCAATATCTACTATAATTTTATCTTTCCATTACCATTGTTAATTTCATATACTAGTTTTCATGTCACCTGTATTTTGGCTAAATCCTGCCTCAGACTGTAAATGGTTGAAACTAAACCAGTTCCCTCAACTGTAAAATGAAAGTGTATTCAACTGAAAAATGGCCTATCTAAAATATCAGATTCTAATCTGTAGAACCTATGACTCTTATCTTCTGTGGCAAAGACATTGCAGATATGATTAAGTTAAAGATCTTTAAATGGGATGTGTTAGTTTGCTAGGCCTACCATAACAAAGGACTATAGGTTGGGCAGCTTAAACAACAGAAATTTCTTTTTCTAACAATTCTGGAGGCTAATATCCAAGATCAAGCGGTGAACAGAATTGGTTTCTTTTGAGGTCCATCTCCTTGACCTGTAGAAGGCCATCTTCTCCCTGTGTTTTCATGTGGTCTTCACTCTACTTGTGTTGTCTTAATTTCCTCTTTTTTGTAACGACACTAGTCATACTGTGTTAGAGCATAAACCTCTTACCTCATTTTAACTTAATTACCTCTTTAAACACCCTCTTTTCATATTCTGTCATATCTTGAGGTCCTAGTGGCTAAAATTTTAATATGTCAATTTGGGGTGCTTGTTTGGCCCATAGCTCTCCACTCACCAGTCCCCCTAAATTCATATACTTCTAACATACAAAATACATTCTCCCCATCTCAGTAGCTTCAAAAGTATTAACTGATTCCAGTATCAACTCTAATTCCAAAATTTCATCTAAATCAAATACGTGAGATTGAGGTATGTTTCATCTAGGTAAAAATTTCCTCCTCAGTTTTGAATCTGTGAAACCAGACAACAGGTTATATGCTTTCAAAATAATAGTAGCTGAACCAGTGTTGTATAGAATACATTACTATTCCAAAGAGAAAAATTAGAAAGAAAAAACAAGATGGGCCCTAATGGCAATCACTAGTATCCTAAGAAGAAGGAAGCAATAGGAAATTTGAAACACAAAGAGGGAATGCAATATGAAGATGGAACATGAAAAGATTTGAAGATGCTGACCTTAGAGATTGGAGTGCAGTGGCTCTAGGCCAGGAATGCTGGCTGCCACCAGAGGCTGGATAGGTAAAGAATAGATTTTGCCCTAGAGCCTCTAGAGGAAGTGTGGCCCACCTGACATACTGACTTTTGGCCCAGTGATTCTGATTTTTGACTTTTGGTCTCCAGAGCTCTGAGAAAATTAATTTCTGTTGCTTTAATCCACAAAGTTTGTGATAATTTGTTATAACAGCCTACAAAATTAATAGAAAACTAATAAAAAGAGTAAAATGTAGTAATTTATAGCAGTTTGCACTGTGACCTACACATAAAGATGTGGTCAATGAAAGCAGTACTTCTGTTCTTTTCCCATGTGTTTACAATCAGACAGTCTGCCCCATTATGTTTCTTTAGGGCTCATCCCAGGATCTCAGATATAGTCAGTGAATATAATAACTATTACGGATCTTTAAAGTGTTAAACTGAAACTTATTTCTACTTCTCCCACCACAAATTCCTTTGTTGCAAAGGAAGGAAGAAGATGTAAAAAAAGAAACAAAAATTTAACATTACCAGAAAAAAAAAGAGTCATCAGAGGAACACAATTTGGGGTATAGTGGAAAGACAGAAAATTAATAAAACATTCAGTTCTGGCAACATGGCTCACTAAGCTCATGTGGAATCCATTCTCACAAAACAAAACAAAAAAACACTTATAAATAATGACTAAAATATTTCTGAAGAATTATATATGTTTATATCTCAGTTTGATAAAAGACAAAGAAATCTCCCAGTGCTAGAATAAGTGAGAAGATGAAAGAAGCCAGAAAGAGCTGGGTCTCCTTTCTCTGATTTCCAAATCAATACATAGTCATTACAAGAAAGTATCATAAAACTATATAATTTATGATTGAAAATCTCCCATAATCTCAGTCATAAGATAAAAATTCCACTGACCTTCTTCTTGCCTGCATATGGTCACATTTTGTTTTATTTATTCACATACAGGAATGCGTGCTTTATAGTTTCATTTGTGTAAAGTTAAAAAAACAGGCAAAAACTAACCTACTTTAAAAATTCTAAACAGTAATTCCCAAAGTAGGTCAAACAATGTATTCCTCTCCACAGTTTATTTTTTTAACTTAATAACTCTTGGATTTCTTTCCATATCTCTCCCTATAGATTTGCATAATTATTTTAATGTTTATTTAACATTTATAGAAAGGATTTGAGATCTACTTATTTCTTCTAATTTAAAATCTGGGATGTATTTCACTTGATATGCTTTCCCTGGCCAAATTAATGTTCTCATTAATTTGGCCAGGGAATATAATATATAAAATAGTTATATAAAATATATAATATATAAAATATATAAAATAGTTCTCATTTTCATATCATCACATTTATCTTTTCAGTTATCTCTTGTAATTTTTCTATGACAGACAACTTCTTAGAAGGTACATGTGAAAATTTTAATTTTATATAGTTTAAATGTCTTTTTAAAATAAACTTTTTATCAAAATAAGATATATATGCAAAAGGGTACATAAATTGTGATTGTTCAGTGAATTTTTAAAATGTGAACATAATCATGAAAGCCACCATTCCTATTAAGAAAAAGAATATAACTAGCACCCCAGGGTTCCTACTAAATCACCAGAAAGTTGACTATGAAAGTGAAAACACTAACTCAGCCATGTCTGTAGCCATTTTTAATTTGAACAGCTGGTATAGAAAGCAGAAGGAAGCTTCTAGCTACATTTCTATTTTGATAAACATGCATATATTAATGAGCAGCTTTAATAATTGTCTGGAAGAATTACTCTCACAGTTCCCTATAAAGTAGAAGAATCCACAGTAGACACTGGGAGAAAGATGCCAGACCCATAAGCAACAACCTATGACATGCTATTTTGGAAGCAGGGAGAAGTATATAGTTTAATGATTTTCAAACTGTTATAGCTGATGTGCTGTCCTTCCAATGAAATTATGAGGGCCAGATTGTATGGAGGCATCTAGCTAAACACGTCTCATTCCTCCTAGAATTGAAAACACAAAAGAATCCAAAAGGATATGAAGAACCACCCATTTTGAAGTCTTTTCCTTATCTGTATAGTAAGAGAGTTGGGGTAGATATTCCCTAATGTCCTACTTTGCTTTAATACTGAATTTTATTATTTTTAAACACCATATCATTTATATTCATATTACTATGGAAAATAAGTGGTAATTATCTATTGTATGTGAATAGATAGAAGCATTAGTGACAAAAAGATAAATAAACATTGTGTGTAATTACTTTTGTGTATGGCCAAAAAAAATCTAAATATGAGTAAGTCTTCCACATATTTTAGAATCTAAAGTAAAGACATCTACAGTTACCTGATAATGAAAACATAATTTCTAATTTTAAAACTTCTCTGAGTCTATCCATTTATCCATTAATAGCTGAAAAAGGAATTTCCGTGTTCACTATGTGGGGCACTTAAGCAGTATATAGAGAGAGGTGAAATGGAGGTGGAGAAGTTGATGAGGAGAAAGAGAAAAGGAGAGAGGAAGGAGCAGGAGAAGGTGAGGCAGAGAGAGAGATTGATTTTTCTTAAAATGTATTTTTAAAAATTTGAACCAAACATCTATTCTAGTTCACAGTAGGAGGTGTGTCCAATTCTAAAAATCCTGTCATTCTTTGTGTAATTTTTTCTCAGTGAACATACCTATTCACTGCTTTATATGCACTATATCACTTATTCATCATAGGAGCCAGTGAAATAGGGTTTTGCATTTTGAATTTAAAGAAGCTAAAATATACAAAGTCAAAGTTTTCCAGCATTATCAGGATGAATGAAATCCATGGCTGTCCTCTAAAGGTCACATTGTCATCTGCTTTGGTATATATCTCTTGTCTTCCCAGTTAATAGACCACTCCCAGTGATAACTGAGGAGGGGCAAAGTGAGAATAATGTACACATGCTCTTGTAACAGATATGAAATGTCAATGGAATGATACCATTTATTTCTAATTTAAAGGTGAATACCCAGCTTTTGTAGCAACATGGACAGGACTGGAAGAGATTATGCTGAGTGAAATAAGTCAAACAGAGAGAGTCAAGTATCATATGGTTTCACTTATTTGTGGAGCATAACAAATAATATAGAGGACAAGGGGAGATGGAGAGGAGAAGGGAGTTGAGGGAAATTGGAAGGGGAGGTGAACCATGAGAGATTACAGACTCTGAAAAACAACCTGAGGGTTTTAAAGGGGCGGGGGGTGGGAGGTTGGGGGAACCAGGTGGTGGGTATTAGGGAGGGCACAGATTGCATGGAGCACTGGGTGTGGTGAAAAAACAATGAATACTGTTATGCTGAAAATAAATTTAAAAAAAATACATGCAAAAAAAAAAAAAAGGTTATCCTTTCCTGTACTATATTCTTTGAACATTCAATTTAGCAAACTGAAAAAAGTTTGGGAAATGTTTCAAAATTGAAAACTTCGCAGCCAGTAGAGCTCAAATAAGCCATAATTTTATATCAATTGCAGGGTACTTTAATATTTATTCTAAATATATATATGTCACAAAGATAAAATTTCATAATTAATGTGTTTCATGGCTTATAATACCTCTTCAGTGCAGAACCTTTATATTTATAATGTTTATTACCTAAATTGATTTAGTGATTGTTGTTTTAGTTGTGGTGTGACTTGAAAGGAGGAAATACAGAAGGTACTGCTGTGTTCTTTACTGGACACCTACCTTAAAGAGCATTATCAAACCATGAATAAACATATCACAGTAACCTTGGCCAGCTTGCCTCCTCTGTTTTCCTTTGCAGGGGGTAATTTTTTTATCTGCTGGCACCCCATATTCACTTTTGTCTTAGATTATTTTATTATCTTTTATTGGGATATATTTGCAGAGATTAGGTAGGGTTCTTTGGAGTTTACACTATTTTTATTTGCTAGACATTTGATTCCCCTGGGAAACTTTTGTGTGCCAATACTAAGATGCTAAATTAATCCATAATTTCCCAAGATTAAATAGGTTTAGTAGTGGAGATGGGATTGAAATATATGGCTACCTTACTCTAAAAAGTTACAGTTTATTACAAGATAATGAGAGTTTACAGTGAAACAAAATCTCCAGATGGGCTCCTTGAGTCCTAGAGCCTGTGATTGGAGACAGTGTTTAAATTCGAACTTTACTGTTTTCCTGAAGATACTCCAAATTCCTATTATAGCATATAGGTTGGGGTTTTTTAACTTAATAAAAAGGTGATCAAAGGAGGAGAGTTTGTATTTTTCAGCTGAACTTGTCATATTGAATCACCTATATCTAGGATGTTCGGTTGATAAATTCTCCCAGGAATCTGAAGTAAGAATGATATCTACTTTCTTTCTGTAAGGAGGCTGTAAATATTTAAGTTGATCATAGTTTTCTAACATTTTTAAGAAATAATAACTAGCTTCCCAACACTTTTTTAAAACTGCTTTTATTAAATCAGACACACATACACACATGCATATAATTTAATTATTCTGTGGCACATTTGTCTTTTATTTTCCTTCGTAATATTGATTGTCTTATTTTCCTCTGGAAGCTGATCAAGAGTTAAAGATTCAGGTGCAAGCAGTTTATCTAGGAAGTTGTAAGGACATGGGTAGGATAGTGAGGAAGAGAAACAGTGAAGGGGAACCAACCATGATGGAGCAACTGGAGCTTAATCCTGCAGGGAAACTCTGGAATATAGTGCCCAACACATATCTCAGAATTATCCCACCAGTGGATGCAGCATCATCATTGGCTTTGGAGTTGCTCCCTGGTGGGTATTAATTCTTTGTCTTCTGGCCTGGTATGCTTCTGGGCAGAGCCCCTGTGAGACTGTATTTTTCAAACATGGCCACACTGGGATTTTTCATCCTGCATGATATTCAAACAGTGTGACTATGACACTCTTCTCATCAGGGTAAAGGACCTTTGTATCCTTTTTTTGAATCTGGCATATTTGTGATCACAGTGGAAACAACACCTTATGACTTCTAAGTCACGTCATAAAAGGTGATACAACTTCTGCTTGGTTCTTTTCACATGGTTCTTTTCTCTTGGAACCTAAGCATCATGCTGTGAGGACACATGCACCTCCCTGTGGAGAAACCCATAGGGAGAGCAACCCACTAAGACCAGTGTGCCAGCCATGTGATTGAGCCATCTTGGAAGAGAATCCTCCAGTTCCAGCAGAGCTATCCCACTTAACACTGCAGGGAACATGAGCTAATCCTGATGATCCCTGCTCAACTTCCTAAATGTAACTAAATAAGTGATTGTTACTGAATTAACCCATTATTACTTTGGATTGACTTTTTAGATAACAATAGATAAATAGTACAGATTTTTCTGTACTGGTAGTCATGGGTGGCACCTAAATTCTTCCCTTAAAGCCATGAAGTAAAGCCTTTATAACTGCCTTAATCATATGTTTGAATTTAGTGTTTTCAGTATAACATTATGTGTTAATTATATTGGAATTTTAAAAACACATAATTTTTTTTGATGGGGTAATGAGAAAGGGAAAAAAGTAGTGGCAGCTGTAGATCAGGATTTGGATGTTCAGGAGTATAGCAGATTGTATTTAACAAAGGTAGCCACAACAGTATCGCCCTTCCTGCATCTTTATGTAGAATTTTACCACTAGCCCATCAGAAGTGCTCCCCCCGAACTTCAGTGGGTTTTTTTGTGACTGCCTTGTCCAAAAGTATATGGCAGCAGAAGTGATGTTATATGACTTCCAAGGTTAAGTCATAAAGATGCTCATTTCTGCCTTGTTCACTTTAGATACTTATCCTGAGAACCCAGCCACCATCCCCAAATAGCCTATAGAAAACCACATGCCTATAGCCACAAGTGAGTCTCAGCTGACTCATAATGTCCACTTGCCAGCCATCTAAACAGTCATCTTGAAGTGAATCCCAATCTTTAGTCAAGCCATGACACCTGATAGCATAGCATACCAGTTGAAGTAAAGATAAGCTCCCTCTGTTGAGCCCTGGGAAAATTACAGACCTGTCAAAATTAATAATAGTCATTTTAAGTCAGTAAGATTGGTGTGAAAGTTTACACATAAAGTTGTGTACTGTGGGTTAGGCAAAGATATATAAAGCAAAATCTAGAAGAATAAAAATTGATAATTTTATCAAAATTAAAATCTCTGCAATTCAAAATACATGGTTAAGAAACTTTAAGGACAAACCACAGAGTGGAATAAAATACCTGCAAAGCATATTTCTGATAAAGGACCTGTATCTAGAATATATAAACATTCTTAAAATTCAACAATAAGAAAACAAATTTTAAAAAGGTGATGAGGAAGGATCAAAAGACTTGAATAGACACTTGACTAAAGATGATACATGAATGAAATTATGTGTGAGAAATGATGTTCAACATTATTGGTGTTCAGGAAAATGCAAATAAAACCGATAATGAGATATCTCTACACATCTATTAGAATAGCTAAAATTAAGAAGATTGAACATACCATATGTTGGTGAGGTTGTGAAGAAAGTGGTTGTTTCATACACTACTAGTAGGAATGTAAAACCATTTTGGAAAATAGTTTGGAAGTTGTTGAAGAGAATTGAAAGCATACGACCATACAAAGACTTGTACTGAAATGTTCATAGCAGCTTTATATGTAATAATCAAAACTGAGGAAATCTCAATGTCCATCAGCATGTGAGTGGATAAACTGTGGCATATCCTTATATATCTTCAGCAGTAAAAAAAATATGGATACATGTTATGTACAACTTGAACAGATTTCAAAATAATTATGGTAGGTGAAAGAAGTCACACCCCCCTAAAAACTAGTGTACACTGTGTGATTCCATGTATTTAAATTCTAGGGAATGCAAATTTAATGTATATACAGTGACAGAAAGCAAATCAGTGCTTGCCTGGGGATGGTGGTGAGGATAAGAGAAGATTACAAAGGGGGGGCCGTGCAAGGAAACTTTTACAGATGATAGATACATTGATGACTTTTATGATATTCTTTAGATTTTTTTTTGTATAGTTAGCAATGTTACATTAATTGTAGCTATACATCATAGTCATTCAACATTTGTATCCATTATGCAATGCTTATCATAAGTATAGTTACCATCTGTCAATACAACACTATTATTGCACCATTGACAATATCCTGTATACTGTACCTTTTATTTTCATGACTCATTCATTCTGTAACTTGAAGAATGTATCTCCCACAACCCTTCACCTATTTTGTTCCTCCCCTTCTCTCCTTCCCCCCTGGCAACCATTAGTTCGTTCTCTGTTTTTGGTCTGATTCTGCCTTTTGTTTGTTTATTCATTTGTTTAGTTTTTTTAGATTCTGCATATAAGTGAAATCATACAGTATTTGTCTTTCTCTGTCTGACTTTTTTCATTTATCATAATACCTTCTAGGTCCATCCATGCATCCACATTGTCACAAATAGCAAGAACTCATCCTTTTTTATGGCTTGGTAATATCTCTGTGTGTGTGTGTGTGTGTGTGTGTGTGTGTGTGTGTGTGTGTGTACACACCACATATTCTTTATATATTCATCTATAAATGGACATAGGTTGCTTCCCTGTCTTGGATTTTGTAAATAATGTTGCAGTAAACATAGGGGTGCATATATCTTATGAACCCTGAACCTTTACTAAATTAATTTAATAGTTTTTTTGGTGGAATCTTTAGTGTTTCCATATATAGTGTCATGTTATGTGCACACAGTGATAGTTTTACTTCTTGAATACCATTTTGGATGATTTTTATTTCTTTTTCTTATCTTATTGCTGTGGCTAGGACTTCCAGAACTATGTTGAGTAAAAGTGATAAAGGTAGACATCCTTGACTTGTTCCTGATCTTATAGGAAAAGCTCTCAGTTTTTCACTATTGAATATGATACTGGCTGTGTGTTTGTCATATATGGCCTTTATTATTTTGAGGTACATTCCTTCTCTATCCACTTGGTTAAGAGTTT
Organism: Martes martes; assembly: GCF_963455335.1. Taxonomy (NCBI): domain Eukaryota; kingdom Metazoa; phylum Chordata; class Mammalia; order Carnivora; family Mustelidae; genus Martes; species Martes martes. The sequence continues at coordinate 97,601,315 of NC_137892.1, read as the reverse complement.
GTTTGTTTTTTTTTTTAAATCCAAAATGGATGTTGAATTTTTTCAGGTGATTTTTTGCATCTCTTGAGATGGTCATATGATTATTATTTTTCATTTTGTTAATCTGTGTATCACATTGATTGATTTGTGAATATTGAACTATTCTTGTATCTGTGGAGTAAATCCTACTTGATCATGGTGAATAATTTTTATTAATGTATTGTTACATTTGGTTTGCTGATATTTTGTTGAGGTTTACATCTTTGTTCATCTCTTCTCTGTCTATTCTCTTTCTGGGATTCCCATTATATGAGTGTTATGTTGCTTGATGATGTCCCTGAATTCCCATAACCTATACCTTTTATTATTCTTTTTTCTTTTTGTTGTTCGCCTTTGGTGCTTTTCCTTATCCTGTCTTCCAGATTGCTGGTGCCCTGCATCCTCTAATCTGATGTTGATCTTATGTGGGCTGTGTGCCCTGCTATTAAGCCTGAACCACATTTGCCTTCATTCCAGTCAGGTGTAATGACCCATTTTGTCTGTTGTAGGTACACTAGGCAAGTTTTGATTCCTGCACTGTTGAGAAGCCTTTCTGAGTCCACTGCAAGCTTTTTGGTGGGCAGGTGTATAGTTAGGCTAGCTTTCTAAATTAGCATCTCTGCCATAACTGCAGGCATATTCAATAGCAGGGCTTACTGTCTGTGCAGCCACCTAAGAGGTCCAGCTCTGGAACTGTGGGTATGCTGGTATATTGAGTTCTTTCCCCCTCTTCCAAGGACAGGAGTCACTTTAGAGCTTATGGGTGGAGTTGTAGAAAGGCATAAATGTTAGAAGCCTGGATAACGTGCACTAAGTGCAACCGAATATTAAGAAGGGTGCCCTTATAACCGTATAGTCCCCCACTGTGGTTACAGATAAAATGAACAATAGACAGAGCCTAAGGCGGAGGGGGGCGGAACTGAGAGATTTGGGGAGAGGTTGTTAGCTGTAGCAGAAGGAAAAAAGATGCTGACAAGGGAGGGTAAGTTTTCAGAACACAGAAGAAGCTGGATAGTTGTAAACTCTGCTAATCTGGCAGGCTAGATAATTTTGTTAGTCCAAATGATTTTTTAAGGCTATTTGTAAAGCTGGCTTTAATATACCTTAATAGGGATTCATTAAGGAAATGGCTTGTTACCATTCATGTGTTTAATGATTATGGCATATTTCCTTAACTAGACATGCAATTGATTGCTTTAAATACCCAGCTCTGCAAGGCTATTTCTGTACTTCGCTGCATAAAATAAGCTTATGTATAGAAATGTTTCTATTTACTGGAAAGAGATAACATTTAAACTACTATAGCTTATAAAATAAAAAGAAAGGGCATATATTGAACACAAAGATAGTTATTTTACTATTAAAACTGTTATTTTTCAGTGGCCTTATATTTCATTGCAGTTACTTAAGTGATGCATGCACATGCATTGGTGGGAGATTGCTGAAAAACAAATTATAGACAAGGAAAGATTCAGACACTTAACAAGGCTAATATATTTTTTATGTTATTTTCTCCTTTTTGCTTTGTTAGCATAACTCTCTCAGTTTAATTATTTCCAGTATGCTCCTGTGCAAAGAAGTTTAATAAGGGTTTTAGTCCTGGTGATTCCATCAGTGAGCCTGTGGTGAGTAGGCATCTAGCATTTTAAACATCTCTTATATGTTACCTGCAACTATCTTGCACATACTATATTTGCTTATAGACAAATATCCATACTAGAGACAGGCATTGTTGTGGAGTGAAAGAAACCTAGACTGGAAGTCGAAAGATATTGATTCTAAATTCTCCTACCACAACCCGAGTAACCTTGAAAAATCATTAAAAACTATATAAGCCTATATTTCCCCACTTGTAATATAGAGATAGCACTTTCATTATGTAACCACATTGTTCTAAGAGCCAGGTACATTCTTTTTAGCCAATATTTATTCTTGTGTGCCCACCATAAGGTCTGGTACTCACTATAACATAGAAGATACATAATACTAACGAAAGATGTGTTATAGCATCATATTAGGTCACTGTTTTCCTCTAGGTTTAAATTATATTATCTAAGGATCTGGTAGTCACATTAGTTCTTTCTAGCCAATAAAAGATATACAGGTTTGCAAATTTAGGTTCTCCATGTTATTCCTCTAGGTCAAAGGAAGATTAAAAGTTAAAATATGGGGAAAAAAACACCAGATATATATAAACAAAAGATAAAACTGCCCTAACTGTAATAAAATAAGGGAAGTCTATTTTAAGGCAAAAAAAGTGACTGGAAATTAAAGATCACCATAAAATATTTAACAGTTTAATTCAGTGGACAATATGATAATGCTAAATTCACACTGTCGAATAGAGCAACACAAATACAAAGGGAAATGGATAAATCCACCATTTGATATTTTCTGGGAAATTTTAAAAGTATTTTCTCTTGGCAGTTGATAGATGAGAATGACAAAATAGTCAGTAAATATACCGATTTGAAAAGTCTGCCTGAATGATTTTATAGAACCATGTACCAAATAATTGGAAAGTGAAGATTATTTTTCAAGTACATGTGAGAATTTGAAAAAATTGACTATTACGACAGAAGCAGAGCAAAGAACAATTTCAGAGAAGCAGTGTCATTGGACACATTGTTTTTGCAACAATAAATGAAGATGGAAATTTATAGCAAATGGTAATTCTCCAAATTTTTGAAAGATAAAGTGCCCAGTAAATCCCATATGAAAGAAAAATAATAAAAGAAATTGAAAGGGGAATTTAAAATATGTGAGATGTCAACATTATGATGTGTTAGACTATGTTCTAGGATAGGTGAACAAAATAGACAGGTTTCTGCTTTCAAAAAAGTTTACATCCTTGGTGGGGAGGGAAGACAATAAATCAGATGCCAGAGAGTGGTAAGAGTTAAGGACAAAATAAAGCATGATAGGTGAAAAAGAAATTATATGGGGAGAATGGGACAAGAAAAGGATTCAATGTTAAATGGAATGGTTAGAGAAAATATCGCTGAGAAGGTGACATTGGAGCAAAGACTTAGAGTTGATGAAAGACCAAGCCGTGCAGAAGTGTGCAAGAGAACAGGCATTGTTGAGTGTGTTTTATTTCTGATTTAAATCAAGTTTTTTCTAAAAGCAAGATGAAACTGCAGTGAAGGAGGTTAATTCTCACAACATGTCATATCCATTTACGTTGAAAATGTCTTAAAGTCATAAATAGTTTATTTTCTCTTTTGCATTCCATGGATGATTTAGCTTATTAAAATGGAAATTTTTATGCATTTCCTATGATGCTATTTTATCATTTCACATTTCTAAAATAGAATATGCCATTTACTTTACATTTGAGCTAATATTGGCTAAGAATATAAAACAGCCATTGTCTGGCCAGCTGCCAAGATAAAAACATATTTAGAAAAGTAATTCATTGATGTACTCTAAGTTAAAGTGTATAACAATTTTTGTATTAGTCCTATTATCTCCTTCTTAATACACATTGTAAGGAATAAGTGAACTGCCTCGTTTGCATTTCATTAATGCTGAGTCTGTGCAGTTTCTCAAGTTCTAAGTACACTATCCATGGGGAAAAAAAAGCCAGGTAAAAACCTGGTTCACCAAACTCAGCTACTTTGATCCTCAATATAGCACTCAAGACAGTTTTAATCTTTAATAATACCAATTTAATACAGTGAAATTCATGGTTAATAAATAAAATGTAAATGAATGCTGGTGGTTTAAGACAAAATTATGTAGGATTTTCTCTCTGTTAAAAAAGCAGCTTTCTAAAATGACAGACCTGTTGATATAGGATTATTGCTATTTGAAAACAAATTAAGATTGCAGATTCTGGCCAGAGTCCTGAATCCTGAAAGTCACCACTAATTAATGTTATTCTAGACAAGTTCTAGAAAGTCACCACTAATTAATGTTATTCTAGACAAGTTACTGACTTCTCTTAGACTTGGTTTTTCCCTCTGTAAAATTGTCATAATAGTACCTAGTAACAAAGATAATTGTGAGAATTAAACATGAAGAAATATATAAAATACTTAGCACATTATATTGTAAGTAAGTAACAGATGTTAGTGGAATGTGTTTTTTTAAATTGATTGGACTTGGGGTGCCTAGGTGGCTCAGTGGGTTAAAGCCTCTGCCTTCGGCTCAGGTCATGATCCCAGGGTCCTGGGATCGAGCCCCGCGTCGGGCTCTCTGCTCAGCAGGGAGCCTGCTTCCTCCTCTCTGTCTCTGCCTGCCTCTCTGCCTGCTTGTGATCTGTCTGTCAAATAAATAAATAAAATCTTATAAATAAATAAATAAATAAATTGATTGGACTTAATAAAGTACAAATAGGAACCTCTTTTACTCACTCTTCCCCAGAGAAACAGAACTGCTAAAAGGTATATATATGTATGGGTGTTTGTGTGTTTTATATATATATACACATATATACACATATGTATATACGTATACATGTATATGTATACATACATGTAATAGATATACAAGTACTAACCAATGGTAGGTATTACTACAGAAAAATGTTAAATAAATGTAGGAATATAATTAAGATAAGAATTTTTCACACAGATTTATGGTCATAGAGCCAAATTTTTGTAACCTTTTTAGTCAGCACCTTGTTGACATAGAAGAAAATATGCATACCCTTTAAGGATGAAGTAGAAAGAATCAGAAAATGGGAATGGGTAGAAGACATAAAGGGTGAGCAACATTTCTTCAGTATACTTTTTTGTATTGGTCTCACTGTTAGTACCATGGCAACAATTAACATGTCAATCAATAAATCCATCAATCAGTCAGTTCAGCCAAGTGTGTAGGTAACAGTTGGGGAAGAGAATGGGAGGGGATAAAATACAAAGAGTAACAGATAAATCTAGTTCTATAACAAATGAATAATAGACCCACACTGGCTGAGGCAGGGGAAAAAACAGCCAGATGATTTTGGAATTCCTAAAACTCTTAGGTTTTGATCAAACTATGTAGTTGATTAAAAGTAATGTATACAGATATTGTATACTATTTAGTAAGTTTCTCACAGATTGATTAACAATTCAGTCTGAGTCAACTTTATGTTTATTCTAAGATTGAGAATGCAAGTAACTATTTTATGGATAATGAGAGCCAAGTTTTTCGCCAACAGAGAAAGAAGTTACAAAGTAGGAAAAGGGGAAGGCTAAAATAAACACTGTGCTATTGTGTTGCAATGGGAGCTATTGCTATAAACTCATCAATTTTAATATATAGGAAAGTATAGATATGTACATGTATATGTAGATATATACATATCTATATATACACCTGTATATATAGATATATTCATGTTTATGTTTTTTGTGTATGTGTGATCAATGCATGTTTTTCCTGCCTTTTTCTGCTTATGACAGCCAAGAATCTGTGACATGGTATTAGTAATATGTACAACTAGCAACAGATGTATTTTGTATACCTGTTGTAAATATCATTCCCTGTTGAAAGGAATCAAGGCTTTTTAGAGTAATGGTTGAATCCAGGGCTGGATCAGGGAAAATACTCAATGAAACTGTAATGTCTTATGGGACCAGAAAATAAGGAAACACTTAAACATGATAGGAGTATGTCAAAAGAACATAGAGGCTGGGGTGCCTTCTCACCTGGTCAGTAGAGTGTTTGACCATATATCTCGGGGTCATAAGTTCAAGCACTATGTTGGATATAGATTACTTAAAAATAAAATCTTAAAAAAAAAAAAAAAAAGAACATAGAAGCTAATTTGAAGGGGTGTCCACTGACCAAACCTGGGACATATAAGACAAAATAAATAACAATAGTGATGAGTTCTATTCCATGAAATAAATTAAATACCTCTAAATCTACACGAATAGAAATAAATAACACAACATATAAATGATTGGAGAAGAAGGGATAGCTCTTCCTCAATATATAATTTCGGTAAATGTTGAAATAATGAAGGAAATAGAAAAATTGCCATTTAGCAAATACCACCTCAATCTGATTTTTTACTGTTGATAGTTATATAAGGTTATATACAGTTATATAAAATGCTAACATTTGGGAAACCTGGGTTAAGTGTATACATGAACTCTGTGTATTATTTTGCAACAATTTTGTGAAGCTAAAATTATTTCAAAGTAAAATGGAAGAAAAAAATATATATATGAAAAAAAGGTCTAAAAAAAATGAAAGAAGCCAGTTTAAAATAGGGCTGAGTTTTGAAGGATTACTAGGAGTTAGTTTTGGACATACAGTATTTTGATTCAGTGGATCACTAAAGTGGGACAGACTAGAAGGCAGTTGCATATGTGCCATCAAGACTAAAGACACATTGAAGAGTTCTTGACTTGGGGATAGTAGGAACCAAACAAAATCAGCCAGGAAGAATGCCTGCAAGGAAGATATGGAAGGACAGGGTCATAGAGAATAGAGAATACTGACTGAGAAGAATTAGCAAGAAAAAAGGTTAAGAAAACAGAAAGAGGCGGCATCAAAATGCAGACTTAAAAGAAAGAAGTTATCTGCTTGCCAAAAGTTTCAGTGGAGAAAAGAGAAAAAGGAAAAGGAAGAAGAACTGTAATGTCTTGGACCAGAAAATAAGGAAACATTTAAAATATGATAGGAGTATGTCAAAAGAAAATAGAGGCTGGGGCACCTTCTCACCCAGTTAGGTCAAAAAATGTGGAGAAATGCTTTTAAATATACTGTGGCTAAATTTCTAAATTTCAAGGATAAGAAGAAAATTTTACAAGCATCCCAACAGAAACACTTTTTTAAAAGCCCAATTTAAGCTATAAAATTTGCATCTGCCACAGGAATGTGAAGATACCAAGTAATTAGCTACAGATTATTGAGACCTAAGGATTGTGTTTAAAGAAAACTATATATATCCAGCTGAGATATAATTTATCTGTCAAATAAAAGAACTTTTGGAGCATGAAAGGATTTAGCAGGTCTACCAGCCAAATTATTTTTCTGAGAAAATGTTCCAGAAAACATTCTAAAAGTGAAAAATTAAACACAGATCTCACATTAGGAAGACATACAAGATATATGAAAGAGTGTTAGAATTTTTTTTGCAATTCATTTCTGAATAGATCATAGAGTTAATAGGATTCTTTAATGCATGTGTTAATTATTTATGAAATTGGAAAATAGGTAAAAGGAACAGTATAATAATCGTATAGAACCAAAACTTTCTTCTTGTCCCCAGAAAGCTGAAATTTGAATAAGGATGAGAAGAATGGGAAACAGAAGCTTTCGTTATGAAGGAATGAGGCACATAGGTAGGAAGAATAACACTTTTGTTTTGAGGGCATAGCTAATCCTCATATTTATATCATTACAAGTTATTTGTAAAATACAAAAGTTTTAAAAAATGTTTGGATGCCAGTTATGGGAAAATAAACAGAAACTTTTTTTTTGAGATTTTTTTATTTATTAGAGAGAGTACTAGCAGAGGGGGTGCACAGGAGAGAGAGAAGCAGACTCTCACTGAGCAGGGAGGTCCATGTGGGGCTTATGTAACAGAAACTGTTAATAATACTATCAAGTTAACAAGAAAAATAAAGTTAAAATTTCCCCAACTTGGCAAAAGGCAAGAAAAGGAAAAAATAAACATAGAAAGAGAAGCCTGACTTCCTTCCTAGAATTCAATAACTTTACTTAGTCTGTTTTGAAATAAAAGTAAAGGGATGCCTGCGTGGCCCAGTCAGTTAAGCATCTGCCTTCAGCTCAGGTCATGATCCCAGGATCCTGGGATAGAGTCCCACATCAGGCTCCTTGCTCAGCGGGGAGCCTGCTTCTCTCTGTGTCTCTGCCTGCCACTCTGCCTGCTTGTGCTCTCTGTCTCTGACAAATAAATAAAATCTTTTAAAAAAATTTAAAATAAGGTAAAATGAAATAAAAGTAGAAATGTAGGTGTAGAAATGAGTACCAAAAGAAAAGAAAACAAAAACATATTGAAGAGAAGAGCGGGGTAATTTTTGGAAACAATTTTGATTGTTCATCTGCTCAGGATTTTTATTTCCTTATGTATAGGTATATTTCTTTTTTTTTTTTTTAAGATTTTATTTATTTATTTGACAGAGATCACAAGTAGGCAGAGAGGCAGGCAGGGAGAGAGAGAGGAGGAAGCAGGCTCTCTGAGGAGCAGAGAGCCCGACATGGGACTCAGTCCCAGGACCCTGGGATCATGACCTGAGCCGAAGGCAGAGGCTTTAACCCACTGAGCCATCCAGGCGCCCCTAGGCATATTTCTTATATTCCTCTCCCCCATCTGTTTTCTTTACAAAACCATATTATTTCGTATTCTGAGGAGATAAATATTATTTCCTGTGGCTCAAAAGTATGAAAAGTTGTTGTTTTGCAGATCTCCACTAAAGAATTCATTAGCATTAGTCTTTTCCTGTTTTAAAATATAGACATGCTTCTTTATGCTATTGCACTGATTATTTTCCATTACTGTCTCAGATGAATCCTTGAAGGTTTACCCTAACTCTCCCTGATTCTCTGTCTGCAACTCTGGTAACCTTTTGATAGATCGATAACTCTATGGAGAGACTTTTCAGAAGTGGAAACTTGAAAGAAATAAAGATCTTCATGATTCTTATTTTGTAAGAATGCAATTTTTCATTATAATAACAAAATGCACATTTGAATACACAATATATTTGTAAAATATAAACAAATGTAATGTAAGATTTAAAGAAATATATGCATTAAACTGGTTATCAGCTCTGTTTCCTCTCAAATTCAACTCTGACTAAAGTACTCATGTAAATTCTGCCTAAGAGAAAAATTTGAGCTTATCTTACTTAAATTTGAATATCCAAGATTTTCTCCATAATTCCATAACGTTGTTCTCACTTCCTCTTCAGAGCAGATATCTTACCTTGCAGAGCTAAAACTAACTTCACTTATTCCAACCAACCCTGTTATTCTTTAACTGGTATGAACTGCTTTGCTCCAAACTGAGCTTTAACAAAGACCCGAACTTGACGTTTCAGCCTATCATTCCTCATCCCAGGCAATCTCTCAGTGAAATTAAGAGCTCCATGAGAGAAGGTGTTGTAATGTAATTTATTTATGCCGCCACTTCTTGCACAGTGCTTGGCAAAGAGAGAGCCTTCAACAAGTGTTTATTCAATGATTGAACAAATGAGTAAATGAATAAAGAAAGTGAATAATAGATTTAAAATTCCAGTACCTGCTTTTAGCTCCTCTCTCTTCTTCCAGAGTTCAGCAATGGAAGAGAAATAGGACTCTAATTTAAAAAGCCTTTAGTTAGCTTTCTCCCATTTAAGAAATGAGAAAAATTGTTTCTTTACAGTAAGTTATATAACTTAAAGAGCTCTTATTAAGCTCTCTTTTTTAAAAAATTTTTTTATTTTAATAAACATATAATGTATTTTTATCCCCAAGGGTACAGGTCTGTGAATCGCCAGGTTTACACATTTCACAGCACTCATCATAGCACATACCCTCCCCAATGTCCATTTCCCCACCACCCTCTCCCATCCCCCCTCCCCCCAGCAACCCTCAGTCTGTTTTTTGAGATTGAGTCTTTTATGGTTTGTCTCCCTCCCAATCCCATCTTTTCATTTTTTCTTTTCCTACTGCCCCCGAACCCCACCCACCTTGCACCTCCACTTCCTCATATCAAAGAGATCATATGATAGTTGTCTTTCTCTGATTGACTTATTTCGCTAAGCATGATACCCTCTACTTCCATCCACGTCGTCGCAAATGGCAAGATTTCATTTCTTTTGATGGCTGCATAGTATTCCATTGAGTATATATACCGCTTCTTCTTTATCCATTCATCTGTTGATGGACATCTAGGCTCTTTCCACAGTTTGGCTATTGTGGACATTGCTGCTATAAACATTCGGGTGCACGTGCCCCTTCGGAGCACCACGTTTCTATCTTTAGGATATATACCCAGTAGTGCAATTGCTGGATCATAGGGTAGCTCTATTTTCAGTTTTTTGAGGAACCTCCACACTGTTTTCCAGAGTGGTTGCACCAGCTTGCATTCCCACCAGCAGTGTAGGAGGGTTCCCCTCTCTCCGCATCCTCGCCGGCATCTGTCATTTCTTGACTTGTTAATTTTAGCCATTCTGACTGGTGTGAGGTGGTATCTCATTGTGGTTTTGATTTGTATTTCCCTGATGCCGAGTGATGTGGAGCATTTTTTCATGTGTCTGTTGGCCATCTGGATGTCTTCTTTGCAGAAATGTCTGTTCATGTCCTCTGCCCATTTCTTGACTGGATTATTTGTTCTTTGGGTATTGAGTTTGATAAGCTCTTTATAGATTTTGGATACTAGCCCTTTATCTGATATGTCGTTGGCAAATATCTTCTCCCATTCTGTCAGTTGTCGTTTGGTTTTGTTAACTGTTTTCTTTGCTGTGCAAAAGCTTTTGATCTTGATGAAATCCCAATAGTTCATTTTTGCCCTTGCTTCTGTTGCCTTTGGCGATGTTCCTAGGAAGAAGTTGCTGCGGTTGAGGTCAAAGAGGTTGCTGCCTGCATTCTCCTCAAGGATTTTGATAGATTCCTTTCTCACATTGAGGTCCTTCATCCATTTTGAGTCTATTTTCGTGTGTGGTGTAAGGAAATAGTCCAATTTCATTTTTCTGCATGTGGCTGTCCAATTTTCCCAGCATCATTTGTTGAAGAGGCTGTCTTTTTTCCATTGGATATTCTTTCCTGCTTTGTCGAAGATTAGTTGACCAGAGAGTTGAGGGTCTATTTCTGGGTTCTCTATTCTGTTCCATTGGTCTATATGTCTGTTTTTGTGCCAGTACCATACTGTCTTGATGATGACAGCTTTGTAATAGAGCTTGAAGTCTGGAATTGTGATGCCGCCGACTTTGGCTTTCTTTTTCAATATTCCTTTGGCTATTCGAGGTCTTTTCTGGTTCCATATAAATTTTAGGATTATTTATTCTATTTCTTTAAAAAAAAGTGGATGGGATTTTGATAGGGATTGCATTAAATGTGTAGATTGCTTTAGGTAGAATAGACATTTTCATGATATTTGTTCTTCCAATCCATGAGCATGGAATATTTTTCCATTTCTTTGTATCTTCCTCAATTTCTTTCATGAGTACTTTATAGTTTTCTGAGTATAGATTCTTTGCCTCTTCGGTTAGATTTATTCCTAGGTATCTTATGGTTTGGGTGCGATGGTAAATGGGACTGACTCCTCAATTTCTCTTTCTTCTGTCTTGTTGTTAGTGTAAAGAAATGCGACTGATTTCTGTGCATTGACTTTATATCCTGACACTTTACTGAATTCCTGTATAAGTTCTAGCAGTTTTGGAGTGGAGCCTTTTGGGTTTTCCACATATAGTATCATATCATCTGCAAAGAGTGATAGTTTGACTTCTTATTTGCCAATTTGGATGCCTTTAATTTCTTTTTGTTGTCTGATTGCTGAGGCTAGGACTTCTAGTACTATGTTGAACAGCAGTGGTGATAACGGACATCCTTGCCGTGTTCCTGACCTTAGCGGAAAAGCTTTCAGTTGTTCTCCATTGAGAATGATATTTGCAGTGGGTTTTTCATAGATGGCTTTGATAATATTGAGGTATGTGCCTTCTATCCCTACACTTTGAAGAATTTTAATCAGGAAGGGATGCTGTACTTTGTCAAATGCTTTTCAGCATCTATTGAGAGTATCACATGGTTCTTACTCTTTCTTTTATTAATGTATTGTATCACATTGATGGATTTGCGGATGGTGAACCAAACTTGCAGCCCTGGAATAAATCCCACTTGGTCGTGGTGAATAATCCTTTTAATGTACTGTTGGATCCTATTGGCCAGTATTTTGGTGAGAATTTTTGCATCTGTGTTCATCAAAGATATTGGTCTGTAATTCTCTTTTTTGGTGGGACCCTTGTCTGGTTTTGGGATCAAGGTGATGCTGGCCTCATAGAATGAGTTTGGAAGTTTTCCTTCCATTTCTATTTTTTGGAACAGTTTCAGGAGAATAGGAATTAATTCTTTAAATGTTTGGTAGAATTCCCCTGGGAAGCCGTCTGGTCCTGGGCTTTTGTTTGTTTGGAGATTTTTGATGACTGTTTCAATCTCCTTACTGGTTTGGGTCTGTTCAGGTTATCTATTTCTTCCTGGTTCAGTTGTGGTAGTTTATATGTCTCTAGAAATGTATCCATTTCTTCCAGATTTTCAAATTTGTTGGCGTAGAGTTGCTCGTAGTATGTTCTTATAATTGTTTGTATTTCTTTGGTGTTGGTTGTGATCTCTCCTCTTTCATTCATGATTTTATTTATTTGCATCCTTTCTCTTTTCTTTTCGATAAGTCTGGCCAGGGGGTTGTCAATCTTATTAATTCTTTCAAAGAACCAGCTCCTAGTTTTGTTTATTTGTTCTATTGTCTTTTTAGTTTCTATTTCATTGATTTCTGCTCTGATCTTTATGATTTCTCTTCTCCTTCTGGGTTTAGGCTTTATTTGTTGTTCTTTCTCCAGCCCCTTTAGGTGTAGGGTTAGGTTGTGTATTTGAGACCTTTCTTGTTTCTTGAGAAAGGCTTGCACCACTATATATTTTCCTCTCAGGACTGCCTTTGTTGTGTCCCACAGATTTTGAACTGTTGTGTTTTCATTATCATTTGTTTCCATGAATTTTTTCAATTCTTCTTTAATTTCCTGGTTGATCCATTCATTTTTTAGAAGGATGCTGTTTCGTCTCCATGTATTTGCGTTCTTTCCAAATTTCCTCTTGTTATTGAGTTCGAGCTTCAGAGCATTGTGGTCTGAAAATATGCAGGGAATGATCTCAATCTTTTGGTACCGATTGAGACCTGATTTATGACCCAGGATGTGGGCTATTCTGGAGAATGTTCCATGTGCACTAGAGAAGAATGTATATTCTGTTGCTTTGGGATGGAATGTTCTGAATATATCTGTGATGTCCATCTGGTCCAGTGTGTCATTTAAGGCCTTTATTTCCTTGTTGATCTTTTGCTTAGATGATCTGTCCATTTCAGTGAGGGGAGTGTTAAAGTGCCCTGCTATTATTGTATTACTGTTGATGTATTTCTTTGATTTTGTTATTAATTGGTGTATATAGTTGGCTGCTCCCATGTTAGGGGCATAGATATTTAAGATTGTTAGGTCTTCTTGTTGGACAGACCTTTTGAGTATGATATAGTGTCCTTCCTCATCTCTTATTATAGTCTTCGGCTTAAAATCTAATTGATCTTATATAAGGATTGCCACCCCAGCTTTCTTCTGTCCATTAGCATGGTACATTGTTTTCCACCCCCTCACTTTAAATCTGGAGGTGTCTTCGGGTCTAAAATGAGTTTCTTGTAGGCAGCATATTGATGGGTTTTGTTTTTTTATCCATTCTGATACCCTGTGTCTTTTGATTGGGGCATTTAGCCCATTAACATTCAGGGTAACTATTGAGAGATATGAATTTCGTGCCATTGTATTGCCTGTAAGGTGACTGTTACTGTATATTGTCTCTGTTTCTTTCTGATCTACTACGTTTAGGGTCTCTTTTTGCTTACAGGACCCCTTTCAATATTTTCTGTAGAGCTGGTTTGGTGTTTGCAAATTCTTTCAGCTTTTGTTTGTCCTGGAAGCTCTTCATCTCTCCTTCTATTTTCAATGATAGCCTAGCCGGATATAGTATTCTTGGCTGCATGTTTTTCTCATTTAGTGCTCTGAATATATCATGCCAGTTCTTTCTGGCCTGCCAGGTCTCTGTGGATAGTCTGCTGCCAGTCTAATGTTTTTACCCTTGTATGTTACAGACTTCTTTTCCTGGGCTGCTTTCAGGATTTTCTCTTTGTCACTACGACTTGTAAATTTTCCTATCAGGTCACGAGGTGTGGACCTATTTTTATTGATTTTGAACGGGGTTCTCTGCACCTCCTGGATTTTGATGTTTGTTCCCTTTGGCATATTAGGGAAATTCTCTCCAGTAATTGTTTCCAATATGCCTTCTGCTCCCCTCTCTCTTTCTTCTTCTTCTGGAATCCCAATTATTCTAATGTTGTGTCGTCTTATGGTGTCACTTATCTCTCGAATTTTCTCCTCGTGGTCCAGTATTTGTTTGTCTCTCTTTTGCTCAGCTTCTTTATTCTCTGTCATTTGGTCTTCTATGTCACTAATTCTTTCTTCTGCCTCATTTATCCTAGCAGTGAGAGTTTCCATTTCTGACTGCACCTCATTAATAGCTTTTTTGATTTCAACTTGGTTAGATTTTAGTTCTTTTATTTCTCCAGAAAGGGCTTTTATCTCTCCGGAGAGGGTTTCTCTAATATCTTCTATGCCTTTTTTGAGGCCGGCTAGAACCTTGAGAATTGTCATTCTGAACTCTAGATCTGTCATGTTACCAATGTCTGTATTGATTAGGTCTCCAGCCTTCAGTACGGCCTCTTGTTCTTTTTTCTGAGGTGAGTTTTTCTGCCTTGTCATTTTGTCCATATAAGATTTGCTTTCTCCTGCTGTGGAATTCCGCGGTTCTTGGTGACTGAAGTTGGTTTTGGCTGGGTTTCTTGTTGATCTTCTGGGGGAGGGGCCTGTTGTAGTGATTCTCAGGTGTCTTTGCTGCAGGTGGAATTGCACCGCCCTTGCCAGGGACCAGGCTAAGTAATCCGCTCGGGTTTGCTTTCGGGAGCTTTTGTTCCCTGAGTGCTTTCCGTAGAGTTCCAGAGGACAGGAATGAAGATGGCGGCCTCCCAATCTCTCAGCCCGGAGGAGCCAAGACCTTGGGGTTCCGCTCCTCAGTGTGCCCCCAGAGAAAAGCGCCCAACCGCCCCGCCTCCCTGGCCTGCGGTCATGCCTTGAGGAAAGCAGTCTATTGCTGGAACCTGGAGAAAAGCGCCCGGTCGCTTTCTTCTCCGTGGCCTCCGGCCGTGCTCTGAGCCCACCCAGCCTGCAGCCAGCACAAGGTAACCCCGGGCTGAGAGCTCAGTCCTCGGCTCTGTCACTGTAGCCGGCTTCCCCGCTCCAATACCTGCGAGCTCCGCGGCCCTCAGACACCCCCGGTCCTTCTGTGACCTGTGGGACCTGGGGTTATGCTGTCCCCACCTGGGTTTCCCCCCGGTTTAGCCCCTGGATCGATGTCTCCCAGTGGAGCAGACTTTTAAAAGTCCCGATTTTGTGCTCCGTTACTCCGCCGCTTGCCGGGAGCCGGCCCCTCCCCCCGGGGTCTATCTTCCTGTCGCTTTGGATTCACTTCTCCGCAGGTCCTACCTTTCAGAAAGTGATCGATTTTCTGTTTCTAGAATTGTTGCTCTTCTTCTCTTCGATTTCCCGTTGGATTTGTAGGTGTTCACAATGGTTAGATAAGCTGTCTAGCTGATCTCCTGCTACCCGATGTCGTCTCAGCCTGCTACTTCTCCGCCATCTTGACTCCTCCCCTAGGATGTCTTATTAAGTTCTCTTAACAGTGTCCCAGCAGTGTTTTTCATCCATATGCCAAAACTCTGAAGTGTTGATAACTGTCATAAAAGAAACTTATTTTTTGTGTGTGTGGCCAATTTTTTCCCCTCTGAACAGTGTGAATCATAATTTATAAACAACAGAATGGAGTTAATTCACATGTTTGTAGATAAGAGTTTTTGTTATTTTGCCCTTAGTATTTGTCTAAGTTTTCTTTAGCTCCTGTAACAAAGTACCACAGACTTAAGAGTTTATAACAGTATGAATTTACTATCATATAATCTCTAGGTCAGAAGTCCGACATAGGTCTCCCTGAGCTAATGTGAGATTAACAGTGCTTTCTGGTGCCTCTAGGAGGAATCCATTTTCTTGCCTTTCCAAGCTCTGGAGATTACATGCATTCCTTGGCTCACACCCACCCAATCCCCTCCCCACTGCCCACCCCACTTCCTCAAAGCCAGCAAAACTGCATTGCTCTGATCCTTCTTCTGTTTTATGTCTCTGTGCACGGCTGGTAAGATTTCTGAGCATTTAAGGACTCCTATGATTCCAGTAGGACTCCTGGATAATAAGGCCAGTCTCCCCAGCTGAAGATTCGTAACCTTAATCACATCTGCAAGTTTCTTTTGCCATGTAAGGGAACAATATTCACAGGCTCTGGGGATGAGGGCATGGACATCTTGGAAGAGGGGATATTTTTCTGATTATCAAAGTATTTTTTTAGAAATTTTAGTCACCTATTATAGAAGATGGACAGTGATTCCAGAGCTTGTACTCCTGAAGGATTAAAAAGGGTAAAATTGCAGGAAATAATCTTTTGCCCCCTTAAAAAAAAATCTTTTCCTCCTGTTACGGGCTGAATGCTTGTGTCCCCTTGAAATTTGTATGTTGAAATTCTAACTCCCAATATTAATGGTAATGGGAGGCAGGGCTCTTTGTCAGAGCATTCATTCATAGAGAATCATTGAATTCTCTAAAGAAGAGACTTGGAGAACTCCCTCATCCCTTCCACCATTGGAGGACACAGAGAGAAGACAGCTGTCTTCAACCTAAAAGCTAGTTCTCACCAGACACTGCATCTGCTGATGCCTTGCTCTTAGACTTCCCATGTTCCAGGACACTGAGAAATACATTTTTGTTGCCTAAGCAACTCAGTATATGGTAGTCTTGTTACAGTAGCTTAAATAGACTGAAATACATCCTTTATAATTTTACCCTGGACAGTTTTTCCTACAGGACCTCTTCTATTTGTGACTGACCTATCTGAAAGTCATTGTAAAGCCTGTGAGTTTTATTCCCCCAGGTACATTTCATTCCCTCCAGTGTTATGTCACTAACACACTCTGGTCCATAAATCCAGGATATGGATAAAATTAATAATAGTGTGAGTTTCATTATTCCCCAGATTTATTTTGAACTCTTGGTTGTGTGCAATATAAAGTATACATGGACCCTAGGAGATGATAGATAAGAAAGCATTTCATACAGCATAAATCATTATGCAAATGAATTGTTATTATACCTAAAACATGATAAAAATTGTATACGGACTCTAGGTGAGTTATAATGGGGCATTGTTGTAACATGTCCCAAGAGACATTTTCTCGTGGATTGTACTGGTTGTAGTTTTTGTAATTGCCACTGGAAAAAGTCACAAGGAGCTTACGGTGTACCTCATTTGACAATTAATGGTATATTCCTTTTTATACATTAGATATTCTGTGTATTTTTATCACCAAGAGCTTTAAGGAATATACTATTATCCACCTAGCTGATCTGTTTTTATATTTTGAAAGGGTCTGAATTCAGAATCTGCTGTATTTCTTCTTCCATCTTTCCAAATGTATTTTGTCCATTGTTGTGTCTCAGGAATCCCCAGGATCAGGGATTTCAGGCTGGGAGTGACTGTCCAAGGTTTGTGCAGTAGCCAAACAAGGTATAAATTGATTTAGCCTGCTTAATGTGCAAAGTCACAAATCCATGTATCATATTTGTCACATTTGATATTTATTACAAATAGGTTTCCTCATGTGCCTTCATTGGATACTTTTTATTTATTGCTTCTAATCAGAGATAGGAGCAACAAGAAAAAGAGGAATCATTTATAAACCTTTTCTCACCATTCTAAAGCCAGTAAGTAGTTCTCTTGGCTTACTCTTTCGGTTTAATTTAATTTTTTTTAATTTAATTTTTTTTCTTTTTTTGGCTGAGCTCAGAGTTTCAACTGCAGTCTTGAAAACCAATGCAAAGCCTTAATGTATAACACCACACTGACAGCAGAAATGCACCCCCCCCCAATTGAGAATGCAATTTATTGATTATTTGCTATTTACCTACTTCCTAAAATAGCTACCTTGTTAATCTGGACAGAAATCTTACCTATTTATTTTGCTTTGGCAAATTATCTGTGCATGTGGCTTTCACTGTGTCTTTAAAGAAAGAGTGGTGTGATGTTGAAGAGGCATTCCTCTGTTAGCCCAATTATTTCAGTAAAATTTCTTCACCAACAGCATTATTCATACTGACTGCTTACAAAGCCATTAAGTCCTGGCTCTTGGTAACTTTTGGACATTGTGCAAGGGTGTCATATCAATCTTTTCATTGTCCTTGAAACAGTCCTTAGGGAACCATATGAATTCCAGTGTATTTTTTAAAGATTGCTTGAGTTGGAGTACCAAAGAGTATAGAATTTAGATGTATTATTTGGCATTGAGACATTTATTTTCAAGTGCAAAGCTAAGGTTGCCCCAGAATGTGTACCACGAAGTTAATTATTGAACAGAAACCCTAAAAGATTTTATTGTCACATAGGCTAAACTGACAAACTGAAATATGCAGAAAGCATATTTGGGAGAGTGGAGATCTGAATTTTCGAGTTGCTTGATTGTGTTCAACAATGGTTGGTAGTAAACTGGTATCTTCAAAGCAGCAGCCCAGTGTTACTGTTTCCTGCCATGTATGCAATTCTTGGGGAGTTTTCTTGTTGGTGTTATTAATCAAAGCAAGAAAATAATGTTTTTTGTTCCATTTAGTAGAAGTCTAAAGTCTATGCTGTAGTTATGCTGTAAGTAAGACATATTTTAACAATGGAATGGACAAAGAGAGATGCCTGACTGGTGAAGATAAGTATTTTGTCATTTCTGAGGACAATGATAATTCTTGGTCACTTCCTGGTAATGTACAGCACCGGCACAATCCAGATGACATAACTCATTGCTAACCTCCATGACCTGCCAGGGAAAGAGAATAAACTCAATGCTATATTTTAAAAGTCAACAGGTACTTAGTATGTATTTTTAGAACAGTTTTGTTGCTTACCAAGAGGTTTAAGTACTAAATTTGACTCATTTCCAGAAACTCAGCTACATTTTTAGCAAATTATCTTACCAAGTGTTCCAGATACAGGTCTAAAATGCCATCAACTGAGAAACTCTGCAACCCACATATTTTGCAGACACACCTGGGCTGTTTTTTAACTTGCAGGAAAGAGCACACCCAAAAAAGCTGGAAATGCTAATAAAAGCATGGTGAATTTAGTAATAGAGAGTGACATAGAGAGTGGGGTTGAGAGTGTAATGAGTGATAGGTAGGGCTTAATTAGATAGAAAATTCAAAAGCAATAATGTATCCTACCTCTAGCAACAAAGGAGACTGAACTGGAGCAGATGCCACCTGTTATAGTGTAGGTACGTGGAAATGCAGATAAAATACATTTTAAAAGAAGTACAAATTGAGTCCCCAGACCTATAACACAGTTCACAGGAGATTCCCAAGAATAGACATCTCTTATGGTAGATGGATTCACAGTAAGATACTATATATCATTTAAGAAAGTGAAACATATCAAGTAAGGATGAACAGATGCAAGTAGGCAAAAAATTAGCACTCCTAGAAGTGGAAATAGTAGGAAAATCTGAAAAAAGCTTTGAAATGAACATATTTCACATGATTAAAAAGAGATAAAAGAACTGAAAACATAATTTTTAAAAGATACGATAAGATAGAACAAATAAATAGATTTGTAAAAATAACCAAAGAGAACTTTTTAAATTTGAAATGTAAATATTGAATTAAAAACTTGATAGATTAAAAGAGCAACAAATTAGACATAGCTAAACATAATAGAAAAGTAGAAGATAGATACAAGAAAATCATGTGAGGGACGCCTGGGTGGCTCAGTCCATTAAGCATCTGCCTTTGGCTTGGGTTGTGTTCCCAGGATCCTGGGATCAAGTCCCACATCGGGCTCCCTTCTCAGCAGGAGAGCCTGCTTCTCCTTCTGCCTGCTGCTCCCCCTGTTTGTGCTCTCTCTCTCTCTGGCAAATAAAATGAATAAAATCTTTAAAAAAGAAAAAATCATGTGGCGAGAAAACGGAATGTAATTAAGAGACATCAAAGACAAAATGAATAATTTAACATATGAAAACATTCCAGCCTTGTTTCTTGGGGAAAAAATATTGATGATTTGGGATAAAATTGAAGATGTGAATATCAGCAATGACCCTTTTAGGTGTGTATACTAACAGCTCTTCCACATGTACACAAGGACATACACAAGACATATACAAGGATATTTATTACATCAGTTTTAATAACAAATAAACAGGTGTAAACATCTGTCAATTGGAAAATACATAAATAACTTATAGTACATAATGGGTACATTACAGTAATTGAATTTGTTAATATATATGTGTGTATATGTAGCAAAATGGAAAATGTATACATTTTAAAAGTAAACAAAAAATCACAATAGAATAGGTAATAATTTGATAATCACGGTGTAATTGTTAAAAGCACAAAAATGTTTTATCATTACAAACAAAATCCTAGGATGAATATAAACAAGGCAGGATGTCATTATTCTTTAGGGAAGAAGGCAGAGAAAAAGGAGAGGAAGGTTTCAAACTATTTTGGTATAAAATTTTACTTATTTTAAAATAAATTTGAAACAAATAAGAATGTTAAGTTTGTGAAAAAAAATTTGCGAAGCACCTCAGCTCTATTAGGTTTTATTCCAAATTCATTAAAAATAATCTTGTGAAAAATAAATTCTAGGTTGCAAATCCGGTGGGTACTTGGCAGTCATTTTGCTTGACCTCTCACCAAATTGACCTCTCAATTTGACAAAATTGAGCACTTGCTACCTCTTGAAAGACTTGACTTTGAAAGTTTTATGTTCCCAGTAAACTTGGAGGTGACTCTCTTTCTGGCCGCTATGTTGGGGAACCCCAGGGCATAAGGATGCCTACTCTTCTCATGTGTAATAATCCTTGGGTGACCTGTCTGCTGTCATGGCTTTAAATATAATATTTACTAGTGACTCCCAGGTGTATCCTCTAGTCCTGACATCTCTTCAGAACTGATTGACGTGATGCAATGAGCAACTGTCTGCATTGCCGATTTAATGTAACTAAAACAGACTGCTTCTTCATACATCCATTGTTCACACAATATGCAGAATAATAAAAGTAAGTCAATCCCATGCAGAAATCTCTATTCGTATACCGTGACTCATAGAACAGTATCTTAATTCCTTGCTATAGTTCATTGGGTTTCACATGCCCTGACCTCTAACTGCTTCTCCAGATAGCTCCACAGCTTTTTTGCCAAATAAATCACAAGCTCTTCTGCTTTAAGATCTCTCTTCTCAGTTTCTTTTTGCCTAGAAGTCTTCTCCAAAGATATTTTTAGTTCAAGTAATCATTTTGTTCAGCTTCCACTTAAATGTCATCTCCTCAAAGATGCATTCTGTGATCATCATGTATCATTTTTCATATTCTATACACTTACCCATTCTTTATTCTCTTCACTCTCACTTTTAACCTGGCATTTTATAAATAATATATATTTTTGTCTTGTATGCTTTCCCCATGAATGTAAGTTTCATGAAGTCAGGGATTTTTGTCCATCTTGCTTACAGACTTGTTCAGTTACCTTGAACAGTCCACACAAAGTAGGTACTCGATAAATATCTGTTGAATTGAGAGCTCACTTACTGGTTTGTGACTGTTTTTCACTGTATTTGAATTCTTCCATTATGAAAAAAAGGTACAGCCATCTTATTAGAAGTAAGATTTGCTAGTACTTTCTTTCTCATCAAAAAATTACTTTGTCATTTATTGAATATGTTCATAGTATGCTAACATTATATTCTCAATTCACCTCAACAGTTTATTGCAGTAAAAGGGGGGGGGGCAGGAATATAAAAGACAAATGACATTAAACTTCCTGATTATGGTTAAGCAACATTTAATTTCTGAAGCTCTTGGGTAAAAATTTAATGCTTAAATTAATCCTGGCAAATACATCAAATAAAAGATTTAGTTTAATTCTAAGTGGGAAATAGTAGAGGAAAGGACAGAGTATTACTTTGCTTTTGGTTATCAATCAGCTATTGTACATGAGTAACAAATATTAAAACAAACTATGTAATATTATTTTATTGATCAAGAAAAATAATCAAAAAAGAAACAATAGAGTCTAAGCACTCTGCCATTCTATTAACACATTTGTATTTCTAGATGTCGGAAGAATGGTGGCATTCAGAGCAGCCTTAGGAATACTATAAAACTGAATCATGAAAAGCCCAAACTCTGTTCCTCTACCCTTATTCTAAGGAAACCTCCTTGATGACATCCTTTCTATGCAATTAACCAACAAGAGAAAATGCTTTTATTTACTACTTAGCTTAAAATTGAGGGACCTGTTGGAAATAGCCTATTAAAAGCCATTTGTTAGGCAAAGGCAAATAAAATATGACCCTTCAGAGTTTTAATTGATGGAAAGAAGTGTAAGGCTAAAAAAGAACAGTAGTGAAAACCTGCATGAGTAATGCATGGCCAATTCTCAGAGGCTAATCCTTGAGAGTTTCCTTCTCTTACAAAGCTAGAAGGAGCTGGGGACCTGAAAGATGGAAGTAGCATTGC
Source organism: Martes martes (assembly GCF_963455335.1). Classification (NCBI taxonomy): domain Eukaryota; kingdom Metazoa; phylum Chordata; class Mammalia; order Carnivora; family Mustelidae; genus Martes; species Martes martes. The sequence continues at coordinate 97,578,940 of NC_137892.1, read as the reverse complement.
TGATTGGATTGGTTGTAAAAAGAAACAGCTGAAAAGTTGCTTTTTCCCTAGATGAAATAAATACAAGTCCTAAAACGATTCTTGAAATCCTGCATGGCTGAGGATCCTGAGCACCTTGCCTGGAACTATGGCAGTAATGGCAGATGTTTTCGAGACCTGTCAGTCTAGGTTTGGGCTCTAAAGATGAAAAGTTAGCATTCTGTGTTCAGAATTTTAACAGATCCTCTTTCCTCTGAAGGCTAGTCATTGTTCAATTCTTGTTTCCTCTATTAAAGTAATAATGCCATAATTACAAAGGAAGGGTACTTCATGCCTGCTGGATACAGATCTGCATTTATGAATTTTGGGGTCCAGGCACTGAATTTCTAGCAAAGAAGCTAAAAGAGACTGCAGCTGAGAATTCTCGGAGTTGAAAAGTAATGGTGATTGTTACAAATTACCACATGAAATTGCCAGTCATATTCCTAAACAATTGCCCTACTTTGGCAATGTATCCAAAATTTTCTTGTTGCTTTCCCTTAGAAAACTTGAGTGTTAACCTTTAATACTATTTTGAAAGTTGCTAGATTGCAACCTGAATATATCTTGTTAATCTTAGTGGTACTTAAAAGCAGTTGCTCCATCATTTCCCAAAAAGACTTTGTGATGATTGCAAATCTCATTTGTGCATTGCTCAATTCCTGATTTTCTCCATAACCATACACATCATGTTACCATTCTTGAACATTTGCATCATTACTAGTAACCATTTTTCCCAGTCAGTCTTGGATATTGAATTTTCCTTCTGCAAGTCATTTTGGCTTAGTAAGATTCTAAATATTTTGCTCAGAAAATGAAAATAATTTTCAGTGAGTTTATACAGAAATAAAAACTTCAGGTGAAGCAATAAATCTATTTTTGTTAATTCTGATTAACAAAATGAGAAATATGTGTTCAGTCAGTGAGAATCAACTAAACTGAAATCCTTGAAGATAGGAATATTTCTGTCATTTCATTGAACATGCATAATTAACTGACCCATTTAATTATGAGAGGATTTGGTTAATCCTCATAAGGACTGGAACAGATGCTGTTTCATTGTGGTTCACTCCATCAACCTGCTGTTGAAGCACAGAACAATGAGTATCACTTGACTTGCTGGCATTTTTCAAACATCCAGTGCTAAAAATCAAAGAAAACTAATATTTTTATTGGAAAAAAAATGTTCCGTCTTCTAAGTTCTTCAAAATGGATGCCTTAAAATACAAATAGGAGACCCCATATTTCAAGAAAAAGTGAGTTAGAATAATCCAAACAAATCATTTAATTCTCACAGCAAGTCACCAAATGGAGTAACTGTTATCTCCATATTACAAGTGAAGGAACTGATACATTTAAGTGGTTTCCCTGAGGTCACATAAGTAACAAGGGGCAGAGCTATGACTAAAACCTGGATCTCATTTGATTCTAGTGCTGAAAAATTGGCACCCACACTTGGAAGGCAGTGCAGTACATACAGCTCTAGTCATTCCCTGGAGTTATACTCTTGCTTCACGTTCAGCTTCGTTTGTAATCTGGGACCTTTCATTTATTTTCCTAAATCTAGAGATTCTCCAAATCAAAATGAAGAGGATAATAATAGAACTTATCTCATTGTGTTGTTTTAAAGTTGTATGAGAAAAAGCATGTAGAGTGTTCAACACTATATCCAGCACATCCTAAGTGCTCAATGAATGTTACCTATCCCGATGTGCAAAGAAAAGACATTCTCATAGGGAGTAGGATTTCCTGGGTCTATCTGAGGAGATATTGATGGACAGAGTAAGGAAGCTATAAATGAAGAACATCCTGGGCATTTAGTTAACATAAGTTTTAATCAGTAATGCGACACACATTTATGGCATGTCTGATATTTTCTAATTAATGTATGAGGAACTGGAGATAGAAAAAAGAAAAACATTGCATCTGTATTCAAGTAAACCACCATTGTTCGTTAGAATAGAGCCAAAATATAAATAGAAAACAAAAAATAAAAGCCACTGAGAAAGGACCTCACACACTTCCTAAATCATGCAAGACAGGGCTTCAAAGTGGAACTTGGAAAATCACACATGACTTTTCAGAAGTCTACATGTCATTTTATATGTTGGGAAAGGATCTGAGTTGGGGACAGGATAAAGATGAAGCTGAAGACTTAAGAAAGTGTCATATAGTAGAGGATAGTAGATGGCTGTCTGGGGAATTTCAGTTTTATCCTCTAAGCAATGGGAATACTTCAATAAAGTATTCTAAGCAGGAGATGGACACAGTTACATGTATACTTAGGAAGTCCCTACAAAGATGAAGAGTGATTAAAGATGCACTATATCACCCAGAATAAGTTTGCACCTGACAGAAATCATGAAATAGCTGTGGCCATGTGCAAAGGTAGGCACACATGAAATGGATCTGGCAGCTTTATCTTTATCATCTTTTTAGTATATAGCTCAAATCATCAAATTCACTTCAAGATGACAGCTGTATGTCCATTCCTATTATGTCTACATTCCAGGCTTCAAAAATAAAAAAAATTTAAAAAGGGAAAGGGGGAAAAATTGGATGACCCAGCCGAGTCAGCCCCTTTTAAAGAGCTTTACAGGGCTCTTACCCAACAGCTTATTTTCATCTTACTGGCTACTCCAAAATGAGATGCTACACTAGACAGTATAGGGGCTCAGTGTTTATAAAAGGGGGGAAAAGAATTATTAAGTGATTAACTAGCTGCTTGCATGAGTGGCACTGTTAAATGCTATTAAGGTAGTAGAGTTCTTGCTAAGTGAAATAAGGCAGAGAAAGTCAATTATCCTATGATCTCACTCTTATGTGGAATTTAAGAAACAAAATAGGATCATATAGGAAAAGAGAAAGAAATAAAATGAAATCAAAGAGGGACACAAAGCATAAGAGACTCTTCACTGTAGGAAACAGAGTGGTGAGGGTTGCTGGAGGGGAAAAGGGTAGGGAGATAGGGTAACTGGTTATGGACATTAAGGAAGGCACATGATGTAATGAACACTGAGTATTATATAAGACTTATCTCTACCTCTGAAACTAATAATACACTGTATGTTAATTAGTTGAATTTAAATTTTTAAAAAATCAGACTAAAAAAAAAAAGGAAAAAAATAAAGTTACAGAGTTCTAATGGGAACTGCCACTAAGGTAGATCTATGAAAGTATGAAGAAGGGATTCTATTCTTAGATTAACTAATAAAACAATTGTGCTAAGAAAAGAGCTACTTTTCCCTATATCCTCTTAGTCTTCCATGTTAACATAAAAATATTTGTTCAGTCTTTTAGTTCTTCTTTCCCTGCATTTATACTCTTATTTTTCTCTTACTGCATTCATTTGAACTGCAATTCAATTGAACTGCAATTCATTGTTGAAATGTAATGGGCATATTTGTCTTATTTCTGCTTTTAACATTTTGTCATTTAAAGTTTATTGCTGGGGTGGCTCAGTTAGGTAGCTACCTTCAGCTCGGGTCAAGATCCCAGAGTCCTGAGATCCTTGCTTACCAGGGAGCCTGCTTCTCCCTCTCCCTTTCCTGCTCCCCCTGCTTGTGCTCTCTCTCTCTCTCTCTTCTGTTCTGTCAAATGAATAAATTTTTTAAAAAAATAAAAAATAAAGTTTATATTGTCATTTTAAAAAAACTAATATTCCTTAACAAATTTTATACTTTTTCTTTTCCTTAGAAATTTTCTTTTTTTTTTTTTGACAGAGATCACAAGTAGGCAGAGAGGCAGGCAGAGAGAGAGAGAGGAGGAAGCAGGCTCCCTGCTGAGCAGAGAGCCCGACGCGGGGCTCGATCCCAGGACCCTGAGATCACAACCTGAGCCGAAGGTAGAGGCTTAACCCACTGAGCCACCCAGACGCCCCTCTTAGAAATTTTCTTATAAATCACTGCTGAATTATATTAAATGCCTTCAAGCACTTACTGAGTTGGTTTTATTAATTTTCTCAGTTAATTTGTTAGTGACTTTATTATGACATATTTCTGATATTTAAACTATTCTTCCCTTCCTAGAGTAAATGCTGATAGGTCATAGATTATTATTTTCATATATTGCTGAATTCTTTTTACTTTAATTTCTCATCTATTTTCATTTGTGACTTTGGGCCTATAAATTTTTTGTAACTGTCTTTGCTGCATTTTAAAAAATATTTTATTTATTAATTTGACAGAGATCACAAGCAGGCAGAGAGGCAGGCAGAGAGAGAGAGAGGAAGAAGCAGGCTCCCCGCTGAGCAGAGAGCCCGATGTGGGGCTCAATCCCAGAACCCTGGGATCATGACCTGAGCAGAAGGCAGAGGCTTTAACCCACTGAGCCACCCAGGCACCCACATTTTGTTATTTTATGCTGACTTTATAAAAATTATTTTCTATCATTTTCTATGGCCTAGATTAGTTTAACAATGGAATTACCCATTTCTTATGGATTAAATTTGAAAATGGCAGAATAACATGGTCTTTATGCCTTTTCTGATGATAGATTTGAATAACCCTCCCAGCATCTTCTCTGATGATTGATCTATTCACACACAAGGAAAAGATAGAATTTTAGGAGCCACTGCACTCCTAAGAAGTATGTGGGTTTGGGCAAATAAAGACCAGGGCTAGCAGTGACTTCTCAAACATCCTTCATTGTGAAGATATTTAGGATCTTTGTACACCCTTGGGCAAGGGCATAGGCTGGAGTACTAATAATGGCTAAGATATAATTTTGTATCAGCCTAAGCAGATTGAGGTCAGATTAAGTAGAACTTAAAAGATAAAAAAGAAAATTGGCTGTGACCTTTCTTAAATATTCAAGCTCATGAAGTAGAGTTGTATACTTGAATTCATTAGTAACACTACCTAAGTGAGCTACCTCAACCAATTCAGAGAGCTCCTAGCCTTAGTTCTGTCTGCTAAGCCAGGGTTTGTCCATTTTTTAAAAAAACACCCCTGCCATGTGCACAGCTGCATGTGTGCAGTTATACATGGACAAATTTTATCACTGATACCATATTTTTTGAATATTTTATTTATTCATGAGAGAGATCAGCAGAGGCAGAGGGAGAAGCAGACTTCCCCACAGAGCAGGGAGCCTTATGAAGGACTCAATCCCAGGACCCTAGGATCATGACCTTAGCTGAGGGCAGATGCTTAACTGACCGGCCACCCAGGTGCCTCAATACCACATTATTTTTTTTAAAGATTATATTTATTTATTTGTGGAGAGCGCACAGGCAAGGGGAGTGGCAGGCAGAGGGAGCTCCTTGCTGAAGCTCCTTGCTGAAGCCCAGGGCAGGGACTCCATCCCAGGACTCTAGGATCATGACTTGAACCAAAGGCAGATACTTGACTGAGCCACCCAGGCATGCCATATTTTTGATGAAGGTTTATGTTATTGGACCCTAAAAATTCCCAAATCAACAAATGAATGTCTCATAATCCCTTAAATTACTAGTGTCACATTTGAGAATTACTTTAAAACTTAAGAATAAAATATATCCTTTATCTTTGTGTTTTCTTTTGTTTTCATCTCATTATTTTCATGCCAATCTCATTTTTTCTTCAGATGCATTCCAAAATATGCCCTGCCTGTTTACATTGATTATCACAAGATTTGTATGCATGCGCCATAAGAAACAAAGGATGACGTGACATAGGTCTCAAATATAAATATAACTAGTTTGCTCCACTTTTTCCCAGTTGACAAATTGTGTGACTGAAACAGCAAATCAGTTCAGTCAAATTGATTATGCAAAGTGTTGAGGCTTTCTGCAAAGAATCAGTCCCTACTTTATAGAAAATGGAATCGTTGTCACCCTCTACTTCAGAGCCATAAACTCCTTGGAAATGTGACTGTGTTTTGAAGACATGTACTTCTGTGGACTTAAGATTTGTGGAAACATTGGCTATATGATCTCTCATAGACAGCAGAAGCCAAGTTTTTCAAATCTAAATCCTTTGATGTAGATGTTAATATGGAGTCGTCTTTCTGTGGGGCATGGGAATCGTTTCTATTTAGGAAAGGTAATACAAAAAGAAACTCAAAATTAATATTTTTAAATGCTCATATTATGCAAAGAAGTGTTTTGAGAGCTTTATATTTATTAACTCACTGAGCCCTCACAAGAACTCTATATATATACATAGGTGTATATTATTATAATCATTGCTGTTCATATTTTATGAGTGAAAAATTTATAGAAAGATCATTTAACAAGTAATTTGAATTAGGAGTCACCTAGTCTGTGTTGTGTGTGTGCTACCACCCTCTGTTACATTGCTCAGGTAGACTAGTAAGAACTAGTGGAGTAACTAGAAGATTAACCAAAGTTTAAAAACTTCTGAAACCTTCCTTTGGATTAACCCCTAATGTGTGCAGTGAAATCAAAGTCTCTAATAAAACAGTATTAGCAACAGTAGCAATAACCAAACCCCACAGCAGAAACAGTGACCCCTGCCAAAAAAAAAAGAAAAAAAAGAAAGAAACACTTAGTGACATCATAGAAAAAGCAGAAAAGAAAAAAAAAAAAAGTGTGCTGGACAGTCTAGCCTAGTCTGGTTTTTCAGGCCACAGCAAGCAAGAAGGTATGGGTTAAGAAATTGGCTCCAATTGTACAGAGAATCTGATTTATTTACCTTCACCTTCATATATATCATATTGGTAGTTCTATACTTTGTATTGTAGATCACACCACTTGACACATTACCATTTTGCTGGTGGTGATTTTGAAGTAAGAGCTATGACATTTCGGGTGCCTGGGTGGCTCAGTGGGTTAAAGCCTCTGCCTTCAGCTCAGGTCATGATCCCAGGGTCCTGGGATCGAGCCCCGCATCGGGCTCTCCACTTTGTGGAGAGCCTGCTTTCTCTTCTCTCTCTGCCTGCCTCTCTGCCTACTTGTGATCTCTGTCTGTCAAATAAATAAATAAAATCTTTAAAAAAAAAAAAAAGAGCTATGACATTTCATAGAGTAAAGAAATGCTGTTTTGCTGGTTTAAAGGTTATATAAAAATGATAACTACTAGGGGTGCCTGGGTGGCTAAGTGGGTTAAGCCTCTGCCTTCCACTCAGGTCATGGTCTCAGGGTCCTGGGATCAAGCCCCACATCGGGCTCTCTGTTCAGCGGGGGCCTGCTTCCCCCTCCCCGCTCTGCCTGCCTCTCTGCCTACTTGTGATCTCTCTCTCTCGCTCGCTCTCTCTCTGTCGAATATATAATAAAAAAATTAAAAATAAGTCTTTAAAAAATAACTACTAGCTTTCATTTATTTATTCATTTTCTAATTCATTGATTTAACATGTATTGAACACCCACTGTGTTTCTGGCATTACCCGTAGTGTTGTCAGTACAACTAGGAACAAGGCCCCTATTATCTTGACATGTATATTGATGGAACAGAGAGAAAGAAGTAGATAGACAATAATAGTGTAATGTGGTGGAGGGGCACCTGGGTAGCTCAGTGGGTTAAGGCCTCTGCCTTCAGCTCAGGTCATGATCTCAGGGTCCTGGGATCGAGCCCCGCATCAGGCTCTCTGCTCGGCGGGGAGCCTGCTTCCTCCTCTCTCTCTCTCTGCCTGCCTCTTTGCCTGCTTGTGGTATGTCTGTCAAATAAATAAATAAAATCTTAAAAAAAAAATGCTTCCTCTTAAAAAAAAATAGTGTAATGTGGTGATAATTGCCAGAAACAAAAAGTAGGATAAAGGGATCTAGAATGCTGGAGGGAGGAGTCTGAGGAAGTGACATTTATGTGGAAACTCAAATAATAAGTAAGGTGAATTGAGGTCTGGGGTAAGAACAAGTGTAATGAATGCCCTGAAGTCGGGAGTAGTCTAACATGTCTAGAGCAGCTTGGAAGTCCACTTAAGCTGCAGAAAAGTGAGGGAGGGGAGCAGTGGTAGAGGATGTGGTCAGGAAGACGGATAGAGACTAGATAGGTGGGGACTTGTAAGACATGGTATATAGATATGGGCTTCATCCTAAGTGTACCACTGAAGAGTTCTAATCAGGACCACGATTTAATTTTAATACGGCTTCTGTGAAAATACAAAACTGTAGGGGACAGTGGGACTGTGAAGAGCAGTCAGGAGGCCATGGCAGGCATCCCAGGCTGGAGATGTTGTTTGCACAAGAACAGTAGCAATGCCAGTGAAGAGAAGTGGAAATTCAGAATGTATTTTAAGGAGGAGGAAATAGGCCTTGCTGATGGATTGAATGTAGTTTGAAGGGAAGCAAGAGGTCAAGGATGATCCATCTGCTTCTTTCTTGTGTGAAACAACAAGAACAACATTAATTACCTGCAGAATAGCCTAAATTCAGACTACAATTATTAGAGATTTGAAAAAGCTAAGTAACTTACAATCATCATACTGTTTACATTTCAGATCAGGTTTTTATTTTGAAATAGGATTTCAGTAAGATTTCCACTGATCTCTCTTCTTTCAATTCAATATTCTGCTAGCTTAAGAAGGAACCTCTGGGCAATTAAATCTAGTAACATTAATTTTTCAGTAGTCCGTCTGGTTTCTCTTCTTTTCTGGCTAAAGTAATTTTTAAAACATTTGTTAAAGTGAACAATTTTAGTAATCTTTAATGTATTTCAGTTCTTGTTTTTATGTAGCTGGATGCCTGCCTAATCAAAATTTCACAAATTGTCTGGTTAAAAATTAACGAGATTTTGAGTTATCATGACTTTCACATCTTGATCTTCAAAAAACTGCTCAGCTGTAGAAAAAAAATGCATTATTTCTAATCATTTAGAATGGTGAAATTCCTAAAGGAAGGGGAAAAATAAGGCATATGATTGTCTTCAGCTCTGATCACAGGACTGAATTTGTGTTTCACCTGTACTGAAGAGGTTATATAATACCGTCTGTGTGACAGCCAAATGAAAGCCTGTGGCACCAGGAATCCTTAGATCTATAATGCCTTACTCTTTGCAGATACTTGGTGCTTGACTTTTTTTTTTTTTTTTTAAGATTTTACTTATTTATTTGACAGAGATCACAAGTAGGCAGAGAGGCAGGCAGAGAGAGAGAAGAGAAAGCAGGCTCCCCGCAGAGCAGAGAGCCCAGTGTGGGGCTCGATCCTAGGACCCTGAGATCATGACCTGAGCTGAAGGCAGAGGCCTTAACCCACTGAGCCACCCAGGCGCCCCCCCACCTTTTTAAAAGATTTTATTTATTTATTTGACAGAGATCACAAGTAGGCAGAGAGGCAGGCAGAGAGAGAGGAGAAAGCAGGGTTGCTTGACTTTTTTAATCATACAGCTCAGCTGGACTAAGAAGAGAGAACCTGAAAAGCATTTTGGCTTAAGCATGAAGACTTTTAAAACAATCTCAGCAATCATTTCAATGCGTATAGCCAAGCTTCCAGTATTAATGCAATCACATTTTGCAGCTATGGCCAACAGCCTATGCATATTGAATGAGTTTTTACTGCTCATCATAAGTCAGCCAGGGAATTAAGTATCAGGTTCCCGTTATTCAAACATGGAATTCACTTCAGCTATTTCTGAAACCCTTCCTCTCTGCAGGTGAGAGTGCTGGATTTGATTTTTTTAGGAAGTAAAATAGATTTTTCTAAGTGGCCCAACCCTATAGCAACAAAAAAGGCTGCTGTAGCTTCACATGGTTCTCAATACCTCTTTCAGCTTGTGAGAACTCCATTTCACAACCAGGAGAAAGTTATTTACCTCAGACCCCAACTGTTTGGTCTGGAGTTTGGCCAGTTCGGCCCTCGTCAGCAGTTTCTTAAGTTTACTGACCTCATTGTAAGCCTCAGGCCTTTTAGGTGTTTGTTTTACCTGCCTTATTTCATAATTTTGGCCAAGATCTGAAAAAAAAATTATATTTGTTAGGTAAGAGTAAGGCTTATAAACTGAATGAATTTGTCCTAAAAGGTGCCTCAATAATTCCTTTCTTGATGAAGATAAATATAGTTCTATGGATCTCCATCACTCAGAGACTGCATAAGAGCAGATGGGAATAAAAGGAATGAGCAAAGGGAAAGATGAAGAAAAAGGAGGAGAAAGAATCGTGGCAAACACAAAGAGACAGGGATGAGGTGGGGAGAAACTGTCATGTACTGCAAGTGTGTAAACATGTGTGACATAGATCAGTGTTGAGGAAAATCAGCACTAAACAGTAAGTTATTATTTCCTCACCAACATATTTCTTGATATTCTGTATACCTTGAATACCATTGTTAATGATTTATTAAAAGCACCTTACAGATAGGTATCCTTATGCATATATTGTCAATTCATTTGTGAATTACACTGGGTGACCCATTTGGGTCCATTTGTGCCATTATTACCTTCAAGAAAGGAAATGAAATATATATGAAGTGTATTTGTACAGTTGTCATTTAATGACTTTAAACTGTGCTAAAATATCATTTTCTTATGTTCTCACCTTATATAAAATTTTATATTTTAAATTTTATACAGTTGTCATTTAATGACTTTAAACTGTGCTAAAATATCATTTTCTTATGTTCTCACCTTATATAAAATTTTTATATAAAATTTTAAATAAAAATTCAAACTTCTATATTAGAGGAGAAAAGTTCTCTTGATTTAAAAAAATAATTAAGATTTTAAAAATAATATAGGAAGTGAGATTCCTCAACACATGAAGTGTAATTTCTCATAATTAAACACATATTCTTCAAAGTCATTTTCTGCCATTTTCTTCTCTCTGGGCTCTTTCTAAGGAGTACTGTTCAGCTTGACACTTTAACTGTCGCTTTGCAATGGGTGATTTAAATTTCGTCTCCAGGCCCTGAACTCCAGACATAAAGCTAGAACTGCAGTCTCCCTCCTACCTAAAATGAGTGTTGTGAATTTCTGCAGTATTGTTCTATAAGACAATCAGACAGCATCACTTTTCTGTTTAGAAAATTAAACTTTGTACCAAGTCATTATTGTGAAAGATTATTAAATCTAAACTCCCCATTTTATTAGGGTTTTTCAAATTTTGTTCTCAGGCTATATTTTAAAATTTATTTTTACCTCTATTTTTCACATATGCTGTATTCCATACAGTCTGATCTTGCCATTTGTCATAGACATCTTGGAATTTCTCTTTCTATGTCTGATTGCCTTTACTCCCTAGGGCAGCCATTGAGATGTATCATTCAGATGTCTTTTAAGGGAAACTGCCACAGGGAGCTGACTTAACTGAAAACCTGCAGGAGCCAACCCTGTAAATGCCAAGGCCACATTTCCCTGGGCTACTCCCAGCCAGTGACTGAGCATGGTGGTTATGAGTATTGACCGTTTCCTGCCCTATGCAGTATTTGTAAATCCGGCAACTTTGGTTCAGGAGCCCCCATCCTGCCTGAGCCTTTCTCAGAACGGTACCATCATCTGAAGCTATTATTACTTAATCTTCCTTCTTTCTAACCTTTTAGAAGGGACAGGACTGCAACATGGTCTGAGGCCCTCCCTGTCTCCTCTTGCATCTTCACTCTTTATTCTTCATTAGTATTTCCCGCAATAAATCTCTGGCATGAGTAGGCCCATATTGGAGTCTGCATCTCAAAATACCTTCTCATCCTTTAAGATCCAATTCAAATGCAGTTTATCAATACTTTTCTTGTTAACTGAATGTAACTTTCTTCCTCTCCTGTCTCATATTCTTTAATTTCTCTTTTCATGATATTTTACACCTTTTAAAATTTATAAATAAGACATGTTTAATAGTAAGGTAAAATAAATCATTGTTTGCAATCACCTAAAGGCAGCTGTCCCTATTAGAGGAAGTGGGTAAACACATAGGCCAAGGTTGAAAAAGAGGATTGGTGAACATAGACAGCTTGAAAAAATTTGGGTAGGTGTAAAACCAACTTGAATATTATAACCATTCATTTACATTTGACATTCTCCTGTATGATATATAATGGTATGATTACTTAAAAAATATTTTAATTTGTCTTTAAGGAAAAATTGGCATTGCTGGGATCAACAACAAATCAATCCTGTGGATTCTTATTCTCTTCACACATGGCATTCTCTACTTTAAGATGGACGCTACAGGACTGTAATATTTTTAGACACCCAGATTCACATAAAGGTCTTTTCCCTTTATTTCTTTATCTTTTTTCTCCCCCTTTCCCTCCTTTCTCTTTCCCACTACCTCCTTTACCACTATCTTTGTTTCCTTTTCCTTCCCCTATGCTTACCTCTCACTTTTATCCTTTGGAGATAAAATGCAAAGTAGCATGCACAGAGCTCAAAAAGAAGCATGAATATGTACTATAAGAGCACTGTAAACAAGAATATTATCTGGACAAGGGACTTGAGATAAACTGGGAGCTATTTTAAAGAAAAAGTAAAAAGGTGTAGGAAATTTTTAGGCAAAACTAACGTGTATAGTGATAGAGATGACAAAAAGAACATGTAATTTGTTGGTGCTGGTAAAGACCTTAGTATGTATTTGGATTTTAAGTTGCAGAGAATAAGAGAGCTTTTTTTTTTTTTTTAAAGATTTATTTATTTAAGGGGCGCCTGGGTGGCTCAGTCAGTTAATCTTCTGCCTTTGGCTCAGGTCATGATCTCAGAGTCCTGGGATCAAGCCCCACATCGGGCTCTCTGAACAGCAGGGAGCCTGCTTCCCATTCTCTCTCTGCCTGCCTATCTGCCTGCTTGTGATCTGTCAAGTAAATAAATAAAATCTTAAAAAAAAAAAAAGATTTATTTATTTGAGATAGTGAGAGAGCACACACGTGGGCACAAGCGAAGGGAGGGACAGGGTGAGATCTCAAACAGACTCCCTGCTGAGTACGGAGCAGGATTTAAGGCTGGAACCCAGGAACCTGAGATCATAACCTGAGCTGAAATTAAGAGTCAGACACTTTATGAACTGAGCCAGGTGCCCCAGAAGATAGATCTTTTATGTTATAATAATGCATTAGAATATGTTTCCTAAGGTCAGTAGTGAACTGATGAAGAATTTTTGTTTTTTTGTTTTGCTGTTGTATTTTTTTTTTGCATTTTGTTTTATTTTGTTTATGTTGGAATTTATATAATCAGATTTGGATTTAGGTCAGATAACTCTGATGCTGGGTTAAGAGTAGACTGGAGGAAAGGGGCTGAATAATGCGTAGTATAATATACCTAGGGTGCCAGTATATATGTTAATGGGCTAGATACTGAATATGTACATGAATGGTTAGATACATAGTCAATTCGTTAAGGAAGTTATTGACACCCACTGAAATGCTTAGCTCCTAAAGTGGAGAACTCTACCATTCAGATATTCCCAAATTATTGCAAAATGTTTCCTTGGGTATTATGTAGGGTTGGTAATTAGTTTATAAATTCAAGACAATTACTAAGCCGTATGAAAGATTGGCATTCTTCATAGTTTATCAGTGGTTAAATGAATGTGGTAATCATGGTGTGTTAATTAAGTCAGAACATTTTCATGGCTCAGTGTCAGTAAGGGAGCCTGTTAACCCACATGAGAGGATCTGTTCATAATCAGGTCAGCCATGGCCTTCAAGGAACTATTCACAGAGAAATTTGGAGGACTTCTTTATGTTAACCATTCAGATCTGAGGCCAGAGGTAGCAGCATTAGTAAGAAATCCTCAAAGAAGCCTCCAGTCCTACCATCCTAGCACAGTTTCCTGGGCCACTCATGTGATCAAAACTATTATGCATTTCAGAACACCTAGAGCTCCAGATAAGTATGTGATATCAGGCCTGGGTGCCAAAGCCTGTCCATGAATATGGGTACTACTTTATGGTGCCACACTGGAAGCCATGCAGTAAGTATATGTCAGCCCTTACTAAGTGGGTGTTTAGCAAACATATTTTTCTCTTTTTTTTTTTTTAAGATTTTTATTTATTTATTTGACAGACAGAGATCACAGGTAGGCAGAGAGGCAGGCAGAGAGAGAGGGGAAGCAGGCTCCCTGCTGAGCAGAGAGCCCGATGCGGGGCTCGATCCCAGGACCCTGAGATCATGACCTGAGCTGAAGGCAGAGGCTTAACCACTGAGCCACCCAGGTGCCCTAACAAACATATTTTTATTTGAGCTGCATGTAACTATGAAATACGTGTTATTACTCCTATTTTATAGGCATTGAAATTATACCCCAAAAAGGTTAAATAACCAGCTAGTTATTGCAGAGCTAGAAAGAGGTAGAGTATGCAGTTATTTCACAATGTAACATTTACTGAATAATGATTATGTAAAAATAAAACACTCTGCTTTATTACTCTCTCTATATATATATGTGTGTGTGCATACACACACACACACACACACACACACACACACACACACACACATATATGAATGAAGCAGTTCTGATCAGCTGCAAGGGCCTTTCTTCTGCGGCATTCTAATAGTGTGATAAAAGTGTAAATGTCAGGGGCACCTGGGTGGCTCAGTGGGTTAAAGCCTCTGCCTTCAGCTCGGGTCATGATCCCAGGGTCCTGGGATCAAGCCCCGCATTGGGCTCTACTGCTCGGCAGGGAGCCTGCTTCTCCCTCTCTCTCTGCCTGCCTCTCTGCCTACTTGTGATCTCTGTCTGTCAAATAAATAAATAAATAAAATATTTTTTAAAAAAAAAGTGTAAATGTCAAACTCAGGAGTGAAAGATAAGCACCTCTTGGCAGATAGGCTAAAACATGTAAGTGTCCACTGTATTTCAAGATCCAAAATACTAATTTAATAAAATCTAAAACAATCCTTCTTACACTCATACTTTGTCTATCATTCCCCCATTCATACTAAAACACACAGATACATTCTGGTAAGGACATAATTTAGCACTTGTAATTTTAAAAACGGTGACCTTATAAGAAAACCCTGTAGCTTATTCTAATACATAGCAATACTTCAAGAAAAACATATGGAAATTTATTGAACTGCTTTAACATACCCTACCTTCTGCAAAGTAAAGAAAAATGTACTTTGGTTTTAAAATGCAGGATGACGTACTAATGCTTTATAGATCGCAAGAAGGTAAGTAGTTCTTTAAAACTTTTTTGAAGCTGAGAGAAGTGGCTATTATTTAGAAACAAAAGAATATTACAAAGATAACTTGAATATTTACAAAATGAAATAGAAAACTTTGTTTTCCAAGAATGTCATTTTACCTGAGTCAAGATGTTTCAAGGATAACTCCTAGTTCTGGACAAGCTTAGCAATTGGAAATTTGGAATATAGCAATCAGTAACATGACCAATTAATGGTAAGTAAATCGTTTTATTAATACCATAGTTTACATCCTTCTAAAATGTACTGAGAAGTCTTACTTGCTCTTTGCTTTCATTTCCCACTGATAGCAGGCACAGGAAGATTCATCCAGTTTTTTGTTCAGTTTGTATTTATTAAGGGCCTATCACTTGCCAGATATTGTTGTGGGTTGGCGCTATGTATAAAGCCTTTGTTGCTTGCTTACATTTTAGCAAAAAGAGACAGAAAAAAATTTTATATAAGTATGGTGCGTGGAGGTAAGAGCAAGGGGTAAGAAGAGAAGAGTGCCAGGAGAAGACAGTAAGGAGAAGAGAGAGTATCCATGTTATATGGATAAAGAAAGGTGAACTCCTCTCCTAAGGCAAAATTTGAAAAGAGGCCTGAAGCAGGTGAAGAAAAAGCCATGCATTTATCAGGGGGAAATGTTCAAGCAGAAAGAACAACAAGCGCAAGTTTAATGAGTTTAAGAAACAAGGAAGTGTGGCTGGAACACAGTGAATAAGGGAGTGGTGGTAGGCATGAAGTTAAAAAAGTAGTGAGGCCAGATCACTTAGATGCTCATAGCACATTATAGAAGCTTTGTCTTTTACTTGAGTTAGATGGGAAACCAAAAGGGGGCTTTGAGCAAAGATTGATGGTTTATATTATTTTGAAAGGCTTTGTGGCTCTGTACTGTTTGGAGGATAAACTATAGGGGAGCAGAGAGACCAGGAATAAGCCATTTACAGTAACCCATATTGTAGTTATAATGTCCTAGGCTAGACTGAGAGTCAAGGTGGTAAGAAATTGTTGGATTCTAAGATATTCTTAAGAGCAAGGCCAGTGAGATTTGCCATTAGGGATGTATAATGGAAGGGAAAGAATCAGGATGGCTCTAATTATTTTGGCCTGAGAAAGTAGGAATGGAGTTACTGTTTACTGACCTGGAGAATACCATGTTGAAAGTAGAAATGTCAGTGTTCGTTGTTGAGCATTTTAAATTTAAGTTACATATATCCAAATGGAGATGTTAACTAGGCAATGCGATGCATGAGCCTGGAGTTCAGAGGAAGTCCAGACTAGAAATACGAATTTGGAAGTAATCAGCAAAAATGGTATTTAAAAGCAGGATATCGAATGAAATCATAAAAGGAGTAAATGTTAATATATACTTCCTTGTTTAAATGTATAATGTCTAGTTATCAGAAATTTAGTTTATTATTTTATATAAAGTGATACTCTATTCAAAGTTCTGAATGTTTAATAATTGTTTTTAATAATATACTCAATAAAACCTTTTTTTTAATATTTGAGCACTTTACTTCTACATAGCTAAGCTTACTGAATGAATTTTAAGTTTTTTCTGTCATCATATGATATCTCTACATTTTACATTTTCCCATAATGCTTAGTAAAATACTTGACATGAGTTTCAAAAAGGTATTTAATTCATAAATGTATTGGATATCAAAGACCTAAATAAGAACTCAGAGGATTTATTATGATACATCTACAATTTGATGCTCTTGTTAAAATACAAATTTAAAAATATAGTCATTTGTACTGTAAAGGTTTCATATTTCTTATATCCCCCGTATGAAGTATAAGACTATAAAAACAGAAGATTTAAGTTTTGTCATAGAATTATAGCTACTACTGCTGTTGTGGTGTTGAGCTGATGCTGCTAGCACAGTTGTAGTAATTTGTTGAAAATTTAGTATGTGTTATTTGACATACATCATTTCTAGTATTTTAATAATCTTGTAAGAAAGTTGCATTGTGCCCATTTTACCATTTTTAAGTTGAAGATGAGGAATAAAAGAAAATATATGTGAAGGATTATAGAGTAACAAATTGGGGAGTCTGGATTCAAACCCAGATCTCTTTGACTTAGGAGAACAGAATTTTATTGTTATTCTACCATCACCCCAATCTAAGCAGTCTACTTATAAATGTGTGAGACTGAGATATAATAGAAAATACCTTTGTTTTGAGGAAGTTCAAGAGAGGAAAAGAAAGAAAAGAAACTCAACCTTTACACAACATGTAGAACATTGTCTTTATTCTTGACAGCATGAAAAAAGAAGCAGAGTGGTTGAATTTTCCCTTTGTTCCTTAAAATTTCATAGACATGTTTCAGATGTATAACAGCCAGGTTTAGAAGGTCATGTTGAGTCTTTGCTTTTAGGCTTACATTCCAGATATTGATTTAACATTTGCCGTGCACCTAGTATGTACTACCTTTAATGCTGGAAGCTGAAATCACAAAGATAATTAAGTCATGGTCTTAATTTGCTAGGAGATTCCAGTTTTTTTGAGAGACACAAATGAGTTAACCAAAATTATAATAAACTGTGGTAAGTGCTTATGTAGGAGGCATACACAGTTACTTTATTGCATAATGGAGGGAACTGACATACTTCCTTGAGAATGTGATGCCTGCACTGAATTTTGAAGGAGGATAAGTGTTAGCCAGTCTGGGAAATACTCCAGATGGCATAAGCAAATATCTGCTTAAGGAACTATTAGCATCTTACTTCGACTGGACTAGGCATCTGAGGGTAGGAGTAGGGTGATGGGGAGGAAGTGAGCTGATGAGTATTCAGGAAGGGGACTAGACCTCGTTCAAGTCTGTATAATTTATACTAAGGCATTTGGACTTCAGCCTTGAAGGTTATCTAGCTTGGGAGTGACATGATAAGATTCATAGTGTAGAAAGCCTCCTGGCTGCAGTGTATGGAATTTACCAAAGAAAGGACAAGGCCATTCACCAATAGGAAGACACAGAACTTGTAGTTATCTAAGTGAGCAAAGATGATGGTATGCAGCAAAGGAGATGGAAACACATAAAGCTTAGAAAGTTCAGAATTGATCAAAGTTTTTGACTAGATGGGTATGAGAGAAAAGATAAGCCCTAATTTGCAGGTTTTGGGGAAAGGAGGGAGCCACTTGAAACAAGGGTAGTTGGATAGTGATGAGTTGTTTTTTATGTGTTGTTATTGAAGAACACATGAGTTTGATCATATAGGGTCAATAGCAATTATATTCATAAGTCTGACACTCAGAAGCACTACTGGGCTAGTATTATAAACCTAGGAGTCACAGGTATTTAGATGACAGTGAAACCATGACCATAGATGAGATCATTTCCTGAGTATGATCTAAGATTACTTTAGAGGAGCAAAAGAAGAGCAACGAAGGGTAGGAAAGGGAAAGAATGGTAGTAAAAGGGAAGGAAAGAAAAGGGAGGAGGAAGACGGGGTTGGGAGATCCCAACACTGAAGTGGCTGCGAGACTCCCAAGAAGGGCTTTTAGAAGGATATAGTTGAAAATTAAACAGAAAAATGAGAAAGGGTGGTGTCAATGAATCTAGAGAGAAAACAGAAAAATTCAGAACAAGGTTAGAGATAGATCAAAGATTTATCAGTTCCTCAATCTCAGGCTACATGATCTGATCCTCAAGAGCTAATAAGATGTGAAATTAACTCTCTAATAAATTATAAATGCAGTAAAACTTAAATTTAAATAAAATGCAAAAAAAAAAATCCTCGGGAGGATAGTAAGTAAAGGATCACCGACAATGAAGAAAGTTTTGGCTGAATTCAGTAAGCCTTTGAAACAATTTGCAAACCACGAATTTAAGGGTTCAAACTATTGTGTTTTTAATAGACTATTGAGGCTACCAGCTCATGTCTGACAGTTTCCACTTCTTTTTATTTTTTCCCCATTTTTTTTCAGTGTTCCAAAATTCATTGTTTATGCACCACACCCAGTGCTCCATGCAATACATGCCCTCCTTAATACCCACCACCAGGCTCACCCAACCCCCCCCACCCAAAACCCTCAGTTTGTCAGTCTCTCATGGTTCCTCCTCCCCTTCCGGTTTCCCCCAACTCATTTCTCTCCATCTCCCAATATCCTTCATGTTATTCCTTATGCTCCGCAAGTAAGTGAAACCATATGATAATTGACTCTCTACTTGACTTACTTCACTCAGCATAATCTCTTCCAGTCTCGTCCATGCTGATACAAAAGTCAGGTATTCATCCTTTTTGATGGAGGTGTAATACTCCATGGTATATATGGACCACATCTTCTTTATCCATTCATCCATTGAAGGGCATCTTGGTTCATTCCACAGTTTGGTGACTGTGGCCATTGCTACTATGAACATTGGGTACAGATGGCCCTTCTTTTCACTCCATCTGTATCTTTGGCGTAAATACCCAGTAGTGCAATTGCAGGGTCATAGGGTAGCTCTATTTTTAAGTTTCTTAAGGAATCTCCACACTCTTTTCCAAAGTGGCTGTACCAACTTGCATGTGTAACATTGTAAGAGGGTTCCGCTTTATCCATGTCCTCTCCAACACTTGTTTATTGTCTTGTTGATTTGGGCCATTCTGACTGGTGTAAGGTGGTATCTCAGTGTGGTTTTGATTTGAATTTCCCGGATGGCTAATGATGATGAACATATTTTCATGTGTCTGTGAGTCATTTGTATGTCTTCTCTGGAGAAGTGTCTATTCATGTCTTCTGCCCATTTTTTACCTGATTATCTGTTTTGTGTGTGTTAAGTTTGAGGAGTTCTTTATAGATCTTGGATATCAGCCCTTTGTCTGTAGTGTCATTTGCAAATATCTTCCTCCTTTCTGTGGGTTGCCTCTTTGTTTTGTTGACTGTTTCCTTTGCTGTGCAGAAACCTTTGGTCTTGATGAAGTCCCCAAAGTTCATTTTTGCTTTTGTTTCCATTGCCTTTGGAGACATATCTTTTTTTTTTAAGATTTTTTTTAAAAATTTATTTATTTGACAGAAATCACAAGTAGGCAGAGAGCTAGGTGGGAGTGGGGGAGGGGAGCAGGCTCCCCACTGAGCAAAGAGCTTGATGAGGGCCTCAATTCCAGGACCCTGAGATCATGACCTGAGCCAAAGGCAGAGGCTTAACCTACTAAGCCACTCTGGTGCCCCTGGAGACATGTCTTGAAAGAAGTTGCTGTGGCCGATGTTGAAGAGGTTACTGCCTATGTTCTCCTCTAAGATTTTGATAGATTCCTGCCTCATGTTGAGGTCTTTTACCCACTTCAAGTTTATCTTTGTGTATGGTGTAGGAGAATGGTCGAGTTTCAGTCTTCTATACATAACTGTCCGATTTTCCCAGCACCATTTATTGAAGAGATTGTCTTTTTTCCACTGTATATTTTTTCCTGCTTTGCTGAAGATTATTTGTCTATAGGGTTTAAGGTCCATATCTGGACTCTCTGCTCTGTTCCACTGGTACTAAGTGGAATATTTTTCCCTCCACTAAGTGGACATTTCTCATTGCACTTAAGTTTGCAAAATTTTAAACTTCTGTGTTTTCACTTAGAAATTCCTCAAGTTTAGATGACGTTCTTATGTCAGAAATGGGCTGACAGATGAACACACAGTTAAGCAGACTCAAGGTTTTAATGATACCTTAACTTCTCTGGTTTGATCTCATGTTTTCAAAGACCTTTACAAATGCTTTCTCTTTCTCATGCTAGGATGACCAACTGTCTCAAGCTAACCAAAATTTAGCACTGCAAGTCTGGTATCTTAGACAACTACTCAGTACCAAGCAGACCAGGAAAGTCAGTCACTCTTACAGAGTGCTGGTAGGGTATAGCATAAGAGAAAATAGCAGACCCAAAAGTTACAAATCTGAACTGACCATTCAGTTGAGTGAGCTGAAAATTAACACCAAAGTAAGAATCCTTTATAAAGAAAACCAAGTTAAAAATCAAATGAATGAAAAAAAAATTTCAAAATGAAATGGTGAGAATCAATCATGGAATCAAGCTACTGCTAATTATGCCAAGTATTTGTGCAAGAAAAAGAAAAGTAGAGTTGTATTTTTTGTCTGTTTGTTTTTGGTTCTGGGGTTTTTTTTTTCAGATGGACAAATAAAGTACAGACAAGGTCCACCATGGTGTTTAGACTGATCTTTCATTTACCATACACACTATGAATTTGTTATTTGATTTCAGCTCTTGGTATATCTTAAATGATCATTTTAATTTTAATTTAATTTAATTTTTATTTAAATGATCGTTTTAATTCTTATGTAAAATGGCTCTTAATCTTTATATTTCCCTTTGCATTTGTCAAGTGCTTCATGTTATGTTGTTATTTTTTCCTGTTTTCTACTTAGATTCTAAGTGGATATCAGAAAACAGTGATAGGACCCTCCTCAGGTAACCAGGAACATGGTCCCAGGAGCTGATGATGATGACATGGCAAGATAATTAAAGATAATTGAAACAGCTCTCTTTTCTATGAGGCTATAGATACTACAGTGGAAACTGCAGTATTTCCATTATCACAGGGAACAAATGACTTCTCAAGGCCTGATTATAAATCTCAAACTAACATTATAGGCAACTAAATACTTTTTAGTAATTTTATTCAGAATTGTTAATGAGTAGAAAATATCTTCTCAGTCATTGCATATCAATAATTACATCTGATTCCTTTGAAACATGTGGAATAACTCATAATTCCATGGTTACTTAGCTCACTTGAATGAGTGGCTTTCTCTCTTAAATGTTACAAAGTACATACACATTTTTCATTCCTTGTAGCAAAATAGAAAGACAGTTTTGGGTTTTTTTTTTTTTTTTTTAAATACCCTTTCTCAGTTTTCATCCCTGGAACGAGTCTGAGATTCATTGTCTACTAACTTTGAGAGTCTAAATAATATGCTTACAAATAGCTTTTCTTTAGCAGCTTGAAATACTGCCCAAACTTAATTTATCTCCCTTACTTATAAATTTCTAGAATCAGCATCCAAATTTTAGTTTCCTGTAAAAATAACTAATTAGACAAAATGCATATCCAAGCTATAGGACAAAAACTGTTACAGGTCAGATTACATTTTATTTCAAGCTCTCCCAAATAAACTAAAATGTCATTATGTTCTGGTTTTTTTGAACATCTTTTCTATTTATTTGAGAGAGAGAGAGAGCTGGAGTAGCGGAAGGGGCCCAGGGAGAGGGAGAAGCAGACTCCCCATTGAGCAGGGAGCCCAACGCTGGGCTCAGTCCCAGAACCCTGAGATCATGACCTGAACTGAAGGCAGTAAAATATGATCATTTTCATTTCCATCTTCCCTGTGTTAAATCTGAGCTATTTTAATTTCTTATAGTTAGGTTTTAATTTATATTTTTGCTCTATAATCTTTATTCTTCATGTACATCTTTGCTCAGGTTGGGTTGCAGAGAAGTAGCTAAATAATGAAAAGCTTATATTTGGAACAGTGGTTTTGAAGGTAATTTCCATGTACTAATTTACTTACCATTTACTGAACACATATTTTTGATATAGAATGCACTGGTAAATAAAGTTAGCAAAATCTTTATTCTTATTTTGCTTACATTCTTATGCATTCAGGAGTATAGTGGTAAAGAATAAAAAACAGTTAAATTAATAGTACAATTTACTAATAAGTGATCTCAAGAAAATAAATTTGAATCTGTGGTAAAGAGAGATGAGAATCTCTATAGATTGGTTGATTAGGAAGGCTGAGACCTAAAAAGCTAGAAGGAACTAACCCTGCATTAAATGGTAAGGTTAGAGGATTCCAGATAGAGGGGAGACCAAGTAAGCAACTGCTTAGCTTAGAACATTTATGTGTTTTAAAACACATTTATGTGTTTTAGAAGTAGAAAAAGAGAGACAGACCAGGATAGCTAGAGCATATTAAATGAGGATGAGAGGATAAGAGATGAGCAAGAATGGAAGTTGAAGAAGAGGAAAAATATTCAGGAATTGAACTATTTTGGCACTTAAAAGTTATATTAAGGAGCTGGGACTTAATCCCAGAAGCAGTACAGTCATTGGTAAAAGGCATGAGAACGGTCTAAGGAAAAGAGTGATGAGAAGTAATTCAGATTTTATTGATCACTCCCAGTAGCTGCTTGGAGAGTGGACAATACCGAAAAAAAAGGGACAGCAAGAATACAGTTAGGAATATACTTCAATACACCAGACAAAAATAACTGTGGGTAGAACTGGGATGCTTTTAGGAAAACTGAGAAAACCAGTCAGCCTTCTGTTTGTAAACGCTAAACCTATAGAATTTGCTGATGAAATGGGTGTGGGTGATGATTTTTTTTAAAAAGAAGCAATCAAGGATTATTCTTTTCTGCCTGAGCAACTGGGTGGAGAGTTGGCTTATCAACAGAGATAGGAAAAGTGGATAGGGAAGAGAGAATCAGGATTTCTGCCTTGGGCCATTTCACTGTGGGCTTTCTAGGAGATACATGAGTGGAAGTGTCAAGTAAGCAGTTGGCTATATGATTTCTCACTTCAGTGAAGTCTGGGTTGTTATTATAAAAAGAAGAGCTGAGAGAAGAAAATGTTTCAAGTTGGAAGGAATGAACAACTTAGAATTCTGCTGAAAAGAGAAGTATGGTCACAGGGAAACAAGCACTTTGGAAACATTGATTATTTTGACAAGAGCATTTTCAGCAGGTGGTGAGGATGGATTCCATACTAGAGTGGATTGAGGCAAGAACAGTGTTTGGGGAAGAGGAGATCATGACCACTGAGATTTTAATTTCTGCTTCCTGATACTGAGTGCCTTTTCGAGTGCTTGCTGATAATTGATATATTTTCCTTTATGAAGGGTATATTCAGATTTCTTGCTCATTTTGAGAGGTTGTAGGTGGAAGTTTTTCATGAGATACAGGTTTTGTAAATATTTTTTCTAGTCCAAGACTTCCGTTTTTATGTCATTTAGGATATTCTTTGAAAAGCAAAATATTCTAATTTTGATAAAGTCTAGTTTATCAAATTTTTCCTTTTATTATTAATGCTTTTTGTTAGAAATGTCTAAGAAATCCTTCACTGCCTTTAGTTTATGAAAATATTCTCCTGTTTTCTTCTAGGATTTTTATGGTCCTTAATTTACTATATATGGATACATATATTTATCTATCTATATATATGGATATATACATATGTATGTGTGTATATATATACATATACATATATATACATATGTATATACACAGACCAATACAGATAGGTATATTCCAGTCATCTCTACTAATTGTGTCTCTTTTTTTATCTGTCAGCTTATTTATCTGCTTTTTTATAGTATGTAAGTTCATCTCTGTTATTTATGTTTATACCACCTATGTTTTATGGCACTAAGATTACTATTTTAAAACCTTTTATGTGTAATATGAAAAACATTTTTAGAGTTTGATTTCATTCATTTATGGATAGTCTTTTAATTGGTGAGTTTAACCTTTTTATATGTATTTTAGTAGTGTGATATTGGTACTTTTTAATATGATCTTACATTTTGTATACATTCTTTTTCTTTTTTTCCCCTTTTCGGATTTCTTTGGATAAGGTTATTTTCTCTTGGTTTAATGTTTATATTCATGGTATTTTTCCTTTATGTTGGCTGTCTTTAACATGCTCATATTTGTTTACTCACTGTTACTTCTTCAGAATTATTGATACCTGTATCATCTCCCTAGTAAGAAATATACTTTACTCACTTACATGTATTTTTGGTCTCCAAAGACTCATGTGTATAATGTCTAAAACTATAATTTATCTCTGTATAAATAGAATATATTTTATCTTCATTTCTTTTATTTGGTCTTAGTTTTGTTTATTTGGCTATTCACTTATTTGGTATGGTAGCATAATAAACTACACCAAGACGGTAACTTTACTGCTCAAAATTTCTTAATGGTATCTCCAGGATCTGTTTCTCTTCGTGTGAAAACATCCTCCAAAATGGTTTTCAATGTGTGTTTTCATATACTCTAAATATTTTTATGGTACTTGAACATTTGAGTAAAAATATAGATAAATATAAAATTCTAAATTCAGATTCCTTTTTTACTTTAAAAATCACTTTATTATCATTTTTATTAAAGCACAGTACACATATAGAAAGTAAAAAATCATAAAAGGTGACTTATCACAAAATAAATGCCCCCCATGTTACTATCAATGAGATTAAGAAGTAGAACTCTATCAATATCCAAAAAGCACCCTGATGTGCCTTCTCTAACTTACTACTCCCTCTCTTTCCTGAAATGTTTTCACTATCCCTTTTCTATTATCATAGATCAGACTTGTGCATTTTTCTTTATAATTAGAATCATACTGTGTGTATTCTCTTATACAGATGCTTTTTTTCCCTCAATGTGATGTTTGAGAGATTTACCATTTATATTGTGACTTATTTTTATTGCTTTATAATATTTCATTATGTGAATATACTTATTTTACTGTTGAGCATTTTCAGTTTTTGCCTGGTGTAAGTAGTGCTGCTGGGAACATTCAGGCACATATCTCTTGGTATGTATGTGCATTGGAATTGGTTGACTGTACATCTGCTAGTAAAATGACTAAGTCTTAGACTAGGCCAGTGTTGAATTTCAGTAGATAACACTGAAGAACTCACTTCTCTGCAGTTTTCCCTCCCGAATTTTAGTCTTTCTAGTCCTTGTTACTGCAGCAGCTTTCCTTATCTTTAAAAGGTTAGTTTTGCATTTTATCTGGGCTTTTTAGTTGTTTAGAAGGAATGATAGTCCGCTACAAGGTAGTCCAGAATACCTTCCATATGAAGCATAACTGTATTCATTCTCTTTTTTAAAAATTGCCCTCATGGGGCGCCAATGGCTCAGTTGTTAAGTGTCTGCCTTTGGCTCAGGTCATGATCCTGGCTCAGGTCCTGTGATCAAGCCCCGCATCGGGCTGCAGGAAGCATGCTTCTCCCTCTCCAGCTCCCCCTGCTTGTGTTCCCTCTCTTGCTGTCTCTCTGTTTCAGGTAAACAAAATCTAAATAAATAAATAAATAAATGCCCTCGCATAATGAAAATATGTGACTAATTTGCTTGTAAAGATACGCTTGAACTTGCTTACATGCTATTATTTTTTATATTCTCATATTTGTCATTTTCTAACCACTTTTCTGTACAACCAGTGGAGTAATTTTAAACTTTTCCATAGTTAAGATGACCTCCTAAGTCTATCCTGATTTTTAGTTACAGGTTTAAGGATTTGGAGAATGACATGATTTTTTTTACTAAATTATTAAAAGCAACCACATTCTATGCCATAATCAACTGAAGAATTTGTAAATAGTCAACTTAGATATGATTAATTCATATCCATTTACAAAATCATAAATCACACAGCACATTGTTGGTAGATTATAATTTCTCTTTCAAATATTCCTCTACTGGGGTTGCTACTGGGCCTTTTTCTCCTGGTCATCACTTACTGATGCTTTCAGGGACATGAGGGAGCAAGTGAGACAGTTGAAGGACAGATGAGTTTTGTATCCCAAACAGGAATTTCAAAGAGAAGGTAACAGAAGAAGACAAAAATGTTTAGTCATCCACCTTTCAGAATAATCAAATTCAACTTTCAAAAAGGAAGTTTGAGAGAATGTAACCTCCATTCTTTTATTAGCAACATTTCCTTTTCATGCTGTGACTGGGATAAGTTAAACATGGCAAGTAAATAGTTCTCTCTTTTTATATATCATTCACTTGATTAAAAAAGAGATGAAAACTTGTCTCACATTTTGCATTACTCTCCCAATTTGAGACAATTCTGTATTAACATTTCATATAGCTCATTCATTATCTTCACTGAAAATCTTCTTTATCGTGCCAGATAACACTAGTTGCTAACTAAATATTTCTTCTGCTTCCTCCTTAGAATTAGAACTTTTTGTTTTTTAATATGTGCATGCATTTAAAACCTACATTTCCCAGCTCCCTTTTCAAATAGAGGTAGCCAATGAGACGAAGCAGATACTAAATTGTAAGCAGGTATTTACAGAAAAGTTCTTTAAATGTAGCTGACTAAGGTTGGAAGAGAGTCCTTCGGCTTTATACCTTGCTTCTTCATGCCTCAAAGAAACCATTGTCACCATCATCCCTTAAAGCTATTTTGGGAGAAATAAAGCAAATGAAAGAAAAGTTGGGTAATCATATCGTGGTGTACATATTCTGAAGCTGCTAACAATAATAACATGCAATCTGATTCCCAAAACTTTTTCACAACTCTCTACCTTAATTATAAGCTACTGTCTCTGCACATTTTCATAAACAACTCACAAGGTGAAATTGAGGTTTTGGAACATAAAAATGTAAAATGTAATTTATTATTCTTAAAAGATAGCTATAATTTTGTGATTTAATATGAAATACTAAAATGTAGTAGTCCATTTATAATATGAAAACAATGGGTTTCAAAAAAAAAAAAACCAAAACAAGGGTTTCATTGTCTTACTCATGAAATATATATATATTGGTTTTAGGTTTTTATTATTTAGTTATTTATAAGAATTTTTTAAATTTATTAGAAAGGGAGCACAGAAGCAGGCAGAGGGGCAAAAGGAGAGGAAGAGAATCTCAAGCAGACTGCCTGCTGAGCTCAGAGCCTGATGCGAGGCTCCATCTCACCACCCTGAGATCGTGACCTGGACAGAAATTGAGAGATTGTCTCTTAACTGACTAAGTCCCCCGGGCGCCCCGGGTTTCAGGTTTTTAAAATTTGTATTTGATTTGCCTGCATTCCAGAGAATAGTTGCTTTACAAAGGTAACATATGACCACTTGCCTACAAAAGCATAGGAAAGCACCTTCTCTCTCTAGTTCACAGTATTATCAACATTTTGGCCCCTGCTTATTTTTTAGCTACTTAGTATCACTGTTTCCCAAGGTTGTATCTCCTGATACATAATAGTTCAGGTATTACAAAGAAAATGGAACTATTAATATTTAAACTCAAGCAGCAGTCAGTATTCATGAAAATATTTTCCATTTGGCTTTAAAATTTGTCAACTTATTTTTTTCAAAGAAATTAGAATAATTTTATACTTCTCCACGGTAAAACTGTGAACTATATAAATGTTTTATAACTCTTACTAATCAGAGTAGTTAAACCTCATTAATTTATATTCTTTTTTTTTTAATTTTAATAAACATATAATGTATTTTTATCCCCAGGGGTACAGGTCTGTGAATCGCCAGGTTTACACATTTCACAGCACTCATCATAGTACATACCCTCCCCAATGTCCATTTCCCCACCACCCTCTCCCGTCCCCCCTCCCCCCTGCCTGATTTCAGGGTGTAGGTAAAGGTATAAAGAAAATGTTTTTATACCAGTGCATTAAAAAAGAGTATACATCTTTAATTTCCAGAAAGGGTCCAAAGAGGCCAAATTTTCTAATATAACAGGCAAAAGGAAAATTTAGAAATACAGTCATATTTTTAAGCATGTGTATAATGATTTTTTCACAAGACCTTTTCCTAAATTTTCACCTCAGTAGTTAGTTCAGATTAGTGAGAGCATCTGTATACTTACTTCACTTCAAATGTTAAACAAAATACACCATTTCAATATTATCATTTCAGCTTAATATGAAAGTGGAGAAAGTCTAAAGGATTGTAAGAGCTAAGTAGAAGCATATCAACATAACATATGGATATATTTTAATTCTTAGGATGCAGCATATATGCTCAAATATAAATTAATTTTTTGCCATCTATATTAGAAAATTAGAAAAACAGAAAAATGTAAATGCCTGAGCCTTTCTAAAGATCTCTCTATAAATAGCTTAAATTTTAAACACTGACCAAACCAATGAGTGGCAAAAATGTGAGGCAACATGATCTCTCAAGCAATTGTGAAATAGTACAATCACTTGGAAAATGATTTGATAGTTTTTTTACAAAGTTATATGTGTACATACCTCAGCCATTGTACTTCTAGAGAAGTGAAAGAGTATGTCTCTGTAAGGTCTTGTACATTATTATATATAAGATCTTTATTTTTAGTAATTAAAATCTAGAAACAACCCAGATGCCATCACCAGGTGAATGGAAAAACCAATTGTGATATATGCATACAATAGGAAAATACCTAAGAATAAAGAAGAATTAATGGTTATATGTTCCACAGCATACATGAATCTCAGAGTAATTATGCTGCATGAAAGGAGGCAGATAGGGCACCTGGATGGCTCAGTTGGTTAAGCAACTGCCTTCCGCTCAGGTCATGATCCCAGAGTCCCAGAATCGAGTCCCACATCGGGCTCCCAGCTCTGTGGGGATTCTGCTTCTCCCTCTGACCTTCTTCCCTCTCGTGCTCTCTCTCACTGTCTCTCTCTCAAACAAATAAATAAAATCTTAAAAAAAAAAAGGCAGACAAATAACACATACTGTATGCTTCCATTTACATAAAATTCCAGAAAATGCAAATTAACCTTTAGCAACAAAAAGCTTATTAGTGGATGCCTAGAGATGGAAGAGAATGATATTAAAAAGAAGACGGAGGACAGGATTAAAAGAGGAACATTTGAAGGTAAACAATCTGTTCATTATCTTAAATTTAGTAATGGTTTCCTTTTACTATACATATATCAAAATGATCAGTTATACAGGATAAATGTGAGCAGTCTGTTGTATATTTCAATTTATACCTCAGTAATCTACTAAGAGTGAATTCAGGTGAATCAGAGACCAAAATGAAAGAAAACATTGTTTTAACATTTAATAAAATAAGCAAAAATTTCTGTGGCTTTAGGATTTTTAAAATCAGATATGTGAAGTACAATCCCAAAAATGAAAGCTAGAAATTTTGACGATATATATATTTTTAATTTTTTATTTCTTTTCAGCGTAACAGTATTCATTGTTTTTGCACCACACCCTGTGCTCCATGCAATCCGTGCCCTCCCTAATACCCACCACCTGGTTCCCCCAAACTCCACCCCCTGCCCCTTCAAAATCCTCAGGTTGTTTTTCAGAGTCCATAGTCTCTCATGGTTCACCTCCCCTTCCAATTTCCCTCAACTCCCTTCTCCTCTCCATCTCCCCATGTCCTCCATGTTATTTGTTATGCTCCACAAATAAGTGAAACCATATGATAATTGACTCTCTCCGCTTGACTTATTTCACTCAGCATAATCTCTTCCAGTCCCGTCCATGTTGCTACAAAAGTTGGGTATTCATCCTTTCTGATGGAGGCATAATACTCCATAGTGTATATGGACCACATCTTCCTTATCCATTCGTCCATTGAAGGGCATCTTGGTTCTTTCCACAGTTTGGCAACTATATTTTAATTGTAGAACAGCATTCACAACAAAGGTACAGACTAAGAAAACAGAAAGGTGGTTTCTAGGATGAAGAAATTCTACACTGAATTGAAAAAATAAAACCTGATTTGGAAATAGCACAGCAAATGAGTAGGCAATTCATAGAACAGGAAGTTACTATTGTGCACAGAAGACTGATAAGAATTTTTTAATTCTTTTTTTTTAAGATTTTATTTATTTATTTGACAGAGAGATCACAAGTATGCAGAGAGGCAGAGAGAGAGGGGGAAGCAGGCTCCCTGCTGAGTAGAGAGCCCGATGCGGGGCTCGATCCCAGGACCCTGGGATCATGACATGAGCCGAAGGCAGAGGCTTTAACTCACCGAGCCACCCAGGTGCCCCGAATTTTTAAATTCTGATAAAACAGTGGCAGAGATAGAGGGAAACATGAAATGTATACATGGCTGGTGATTGGTTTAACTATTTTCAAGTTACTGGTGTATCTTTTAAATTTAAATATTCATTTTTTCCTTCCTAGCAAATCCACTGGTAGGTATGTGCCCTAGGAAATTCTAGGATAGGTGCACGGGACACAAGCACTGTATTGTTCGTTTGCGGCAACACTGAAAATTGCAAACAAGCTAATTATTAAATGGGAGTGAATAAATCTTTTCCTATGATGTAATATAGTAGTTTAAATCAGTAGTGCTCAATCATGGATGATTTTGCCCTCCAGGGACATTTGGCAACATCTAGAGACATTTTTATTTGTTAGAACTATGGACGGAAGGATTTCACATTGCTATGGTTACCAATAAGGGTGAGCATCTTTTCAGTGGGTAGAGAGGCCAGGGATGCTGCCAAATATCCTAGAATGTATAGGGCAGTCCCACAACAAAGAATTATCTGACCCAGAATGTCAAAAATGTTGAGATTGAGAAACTGATTCAAATGAATAAATTACATTTATGTGCATCAACATGACTGCATCACAAAAGCATACTATTAAGCAGAAGGGACTACTTGCAAAAATACAGATGATATGACATATAAACTTCAAAAAACAGCATATCACTATATATCATTTATAATCACATACATTTATTGTAACTTGAAAAACGTTGATGGAAATGATACGCATTGACATTAATAGTGGCTTACTCTGAAGCAGGTGGGAAAGTAAAAGAATGCTAGTGATATTTAGCTACTTATTTTTAAAAAAATAAGTATTTATTTTTTAAAAAATAATATGACTATAACAAACTGACAAAATATTCATTTTTGGTGAGTCATTGGAACATTATTATAAAATTATATCTTGGTAAGTTTTGAAATCTTTATAATACCATTTCTCTTGTTAAAAACCTACTTACTGAATTCATGAATTAACTGGAAACCCCCCCCCCAAAATTAAAACAAAACAAACACAAAAAAAAACCAGTGGAAAGAAATAGATTAAAACAGAAGTAAAAGAATCAGAAAAACATTTTTTTTAAATACAGTGTAAAGCAAGATCATCTTTTTAGAAAAATGTGAGTAAAATAAAGTCTTGTTAAACTTAAAAACAAAAAGATAAATTAATAGTAGCTGTAAAAAAGGAATACAAAGTCAAGATTAGGTATAGAGAAATCATGGTAATAAAAACACCTACTACAAAAATAAAAGGGCAAAGAATATGAATAATTGATAACATAATAAGTATTCTATAATGTTAGCTCATTGATGGAGAAAGAATAATGTCAGTAAGCTATAACATGAATTCAATAAATAATTGAAAAGTATACCAAAGAATTACATATTATATAGTCATTAAAATTAAGTATTTACAATGGACAGGTTTTTTTAATACAGGGAAAATACAATGTTAAAAAATAAAAAGTATCAAATACAGCATGATCATAAGTACTTAAAATAATTGCATACAAAAAATTAAAAAGCAAATATGCCTAAGTGCTAACTAGATATAGTTGTAATTGATAGGACTGTGAGTACTTTGCCCCTTCTGCTGTTTCTTTACAAGTTTTTGTACTTCGATTATTTTACTCTATTTATAAAAATATTTTAAGCTCTGTTATCAGCCCTGCCTCTACAACACGAATTCTTATTATTACTATTAATTTTTAATCAATACTTTAAATCTGAATTATATTAAGTCATTAAACTAATTATGGTATGTTATTTGAGAGTAAGACTTGTATGATTCAGACTCATCAAGTGTGATTCAAATGTTCATCTGTGAAATTATGTCCCCAAATTAGGAACAAAATACATGACATGTTCACTACAAACATGGTTGATATAAGTAATGGAAAGTTCATCTTCCAGAACCACGTGTATTGAACAGGAAATGGGGACTGGTACTCCAGGACAAGCTTACAAACCCTGTCATTGAAAGGAAGACTCCTACTCTATGAGTCAACGAGCTGTAAGAAACTGTAATCACAGTTGGAGATCACTGGTATAATGACCAGTGGTGCCATAGAAACTATTTTGAGTCAATAGCAACCTGCTATTCTATGAGCTTTACGGCTCTACCTATTTCATATTGAACTTCCATAATCCTGAGAAGTGGAGTTGGACAGTAGACAAAAATAATGCTCCTTTATGGCACATTCAGTGTGACTCACTAGAAGATATGACGTATATATCATTCCTTATTCTGGAAAATTGTCCATTCAAAACAGAGTATTATTAAAATATAAAGAATTTCCCAATTTATTAAGACTGTCACAGTAAGTCGATTGGTATGAACATGTATATCTATTCAAAACCAGTCAGCTATTTGCTCCTTCAGAAACTGTTCTCCCCTTACTTTTGGGGAGGCTGCCTTATCTCAGTTCTTTTATCATCAAACCATATTTGTTTCCTTCACTGTACCCTCTTCTTGGCAATCTAATAACACATATATCCCTGCCCCCCCCCGAAAAGCCTATCTTTGCTCCCCTACTGTCTTTTCTTCTCTCCATCCCCTCTTTGCCACCCCTCTCTTTTCAAACTCTCACTGGTTTCAACTGTTATCTCTAGAGTTAGGTGTTTTTACTGGTCCTTTACAGTATTCCAAATATTCCTCCAAGTACTTTATATATGCTATCAATTTTATTCTCTCATATAACCCTCCCAACAATTTTATGGGATAAGTATAATATTTCTTCTCTTTTAAGTGAAGAAACTGAGGCACAGAGATTAATTTATTGGTCTAGGGTTGCATAGGTAGTTAGAAGTGATAGAGTTGAATTGAAGAAATTATGGAAAATTAACTTGTTTGTGGTGAGGATGTAGGTTTTTCCCTACTTCCATGATTCTGATGTCCAGAGTACTAATCAGTGGATTTTCTGTTCCCCCCTTCATTTTTCCCTTCCTTCTCCTAATGTCCACCATGCTATTCCTTATGTTCCACAAGTAAGTGAAACCATATGATAATTGACTTTCTCTGCTTGACTTATTTCACTCAGAGTATCTCCTCCACTTCCATTCATGTTGATGCAAAAGTTGGGTATTCATCCTTTCTGATGGCTGAGTAATATTCCATCATATATATGGACCACATCTTCTTTATCCATTCATCTATTGAAGGGCATCTCAGCTCTTCTTTCCACAGTTTGGCTATTATGGACGTTGCTGCTATGAACATTGTGGTACATATGGCCCTTCTTTTCACTACATCTGTTATCTTTGGGGTAAGTACCCAGTAGTGCATTTGCTGGGTCATAGGGTAGCTCTGTTTTAAATTTTTTGTGGAACCTCCACACTGTTTTCTAAAGTGGCTGTACCAGCTTGCATTCCCATCAACAGTGTACCTCTCCAACATGTGTTATTTCTTGCCTTGTCAATTTTTGCCATTCTGACTGGACACACACTGTTTCTTTTGATGTGTTTGACTCCCTTATTTTCCATCTGTTAGCGTATGCTTAGGCCACTACTGAAGTCAGGGTTCTTAAACTGGTTCAGCAGGATCTCTTCAGTATGTAATTTAACATGATTCATCATCTCTGATGTCCTTTATCAAAGATGCATTAACAGGCCTCACCACTATTGGGATTTAGGGTTAATAGGCCTGACTCTTACTGTACTTCATCAAATAAGAATATCTCCAGTGTGTAACATCAACTGCTGTGACCCAGAAATTATATGTTCTAATTTACCCTTCCAAACTTGGCAGGAGTTGCTGTTTTCTAAAGTTCAGCTTCCAAATGCCTGCTGTGGCTGCTCTGTGTAACATAACTGTGCTAAATACTAATGGAAGGATAGCAAGATGTAGAAGAGACAGTTCCTATCCATAGGCCATTTTTCTTCCCCCAAACTTGGTATTGTATGTCTTTTTCATGGTAGGTATGCTTTTGTATCATATTGTTGTTTAAATTTTCATTGGCCAAACACTTTTCATTCATGTTTATTGTCATTTGATTACACTCTTTGGAAAAATAACTGTTCCAAACTTTAGCCCATTGAGTTGTTTGCAGCAATTTTTACATATTTTGGATATGATGATTCAGACATCTTTTTCTGCCCTGTAGCTGATCTTTCACCTTCTTAAGAGTGTCTTTTGGTACCACTAAATTAATTAAAAACAATATTTTTAATATAATTCAAATTATCTTTCCTGCTTATTTCTTTTGTGTCCTATGTTTTGAAAATAGTACCTATTCATTCTGTATTTCCTTCCAAATGTGTTGTTATTTTTTCTTTATAAGGAAGGGCTAAGGCTCATTTTCTTCCATATATTTATTGAGTTTATCCAACAAAATATATTGAAAAGATTCTCCTTTCCCCTACAGCACTACAGTGTTGCTTTTGTAATAAATCAAATGACTGTACGTGTATGAGTTTGTTTCTAGACCATCACTTCTGTAGGGAAAGATACATAATATATATCATGAGAAAACATCAGACAAACAAAAATTAAGAGACATTCTATAAAATAAGTTTGTAGTTTAAAAAGTTTGTAGTTTAGTTAATAATATTGTACTGATACTAATTTCATACTGTCAAAAGTTGGGAAACTCATTCTTCCCCTTTGTAGAGGTAGGAACATGTATAGAACATGCAGGAGGTCTGAGCCTGTGGCATAATTCACATGTATTATAGCTAATTTTATTTTTCTTTCTGAAAGATATAAATTAGTTTATTTACCTCTGATAATAGTAAATATCTGGAGAATGTCTTTGTATGTTAGTTTTTTTTTTCATAACTCTTATTCTCTTAATATGCAGATTTGTGTTTTTCACTTTTTGGAAATTTAACTCCATACTTCATTAATACTTTACTCACCTCTGACTTTCCTGTTCTTTTTGGAATGTGTATTTGTTTGTTTCCAGGAATGAATTCTGCATTTATTTTATCTTCTCCTACATAGTGTGTTTTTGCACAACTCATGCATTTGTTCATTTATTCAGCACATATATATATATATATAAAATTTCTAGGCCTTGTTTTAGAAACTGAGGATGCGGCAGTAAACAAAACAGATAAAAATCCCCATCCCTGTGAAAACGCCATTCTAATATTCTTACATTATGGATATTGAGGGTTTTCTGTGTATTCTGCTTTTTGAGTTAAATTTATTTTATTTTGCCAATCATTATTTAGTTGCTGATAGCTTCTTCTTATTCTCAGTGTTCCCTTTATATTATATTCTGTTCTTATGACTAAAGTACATCCTAGATTCCTCTGTCTCTTGAATAATCTGTTTTTCCCTTTGAATTTATTTGTTCTTTTTATTCTGGTCTTTTAAATCTATTATTTATTATTATTTTCATTTCTCTTGATTACTCATATTATTAATGAAGCATAGCATCATTATTCTGGAAAATGAATAGGGAGCCCCTTCCCTACTGTTGTGTGGGTAGAGTACTATCTCTGGCAGTCTTCTTCCGTGGAAGGTCACCTCAGGGTGCATATTTCTGGAACATGTCGTGAGACTGAGCACCCCTAAGGTGCTGTGAGGTTGGCTCTCAGAGGTCACCAATACCCACATTGGAAGCCATTAAAAAAGAATCCTCAGGTTTTCCTTCTAAGAATGAAACTCAGTCAACCAGAAAATCTAGTAATAGGGGTATGGAATAAAGGGGGGAAAAGTGTGGAAACTGATATAACTGTCATTCAGAAAGACTATCCACTAATGGCTGCTTTTTATTCCTCTTCTCACTTCTAGAACCATGCTTATAATTAGGATTCTGCTTGAAAGAGTTGCTGCCATGGGCTCTTTCTTCCATCCCTCAGGTTTGCCTGTAAATCAACTTTAATTCACTTTTCTTCTTTTACAAATATATTAAAATTACTTCAGTGATTACTTCCTCCCGGTCTCCTTGCTATTATAAGTTAATTTTCTTTTTGTGTTTTTCTACAAAGTATTTTCAAGTGGGTCACAGAAGAGTGGAGAGGAATATTTGATGCATTTTAAGTCATGTCCCCCGCTTCCGTATGCATGTATTATATGTAGTATACTAGATGTTAAGGCAATAATATAAATATTTTGATGGCAGTTTATTGGGAATGCACACATCCAGAACTCCAGTGTAAAGAATAGGAAAATAGAAAACATTTAAAAATGAATCCTATGGGGGGCCCAGGTGGCTCAGTCATTAAGCGTCTGCCTTCGGCTCGGATCATGATCCCAGCGTCCTAGGATCGAGCCCCACATCAGGCTCCCTGCTCAGCGGGAAGCCTGTTTCTCCCTCTCCCTCTGCCCCTGCTTGTGCTCGCTCGCTTTCTCTCTCTCTCTGTCAAAAAAATTTAAAAATCTTCAAAAAAATTTTTTAAAAACTGAATCATATAAATCAAATATAAATTTTAAACGGTATAAATAGAGATGACAAGTCAGGTACTTAACTTTTCCTTTTTAAGATATATTATGAGTGTCTTTATTGCACATGTGTTCAAGCAATGTGTTGAATCGGTAGCAGAACGTCCACACATTAGTCATAAGGCAACTCCAGTTCATTATGAAGTCACCCATAAACAAGTCACTAGACACATAGGTCAGGGCTGAGCACAGACCAATCCCTGGACCTGGGAAGTATTTCTTTTTTTACCCTTTCAGTTCTTTTTCCCATTTGCCATTTAGGTTGTCGAAGGAGATAAATGAGTGAAAGTTGTGCTACCTCAGATTTATTTGTGTATTGTTTCTCTTTATGCTGTCGAAATCCCAAACCCAGGTCTCTGTGTTCACCTTTAGACACCATTACTCATAATACTGTAACAATTAATACATCAGTATAGTAAGTGCCTTCAGAATAATGAATATCTTCCCCTTAATAATTAGGCAGTTCAGATGGCAGAAGTTTTTTATTTAAAGGTGGTTAATTGGACGAGATACGAGAAGAAGCGTTCTGAAATTCTATCCAGGGATGAATCTCAGATGAAAATACACATACATACACATATTAAATGGATGATCTTACATTTAAACACACACATGTAATAAATGGGATTCACAATAACATAGCTTAGAATGTGTCACCAGTTCATAAAAGAGAATCTGTGCTTCAATAATTCTGACTTAAATTATGCATTAAAAAAATTGAGTCCCTGAATCAGCAGTAGTTATTGATGTAAATGTTTTGATGAGAGCCTCTATTGACATTTGTTGTGGTCTATTAAAAATTCCTTGTGAAAAAAATCAATATTTAATGGCTTTGTGAGTTTTGTTAATGTTTCTGGCCTTTGTTTGGTCTCTAGCTGTCTACCAACCTGAGATACACGGTGACCACTGGGTACCATAGCAAATATAATTTCACACATATTATTTTCTATGATCATATAAATGTTTAAACACTGACTATATTTTGAATTTTTATTTTGTTTGATTGTAAATATTTATCATCATAACTCTGTAAGCTCTGGTGGTTTAGCATGTTAAGAAAAAGAAAAAGAGCAACAAAGAGCAAAACTTCCAGTGATAATTTTTAAAAAGCAAAATAGGACTCAATATTCTATACACTGAAACTACTACTTACATTTTAAGGGAGAAGATATATTGCATCCAGCATTGTCAGTTCTGTATTTAAATAAGTAGAATTGTGTAGTAATATATTAATAAAAATGTTACTAATATTTTATTTATAGTACTATATAGTTTACAAAAGGATTTAATATTATCTCTTTGTAAGCTTTATAATAAACCTATGAGGAGATGTTTTAAATATATCCATTTTTGGTGAAAGGAAGGAGAGTTTTTTTTTTTTTATGTTATGTTAGTCACCATACAGTACGTCATTAATTTTTGATGTAGTGTTCCATGATTCATTGTTTGCATATAACATCCAATGCTCCATGCAATACATGCCCTCCTTAGTACCCATCACGGGGCTCACCCATCCCCCCCACTCCCTCCCCTCTAAAATCCTCAGTTTGATTCCTGGAGTGCATAGTCTTTCATGGTTCATGTCCCCCTCCAGTTCCTCCCCTCTTCATTTTTCCCTTCCTTCTTCTAATGTCCACCATGCTATTCCTTATGTTCCACAAGTAAGTGAAACCATATGATAATTGACTTTCTCTGCTTGACTTATTTCACTCAGAGTATTTCCTCCACTTCCATCCATGTTGATGCAAAAGTTGGGTTCATCCTTTCTGATGGCTGAATAATATTCCATCGTATGTATGGACCACATCTTCTTTAGAATATCTATTATATTTATATGTTTATAATTTATTTATATATTATATGTTTATGAATATCTGTTGAAGGGTGTCTTGGGTCTTTCCACAGTTTGGCTATTATGGACATTGCTGCTATGAACATTGTGGTACATATGGCCCTTCTTTTCACTACATCTGTATCTTTGGGGTAAGTACCCAGTAGTGCAATTACTGGATCATAGGGTAGCTCTGTTTTTAATTTTTTGTGGAACCTCAACACTGTTTTCCAAAGTGGCTGTATCAACTTGCATTCCCACCAACAATGTAAGAGAGTTCCCCTTTCTCCACAACACTTTTTATTTCCTCTCTTGTTCATTTTCACCATTCTACCTGGTGTAAGATGGTATCTTCATTGGGTTTTGATTTGTATTTCCCTGATGGCTAATGATGATGAACATTTTTTCATGTGTCTGTTAGCCATCTGTATGTCTTCTTTGGAGAAGTATCTGTTCACGTCTTCTGCCCACTTTGACTTGATTATTTGTTTTTTGGCTGTTGAGTTTGAGAAGTTCTTTATCTTGGATATCAGCCCTTTGTCTGTAGTGTCATTTGCAAATATCTTCTCCTACTCCGTGGGTTGCCTCTTTGTTTTCTTGACTGTTTCCTTTGCTGTGCAGAAGCTTTTTGTCTTGATGAAGTCCCAAAAGTTCATTTTTGCTTTTGTTTCTTTTTTTTTGGAGACATGTCTTGAAAGAAGTTGCTGTGGCCAGAGTCAAAGAGGTTACTGCCTATGTTCTCCTTTAGGATTTTGATGGATTCCTGTCTCACATTGAGGTCTTTCATCCATTTTGAGTTTATCTTTGTGTATGGTGTAAGTAAATGGTCAAGTTTCATTCTTCATATAGCTGTCCAGTTTCCCAGCACCATTTATTAAAGAGACTGTGTGTTTTCCATTGGATTTTTTTGCCTGCTTTGTCACATATTATTTGACTGTTGAGAGTCCATATCTGGGCTCTCTATTCTGTTCCACTGAGCTATGTGTCTGTTTTTGTGGTGATACCATACTATCTTCTAGTATTTGAAAATGTACTCTGTAGAGTATTGAACTGGTTATTACTCAGTACATGGGTGTGAAGACTGGGGAAAGAATTGGTAGAAAGAAATGGAGGTAACAATGACTCCATTTTCAGAATATTAGCCAGTAAGATCTTAGCAAAATTTGTTAATGAAGATGGTTCCAAAAATGGAAAGCAAAATTATAGCAAATTGAATCAAACAGTTTATGAGAATGAGAACATGCTGAAAAAAAAAATAATTCTAACACATATGGAAAAAATAATTAGTAAAATTCAATCCCCGTTCATTATAGAAATGTTTAACAAATTAAGAATAGAAATAAGATTTTTTACTCTGACAAAAGGTACTTAGAAAATATTATGATTAATATCCTTGTAAAAGGGACAGTGCTACAAATAATCCTTTTAAAAGAAGAAATAATTTAAACAGTTTCACAAGTTTCTGGCTTATCTTTTTTGAGTTCTGCTTCACAAAAATGTATTATGTTCTTATTCTTCCTCCTTTTTACACAATAGGTAGCATTCATTTTATAGTCTGCATTTTGTTTTCCTCACTTAACAATGTATTCTGAAAGTTAGTGGGTATTAATTGATAGAGTTTTGCCATTCTTTTTTATAGGTTCATAATACCCAATTCTGTAGAAGTACTGTAATTTTTTATGTGGGCATTTAGGTTGTTTCTATCTAATATCTTGCAATTACAAACCATACTAACAAGGCAAATCTTTTGCATATATATTTTAACATTTTTGGAGGTATAACTTAAAAGTAAATTTCTAAAACTAAGGTAAAAAAATAAGTAAACATTTATGTTTTGTTACATTTTGACAATTTTTTTACAT
This sequence comes from Martes martes, assembly GCF_963455335.1. NCBI lineage: Eukaryota > Metazoa > Chordata > Mammalia > Carnivora > Mustelidae > Martes > Martes martes. The sequence continues at coordinate 97,538,140 of NC_137892.1, read as the reverse complement.
AGTAATTGAAACATTTTTATATTTTCACTGGCCTTATGTAAAAATATTTGTTTCCCCACAGATTTGCCAAAAGGCTATGCTCTCAAACTCTTAATTTTTTTCATCCTGATAGGAAGTTATATCTTGGTATTTTAGTTTTCATTTCTGTTGTTAGAATTGCAAATGCTTATGATGATTGTAGCTGAATGCCTATTCATAAATTTAGAAAATTGTCTGAGTCCAGTTTCTCATTTCTTAAAATGGATTTTTGGGGACTTTTTTTTTTTTTAGCCTTTTTTACTATTGGTGATGACTTTTTAGATAACACCTCCAAATGCATGATCCATAAAAGAACTGATAAACTGGACTTCATTAACGTTACAAATTCTGCTCAATAGACAATGTCAAGGGAATGAGAATACAAGCCACAGACTTGGAGAAAACACTTAAAAAAGACATATCTGATGAAAGATTTTACCTAAAATATACAGGAAACTCTTAAAATCAACAGTAGGAAAATGAACAACTAAAACTGCTTATATAAAAGGTATTAATGCTCTTACCTTGGGGTGCGTGGGCGGCTCAGTTGGTTAAGCATCTGCCTTGGGCTCAGGTCATGATCCCAGGGTCCTGTTCATCCAGGAGCCTGTTTCTCTCTCCCTTTGCCGCTCCCCCAACTTGTGCGCTCCTGCTCTCTCTCTCTCTCAAATAAATAAATGAAATCTTAAAAAAAAAAAAAAGAAGTATACATTTACCTTGAGGAGCACTGAGAAATGTATAGAACTGTTATAACATTATATTGTGCACTTAAACTAATGTAACACTGTATGTTAATTATACTTGAATTTTAAAAAATTAATAATGAGTCACCATTTTGCACTGATCATTATTATAACCAATTCAGGCAGAGATCATCAATGACTGTTCAATAATTAGGTGAAAGTCTGTGGGACAGCAAGATATTTACAAAGTCTTAAATCATCTCCCCAAGTTCACTTATACTATTAAGGAGCAATATACTTCTGTAGTGGAAAAATCTAGCTGATAATATATAAACCAAGAGATCTGAGTTAACATAACCAATAATAAGACCAACTGACAGCCTGTGCCTGCTAATACAAAGCATTATGAAGGCCGCAATATTACTTAGGTAGAATTCCTTCCAAAATTATATAAACTGTATCTAAACATAAAGAGGCTATCAGATAACAAAATTTGGAGAACATTATAAAATAAAACAAACTTATCCTGTACACTTAAAAAAATTAGTATTAGAAAAGACAGAGAAAGATAGAGTCGGTGTTCTAAATTTTAGGAGACTAAAGAAATGAAAACCACATGCTCTTTGTGACCCTGGAATGGATCTTAGATAAAGAAGAGTTTTTATGGAGACAGTTTGGTAATAATGGGGAGATTTTGAATATGGAAAGTATGTTATATAATAGCATTGTATAAATCCTGTTGAATTTTCTCAGTTTGATCATTTCACCTTGGTTTGTTAAGAGAATATCCATGTTAGAGTAACAAAAGCCAAAGTATATAGTTGTGAGAAGTCTTGATGTCTCCAGCTTATTCCCAAATGGTTTGGAAAAAAAAAATGTCAAGAATGGAAAGACATAGACACATCAAGGATTTTATTACATTCTTCAGGTTTATTTATGTTGGAATTTGATCCAAAAAAAGGCATAAATAATATTTTAAAGTACTGTGAGCAGAATGAGGAACCCACTTTTGCCACATCTACTTATTATTTTTTTCTTAAGGTCTTAGTGCAATAAGGCTGTTTAGAATTTCAAAGTATTAGAATTCAAAAGAAGAATATAAAATTCTCATCATTTGCAAATGATACAATTATCTACGTAGAAAATAAAAAATAATAAATTCAAAATTGATTAACAATCTAAATGTGAGACCTGAAACCATAAAAATCCTAGAAAAAAACATAAACAGTAACTAATTTGACATCAGCCATAGCTTTTTTCTAGATACGCCTCTTGAGGCACTGGGAACAGAAGCAAAAATAAACTTTTGGGACTACATCAAAATAAAAAGCATCTACACAGTGAAGGAAACAATCAGCAAAGCTAAAAGGCAGCCTCTGGAGAAGGAGAAGATATTTGCAAATAACATACCTGATAAAGGATTAGTTTCCAATGTATGTAAAGAACTTAAAAAACTTAATACCTAAAAAATGAATAATCCAATTAAAAGGTGAGCAGAAGACATGGACAGCGGAAGACATGGACTTCTCCAAAGAGGACATCCATATTGCCAACAAACACATGAAAAGATGTTCATCAGCACTATCATCAGGGAAATCCAAATCAAAACTCCAATGAGCTGTCTCCTCACACCTGTCAGTATGGCTAAAATCAATAATACAAGAAACAACAGGTGTTGGAATGAGAATGAGAATGAGAATGTAGAGAGAAAAGAACCCTTGTGCGCTGTTGGTGGGAATGCAAATTGGTATAGCCACTATAGAAAACTGTATGGAGGTTCTTCACAAAGTTAAAAGTAGAACTACCTTATGATCGAACTATTATACTACTAGATATTACCCAGAGAATACAAAAACACTAATTCAACACTAATTAAAATGGATACATGTACCCCTGTGTTTATAGCAGCATTATTTACAGTAGGCAAGATATGGAAGCAGCCCATATAGATAAATGAAAGGATAAAGAAGATGTGGTGTATATATACATTGGAATATTACTTAGCCATAAAAAAGAAAAATCTTGCTATTTGCAACAGCAAGAATGGAGCTAGACAGTATAATGCTAGGTGATATAAGTCAGTCAGGGAAAGACAAATACCATATGATTTCACATATGTGGAATTTAAGAAACAAAGCAAGTGAAGGAAATAAAAGAGACACAAATGAAGAAAAAGAATTCTTAACTATAAGGAACAATCTGGTGGTAACCAGAAGGGTATTGGTTAGGGGGATGGATGAAATAGGTGATGGGGATTAAGGAGTGCACTTGTGATGAGCATTGGATGGTGTATGGAACTGTTGAATCAGTATATTGCACACCTGAACGAATATGAGGGTATATTAACTAACTGGAAGTAAGAACTTAAAAAGCAAAAAATAAAAAAACAAAAATAATATACAGAAAAGTAATATATTTTAGCAATTTGAATATTACATCTCTATAAATCAGCAACTCAAAAGTAAAAGTTTTAAAAGCATCATTTATAATGGCCACAGAAAGTCACAGCATACCCAAAATTAAATTTAACAACTGTGCCTAAGATTTATGTGCATAAAATTATGAAATTTTCCAGAAATTTAAAAAATAGTAAATAAGATATATCTTGTTCATGGGTGGAAGACCTTCTGAAGATACCAGTTTTTTCTAATTTGATCTAAAGCATCACAGTACTTCCAGTAAAAGCTTTTGAGCTTTTCTTTTTCTTGGACCTTGGGAAGACATTTCTTATGATTATAAGGAAGATTAAAAGATTTAGTAATAGACATTTCTGATGAAGGAAGAAGAGTGGGAGGTACAAAAAGAACAAGAAAATGAGACAAGAGGAGAAAGAACTTGTCCTACTCCATATCAGGACTTAGGCAGGTACAGTAACTTTGACATTTGACAATGTTGGCTTGACTAATCTGTGGAAAATGGGGGAAGTAATCAATAAAATAAGCTTGGAAAAAGGGATTTCTACTTAGAAAAAGAGGATATTAGATCTGAACCTCACATCATGTACAAAATCAAATCCAGTTGGAGCATGAAACTAAAAGTAGAAAATAAAACTTAAACTTTTGTTAGAATATACCATCAAAGATTTTTTTCCTGACTTTGAGGTAGGAAATAATAATTTAAGCAACACACTAAAAAATGCAATTCTAAGAAAATTTTGATCAATTTAATTATATTAAGGTTATGCAGAAATACCATAAAAGACGTGTAAAAACAAACTTCATACCATAATAAGACACATTTAACAAATAAAACAAAGGGTTAGTATCAAAAATGAGTATTGAGGACACTCAGGGTGCAGGACCCACGAGCCTCCTGCTCTGGGCAGTGCCCCCAAGCCTGGCCCAAATCTGAACAAGGATTCTCCAGCCACTGGAGTATGCCTGGCTCTGCATTTGCCGTGGACAGCATACTGGACCAAGCCTGTTTGACCTTCACTACCTCAATTAGATCCTGAATACTGTAAAGCATGTTCATTTGATAAATTTGAGGAAAATGGGAACTTGGGGTAACCAAGGCTTTCTAAAGGAGACCTCCTAGGAAGACCAGCAGAGGAGATGCTAAACATACTAAGAAAGAGTTTTGTTTTTGTTTTTGTTTTTGTTTTTGTTTTTTGATGACTTTGCAAACAACCATTATGCATTTAAGCACTAAAATGTTTCATTTGGCATTTTAGTAACTAGGTAGAGATATAGGAGTCTACAGGATCAAGCAGACCTCAAATGAACAAGTTTAGTTATCTCCGTCCATCCAGTGGATACAAGCATTATGATGGGAATGGTAAAAAGTGAGTGTATTCCCATAATAGTGTACCCCTCCATGAACTGCTGTTCACATAGCTGACTACAAGTCCAAATTGTATTTCTCTTCCTTTGCCTTTTTTGGAAAAGCGTACTTGATGCCCATTTTTAAAGACATGAAGAGCTAAAAAGCCCAGACTGAATCTTCATTTTGCAGCTGTGTTTTTGCTTTTGTTTTCCATTCTTGCTTTTGAGGAATGTTGTCTTATACATAACAGCTCTGTAGGGGGGGGAAACATGGTACCTCCCTCCTCACCCTCAAGTTCTGTTTTTTTAATATCTGTGAATTGTTTTGGATTTATTATCTGCTTTTCATCCCTCCTAACTTCTCTCTTATCTTTTATAATGTTCGAAAACCCATATTTTAACAGAATAACCTTAAAACAAAAATATTAAGAAGGAAAAATTTTGGAAGGAGAAATGAGTTGGCTTAATTTTTCATTCTTCAGATGCCTTACTGCAAAAATTACATGAAGGCTAGATGGCCAACCTCATCATGTTTCTCAAAATGAAACTCATTAAAAGGTATCTAATGAATGGTATTATGACCTTTTGAGAGCATAAACACTTCTGAGACTCTTATTATCAGGGAAAAGCAATTTGCAGTTCTCAAACTGAAATCCATCCCCCATTTGTTCTTCATGACTGCTGAGATGTGGCCAGCAATAGGTGACCCCAGGAGACATGTTAAGTCTTCTTCCATATATATGTATTTTTGTAAGCACACATGTACACATATATGTATGTATGTGTATGGATACTTTTTAAATTTTTGTTTAATGTTCACTGTAGAATCAACTGCCAAAACACCGGGGTTTGAGGAAAAAATAATCTCCCCAGACTCTCTCCCAAAGACAAGAAGGACAACAAAGGCCATCTCTGAAAACTGTGATATAATACAATAAACATGGTCATGGAGCTGAGAAGATGCTCTGTAAACTGAGATGAGCCACATAGTTGGAGATACTTGTATTGGTTAGAAGAACCCTGCTCCTAGACTTGACTCAGCTCCAAATTAGTTGTCCATCAAGATTCAGAAACTTCTTGGACCTCTGTTTTTAATCTGTCAAATGAGAGTTCAACTAGATAGAACATAGTTGATTTCCGTTTCATACCTTCACCGGTCCTGGGCACCCTAACAGGCTAGCTTTCATTGTCTCTTGGTAGATGGGGAGTTGACAGTGAATAGCTTCTTAATGTTATGTGGTAAATATATTGGTATGGGTATTGCTCTATTGGAAATTTAGTTTCATCCATGTTAAAATAACCATCCTTTACTGCACCTTTAATGTGCTAAGGCTGTTACAAGATATTACTTCTTTACTGACCGCCATTTTACATATGAAGAAATCAAAGCCCAGGAACACTAAATTCACACAAAATTAAACTCATCTTTTACTATTGTTAGTTTTATTAGTAACAGGTGTATATGAATATATAGCAAAAGCTTGTACAGTGGGTGAAACAAAAACATTCCATTGTAGAACAAATTTTAACAAAATCATAAAAAATTCTAAGTGGGAATTTACAGTATTTGGTTAAGAAATGAAAGTCTGCTTTAATCCAATGGAAATTTTTAAGTGTGATTGGTCAGTGCTAGTGAGAAAATGAGTAAAAACCACGTTTGGGGGTAAAAAGACCATAGAATTCCACTCAAAATGTTATTTTAAAATGGACAAAATACTTGGAAGCCATTTCACAGAAGAAACACATGTGAATAAATAAAGAGTGCAGAATGCCTGGGTGGCTCGAATGGTTGAGCATCCAACTCTTGCTTTCAGCTCAAGTCATGATCTCATGGTCATGAGATTGAACCCTGCATTGGGATATCTATATCTATATCTATATCTATATCTATATCTATATCTATATCTGTATATATCTTCCAGGAGACTTGGAGAAAAATGTTCACAGCAACCCTGTAAGAGCAAAAATCTAGGAATAACCCAAATGCCTATCAGTATAATTTGATAAGTAAATGACAGTGTGTTCACACAGTGGAATATTATGCAACAGCAAAAATGAACTGGCTGGATCCATATGCACAATATGGATGAACCTTAGAAATTTTTGCCCTGTAAGAGATTTTTTATATATTCCATCCTTTAATATAATGAATATGATGAAGTATAAGGTTACTAAGTATTTTAGACATCTGGAGTTTTAAAGTATGTGTACTTGCAATTGACAAAAACAGAAAATGACATGTGGTTGGTAATTGTGCCTTTGCCTGGCTGATAAAGATAGAACATGGCATAACATAGACTACTTGGCAGAGCAAAAAATATCAAGGTAATACAGCATCAGTGTAATAAAGCATAGCATTCAGTTGAGGAGTGCATCTTAATCAGAAAATAAGCATTTTTTGAAGATTGATGTTTTACTATAGAACTGTGTTGTATTTTAATGTTTCCTTTATAGTGTTATTTTTATTTATTTACTTTTATTGAAATATTGTTGACCTACACTGTTATATTAATTTCAGGTGTACAACATTCTGCTTCATTAATTCCAGACATTACTCAGTGCTCAGCAAGATGAGTATAGTTACCATCTGTCACCAGACAGCATTATTACAGTATTGTTGACTGTATTCCCCATGCTCTACTTTTCATCTTCATAACTTATTTATTTTATAACTGGAAGTTTGTATCTCTTAATTTTCTTCACCTATTTATTTTAGCAAAGAATTGTGAATTAAATTAGCGTATCTTTTAAGCATTATTCCTTGTTAGCTTTTTATAAAAAAAAATCTTGTCAACATAATTATAAATCTTTAATCAGAATACCCTTTCAGTTTCTGTCATTTGTTTTATTTTTAATGCTTTGTAAATGTGAATAGGAAAAATTAAAATATCCTTTCTTGAACTAACAATCTCCTGTCAAAATGGTTCTCACACTTCAGTGTACATCAGAATCATCTGGAGCGCATATGAAAACACAATTCAGTGGGCCCCAACCGCAGAGTATCTGATTTAGTAGCTCTGAGGAATGGCCTGTGAATGTACATTTCTCACAAATTCCCAGGTGATGGTGATGCTGTTGGTCCAGGCCCCCTGTTAAAAAACAAATGCCCGTCAGTTTTTGGATTCAGATACCATTTGTTTCCTTTCCTAGAATCAGTGTATGTGGAGGTGATGTATTACATCGAAGGTCGTGTAACCTGAGTTCTGCCCAGTGATGTGCTTATGTCCAGTTTCATTGTCTATATAAAAAGAAGTTGGGTCTAGTGGACTCTCAGGGCATTTCAGTTCTAAAATTTTATCAGGCGTATCTTTTTCAGGATTCATTTCCAAAGTCAGTAAATTTTCTTAATTCTTCACATTAGCTGATGTATCATTTGCCAATATGAGTTCATAGAAATTTGTCAACATTTAATCAGCTTGTGAAAATCCTTGTTTGAGAGAAAATTCCATGTCAAGATTTCATTGTTTTTCCTAAAAAGTTTTGACCAGACTAAGTGGTAGATAGTTGCAAAAGTACACTTAAACACTTACTAAAAGACCAACTTTAAATTTTGGATGAGAGCTAGGCAATACATTATTTGTGATATGGGAGTTCATCTTGTCTAACAATGTGTCAAGTAACTTATACTTTGATTCTGAGAGAAATTATTTTTTTTTCCTGATATCATCTTTATTATTTTTTTTAATTCTTTTTATTAACATATAGTGTATTACTTGCTTCGGGGTACAGGTCTGTGAATCATCAGTGTTACACAATTCATAGTACTCACCATAGCACATAGACTCCCCAGTGTCCATAACCCAGCCACCCTATGCCTCTCCCCTCATCCCCCAGCAACCCTCAGTTTGTTTCCTGAGATTAAGAATCTCTTATGGTTTGACAGAAATTCTTAATATGGAGTTTTTTCCTAGATCTCGACATAAATGCTAATGAGCTCAGGTACAAGAAGCTTTCTGGAACTCAGAGATGAACCCCTGTAACAAGATTCTAACACAATTGTTTAGGTAACCTGAAGAGAACAACCTAGTGACAACTTTTGAAGCCTGGCTTCACAGCCATTTGTGCTCCTGAATATAAATGAACCTGGAGAAAACTTCCAAACTGATTCTTTGAGGCCACATTACTTTGATCCCAAAACCAAACAAAAACCCCACCAAAAAGGAGAATTACAGATCAGTATCCCTAATAAACATGGACACAAAAATTCTCACGAAGATACTAGCCAACAGGATCCAACAGTACATTAAAAAGATTATTCACCTTGTTTATTCCTGGGCTGCAAAGGTGGTTCAAAGTTTGCAAATCAATCAGCATGCTACACCACATTAAAAAAAAAAAAAAAAAAGAATAACCATATGATCCTCTTAAGAGATGTAGAAAAGGCACTTGATAAAATACAGCATCCTTTCTTGAGTAAAACTCTCACAGTATAGGGATAGAGGGAGCATATCTCAATATCATAAAAGCCATCTATGAAAAGCCCACAGAGAATATTATTCTCAACAGTTAAAAACAGAGCTTTTCCCTTGAGGTTAGGAACATGACAGGGATGTCCACTCTCACCACTGTTTAATATAGTACTAGCAGTCCCAGGCTCAGCAGTAAGACAATAAAAAGAAATAAAAGACATCTAAGTTGATAAAGAAGTAAACTTTCACTCTTCACAGATGGCATGATACCCTATGTGGAAAGCCAAAATTACTCTACCCAAAAACTGCTAGAACTCACACAGGAATTCAGCAAAGTGACAGGATATAAAAAACAGTGCACAGAAGTCAGTTGCATTTTTATACACAATTAGATGGAAGAAAGAGAAATTAAGGAATCAATCCCATTTATAATTGCACCCAAAACCACAAGATACCTACGAATAAACCAAAGAGGTAAAGGATCTGTACTCAGAAAACTATAGAACACTCATGAAAGAAATTGAGGAAGACATAACAAAATGGAAAAACGTTCCACGCTCATGGATTGGAAGAACAAATACTGCGAAACCATCTATGCCACCCAGAGCAATCTACACATTCATTGCAATACCATCAGCATTTTTCACAGAGCTGGAATAAACAATCCTAGAAGTTGTATGAAACAAGAAAAGAACCCAAATACCCAGATGAATGTTGAAAAACAAAACCAAAGCTGGTGGTATAATTCCAGACTTCAAGCTATATTACAAAGCTATCATCATCAAGACAGTATGGTGGTGGCACAAAAACAGACACATGGGTCAGTGGAACAGAATGGAGAACCTAGAATTTGACCCTCAACTCTATGGTAGCTAATCTCAATAAATCAAGAAAGAATATCCAATAGAAAAAAGAAAAAAATAGAAAAAAAAAGTCTCTTCAACAAATGGTGTTGGAAAAATTGGACAGCCACATGCAGAAGAATGACACTGGACAATTTCTTTTACACTGTAACAAAAATAGACTCAAAATGGATGAAAGATCTAAATGTGAGACAGGAAAATACTAGAGGAGAACACAAGCAGCAACCTCTTTGACCTCTGCCACAGCAGTTTCTTGCTAGACACTTCTCAAAGCAAGGGAAACAAAAACATAGATAAAAATATTTTGCACAGGAAAGGAAATAGTCAACAAAACCAAAAGACAACCTACAGAACAGGAGATGTTGCAAATGTCTTATCAGATAAATGGCTACTTTCAAAAATCTATAAGGAACTTATCAGATTCAACACCCAAAAAACAAATAATCCAGTCAAGAAATGGGCAGAGGATATGAACAGACATTTCTCCAGAGAAAACATCCAAATGGCCAACAGACACATTAAAAAATGCTCCACATCACTGGCATCAGTGAAATAAAAGTCAAAACCACAATGAGTAGCTTAAATTAATAAGTCGGGAAACAGCAGATGTTTGTGAGGATACAGAGAAAGGGGAACCCTCTTACATTGTTGGTGGAAATGCAGGCCTATACAGCCACTCTGGAAAACATTGTGGAGGTTCCTCAAGAAGTTAAAAATAGAGCTACACTATGACCCAGCAATTGCACTACTTACTAGGTATTTTTCCAAAGGATACAAATGTTGTGATCCAATGGGACACCTTTACCCCAATGTTTGTAGCAGCAATGTCCACAATAGCCAAACGTTGAAAAGAGCCCAGATGCCCATCAACAGATAAATAGATAAACAAGATGTGTTATATGTGTATATACATATATACATACGTGTATGTATAACACACACAATGGACTATAACTCAGCCATCAAAAAGTATAAAATTTTACTATTTACATCACCATGGATGGAACTGGAGGCTATTATGCTGAGCCAAATAAGTCAATCAGAGAAAGAGTTATCATATGGTTTCACTCATATGTGGAATTTAAGAAACAACAGAGGATCACCCCTTCCACACAGTCATGCTGAGCTAGTACCCGCACCTGGAATCAGGTTGCAACCTCAGCCACGCCTGCCACCTGCCACTGCCTCTGGATCATGGACCCCGCAAAGTAAGCGAGCTTTGGGCCTTCGTGAAAATGTGTAAGCAGGATCTGAGCATTCTGCACACCAAGGAAATGCATTTCCTGCGGTAGTGAGTGGAGAGCATGGGGGCTAAAATACCACCTGCCACTCATAAAACTAAATCTGAAGACAGTATCAAGGAAGAAAAACCAGATAGTAAGAAGGCAGAGGAAAACATAAAGACAGATGAAACATCAAGTGAGGAAAGTGACCTAGAAATTGACAATGAAGGTGTGATCGAACCAGATACTGATGCCCCCCAAGAAATGGGAGATGAAAATGTAGAGATAACCGAGGAAATGATGGATCAGGCAAATGATAAAAAAGTGGCTGCCATTGATGCCCTAAATGATGGTGAACTAACAGAAAGCCATTGACTTGTCCATAGATGCCATCAAACTAAATTCTCGCTTGGCCATTCTGTATGCCAAGAGAGCCGGTGTCTTCAAATTACAGAAGCTAAATGCTGCCATTGGAGACTGTGACAGAGCTATTGAAATAAATCCTGACTCAGCTCAGCCTTATAAGTGGCACGGGAAAGCACATAGACTTCTGGGCCATTGGGAAGAAGCAGCACATGATCTTGCCCTTGCTTGTAAACTGGATTGTGATGAAGATGCCAGTGCAATGCTGAAGGAGGTTCAACCAAGGGCCCAGAAAATTGCTGAACATCAGAGAAAGTATGAGCAAAAATGTGAAGAGCGAGAGATCAAAGAAAGAATAGAAAGGGTTAAGAAGGGGCACCTGGGTGGCTCAGTGGGTTAAGGCCTCTGGCTTCGGCTCAGGTCGTGATCCCAGGGTTCTGGGATCGAGCCCCATGTCAGGCTCTCTGCTCAGCGGGGAGCCTGCTTCTCCCTCTCTCTCTCTCTCTGCCTGCCTCTCTTCCTGCTTGTGGTCTCTGCCTGTCAATATAATTAAATAAAAATTTAAAAAAAAAAAAAAAGGGTTAAGAAGGTTCTGGAGAACATGAGAGAGCCCAGAGGGAGGAAGAAACCAGACAACAATCAGGAGCTCAGTATGGCTCTTTCCCAGGTGGCTTTCCTGGGGGAATGCCTGGTAATTTTCCTGGAGGAATGCCTGGAATGGCAGAGGGGAATGCCAGGAATGACAGGAATGCCTGGGCTCAAAGAAATTTAGTGATCCACAAGTTCTTACAGCCATGCAGGATCCAGAAGTTATGGTGGCCTTCCAAGTAGTGGCCCAGAACCCAGCGAATATGTCAAAATATCAGAGCAACCCAAAGGTTATGAATCTCCTCAGTAAATTGTCAGCCAAATTTGGAGGTCAAGCATAATGCCCTTCTGACAAATAAAGTCCTTGCTGAAGGAAAAGCAACTTTGACCACCTAATGGATGTTGCAGTAATACAAACCAGTGTACCTATGACCTGCTCATGAAGAAAGCTGGGGTGCTGTGAAGAGAATCCCTACCCCTCTGCTCCCCATGCAACTGAAACATTCTACAATAGTTTGCCATTATGGTATTCATTCAGATAATGTTTTCCTACTAAGAACTACAAACTTTAAACACTTTTTAAACCTTAAAAATATTTAAAAACATATTAAAAGGGTGTGTTCATCCCTACATTTTTCTTTATTAATCATTTCAGTTTTTTCCTTTGGATTAATTGGGCAAGGAAGATACTTCAGTTGGAAGATTTATTGCTCAGTTGTAACGAGTGAAAAAAAAAAAGGAGGCAAATAATACATTTAAATAGATGAAGTTTGAGTTGGAGATACGGTTTCTGAGGCATTTTGACTTGTCTTTTTAAATACTTTATTTTTTAAACACAGTTTATTTTGGTAGAACCATTGGGACCACCAGTATTGCAGTCAGGCCTGGGTAGGGACCAGAAGTGCTTGGCAGGGCAGCAGCAACCTTATTCCTTTTATATAGTGTGCACCGTTGTGCAGATGCATTTAAATCTTACACTGTGGTCTAGGGATGATTTTTACAATGCTGCAGTAGACTTGGATTACTTAGCTGTGTTCTTGCCTGATATAGAAAATAAATGTTTTTCCATTAATTCCAAAAAAAAAAAAAAAAAGAAAGAAAGAAAGAAAAAGAGAAAACAGAAGATCATCGGGGAAGGGAGGCAAAAATAAAATAAGATGAAAGCAGAGAGGGAGACAAACCCTAAGACCCTCTCAACTCTAGGACATAAACAGGGTTGCTGGTGGGGAGGTGGGTGGCAGGATGGGGTAACTGGGTGATGGGCATTAAGGAGGGCACATGATCTAATGAGCACTCATTGTTATATGCAACCAATGACTCACTAAACTCTACCTCTGAAACTAATAATTCACTATATGTTAATTAAATTTAAATTTAAAAATAAATAAAGATAAATGAACCTAGAGGCATGAGTATCTTAGTGGGATAAAGTCACTCTGGAGGAAAAAAATGCAGTTGAAGTAATGTATTTGGGATGTTTTTACAGTTTATATTACTTCATAAACATGCTCCCTAAACATCTATTAACATCTTTATATTTATAGATGCCATCAAGAGAAGATGAACTATTGGGTCCCCACATAGGTGTGATAAATGGTTGCACATGCAGTGATGATAATACAAGCTAGACCTTTAGCCGTTTATTTCTGGCTTTATTGCTTGGAGATTTCAGCCAACAAATTCTAATGTCTTTTGGTGATTAAAAATGTCTGCAGGGGACTAAAGATGATCTGAGGCAAGAGAGTTCAGAATACTGATTCTTCTTTAACCATATTTTATGCTCCTTCATTATTTTTGGTAATAGATTTGATAAACTCACTGTATAGTTGACATGGAACATTTTATATGACTCTTATGCTGCTCACAGACACAATTTCAAAGTTATTATGCCAGAAAGTATTTTGTCTTATGAGTAAAAATTCTCTCCAGATGAGTGCCAAAAATGTTTTTAAAAAATACTAATTTATGAGAAGAAAAAAATACATAGTAAAATTTTTACTCTTTAAAAAAAATGTCAATTTATTTTGCACATCAGACATCCCTAAAGTATAGAAGAAAAGATCCTAATTCTGTGAGTTGCCTTTTGGGCTACTAATTGGTTCAAAAAAAGTTTTTAAAAAATAATGAATGTGTTCACTATATCTATATCAGGTTTATCGAGCAGCCCCAAATCATTTTTTCCCAGGTGGGCAGTCTGCTGACTATTGCTTGTATTTTCTTTCCCTTTTTGGCATGATTTAACTTAGCACCCTAGAAAAGTGAAAACCGTTCTTGTGGCATCATCTGTGAAACAGTTTTGGAGTTCATTTCCATGCATTTTAACCTAAGGTCACTTTGAACCACAAAGAGGTGTGTTTATGTGTGTATGTATTTGTGTTGTTTGTATGTTATATTCATATGTGTGTACAGAAGGCCTGACCCCTACAGTACACTGAACCAGCACTGATCTGTAGGATTTCGGTAGCTTATATGGCAGGTGTCACACTAATCACCCTTAAGACAAAATTTTTGTATCTTTTAAACAGACCGAGTACCCCGTCTTTTCCAAATAAAGTCTAGAGGTCTACTAGGACCAAGGAGGAAAGGAGAAAATTCATATAAATAAAGGTTCCAATTATCACTTAGTTCTAGTAATACATTTTCTCTCTTTTTTAAAAATTTATTTATTTGACATAGAGATCACAAGTAGGCAGAGACGCAGGCAGAGAAAGAGGGGAAGCAGGCTCCCTGCTTAGCAGAGATCCCAATGCAGGGCTTGATCCCAGGACCCCGAGATCATGACCTGAGCTGAAGGCAGAGGCTTAACCCACTGAACCACCCAGGCGCCCCAATACCTTTTCTCTTTATCCATCTTCATTGATCATGTCCTTTAGTGAAGAGGTACAAATGAATTTTCTGAGCTGGTGTACACTATTGAGTGTATGAATTTTCAATCCAGAATTAGGAAATTTAATCGTAGGTCCTTGATGCATATGCAGATATATCTATGTATCTATATAGATATCTACTTATGTGTATACACAAAGCCAAACCCTGTGGAAATTAAGAGCTCCAAGCAAGGTTTTAAAGAAGGTAGTCATGCTAGTGCAAGCAGATCCATCATGCACGTGTGCAACTGTGTGTTAGGAGCTAATGATAAGTACTGGCTACCTGAACCCAAGACTTTAAAAATACCAATTTCATAGATCTCTATTTAGGAATATTTGCCATGATCTTAAGGGGAAAAAAACTGTCTCTCATAGAACCATGGGGGAAGTCATCTCTGCTCACATTTGTGAGTTGAGCACTGCAGATGCTATTTCCCACATTTCGTGATTACTTGTGTCTGAGTTAGCACCCCTCTTCCAGTCATATCATCAATTTCAGAGCACTCCAGCACTCTTCACTGATATGGGGACTTCACTTTGTGGGAAGCATCCATACAGGATCTTTCCTACTATTTGCCATAGATTACCTTTTCATCACTACCACTAATTATATAAAAGTAAGATGTGTTCTCTTCATGAACCTTGGTTCATAAGAGAGAACCTTGGTTCTCTCACTTATCCCTCCTGAAAGAATTCCTTTACTTTATTGCATGGTATTCTAACTTTACAAAGAAATTTTCTACACTGACTTTTTACTAGATTATGAGTAAATATCATGGTACCATCTAAATATAGTTGAATTATTTATAAATTAGGCTCTTCCAGTTTGTAAAGCTTTCAACAGTCCCTTCCAAGCTTTGTCTTCCTTGTTTTGTAAATCTCTTCTTGTGATCCCAACAGCCTCTAAAATTCCAGCTCTTTTTTATTTTCCCTTAAATGTCTACACCAAAGGGTTGACATGCTCTATAAGTGCTGTCGAAAGCCCCAGGCCCTTAGACTATTAGAAAATTTGGGCTTGGGCCCTAAATCACCATGATCTGGATGAGATATTGCTTAAGCACTCACATTAAAACAGTTTAAATAGTTAGGAAATAAGCTTTAAAAAACGTTTTTCACATGAAATTTTGGGTCACTGTTAACTTGTTTTGAATACAGAGTGATGCTGTTTGTTTACACTTCCTTGGGATCATGATTTTTATGCAGACCATTTACTATTGGGGTGAAGAGAATTTGAATATTACTAACTCGTTTTTGTTTTTTAAAATGAGTTGTTAAAGTCAGATGAGAATTTCATTTAAAATAGACACCAATAAAATGGCATTCAGAATCAGTCCTAGTCACAGTTACATTGTTAGTAACTGTGGAGGAGAGGGAGTTAAAAAGAAAGAAATAGAAATCTCTTGTTTAATAGGTTTTACTTTGGAAAAGTAGAACACCTCACTCAGCATTTTCTACCCTCAGGACCATCATTTGCTGCTGAGTCATGTCTTCCTCATCTCTAGAAACACAGGCAGCATCACAGGCATCTGTCAGTCAGGAACTGATCTGATCAGACATGCCTCAGCCAATAAGACTTGAGATTTTCTAGAGGAGAGGTGACAGTTGGGAATAAATATAGAATCATTTGAGGCATGTAAGTTTTCTTAGGAGCCTCATCTCAAGGGTGGATGGGCAGCATTGATATAATTAGTTTTTAATCATTTCCCCCAGTAGACAGATGTCACCTCTTAGCCTTGAATAACTCTGGAGCTTCCGTTGATAGGGAAAAACTGTACTCTAAGATGGCTGACCAAACCGGCAAGGAAATTCCAGTCCCTGTCTCAAAGCCCTTCCAGGTTCTTCTTTCCTACCCCGTTTTCCACGTATGCCAAAAGTACCAAGTATGTGGAAGTAGTAGGGTATAAATCCCCCTCCCTGCTTGTGTTCAGGGCTCAGACCTTTGGAGAACAACCTCGTCTGAGCCCACCAGTGTTAAATAAATCTCCAATCCTCCAAAGTCTCCGAGTGTCACTTGGTTCTTCTGCCAGGATCCAGTCCAGTTTCTGCAACATTCGGTTCCCTGACCAGGAAACCCAACCACGCTGGCCCATTGTTGCCACTGGTTTGGGGCAATGGTGGGGCACTGACAGAATGAGGGATCGTAAGGGAGAAGGCACACCCTGCCTGATTTTTGGCAGTCTCCTGCCCAGTCGCCTCAGGCCAGCCCACCCCGATGTTCCCATCCAAACTCAAAGGAGACTTGGCAGGTGAGGACCTGGTCCAGTTGGATTCCAGTTAAGACCTGGGGCCCCAGGACCCAGTCAGGCCCACCCCTGAGGGTGGATGGGGAGACCAATCACCCCCCAGAGATCTCTTAGAGGTCTCACAGGTAGGGCCTCCTAGTGGGGGAGGTCCTTCAGGTCAGGAACCCCCCCATAAGGGGGAACAGGAAGGAATTTCCAGAAGAAATTCCACAGGTCAGGGCCTCCTGGAGGAGAAGAACTGTAATAAGTTTGGTGTGAATGCATGAGTGAATGTGCAGTTTGACCTGGCTTGTTGGGCGGACTGATTCTGTGGCTCCATAGGACCCTTAGGGTTCCCAGGAGCCTACAGAGTCTGAGTGGCCCTAATTTGCTTCCATGGTGACCTCATAGAGTCTAAGGTGAGCCCTTCAGGGTGCCAGTCTGGGGTTCATATGGACTTGCTAAGGCTAAGAGGCACCCAGGTGTCCTCCGGGATGGCGGATGGGGGGCATCTGATTGGTCTCTCCTTTGGAAGAACACCCACCCTTCGTTTGTCTTCATGCTGGTGACACAGGGAGGGAACACAGTGTGGCCAAGAGCCTCCCTGCTCATCATGGTGGAGGCTCTTCAAAACCTATGGTCTCAGACTGTAAGCTCAAAATTTTAAGAAGCAAATTCTCAGGAGACTGTGGGATCAAAACATCTGGAAAATTAGGCACATTATGTGAATTGGAATGGGCCACCTTTGGGGCCAACTGGCCCTCTGAGGGGCCCTAAGACCTACCCACTGTGCAAGTCATTTACAAAATTATGGTCGGGACTCCCAGACACCCTAATCAATTCCCATATATCGATTCTTGGCTTAAGATAGCCCAAACTCGGGGCACCTGGGTGGCTCAGTGGTTTAAGCCTCTGCCTTCAGCTCAGGTCATGATCTCAGGGTCCTGGGATCGTGCCCCGCATCGGGCTCTCTGCTCGGCAGAAGCCTGCTTCCCCCTCTCTCTGTCTGCCTCTCTGCCTAGCTCTGATTTCTCTCTGTCAAATAAATTTTAAAAAAAAAAAAAGCCCAAACTCTGCCCCCCATGGGTCCGATTCTGTGCTAATAGGAAGGACCAAAGTAGGACATTTGTAATCCAAGTAGAAGAGCCCGAAGTCTATAAGGAAGCAAAGCCTATCAGGGAGGCCCAGGCTGGCGGGCATCAGGAGCAGCAATGGAGATGAGCTCTGGACAAGGATGAACCTGTCAAAGTGTGGGGACCACAGTCCTCCTCTGACCTGGGGCCTAAAGCTGAGCTACAGGAAGACAGTGCTCCTGCTTCTTATAAGTGGCTTGTGTGGAGAGATACCTGATTTAGCAGCTCTGATAGCCCCCAGGAAACTTGATTCAGACAGAAATAGAATGTAAAATAACAGGAGCTCTCATATTTACCTTTAAGAGAAAGTGGGAGAGGCGCCTGGATGGCTCAATGCATTAAAACGTCTGTCTTCCACTCAGGACAGGATCCCAGGTGTCCTTCAGGATGGGGACTTAAAGAAATATTCCCAAGCAGCTGCCAAACCTCCTTTGTTTCGGGGAAATTCCTTGTCTTCTGCCCAATATGGATTGTCTATCCCCACTTGTTGGAGAGAAAACATGGTGCCTGCTCCTCTGGAGCTGAGGATCATCTGAACTGGGAACCCTTTCTCTGCCCTCTGGCAGCACTTTGTCTCTTCTGCCTCCCCATCCCCCTTTTTCCTGTAAGGTGGTGCGGCCTGCATTACTGGCTTCTAGACCATCCTCAGTTCCTCAGGCACCACTGTTAAGAAGCAAGAAGGGCATCCACAGGACCTAACACCACCCCCTCCAGATTTCCCCATGTGTCTCAGGTGAAAATTGACCATGGGGAAGATCCTGGTGGAACATATTTCAGCATTTAAACTAAGTTTGTTGGTTTAGTTCAGACAGATGTATCAGTGGTAAACGTGAAACTTTTATTCTATCACAGTTTAGTGAAGGTCAAATAAGCTCATTATCTCTGTTGAAATTTGTTAGCAAAGTGATGACTAAACTGATGGTTAATTGTTTCAAAGTTTTCATGGGTAATTGTTAATATAGCTTTCAAAGTCTTTGGTAACCTGAAACTTTAAAGTTTTGGTTGGATGACAAATGGAATTAAATTGTGGACATCTAGGTCTTTTCCAAATGGAATAGAATGGTAAAGCATTGATTACTAGACGTAGGTTTGTGCCTTTGACTTCCTACTGCAAAGAAACTAAGAATATTTAAATCTGTTGGTAAACATGTTTTGTGCTTAACAGATTCATAAATTTGCCATCTAAAGAATTCTGTTGTAACAGTTCCCAAATGGTTAATACTTAACCATCACTAGATGTTAAGGTGTTTCTAAGAGTACATAATTCTGCTAACTATGACTAATGGAAATAAGGGAAACAACTCTATGTGGAAAAGTAGGAGATATGTAAAAAAGATATAAGGAATAGGAATACATTTTGTTAAAGGAAAAAAAGATAATTTTGTCCTAAATGAGATGGTTGTTTGGAAGGAAATGGCTTGGGACAAAACCTAAATGCAAAGGAAAGTTGTAGAAGGTTTGTGAAGGGAAACCTTCAGAAAAAGAATTTTAAGTGTGGACATGACAGACTAAGATTGAAATGAAAAAGAAAAAAGACACTGGTATAGAAAGCTGCTTTTCTCTCGTTTAAGATTTTTTATTTATTTATTTGACAGATCACAAGTAGGCAGAGAGGCAGGCAAAGAGAGAGCGGAGGAAGCAGGCTCCCCACTTGAGCAGAGAGCCTGATGCGGGGCTGGATCCCAGGACCTTGGAATCATGACCTGAGCCGAAGGCAGAGGCTTAAACCCACTGAGCCACCCAGGTGCCCCCCCCCTTTTTAAGATTTTTTATTTATTTATTTGACAGACATATCACAAGTAGGCAGAGAGACAGGCAGAGAGAGAGAGGAGGATGGTTTTCTCTGTTTAAAAGGACAAAGTTTTCTTAGGTTAACTGATCTACTGTTAAGAAGAAAACGTAAACAGTTGTTTCCTCTTTGCCTGTCCAGAAAAACCATTTTCCACATTTCGCCTATATCAGGTATTTAACATCCCTAATTATATTTAGGCATGTGCTTTAAAACTTTCTAAGATTTTAGCAAATGTTGACAAGATTTAAATTGTAAATGAAATCTCTTTAACTCATTAGGCTTTTCCTTGGTATGCTAAATTACTCAGGAAGTACTGCTGAACAAATGATAAAAAAACCTTGGGTTACATTTGGGTAAATGCTATAAGGATTCTAGAGGTTCTGTACATTTCCTAAAGTTTTAATGTTTTTTTTTAATTAAATTTTTTATTTATTTTCAGCGTAACAGTATTCATTGTTTTTTCACCACACCCAGTGCTCCATGCAATCTCTGCCCTCCCCAATACCCACCACCTGGTTCCCCCACCCTCCCCCCCCCGCCCCTTCAAAACCCTCAGGTTGTTTTTCAGAGTCCATAGTCTCTCATGGTTCACCTCCCCTTCCAATTTCCCTCAATTCCCTTCTCCTCTCCATCTCCCCTTGTCCTCTATATTATTTGTTATGCTCCACAAATAAGTGAAACCATATGATACTTGACTCTCTCTGTTTGACTTATTTCACTCAGCATAATCTCTTCCAGTCCCGTCCATGTTGCTACAAAAGTTGGGTATTCGTCCTTTCTGATGGAGGCATAATACTCCATAGTGTATATGGACCACATCTTCCTTATCCATTCATCCGTCGAAGGGCATCTTGGTTCTTTCCACAGTTTGGCGACCGTGGCCATTGCTGCTATAAACATTGGGGTACAGATGGCCCTCCTTTTCACTACATCTGTATCTTTGGGGTAAATACCCAGCAGTGCAATTGCAGGGTCATAGGGAAGCTCTATTTTTAATTTCCTGAGGAATCTCCACACTGTTCTCCAAAGTGGCTGCACCAGTTTGCATTCCCACCAACAGTGTAAGAGGGTTCCCCTTTCTCCACATCCTCTCCAACACACGTTGTTTCCTGTCTTGCTAATTTTGGCCATTCTAACTGGTGTAAGGTGGTATCTCAGTGTGGTTTTGATTTGAATCTCCCTGATGGCTAGTGATGATGAACATTTTTTCACGTGTCTGGTAGCCATTTGTATGTCTTCATTGGAGAAGTGTCTGTTCATATTTTCTGCCCATTTTTTAATATGATCATCTGTTTTGTGTGTGTTGAGTTTGAGGAGTTCTTTATAGATCCTGGATATCAACCTTTTGTCTGTACTGTCATTTGCAAATGACAGTAAAGTTTTAATGTTTTGATAAGATCATCACTTGATTTAATTATTGAAGTGTTATGTGTCACAGAAATAACCTGATTTCCTTGCCAGCTAAATTGTAAACTCTCATCAGCTCTTTAACCATATCTATTCTGAGTTTTTGTCGTTTATAATTGTTTTAATTCTCTTGTAAAGTGGGTTTCACCTTAAAGGAGATTCATAAAAAGGACTTTCAGGACAACACAGGTATTTAATATCTTTAAGATCAGAACTGAAATGAGTAAGAATTTCCAGAACTAACTAAAGCTGCATTCAAACTAAGCCAGAATTAGTAATACGGGACTAAATGAACTAAAAGATTATAATGTTATGTCTCTTATTTTAGACATTGTTTGTTCTCTAATGTTTGCTCTTCCAGACTAAGAAAAATTTTAATTAGTTACCTATGGCTTTATGTAAAAATATTCATTTGTAAACAAATCAAAGCATTCAACTTTTCTCTCTATCTGAACCCTCTGAAACTCAAATGGTCTCGGCAAGTATTCCTTCTTCCATGGCAGTCAGTCATTTGCATAAGTTCAATGAGAATTGGTTCTCCTTGTAACAGGACACTATTGGAAACATTGGTTATTTTACCAGGGCTTTGACTGGAATGTCATATTTGAGAAAGACATACATAGACTCAGATATGACCAGACAGCTTTAAGGAACTAAGGTTGACTTTATGAAACCGGAGTCACAAAGCGCCTTGGAACAGTTGGCCTGGAACCTTGCTTACAGAGTTCCAAACAGCCTCACCAGGTGAGTAAAGAATGTCACTTGCTGGCAAGTGCAGGAACCTAAGAATACTTTGGGATCCTCAGAAAGAGGAATTTGCCCAAATCAACAGATATTGCAAGCATGTGTGATGGCAAATACTTGGCTTGGCTTCTGGCCTGGAGAGGCTACTAAAAGTTCCTTATAAGAAGTTCCGGAGGGGGAGGAGTCAAGATGGCGGAGAAGTAGCAGGCTGAGACGACATCGGGTAGCAGGAGATCAGCTAGATAGCTTATCTAACCATTGTGAACACCTATAAATCCAACGGGAAATCGAAGAGAAGAAGAGCAACAATCCCAGAAACAGAAAATCGATCACTTTCTGAAAGGTAGGACCTGCGGAGAAGTGAATCCAAAGCGACGGGAAGATAGACCCCGGGGGGAGGGGCCG
This sequence comes from Martes martes, assembly GCF_963455335.1. Classification (NCBI taxonomy): domain Eukaryota; kingdom Metazoa; phylum Chordata; class Mammalia; order Carnivora; family Mustelidae; genus Martes; species Martes martes. Next base: position 97,515,659 of record NC_137892.1, on the reverse strand, counting down.
GCACCCGGCAAGCGGCGGAGCGACGGAGCACAAAATCGGGACTTTTAAAAGTCGGCTCCACTGGGAGACATCGCTCCAGAGGCTAAACTGGGGGGAAACCCAGGCGGGGTCAGCATAACCCCAGGACCCGCAGGGTCACAGAAGGACTGGGGATGTCTGAGTGCCGCAGAGCTCGCAGGTATTAGAGCGGGGAAGCCGGCTATAGCGACAAAGCCGAGGAGTGAGCTCTAAGCCCGGGGTTACCTTGTGCCGGTCGCAGGCTGGGTGGGCTCGGAGCGCGGCCGGAGGCCACGGAGACAAAAGCGACCCGGCACTTTTCTCCAGCTCCAACAATTGACTGCTTTCCTCGAGGCGCGACCACAAGCCAGGGAGGCGGGGCTATTGGGCGCTTTGCTCTGAGAGTGCACTGAGGAGCGGAACCCCAAGCTCTCGGCTCCTCCGGGCCGAGAGATTGGGAGGCCGCCATCTTCATTCCCGTCCTCCGGAACTCTACGGAAAGCGCTCAGGGAACAAAAGCTCCCGAAAGCGAACCCGAGCGGATTACTTAGCCTGGCCCCTGGCAAGGGCGGTGCAATTCCGCCTGCGGCAAAGACACTTGAGAATCACTACAACAGGCCCCTCCCCCAGAAGATCAACAAGAAACCATCCAAAACCAACTTCAGTCACCAAGAACAGCGGAATTCCACAGCAGGAGAAAGCAAATCCTACCTGGACAAAATGACAAGGCGGAAAAACTCACCTCAAAAAAAAGAACAAGAGGCCGTACCGAAGGCTGGAGACCTAATCAATACAGACATAGGTAGCATGACAGATCTAGAGTTCAGAATGACAATTCTCAAGGTTCTAGCCGGGCTCGAAAAAGGCATAGAAGATATTAGAGAAACCCTCTCCGGAGAGATAAAAGCCCTTTCTGGAGAAATAAAAGAACTAAAATCTAACCAAGTTGAAATCAAAAAAGCTATTCATGAGGTGCAATCAAAAATGGAAGCTCTCACTGCCAGGATAAATGAGGCAGAAGAAAGAATTAGTGACATAGAAGACCAAATGATAAAGAATAAAGAAGCTGAGCAAAAGAGAGACAAACAAATACTGGACCACGAGGAGAGAATTCGAGAGATAAGTGACACCATAAGACGACACAACATTAGAATAATTGGGATTCCAGAAGAAGAAGAAAGAGAGAGGGGAGCAGAAGGTATATTGGAGACAATTATTGGAGAGAATTTCCCTAATATGGCAAAGGGAACAAACATCAAAATCCAGGAAATGCTAAGAACGCCCCTCAAAATCAATAAAAATAGGTCCACACCTCGTCACCTGATAGTAAAATTTACAAGTCTTAGCGACAAAGAGAAAATCCTGAAAGCAGCCCGGGAAAAGAAGTCTGTAACATACAAGGGTAAAAACATTCGATTGGCAGCGGACCTATCCACAGAGACCTGGCAGGCCAGAAAGAACTGGCATGATATATTCAGAGCACTAAACGAGAAAAACATGCAGCCAAGAATACTATATCCGGCTAGGCTATCATTGAAAATAGAAGGAGAGATAAAGAGCTTCCAGGACAAACAAAAGCTGAAAGAATTTGCAAACACCAAACCAGCTCTACAGGAAATATTGAAAGGGGTCCTCTAAGCAAAGAGAGACCCTAAAAGTAGTAGATCAGAAAGAAACAGAAACAATATACAGTAACAATCATCTTACAGGCAATACAATGGCACGAAATTCATATCTCTCAATAGTTACCCTGAATGTTAATGGGCTCAATGCCCCAATCAAAAGACACAGGGTATCAGAATGGATAAAAAAACAAAACCCATCCATATGCTGCCTACAAGAAACTCATTTTAGACCCGAAGACACCTCCGGATTTAAAGTGAGGGGGTGGAAAACAATGTACCATGCTAATGGACATCAGAAGAAAGCTGGGGTGGCAATCCTTATATCAGATCAATTAGATTTTAAGCCAAAGACTATAATAAGAGATGAGGAAGGACACTATATCATACTCAAAGGGTCTGTCCAACAAGAAGATCTAACAATCTTAAATATCTATGCCCCTAACATGGGAGCAGCCAACTATATAAACCAATTAATAACAAAATCAAAGAAATACATCAACAGTAATACAATAATAGCAGGGGACTTTAACACTCCCCTCACTGAAATGGACAGATCATCTAAGCAAAAGATCAACAAGGAAATAAAGGCCTTAAATGACACACTGGACCAGATGGACATCACAGATATATTCAGAACATTCCATCCCAAAGCAACAGAATATACATTCTTCTCTAGTGCACATGGAACATTCTCCAGAATAGACCACATTCTGGGTCATAAATCAGGTCTCAATCGGTACCAAAAGATCGAGATCATTCCCTGCATATTTTCAGACCACAATGCTCTGAAGCTCGAACTCAATAACAAGAGGAAATTTGGAAAGAACGCAAATACATGGAGACGAAACAGCATCCTTCTAAAAAATGAATGGATCAACCAGGAAATTAAAGAAGAATTGAAAAAATTCATGGAAACAAATGATAATGAAAACACAACAGTTCAAAATCTGTGGGACACAACAAAGGCAGTCCTGAGAGGAAAATATATAGCAGTGCAAGCCTTTCTCAAGAAACAAGAAAGGTCTCAAATACACAACCTAACCCTACACCTAAAGGAGCTGGAGAGAGAACAACAAAGAAAGCCTAAACCCAGCAGGAGAAGAGAAATCATAAAGATCAGAGCATAAATCAATGAAATAGAAACTAAAAAAACAATAGAACAAATCAACAAAACTAGGAGCTGGTTCTTTGAAAGAATTAATAAGATTGATAAGCCCCTGGCCAGACTTATCAAAAAGAAAAGAGAAAGGACGCAAATAAATAAAATCATGAATGAAAGAGGAGAGATCACAACCAACACCAAAGAAATACAAACAATTATAAGAACATACTACGAGCAACTCTATGGCAACAAATTTGACAACCTGGAAGAAATGGATACATTTCTAGAGATGTATAAACTACCACAACTGAACCAGGAAGAAATAGATAACCTGAACAGACCCATAACCAGTAAGGAGATTGAAACAGTCATCAAAAATCTCCAAACAAACAAAAGTCCAGGACCAGACGGCTTCCCAGGGGAATTCTACCAAACATTTAAAGAAGAATTAATTCCTATTCTCCTGAAACTGTTCCAAAAAATAGAAATGGAAGGAAAACTTCCAAACTCATTCTATGAGGCCAGCATCACCTTGATCCCAAAACCAGACAAGGATCCCACCAAAAAAGAGAATTACAGACCAATATCCTTGATGAACACAGATGAGAAAATTCTCACCAAAATACTGGCCAATAGGATCCAACAGTACATTAAAAGGATTATTCACCACGACCAAGTGGGATTTATTCCAGGGCTGCAAGGTTGGTTCAACATCCGCAAATCCATCAATGTGATACAATTTCCTTACACCACACACGAAAATAGACTCAAAGTGGATGAAGGACCTCAATGTGCGAAAGGAATCTATCAAAATCCTTGAGGAGAATGCAGGCAGCAACCTCTTTGACCTCCACCGCAGCAACTTCTTCCTAGGAACATCGCCAAAGGCAACAGAAGCAAGGGCAAAAATGAACTATTGGGATTTCATCAAGATTAAAAGCTTTTGCACAGCAAAGGAAACAGTTAACAAAACCAAAAGACAACTGACAGAATGGGAGAAGATATTTGCAAACGACATATCAGATAAAGGGCTCGTATCCAAAATCTATAAAGAGCTTATCAAACTCAATACCCAAAGAACAAATAATCCAGTCAAGAAATGGGCAGAGGACATGAACAGACATTTCTGCAAGGAAGACATCCAGATGGCCAACAGACACACGAAAAAATGCTCCACATCACTCGGCATCAGGGAAATACAAATCAAAACCACAATGAGATACCACCTCACACCAGTCAGAATGGCTAAAATTAACAAGTCAAGAAATGACAGATGCTGGCGAGGATGCGGAGAGAGGGGAACCCTCCTACACTGTTGGTGGGAATGCAAGCTGGTGCAACCACTCTGGAAAACAGTGTGGAGGTTCCTCAAAAAACTGAAAATAGAGCTACCCTACGACCCAGCAATTGCACTCCTGGGTATATATCCTAAAGATACAAACGTGGTGCTCCGAAGGGGCACGTGCACCCGAATGTTTATAGCAGCAATGTCCACAATAGCCAAACTGTGGAAAGCGCCTAGATGTCCATCAACAGATGAATGGATAAAGAAGATGTGGTATATATACACAATGGAATACTATGCAGCCATCAAAGGACATGAAATCTTGCCATTTGCGACGACGTGGATGGAACTAGAGGGTATCATGCTTAGCGAAATAAGTCAATCGGAGAAATATAACTATCATATGATCTCTTTGATATGAGGAAGTGGAGATGCAAGGTGGGGGGGTTTGGGGGGAGGTAGGAAAAGAAAAAATGAAAAGATGGGATTGGGAGGGAGACAAACCATAAAAGACTCAATCTCAAGAAACAGACTGAGGGTTGCGGGGGGGAAGGGGGATGGGAGAGGGTGGTGGGGAAAAGGACATTGGGGAGGGTATGTGCTATGATGAGTGCTGTGAAATGTGTAAACCAGACGATTCACAGACCTGTACCCCTGGGGATAAAAATACATTATATGTTTATTAAAATAAAAAAATTAAAAAAAAAAAAAAAAAAGAAGTTCCAACAAAGTAGATTCTAAAAGATCTATATGATCACTCACTGTTCTTGCTGATCTTATATAAATAATTAGGTCAAATCTGTTTAAACTGGATTTGTTTTTCAAATAAATTAGTCCTAATTTGGCTGTCTCTGGGAATGAGGGTTATTTTAGAGAGAAAAACTATGTTTCAGTAACACACCAACTCTTATATAGACAATCTTCTGCTGATTATTCTGTGGGGATAATAACAGAACCCCATGGGCACATAATTATTTAAACAACTGGAAAATGGGATTGATTCCCCAACAAATGTGTAACTTAACTATCACCTTAAACAACAATTGTGTAACTTAACTATCACCTTAAACAATAATGAAATTGCCTAAAAGCCAGAAGCATACCCTATCCCATAGGATTAACTATGGACTTGTGGAGATAATAGATGATCCCACTTCTTTATGATTGATTGGATGATGCATATGGGACTCCCCTTATCTCTTGACACATTTTCTCCCACTTGCCAGTGATCCTTTGTAATTAAAAAAGGGCTTCTTAAAGGTTTCATCCCTTTATCCTAGAAGCCACCTCTATTGAGGTACAATTACTAACAAAGGCTTTAGCTAAGCATAGAACAGACCTCCTCATAAAAGGAGACTCAAAGCTCACTATTGGACAGTCCCTGACTGTAAAGACTTCAAATCAGGTCCAGATTTGTTTTAGAAACCAAAGGCTGCTGATGGATGATAGAGGCCAATTTATTAAATACCAGGCTATACTGGTAGAGATGCCTGAAATAATACCTAATACCTGTCAGACTTTAAAACCCAGCTACCCTTATGTCTGGACCTGAGCATCATACTTCTGTAGAGCATAACTGTTGGAGGTCATTGATACTGTTTATTCTAGTCAACTGGATTTAAAAGATTGCCGCAGCTATAGTTCACCTCAAAGGCTCTATGGCAGGCCACCCCCCATAGTAAGTAGGCTTAGGGGAGACCTCAAAGAGATTGGAAACTTACAGGTATCCCAACACCTCCAAGCCCCAAGAAAAACTCGAAGGCATATCTCCTGAGAAGCTTTAGAAAGGATCCCTTAAAACCATGGTGGACAGGGCCCCACACTGTTGTTCTAACCACCCCTACTGCCCTCAGGGTCTTAGGTGTCACCGAATGGGTCCACCAATCTAGAGTAAAGAAGACCCTCGCCAGCTGGATGAATCACACTGTGGAAAGCCCAACCAGATCCTACGGACCTGCTCTGGCTCCCCCTTCGATGAGACCCCACTGACTGATGGATATCTGTTCACCGTGGTCCCTGGCTATTGTTGACATGACACCAACACCCTCACATCAGGAGTTGGACTTTACATTGCTTCCCCTTCTGACTGGACTTTGTCCCAGAAACTTGTTATTTTTATTGCTTCTTGGGCAGCCTTAGGAACCTTAAGATGGATTGCTAAGTTCATAGAAAACATTATTACCAGGCAAGCCACTGCCCAAATACTAGCCTTGCAGGGCCATGGTAACAGATGACAATGATGCCCTCTAAACTAGGTGTTTAAAGAGGCATCAAAGAGGGGAATGATAGGAAAAAACTGTACTCTAAGATGGCTGACCAAATGAGCAAGGGAATTCCAGTCCCTGTCTCAAACCCTTCCGGGTTTTTCTTTCCTACCCCATTTCCTGCACATGCCAAAAGTACCAAATATGCGGAAGTAGTAGGGCATAAATCCCCCTCCTGCTTGTGTTTTGGAGAACAACGTCATCTGAGCCCACCGGTGTTAAATAAAACTCCAATCCTCCAGAGTCTCCAAGTGCTGCTTGGTTCTTCTGCCAGGATCCAGTCCAGGTTCCACAAGAGCATAGCCTCTTTCTGGACAGTCTCATCTTGCATAAATATTCTTGTAGTTTAATGCAGTTTTATTTTTTAAATTTTTAAAAAAGATTTTATTTATTTATTTGCAGACACAGACAGGGAAAGAGGAACACAAGCAAGGGGAATGGGAGAGAGAGAAGCAGGCTTCCTGCAGGGAAGGGATCCCGATGTGGAGCTCAGTCCCAGGACCCTGAGATCATGACCTCAGCCAAAGGCAGATACTTAATGACTGCCCCTAGTTTAATGAATTTTTAATATTTCAACTATGTTTTCTTTGCTTCACTTAATCTAATCACTTATTATTTCCTACTAATGAGCACTTGTGCTTGTAAACTCAATCCCTGTGTGCTTGCCTGCTGCCATTCCCATCTCTGTCCCAGTTTCATTTCAGTTTTCCATTTGTGTGTATGATTTTTATGATGACTGATATGCTCTCCAGTTAAATGTTGGTTATAGATTATCAAGGACCTATATAAGTGAATTTAATCTGTGGAAATTATGGTTTAAAATAGATGAAGTTTTCCTGCCCACAATATGAAGAAAATCACATGGTAAGTTATAGACACACATCTGTACCCAGTTTTCCTATTGAAGTTTGGAGGCAGAAATAGGAGAAATCAGCAATGAACCAGTGTTACAGTGACCAAGATAAAAAGATCTTTAAATTGTTTTTTAAAAATCTGACATCCTGAATAAATTTCAAAAGTATCAATTGGATTCCATTTAATAAGGACATACAAAGAACATACTATATCCACTCTTTTCTGTGTTTCTGTATAACCACACAAACATAAGGGAAGAGAGAAGCATAGCTAAATAAGTGATATTAAAATATTTGGGGGTTATGATAATTATAAAGCATGGTGGAAAAGGCAAGCATCTACAGTGGTCTTGGTGTGGGCTTCAAACTAGAAGGAGGTAACCTGTCCAGAATACTGTTTAAGAGGCTATTGTGTTCACTATTGAATATAGAAGTGTAGCTGAAACAACATTATTATTCATTTAAGTCTATAATACTTTAAAGTCATCCAAACCCCTCCCCAAAGACACAGCATTTTCCCCAGCATGTGAACACTGTTTACCATCTAGGTTTTTACTCCCCAGTCAAACAAAACAACACTGCCAAAAAAGGGGTTCTTATTCATAGACATTGAATGAAACTGAGGGTAGTCACACATAAATGTGAATGTGACTGTTATTATCTCAGAGCAAATCCCTTCTCTTTCCAAGCACCCAATCAGTGTCATATTCACTTGTAGAGTGAATCAGAAAAATATCCTTGCAATTACAAAATTCTACTTGGAAACTTAATAATTACCAGATATTTGAGGAAAGCCTAAAATTAAAAAAGAAAGATCATGATAAACACAAACAAAAGCTGCCCCCAGAGGAAGCAGAGATGTTTCAGGGAACAGAAAATAACTTCAAATATATTTAATTACTATCCTCAAGAAGTTCAAGAAAGTATTGCATCTATAAGAAAATCAGGATTCTTTTTAAAGAAACACTTTAGAAAAATAAGGCATTATTGGAAATTTTTTAAACATTGCAGTAAAACTAAGAGTACATCAATACAAATGTGGAATGGAAAATCAAGAAAATATGGTAGCACATAGAGTAAAAAGGGTAAGAAAGGAAATGTGAGCGGTAGGACAGACTTTTGTTTTTAATCCAGGGGTGTGATTATTTAGTATTTAATTGCTCCAGGAAGGGTTCATAGACAAAATTGAGCGCACAGAGGTATAAAAGATATGCTTTTGAAGATTTTAATTGGAGCACCAATCTTCAAGATAGTTTAAGACATATTTAAAATTTTCTACATTCTTATTGATTTTTGCTGCTTCTCTCAGTGACTAAAAATGTCAGAATCTCCCGCAATGGTTACTGATTAGTCTCTTTCTCCTTGTGCTCTGAAATTTTAGACTAATTAATTAGGTATATGCAACGTTAAAATTTTTGTATTTTCTTTATATAACTTTAATTACTGTTAAAGCTTAACTGTTTTGTACTGATAATACTTTTTTCCTTGAAGTCAATTTACTTGATAATAATATGGCTACATGACTTTCTTTTTTTTTAACTAAGATTTTTTTGTTTTCATATGATTATAGATTCACATGCAATTGTAAGAATTCAGAGATCTCAGGTACCTAATGATATCTTTATACTTAGAAAACTACAGTATCACTACTGATATTGACATAGTCAAGATACAGAATAGTTAATAATTCTGCTTATATGAAAGTCTTTTGGATGTTGTTTGCAAGGTACATTTTGCTATTCTTTCTTATTTCAAACTCTTCATGTGTGAATGTAAATATATCTCTTATAAATAGCAAATAGGTAGATTATAAAGACAGCCTTTGTCTTTCTTGCTGTTACAGTTCTATTGAGATATAACTGTTAAACAACATAGGGCACAGTATACACATTCAAAGTCTGTAGTCCTGTGAAGTCACACACATATGTGCATTTGTGAGACCAGTATAATAAAGATAATGCACATTTCTAAATGCTCAGAAGTTTTCTTCCTAATTCATTTTTCTTTGGGTTGACCCTCAGGCAAACACTGATCTGTTTTCTGTCACTGTAATTTAGTTTGAATTTCCTAGGATTTTATATAAAAGAAATAATTTTATATAAAAGAAATCTTACATTATATACTTTCTTATATCTGGCTTCTTTCATTCATTATAATTATTTTAAGATTCATACAAGTTGTTACATAAGTTGTCCCTTTGAGTTAATTGTGTGAATATACCATAATCTGTTTATTCATTTACCTTTTGAGAAATATTTGAGTTATTTTCTCTTTGTAGCTCTTAACCAATACAGCTGCTATAAATATTCAGCCACAAGTCTTTCTGTGTACACATGTTCCATTTCTCTTGGAAAATAACTGGGAGTAGAATGACTGGGCCCTATGATAGTTGTATGTTTAATTTCTTTGTTTTATTTAAATTCAATTAGCCAACATATACTACGTCAGTAGTTTCAGATGTAGTGTTCAGTAATTCTTAAGAAACTGCCAAACCTGTCTCTAAACTAATCATGCCATTTTATATTCCAACCAGAAGATACGAGTGTTATTTTTCCACATCTTGTCACAACTTAGAATAATTAAGCCTTTTTTAGACATTTTAATAGACTTTTAATGGTGTCACACTGTGGAGTTTTTTCGCATTTCTTTAGTGATTATTGATATTGATATTATTTACTTGTAATTTATGCTTCTTCTTTGAAGTTCCCAAATATTTTGCCCATTTAAAAATGGGTTTCAAATTTTAAAATTTGAAGTTTTTAAAAAAGATTTTTTGTATTTATTTGAGAGAGAAACAGAGAGAGTAAGAGAGCATGAGCAGGGGAAGGGGAACGGGGAGAACTAAGCTCCCCGCTGAGCTGAGAGCCCAATGTAGACTGGATCCCAGGATTCTGGGATCATGATCTGAACCAAAGGCAAATGCTCAACTTACTGAGACATTCAGGTGCCCCTAAAATTGGTTATTTAATGGGTTTTCTTCTTACTGAGTTTAGTCAATTCTTTGTTGTAGATAGAATCCTTTATCAAATACATGACTTGAAAATACTTTTTAGTCTCTGCCTTATGTTTTCATTCCTTTAAACAACAAATATTTTTAACTTTGAAGTCCCATTTATCATTTCTTTTATGGGCCTTGTTTTTGGTGTCATTATTAAGAAATCTTTGCCAGAACCAGGTCACAAATATTCTCCACTGTGTTCTTTCAGGTTTTACATTTAGATTTATGATCCACTTTGAGTAGATTTTTGTGTATTGTAGAAGATACAGATTGAAGTTAATTGCATACAGATAGCCAGTAGATCTAGTACCATATATTAAAAGGCTATCCTTTCTCCAGTGAATTTAATTTGTACCTTTTAAGAAAATCAATTGTCCATATACGTGTGGGTCTCTTTCTGGAAGCTTTATTTAGATCCATTGATATATTTGTCTTAACACAAATACTGCACTGGCTAGATTACCAGAGTTCTTTTTTTTTTTTTTTTAAGATTTTATTTATTTGACAGAGATTACAAGTAGGCAGAGAGGCAGGCAGGGAGAGAGGAGAAAGCGGGCTCCCCGCCGAGCGGAGAGCCCTATGCGGAGCTCAATCCCAGGACCCCGAGACCATGACCCGAGATGAAGGCAGAGGCTTTAACCCACTGAGCCACCCTGGTGCCCCTAGATTACCAGAGTTCTATAGTATATCTTGAAATCAAGTAAATGTAATTCTTCCCAGTACTTTTTAACTGTTGAATAATTATAGGGTCTTCAAATTTCTAGATGAATTCTAGAATCAGCTTGTCCAACTCTATAAAATGTCTTGCTAAGGTTTTTATTGGCATCACATTAAACTTTTGAATAAATTTGGAAAGAATTTGTGGTTAGCAGTCTTGGGTCTTCTGAACTCAGAATATGGTATATCAGTGTTTTGTTGCTATTAATGTAGAGATCTTGAACATCTATTGTCAGATTTATCCCACAGTGTTTCATACTCTCGATGTATTATAAATGATGTTATCTTTTCATTTTTATTTCTGTTTATTAAAATATATAAATAGAATTGCCTTTTTAAACATGGAACTTATATCCTGCAGCATTTACCAAATCACTCATTAGTTCCACTAGCTGTGTGTGTGTGTGTGTGTGTGTGTGTGTGTGTGTGTGTGAATTCTAATGGATTTTCTGCATAGGAATCCTGTTTTCTGTGGCACTTCAGAGGTTGAATGTGGCATTTGTAAAATACCAGATATCTTTAAACATGAAATAGAGTCAGAGCAGTGAGGTTTAACAGTGAGGTTAAGAGAAAGTATTTCCATTAACCAGGAAATGGTATGTATAAGGTGATATAGTAGGAAGAAAATCAGGTTAGGACCAGTTTTCAGAAGATCTTGACTACCAATGTAAAAAGAATATATCACAAATATTCCTTTAAAAAATGGATTGGGGGGGTTGCTCCTGGGTGGCTCGGTGGGTTAAAGCCTCTGCCTTCGGCTCGGGTCATGGTCCTGGGGTCGTGGGATCGAGCCCCACATTGGGCTCTCTGCTCAGCAGGGAGCCTGCTTCTCCTTCTCTCTCTGCCTGCCTCTCTGCCCTCTTGTGGTCTCTATCAAATAAATGAATAAAACGTAAAAAAAAAAAAATGGATAGGGGTGCCTGGGTTGCTCAGTAGGTTAAGCCTCTGCATTAGGCTCATGTCATGATCTCAGGGTCCTGGGATCGAGCCCTGCAACGGGCTCTCTGCTCAGCAGGGAGCCTGCTTCCCCCCTCTCTCTGCCTACTTGTGATCTCTGTCAAATAAATAAAATCTTTTTAAAAAAATGGATAAATGTCAGACGTTATAATATGTTAAGCAGTTCAAGTCTGTGATTTGTTGAATATTGTTTTGGGCTATTGGAGATGACCATGGTGGATTAAGTGATTTCTAAAATGAGTAAACAGGGAAAAAAACAGTTATTACTCATGGCCCCACTGACAAGCATGGAAATATTTCATTCATTTTTATACTGAAAACTTCCTTGACACTGATGATCTATCACTGGGATAGGGTCTACTGTGCAAATAAAGTGACATATAAATAAATAAACCATTGCTCATCTCTCCTTGTCACTTTTACTAACCTGGGGTTCTAGACAAATAGTGATTGATGGGTATTACTTTTGACTTTGCCATGTTTCTATAAAGAAATATCATGGACTTGTACATCACCATTTTCAAGTTGCAGTTTGGCCTCTGTCCTCTGTCTCCCCCATGTTATTACTCTCTACATAGATGGAAAAAATTTAATGGCACATAAAGGCAATTTGAACTTACTAAATCATGACACTGGAACAAAGATTCTCCTCTGTATCAATTTGGTATATACCATATACATATGTTCATATGTAACATATTATTGTTATTACTGGCGCAGAAGAAAACTTAGTTTTTACTCTTTGGTCTGAAGGATTTCCAATATTTTGCCCTCAGAAAAAAATTCTGTCTCTGTTTTGCATTTCAGGAGTGGGTCAGAAGTATAAAGTACATTAGAGTAGTGATTTTTTGGTTGAGAGCCACGTGAGAGTCTGTATACCCTCATTGTCCTTTGAACAAGGGATTGACTCTGCGGTATCTGCTTATATTATCATGCTATGAAGATTGTCTTTGGCTTTTATGCCATTGTTAGAATGGCTTTGTTTTGAAATACAAACAGCTCTTTCCTTTGCATTTATGAGCATCCTGTTGTGTAATCAACATTTCTTCCCTCTAGGCACTGCTGCTACTGCTGCTGTTGGCCAACTTTTATTGGAATATATGCCAACCATTATGAAAATGATTTTACATATAATGTCTCTATTCCTTATTTATACTGTGTAATAAGTTGCACTGAATTTTAGCAGCCTAAAACAATGAAATTTATCGTGTCTTAAAATTTCTGAGGGTCAGGAATCTGGGAGTTATTTAGTTGCCTGTCTTGTATCTGTCTTGTATCTGGAATAAAGCTCTGTCTTGTATCTGGAATAAAGCTCTCAGTATTGCAATCATTTAAAAGCTGGAGGATCTCCTTCCAAGCTCACTCACATAGCTGGTATCTGATTTTATCCTCCAGTAACATTATTAGGTATATACTCTTATTGTTCCCATAATTACAAATGTGGAGACTGAGGCCTAATGAAGAATTTTAGTCAAAGCCACTGCGTTCAGTTTTATCAACTATAGCTAAGTCTCCTAATGAATGGAAAATAATTCTGGGATGTTTACAGTGATTACTCTTTTTGTTAGAGAAAATAAAATCTACATTTACTTTAAAGGGGGATCCAGCTCCTTCACTCATCTGAAACAATCAAGTACTGTTGTGTTTTTAATCTTCACATTTATTCATATTATCCTGAATCCATACCTGAGGTATTCTGGATCAAAGATAGATTTCTTATTAAATACTTCCCAGTAAATAATAAATGAGTTATTCTACCTATACCCTATTCCCTACCCCTAGAGTGACTAGTTAAGGAGCCAAGTCAATTCTCACCTGAGTAGCCAGACTCATCCATAGGCAAGGAAGGAGAAAAATTACTTTTCTCTGCTTATAAAGTACTAGGAGACACATGTGTGTTCATCTCTTGAAAGCGTCGTCTTCTTGCTCCAGTCCTTTGGTACATAAATGAAACCTTTGGAAAAGCCAGAGACTATCTCCAGAGACTAATTCTTTCTGGCAATGAAAACACCTAGAAGGATAGTAGTTACAGTCTTCATGGCACATTGAAGGGTTAATATAGCAACCTAGTCTAGGTTGTAGCCATCCCTCAGCACTCTTGTCAAGATAAGAGTTTTATTATCCTTTTGAGTCAGGGCAATTTACTGGACAAATGGCTACAGATACAATTCTCATGGTATGTGAAGAGTTTCAGGCGGCTAGAGCTTTTTACTGGAAAGATGAGAAAGTAAAGGCAATTTTATTTATCTACAAGGACCTACTGAGAGGCTATGGGGCCTCTCTCTTTTCTGAACAGCTTTGTTTTTTTACCCCTTTGTCTTTTTAATGAAAGCTCTTTCTAAAAGGATTAATAGATTTGTACTGTCACTTTACATATGAGAACTAATTATTTGAGGTATGTCTGTGTTAGGTGATGCATCATATATTATCAAAGCCCTTCACAAAGATTTTGCACATTAGTCAAATATTTGTGTTATTAATGAAGACAATTAATAATAACATCTCTAAAGTGACTTCCAGATCTGTAACGTTCTGCATTAATCCCATTTTGTAAACAATAGCAATAATAATAGCAGATATTTATTTACCACTTACTCTATGCCAGGCACTGTTCTAGGTGTGTTACACAAATTATCTTAATGTTTGTAATTTCACAATAACCCGTGTAATGACTCATTATCCCTGTAATGGGTAAGCTAAAGTACAGAAAGTATATATTTCTTATCTGAGGTGAAGCACTGGGAAGTTGCAGAGCTGAGATTTAAACCCAGGCACTTTGGTTCCATGTTGCAAGTTCTTAACTATTGTATGAATTCTCTATGATTCATTACTTCACAAACATTTATTTTGCACCTTCTGCAAGCCAAGCATTGTTTAAGACACTGTGGATATATCACTGAAGGAAATATTGAAAGCCCCTACATTCATAGAGCTTATTTCCTGGTTAATGACAGGGTGGTCAGGTAAGGAAATAAAACTAAGCCAATAAACCTATATATGATATCATATTAGACTGGTAAGTACTATGGGAAAAAATTAAGCAAGGTCGGAAAATAGAGTCTAAAAGGAGCTCCTATTTTAGAATTGTGAGGGAAGATATTATTTTCGATATTATCAGTTGCTACTAAAACTGTGGATAATATGTTAAATTTAGTCCATCAAGAACATTTTGTAAACAAAGCATAGAATAGAATAAAATCATTTTGAAAAGAAGATGTCAGATTTCATTGCATATAGTAAACAGTTTTTCATAAGGTATTTCTTTCACTATGTATATATATTTGTGTATACTGCATCATAAAGTTAGTCATCTTTCTATGTGTCATTTTTAAAAACATGATTTTGTTGTTGTTGTTGCTGTTGTTTGACACTGTGGGGAACCAGCAAGAAGGCCACTGAGGGTGGTGGTCAGGGACTGGGAGAAAGTGGGTAGAACTGAAATCAGGAGTGGGCATGTACATGGAATACCTGCAAGGCTCTGTGAGCCATGGTAAAATTTTTGGCATTATTGTAAATAAAATGGGAAGCCATTTGAGAGCTTTGAGCAGAGTAGACATCTGATTTACCTTCTAGAAGGGTCATTTTGTCTGCCATATCAAAACAGATCGTATGTGAGCAAGGACTGAACCAAATTAAGATGGAACATAGTTTCACACAATTGTATCAGTAAGAGTAGAAATGGGATAGAGAATTTCTGATTCATGGAATCATAGAAATAGAATTTTAGACTAAGAGTAACCTAAACATTATTTATGAGGCCTGGAATTCTCCTGTATAAATACTTTTTCTACAAACAACTCTATTTCTAGATCACTTTAAAAGATGAAGCTGTTCTGTTTCATCTACTGAAAAAGAAACCCACAGTAGTAATGAAGTAATAGGCCCTGAAGGTCAGAATCATAGTTGTAAAGGAAGTAAAATTTTGAAAAATGTTTATACACTTTTTCTGTTGTCTTTGTGAGCATATGACCATAAGAAGCATCCTTTCATCAGCATGGAGATGAGCATCTGTTAGAAAGGAATACATAGTGAAAGACTAAGGTATCATTTGGCTTCCAACATTCAGCAAGGAAGTTTTACAAATAAGCTAGTTTATTTGTAAAAGAATTGTTCAAAATTCCTTAATTTCTTAAGTTGGTATTTCAGAGGAAGATGTGGCAAGCAAGCAAAGCAGAGAAAATAGGGAAATAACACTCTTGATTGTGGCAAGGAAAGAGAAAGGGAAAAAGAAGAACAAGGAATACAGACTCATACATCACATTCCCATATTCCAGATTTTGGCACAGAGAGAAAGAGATAGGTAAATGAAAACGACATAACCACACACACGTATACCATACTTAACACGCCATGTCCTGAACACACACAGCTCACACTACACATACATGCACCACACATATATACCACATACACTCACACAACACACATACATACTCATACCACACACACAGTCTTTAAGACCCTAGAAACAAAAGGTTCTGTCACAGGTTGCTGCTATCCCAACTTGGATCACAGCCACCTCAAGTTACCAGAACAGGGAGGTCAGACACAGGTAAGGGACTTCCCATCACGCCTGTTTCCCACATGACATAGAAGCACCTGAGAGTCTGGCTATAGCACTTATACCGGGGTGTTGTTGTACTGGGAGTTGCAATGAGGGTGACAAGGCAGACCACTTTAAGGCCATTGGAAGCCCCAGCCAGACTTTAGAAGTATCTGTGGCTTCTTTGGGAACTGAGACTGAGGCTGACAGGTAATGACTGCCAAGCCCTGACTAAACCAGAGAGCCTAGCTCAGGTTTAAGGGACGATTGTCCAGCGGGATAAGCACATCCAGATGAACCTTCATACAGAAAACCAGAGAACACTGAGGGTATCATAAGCAGCAGCCAGATTATTTTCTGCCTCTCTGAAACCACCCTATAGTATTAGTGAAGAGGACTCTCAGAGAATGCAAGAATTGTTATCTGAAAGAGTCTGGGGACGGCTGGGTGGCTCAGTGGGTTAAGCCTCTGCCTTCGGCTCGGGTCATGATCTCAGGGTCTTGTGATCAAGCCCTGCGCCCGGCTCTTTGCTCAGCGGGGAGCCTGCTTCCCCCTCTCTCTCTGCCTGCCTCTCTACCTACTTGTGATCTCTCTCTGTCAAATAAAAAATAAAATCTTAAAAGAGTCTGAACAGGAGGAGGGGCAAGATGGTGGAGAAGTAGGAGACCCTGTTTCAACTGGTCCCCTAAAGTGAGCTAATTATCTACCAGAACACTCTGAACACCCATGAAATCTACCTGAGATGTAAGATTCTACACTTCTGGATCTCTACAGGGGCTGAAGACACCAGTGGAGAGGTAAAGCAGAGTGGGAACGATCAGACTAGTATCAGAGAATAAACAAAAGGAGGAGGGGTCCACCAGAACCGACCTGTTGGAAAGTAACACCCCAATATGAAAGTGCCCTGTGATTGGAGACCAGCATTAACTTGCAGTCTGGTTAAAAGCACTCAAAAAGAGCAAAAGATCTTAAGGGGCAACTGGTGGAATTGGGTGGTTACAAGCACGGGCCTAAGGCCACGGACCCATGACGGCCACTGCCGGCAACCACCTGTGCCAGAGAGTGTGGCGCAAAGCCTCAACACCACGGTCCCTGAGCCCCCAGCTTTCCGCTGCTTGCACCACTGCTCAGCTAGGCGCACTCCCACTGGCGCATGTGAGGGAGTCTGGTGTGGACGCCAGCCAGTGATCCCTAGAACCACAGACTTTTGCACTCTCTGCGCACTGCACAGCCAGGGTCTGAACCGCACTCCCCACCCGCACCTGACAGAGCTCCATGCGGGTGCTAGTCAGAGGTCTCTAGGACTGCCTGAGAGTCTGAACACTCCCAGCCCAGGCTTGAAAAACAGCACGTTATCTCTGGTTGGGATCTCTTGATGAGCAGCGACCTGTGAAATCCTGAGGTTTGAACTCTAGACAGCAGTCCCGGCAAATGTAGCCACCAGAAGCGGGCTCTCTGGACCAATATCACTTGCCGTTTTTGTGGCATGGGGGTGCAGAGACAAGTGGGGGCCTTGGACAATCACTGGGACGGTGGCTGGGAGTGCGCACTGCCTGTGGGAGGTTGCACAGCTCAGCAGAATTTGCAGAGGGAGAGTTTGTGTGTTCTGGAGCACCCAGAGGGGAGCAAACTGAGGCTTCTCTCTAAGATGGAGGTCTGGGTGCAGT
Organism: Martes martes; assembly: GCF_963455335.1. Taxonomy (NCBI): domain Eukaryota; kingdom Metazoa; phylum Chordata; class Mammalia; order Carnivora; family Mustelidae; genus Martes; species Martes martes. The sequence continues at coordinate 97,497,650 of NC_137892.1, read as the reverse complement.
TTGCTTTCCACTAAACCTCCAAAAAGCCGCCAAAGAACAAAAGCCTCCAGAGAACAAAAGCCTGAAAAACCGGATTCCACAGAGCCCAGCCTCATGATAGGGAGCAGGAGGACTCAACCCAAGCAAGACTGACAGAAAAACAATGCGGCAGGCCCCTCCTTCAAGAAAGCCAGCCAAAAGAATGAGAGAAAACCACCACAGGGTCCCCATAAAACTGTAAAACCCCAGTATCAGGGGAAACAAGATACTAAGCTCCCGGTATTACCCTAAAGTCTGTATATTTCATAGATACAACTTTTATTTTTAATTTGTTCTCACTATATTCTTGTTTTTTTTTTAATCTACTTACCAATTAGAGGTTCAATACAACATATTCCATAATAACCTTTTAACTTGAACTTTTTTCATACACATACCTGTGTCTTTCTTTTGCTTTTCTGTTTTTTAAATATACATATAGATATAAGCTTCAAGGTAATCCTCTTTCCCTAATCAATACTACTCCTATATATAAACCAGTTTTAATCTCCCTTTATCTCTGTAAAGTTGAGTCCTTTAACAAAGATATCAAGATACACCCAGGAAGAATCAAAATAACCTTCCTTGCCCACATCAAGGACTTATAACCACCCTTCCATCTTTTTCTTCTGTCAGTATTTATAAATCTTATCCTTGAGGCTCATTTTGGCTGGGTTCTTTTTTTTTTTTCCTTGTCATTTACTTTTGTCGGTCTTTTTGTTTCTCCGTTTTTGTTTGTATACCTTAAATATATTACTCTTGGAGCCCAGTCTGTCTGGGTCTTCTCTTTCTTTTCTGTCTCTCTCTTTTTCTTTTTTCTTTCTTTTTGGTAGTGACTTCCAATTGCTCAGAAGCATTCCAGGGTGCACCTTGCCTGGATTGCGGTTGATCTATTCAGCTACACATCCCCTCAACCGCCTCTTACCAAAATGACTAGGAGGAGGAACACCCAACAGAGAAAAAAATTCAGAGACTGTGTCCTCTCCATCAGAACTATTGGATACAGGCATAAACAGTGTGTCAGAAAGGGAATTCAGGATAACAATTATCCAGCCAATGGCTAGGTTGGAGAAAACCATTAGTGACAACATGGAATCTCTAAGGGCAGAAGTGAAAGCAGCCTGGGAAGAAGTTAAAAATGCTATCAATGAGAGCCAATCTAATCTAAGTATTCTAACAGCTAGGGTAACTGAGGCAGAAGATAGAATTAGTGATCTAGAGGATAAACTGATAGAGGAAAAGGATCAAAAGGAAGCCTGGAACAAACAGCTTAGAAGCCGTGAAAACAGAATTAGGGAGATAAATGACACCATGAAATGTTCCAACGTCAGAATTATTCAGATCCCTGAGGGGGAGGAGAAAGAAAGAAGGCTAGAATATATAGTTGAACAAATTCTTGATGAAAATTTTCCCAGTTTGGGGAATGGAACCAGCATTCATGTCCTAGAGGCAGAAAGATCAATGAGTCTAGAAAGACCTTGAGACACTTGATTGTGAGACTGATGAATTATAATATTAAACAAGAGCTCCTGAGGGCAGCAAGGGGGAATAGATTCCTTACGTTCAGAGGAAGGTCCATCAGAATAACCGACCTGTCCACAGAAACCTGGCAAGCCAGAAAGTGCTGGCAAGACATATTCAGGGCACTAAATGAGAACAACATGCAGCCAAAGAATACTTTATCCAGCAAGGTTGACATTCAGAATGGATGGACAGATAAAGAGCTTCGAAGTCCAGCAAGGTTTAAAAGAGTATGTGACCACCAAGCTGGCACTACAAGAAATTTTTAGGGGGGTTATATAAAAGAAGAAAGAACCCAAGAGTGACATAAAACAGAAATTTACAGAGGTAATCTACAGAAACAAGGACTTCACAGGCAACATGTCAATAAAAATGTATCTTTCAATAATTACTCTCAACGTGAACTGCCTAAATGCTCCCATGAAATGACACAGGGCTGTAGATTGCATAAAACGACAGGACCTATCCATATGCTCTCTACAAGAGACCTATTTGGAACCTGAAGATACATCCAGACTGAAAGTGAAGGGATAGAGAGCCATCTTCCATGGCAATATGCCTCAAAAGAAAACTGGGGTAGCGATTCTCATATCAGACGAATTAGATTTTAAACTAAAGACTGTAGTCAGAGATAAGAAGGACACTACATCATTCTTAAAGGGTGTATCCACCAAGAAGATCTAACACTTGTAAATATTTATGCCCCCAAAATGGGAGCAGCCAACTACATAAGCCAACTGTTAAACAAGATAAAGAGTCATATTGATATGAATACATTAATAATAGGGGATTGTAACATGCCACTCTAAGTAATAAACAGATCATCCAAGAAGAAAATCAGTAAAGAAATGAGCATTGGTTGACATATTGGACCAGAAGGACCTCATAGATACGTACAGAACATTCCACCCTAAAACAGCAGAATACTCATTCTTCTCGAGCATACATGGAACTTTCTCCAGAATAGACCACATACTTGGTCACAAATCATGTCTCAACCGATACCAAAAGATTAAGATTATTCCCTGCATATTCTCAGACCACAATGCTTTGAAACTGGAACTCAACCACAAGAAAAAGTATGGAAGGAATTCAAACACTTTGAAGCTAAAGACCACCCTACTTAAGAATGTTTGGATCAATCAGGAAATCAAAGAACTTAAACAGTTCATGGAAACCAATGAGAATGAAGACACACTGGTACAAAACCTATGGGATATGGCAAAGGCGGTCCTAAAGGGGAAATACATAGCCATCCAAGTCTCACTCAAAAAAATTGAAAAATCCAGAACATACCAGCTCTCTTTACACCTTTAACAACAAATTAAACCAAACCCACACACAAGAAGAAAAATAATCAAGATTAGAGCAGAGGTCAATGAGATAGAAACTAGAGATACAGTAGAATGCATCAATGAAACTAGAAGCTGGTTTTTTGAAAGAATAAGAGTGATAAACCATTGGCCAAACTAATCCAAAAGAAAAGAGAGAAGGCCCAGATTAATAAAATTATGAATGAAAAGGGAGAGATCACGACTAACACCAAGGAAATAATAACAATCATCAGAAATTATTATCAACAGTTATATGCCAATAAGTTAAACAACCTAGATGAAATGGATGCATTCCTAGAAATCTTAAACTTCCAAAACTGAATCAGGAAGAAATTGACAAACCGAATAGACCACTATCTAGTAATGAGATTGAAGCAGTGATCAAAAACCTCCCAAAAAACAAGAGCCCAGGACCTGACAGATTCCCTGGAGAATTCTACCAAACATTCAAATAAGAAATAATACCTATTCTCCTGAAGCTGTTTCAAAAAAACAGGAACAGAAGGAAAACTTCCAGATTCTTTTTATGAAGTCATTATTAATCTGATCCCCAAACCAGGCAAAGACCCCATCAAAATGGAGAATTTTAGACCAATATCCCTGATGAATATGAATGCCAAGATTGTCAATAAGATCCTAGCTAATAGGATCCAACAGTACATTAAAAAGATTATCCACCATGACCAGGTGGGACTTATCCATGGGATGCAAGGGTAGCTCAACATTCACAAATCAGTGTGATAGAACAAATCAATAAGAGAATAGAGAAGAACCACATAGTCCTCTCAGTTGATGCAGAAAAACCATTTGACAAGATACAGTATCCATTCCTGATTAAAACCCTTCAAAATATAGGGATAGAGGGAACATTCCTCAACTTCATAAAATCTGTCTGTGGAAAACCTACAGTGAATATCATCCTCAATGGGGAAAAGCTGACAGCCTTCCCTTTGAGATCAGGAACACGACAAGGATGTCCACTCTCGACACTGTTGTTCAACATAGTACTAGAAGTCCTAGCAACAACAACCAGGCAACAAAAAGAAGTAAGAGGCATTCAAATTGGCAAAGAAGTCAAACTCTCTCTTTGCAGATGACATGACACTTTGTATGGAAAACCCAAAAGACTCCACCCCCAAACTACTAGTACTCGTACAGCAATTCAGTAATGTGGCAGGATACAAGATCAATGTACAGAAATCAGTTGTTTTTCTATACACTAACAATGAAAATACAGAAATGGAAATTAGAGAATCAATTCCATTTACTATAGCACCAAGAACCATAAGATACCTGGAAATAAACCTAACCAAAGAGGTAAAGGAGCTATACTCAGAACTACAGAACACTCGTGAAAGAAATTGAAGAAGACACAAAAAGATGGAAGAGCATCCTATGCTCATGGATTTGAAGAATAAACATTTTAAAATGTCTATACTGCCTAGAGCAATCTATACTTTTGGTGCCATCCCAATCAAAATTCCACCAGTATTTTTCAAAGAGCTGGAACAAACAGTCCTAAAATGTGTATGGAACCAGAAGAGTCCTCGAATTGCTAAGGAAATGTTGAAAAAACCAAAACTGGGGGCATCACGTTGCCTGGTTTCAAGCTTTACTACAAAGCTGTGATCACCAAGACACCATGGTACTGGCACAAAAACAGACACATAGACCAGTGGAACAGAGTAGAGAGCCCAGATACGGAACCTCAACTCTATGGTCAAATAATCTTTGACAAAGCAGGAAAAAATATACAGTGGGAAAGAGATAGTCTCTTCAATAAGTGGTGCTGGGAAAATTGGACAGCTATGTATAGAAGAATGAAACTTGATCATTCTCTTACACCATACCCAAAGATAAACTCGAAATGGATAAAAGACCTCAACATGAGGCAGGAATCTATCAAAATCCTAGAGAATATAGGCAGTAGCCTCTTCGACATTGGCCACAGCAACTTCTTTCAAGACAAAGGAAAAGGAAAAGGAAAAGGAAACAAAAGGCAAAGGCAAAGGAAACAAAAGCAAAAATGAACTTCTGGGACTTCATCAAGATCAAAAGTTTCTGCAGAACAAAGGAAACAGTCAACAAAACAAAGAGGCAACCCACAGAAAGGAGGAAGATATTTGCAAATGACACTACAGACAAAGGGGCTGATATCCAAGATCTATAAAGAACTCCTCAAATTCAACACACACAAAATAGATAGGTAAAAAATGGGCAGAAGACATGAACAGACACTTCTCCAAAGAAGACATACAAATGGCTCACAGACACATGAAAATATATTCATCATCATTTGCCATCCAGGAAATTCAAATCAAAACCACACTGAAATACCACCTTATACCAGTCAGAATGGCCAAAATCAACAAGACAATAAACAAGTGTTGGAGAGGATGTGGATAAAGCAGAACCCTCTTACACTGTTGGTGGGAATGCAAGTTGGTACAGCCACTTTGGAAAACAGTGTGGAGATTCCTTAAGAAATTTAAAAATAGAGCTACTCTATGACCCTGCAATTGCACTACTGGGTATTTACCCCAAAGATACAGATGTAGTGAAAAGAAGGGCCATCTGTACCCAATGTTCATAGCAGCAATGGCCACAGTTGCCAAACTGTGGAATGAACCAAGATGCCCTTCAGTGGACGAATGGATAAAGAAGATGTGGTCCATATATGCAATGGAGTATTATGCTTCCATCAGAAAGAATGAATACCCAACTTTTGTATCAACATGAATGGGACTTGAAATTATGCTGAGTGAAATAAGTCGAGCAGAGGGAGTCAATTATCATATGGTTTTGCTTACTTGTGGAGCATAAGGAATAACATGGAGGACATTGGGAAATGGAGAGGAGAAGTGAGTTGGGGGACATCAGAAGGGGAGATGAACCATGAGAGACTGTGGATCCTGAGAAACAAACTGAGGGTTTTGGAGGGAAGGGGCTGAGGGGTTGAGTGAGCCTGGTGGTGGTTATTAAGAGGGGCAAGTATTGCATGGAGCATTGGGTGAGGTGCATCAAAAATGAATTTTGGAACACACACACACAGAAAATTTAAATTAAAAAAAAAAAGTGTCAACGTTACTATGTAAAGTGTCTTTTCAGTTACTAGGTCAGAATACGCTTGGACTAGTTATAGATTGGGGTTTATTGTGACTAACAGGAACGTAGTAGCTCAGAGAGAAATGACCAGAATGTTTACTGGCAAAATAAAGTAAATTTTCTCTGCATATGCAAGGTGCAGTGTAAGTTAAATATTGTAAAAGCACAACACAGTTTGTTCCCATTTATTGTCTGTGCTGTATGTATACCTGGCCTGACTCCAAAGTCTATAACTTTGAGCCATAGAAATATGAAAGAATGTATATGGACTAAGGGGTCATGGAAGAAATGTCCATGGGATTCAATGCAAGACCTCTTACTGGAGAAAAAATAAATACAAAACCATTTGGAGAATGTAAATCTTTCATTTTAGGTGGGATGCATTCAGAGGCTGGGAAGGTAGCATGAAATTTTTCTTTTGATACTGTGAATTTGCATCTGTTTCGTGTTGAGGGGCATGTGTTTCTGTGGAACTGAGCTTCTCTTTTGCTTGGCCAGCTTTTCCTTTTCACCTGGAGTTATATGTTCAAAAACAGGGAGATTAAGTTTGTCCTTGGTTTAAAAAAATATATACTGTAGCTACAAACCAGTGATTTTTAAACAAGGGTCTTTTTTTTTCCCTCCCTAATTAAGTAGACTCCACATCCACCATGGGGCTTGAACTCAACCCTAAGATCCAGCATTGCATGCTCTACCACCTGAGCCAGTCAGGTATCCCTGAACCAAGGATCTTTAATAAGTAAAAATTTCATACTATCTCTGTATTAAAGGATGATGGGCTATGTTATATTGATTACATTTAGTTTCCTTTAATTAACATATTTAGTTCTATTAATATTGTTACTTTTTTATTCTTTGTAATTTCCAAATTTTCTATTTATAACATGCATTTATGCTATAATCGGAAAAAGTTATACAATGGAAAAATAAAGAAAAGTGTGATTTTATGTCTAAGAATCCTAAAGCAGTAACGTCACTCCTGGTAGGGGGTATTAAGAAGGGCCCGTATTGCATGGAGCACTGGGTGGGGTGCATAAACAATGATTCTTGGAACACTGAAAAAATAAAGTTAAAAAACAAAACAAAACAGACTAATTCTTAAGGAATGAATTCATAGTACCTATCTGGCTTTGTACTTGGCTTTTCTTACCTTACCTTTTGGAGACTTATCAGATTTCAAAAGATAAAGAGGAGATTTTTAAAGTCAGAAGGTAGTTTTCTAGCTATTAAATAGTCACACTCTCTTTTCCACCCAGCACACTCAAAATGATACATCTGTGACCTGGTAATAAATTAAAGAAACTATGACTGAACTCCATGGACAGACCTGAATTTGTTCTTTTAAAATGTATATGCATGTTACAGTTTCCCAAGTTGTTGGTGCCAGGCATTAACATTACCCAGGAATGTTAAAATGCTGACTTAGCATTCTATGTAAAACATTTCATATGTGAAATGGAACACTCTGACCCATACCATAATGTTTTACAAGTAGACAAGAGATCATACATTGGAAATGAAATCATGACTGATAATGTCTAAATGTTTTTTAATGTAATACTTTTTCAAAATGCTAAAGGCCCTCTGTACCTGGAATATACCATATTTTATTGCTTTTTCTAAAATTGGCTTTATTATTATTTAAAATTTAAGATCTATTTCACTTTCCATGGGGAAAGAATCTGTTAACACCCCCTATTTAAAAGTTCAGTATATTGATATAAAGTGAAAACTTACAATGAATTAAGTTACCTTATTAATCATAAGGTTATTGAAATTTTCAAGTGGTGTATAATTTTTAGCAGTTAAGACTAATGCACCAGTTAAATAATTGAAAAGTACTTAATTTAAGCCTCATATTTTAAACTTCAAAGCAGTTGTCAACCATATTTCTCCTTCCAAGTAAGACTAAAGTTTTTTTAGTCTTTATTTTTTAATATAATTTTGAAAAAGTAATATATCCTGAGGATTCCTTCACATCCAGCCAATATAATAATTTCTCTTTTTGTTGTTCTTTTGTTTAACTAACATGTAATATATTACTGGTTGCAAAAGCACAGGTCTGTGATTCATCAGTCTTGTATAATACCCAGTGCTCATTTCATCACATGCCCTCCTTAATGTCCATCACCCAGTTGCCCTGTCCCTCCACCACCTTCCCCTCCAGCAATTCTCAGTTTGTTTTCTCTGATTGAGAGTCTCTTTTTTTTGTTAAAGATTTTATTTATTTGTTTGATAGAGATTACAAGTAGGCAGAGAGCAGGCAGAGAGAGAGGAGGAAGCAGGCTTCCCGCTGAGCAGAGAGCCCGATGCGGGGCTCGATCCCAGGACCCTGGGATCATGACCCGAGCCAAAGGCAGAGGCTTAACCCACTGAGCCACCCAGGCGCCCTGATTGAGAGTCTCTTCTGGTTCATCTCCCTCTCTGGTTTTGTCTTTTTAAATTTTTATTTCTTCCCCTATGATCCTGTTTTGTTTCTTAAGTTCCACATGTCAGTGACATCATATGATAATTGTCTTTCTCTGATTGACTTATTTTGCTTAACATAGTACCTTCTAGTTCCATCTATATCATTACAAATGGCAAGATTTCATTTTCTGATGGCTGAGTAATAGTCCATTGGGTGTATATATCACATCTTCTTTATTCATTCATCTGTAGATGGACATCTGGGCTCTTACCATGGTTTGGCTCTTGTGGACATTGCTGCTGTAAACATTGGGGTGCCAGTGCTCTGTCAGATAACTACATTTGTATCTTTGGGGTAAATACTCAGTACTACAATTGCTGGGTCATAGGGTGGCTCTATTTTCAACTTTTTTAGGAACCTCCCTACTGTTTTTCTGAGTGGCTGCTCCAGCTTGCATTCCCACCAACAGTGTAAGAGGGTTCCCTTTCTCCGCATCCACACCAGCACCTGTCATTTCCTGACTTGTTAATTTTAGCCATTCTGACTGGTGTGAGGTGGTATTGCATTGTTGTTTTGATATGTATTTCCCTGATACCGAGTGACATGGAGCATTTTTTAATGTGTCTGTTGGCCATTTGGATGTTTTCTTTGGAGAAATGTCTGTTCATGTCTTATGCCAATTTCTTGGTTGGATTTTCAGGTTTTTGGGTGTGGAGTTTGATTAAATTCTTTATTAGAGTTTGCATACTAGCCCTTTATCCAATATGTCATTTACAGATATCTTCTCCCATTCTTTTGGTTGTCTTCTGGTTTTTGTCAACTGTTTCCTTTGCTATGCAAAAGCTTTTTATCTTGATGAAATCCCAATAGTTCATTTTTGCCTTTGTTTCCCTCATCTCTGGGCATGTGTCTAGCAAGAAGTTGCTGCAACTAAGGTCAAAGAGATTGCTGGCTGTGTTCTCCTCTAGGATTCTGATGGATTCCTGTCTCGTATTTAGCTCTTTCATCCATTTTGAGTTTATTTTGTGTATTGTGTAACAAAGTGGCCCAGTTTCATTCTTCTGCATGTGGCTGTCCATTTCTCCCAACACTTCTTTTTGAAGAGACCGTCTTTATTCCATTGGATATTCTTTCCTGCTTTGTAGAAGATAAGTTGACCATAGGGTTAAGGGTCAAATTCTAGATTGTCCATTCTGTTCCATCGATCTATGTATCTGTTTTTGTGCCAGTACCATACTGTTTTGGTGATTACAGCTTTGTAATACAGCTTGAAGTCTGGAATTATGATGCCACCAGCTTTGGTTTTCTTTTTCAACATGGCTCTGCCTATTTGGGGTCTTTTCTTATTCCATACAACTTCTAGGATTGTTTGCTCCAGCACTGTGAAAAATGCTGATGGTATTTTGATAGGGATTCATTGAATGAATAGATTGCTCTGGGTAGCCTAGACATTTTCACAGTATTTGTTCTTCTGCTCCATGAGCATGGAATGTTTTCCTATTTCTTTGTGTCTTCCTCAATTTCTTTCATGAGCGTTCTATGGTTTCCTGAGTTATAGATCCTTTACGTCTTTGGTTAGGTTTATTCCTAAGTATCTTATGGTTTTGGGTGCAATTGTAAATGGGATTGATTCCTTCATTTCTCTTTCCTCTGCCTCATTGTTAATGTATAGAAATGCAACTGATTTCTGTGCACTGATTTTATATCCTGCTACTTTGCTGAATTCCTAAATGAGTTCTAGCAATTTGGGGATGGAGTCATTCTGGTTTTCCACGTAGAGTATCAGGTCCTCTGCAAAGATTGGGAGTTTGACTTCTTTGCCAATTCAGATGCATTTTACTTCATTTTGTTGTCTTATTGCTGAGGCTAGTACTTCTAGTATTGTGTGGAACAACAGTGGTGATAATGGACATTCCTGTCATGTTCCTGACCTTAGGAGAAAAGCTCTCATTTTTTCCCCATTAGAATAATGATATTCTCTGTTGGCTTTTCACATATGGCTTTTATGATATTGACGTATGTTCCTGCTATCCCTGTGTGGATATATCCCTGTGGAGATATAACACTGTGAAGAGTTTTAATCAAGAAAGGATGCTGAACTTTGTCAAAAGCTTTTTCTGAATCTCTTGAGAGGATCATATTCTTCTTGTCCTTTCTTTTATTTATGTGTTGTATTACATTGATTGTTTATTGGTTGTTGAACCACCTTGCAGACCAAAAATAAATCCCACTTGGTTTTGTTGAATAATTCTTTTAATAAGCTGTTGGATCCTATTGGCAGTATTTTGGTGAGAATTTCTGCATCCATGTTCCTCAGGGATATTGGTCTATAATTCTTTTTTGGTGGGGTCTTTGTCTGGTTTTGGGATCAAGGTAATGCTGGCCTCATAAAAAGAGTTTGGAAGTTTTCCTTCCATTTCAGTGTTTTTTGTTTGTTAGTTTGTTTGTTTGTTTTTGAACTAGCTTCAGAAGAATAGGTATTAATTATTCTTTAGCTGTGTAGTAAAATTCCCCTTGGAAGCCATCCAACTCTTGTTTGTTGGAAGATTTTTGATTACTGCTTCAATTTCCTTGCTGGTTATGGGTCTGTTCAGGTCTTCTACTTCTTCCTTTTTCAGTTTTACCAGTTTATATGTCTTTAGGGATGCATCCATTTCTTCTGGATTGCATAATTTTTTGGCATAGAGTTGCTCATAATGTGTTCTTTTAATTGTTTCTATTTCTCCAGTGTTGGTTGTGATCTGTCCTCTTTTTTTCATGATTTTATTTACTTGGGTCCTTTCTCTTTTCTTTTTGATAAGTCTGGACAGGGGTTTAACCATCTTTCTAATTTTTTCAAAGAACCAGCTTCTAGCTTTGTTGATCTGTTCTACTGTTCTTTTTGTTTCCATTTCATTTATTTCTACTCTGATCTTTATTATTTTTCTTCTGCTTAGTTTAGGCTGTATTTGCTGTTCTTTCTCCACCTCCTTTAGGTATAAGGTTAGGTTGTGTATTTGAGACCTTTCTTGTTTCTTGAGAAAGGTTTGTGTTGCTATATACTTCTCCCTTAGGACAGGCTTTGCTGTGTCCCAAAGATTTTGAACACTTGTGCTTTCTTTTTATTTGTTTCTATGAATTTTTTTTAAATTCTCTAATTTCGTGATTGACCCATTCATTCTTTAGTAGGATGCGCTCTAGCTTCCATGTGTTTGAACTATTTCCAAATTTCCTCTTATGATTAAGTTACAGTTTCAATGCACTGTGGTTCAAAAATATACAAGGAATGATCCCAGTCTTCTGGTATTGATTGGCACCTGATTTGTGACCCAAGATGTGATCTATTCTGATAAATGTTCCATGTGCACTAGAGAAGAATGTGTATTCTGTTGCTTTGAGATGGAATGTTCTGAATATATCTGTGAAGTCCATCTGGTCCAGTGTGTCATTCAAACCCCTTGTTTCCTTGTTGATCTTCTGTTTAGATTATCTGTCCATTGCATTGAGGGGTGTGTTAAAGTCCCTTGCTATTACTGTATTGTTATCAATGTGTTTCTTTGATATTGTTATTAATTGGCTTATATAATTGGCTCCTCCTATGTTAGGGGCCTAAATATTCACAATCATTAGAACTTTGTATTGGATAGACCCTTTAATTATGATATAGGGCCCTTCCTCATCTCTTATTACAGTCTTTGGTTTAAAATCTAATTTCTCTGATATTAAAGATTGCCATCCCAGCTTTCTTTTGATGTCCATTAGCATGACAAATGGTTTTCCACTCCCTCACATTAAATCTGCAGGAGTCTTTGGGTCTAAAATGAGTCTCTTACAGACAGCATAACAATGGGTGTTTCTTTTTTATCCAATCTGATACCCTCTGTCTTTTGATTGGGACATTTAAACATTTAGGTACAGAGTAACTATTAAAATATATGAATTTAGTGCCATTGTTTTTCCTATAAGGTGACTGTTACTGTACATTGTCTCTGTTCCATTCCAGTCTATGTTACTTTTAGACTCTCTCTTTGCTTAGAGGACCCCGATCAATATTTCCTGTAGAGCTGGTTTGGTGTTCGCAAATTCTTTTATTTTTTGTTTATCCTGGAAGATTTTTATCTCTTCTATTTTCAGTGACAGCCTAGCTGGGTATAGTATTCTTGGCTGCATATTTTTCTCATTTAGTGCTCTGAATATATCATGCCAGCCCTTTCTGGCCTGCCAGGTCTCTGTGGATAGGTCTCCTGCCAATCTAATGTTTCTACTGTTGTATGTTACAGATCTCTTGTCCCAAGCTGCTTACAGGATTTTCTCTCTGTCTCTGAGACTTGTAAGTTTTACTATTAAATTACAGCTGTTGACCTATTTTTATTGATTTTGAGTGGCTGCTCTGTGCCTCCTGGATTTTGATGCCTGTTTCATGCCCCATATTAGGGAATTTCTCTGCTATAATTTGCTCCAGTATACCTTCTGCTTGTCTCTCTCTCTCTCTTTCCTCTTCTTGGATCCCAGTTATCTAACATTATTCTGGTTTATGCTGTTACTTATCTCTCAAATTCTCCCCTCGTGATCCAGTAGTAGTTTATCTCTCTTTTTCTCAGCTTCTTTATTCTCCATCATCTGGTTTTCTATATCACTAATTCTCCCTTCTGCCTCATTTATCCTGGCGGTAAGAGCCTCCATTTTTTTACTACATCTCATTAATAGCTTGATTTTGACTTGATTAGATTTTAGATCTTTTATTTCTTTAGAAAGGAGTTCTCTAGTGTCTTCTGTGTTTTTCTCAAGCCCAGCAAATATCTATAAAATCATTATTCTGAACTCTAGTTCTGACATCTTACTTATGTCCATACTGAATAGGTAGGTCCCTGGCAGTCAGTCCTGCCTCTCCTCTTTTTTGAGGTTAATTTTTCCATTATCTCATTCTTGCTAAAAGTGGTCACCTTTTTATTTGTACAGTTGCAGTTATTCTTTTCTTAGATCTCCAGTTGAGTTTGGAGGTGTTCAGAATGATTTGATAGCTATCTAACTGAATCCCTATGACCAGATGAAATTAAGGTCTTATACTCCTCTGCCACGTTGGACTCTTCCCATAAAATAGTTTCTTTTCAGTGATTTCCAGAACATTGGTGAAACTTCTTTAGGTACTTTAGTGATTCTACTCATCATAGAAGATATTTAAATCCATGTTATGTAAAAAATAACGTTTATAATTTTAATGTTATAACTAACACTAGAAGTTTAAAGAAACATTTTGTAATTTTTAGAAATCTTTTCTTAAATTTATTTAAAAAACAAGAAAAAATTGGAATTGGGATATTTATGGGGGAGGAGTCAAGATGGCAGAGAAGTAGCAGGCTGAGATGACATCAGGTAGCAGGAGATCAGCTAGATATCGTATCAAAGCATTCTGAACACCTACAAATGCAACAGGAGATCGAAGAGAAGAAAAGCAGCAATTCTAGAAACAGAAAATCGATCACTTTCTGAAAGGTAGGACCTGCGGAGAAGTGAATCCAAAGCAATGGGAAGATAGACCACACAGGGAGGGGCCAGCTCCTGGCAAGCGGTGGAGCAAGGGAGCACAAAATCCGAACTTTTAAAAGTCTGCTCCACTGAGGGACATAGCTCCAGAGGCTAAACAGGGGTGAAGCCCACATGGGGACAGCGTGGTATCAGGTCCCATGGGGTCACAGAAGGATCGGGGGTGTCAGAGTGTAGTAGAGCTCACAGGTATTAGAGCAGGGAAGCCAGCTACAGAGATGGAGCCGAGCAGTGAGCTCTCAACTCGGGGTTACCTTATCGTGATCCGTGGCACAGGTCACTGCTCTGTGAGCAGGGGCCCCACAAAACCCAGGAGACTCCCCTGGAAGAGCTCAGGGATCTGCAGGGTTCGGAGACTCCAGGCAGGGCTCTGTGCCAGAGACAGAGATGCTTGGTCATAGGCTGGGAGAGCTCGGAGCGCAGCCGGAGACCAGGGAGACAGGAGTGATTGAGCACTTTTCTCCAAAGGCGCACTGAGGAGTGGGGCCCTGAGCTCCTTCGGGCCAGGGATGGGGAGGCCGCCATTTTCATTCCCGTCCTCTGGAACTCTACAGAAAGCATTCAGGGAGCAAAATCTCCCGAAAGCGAACCTGAGTGGATTACTTAGCCTGGCCCCTGGTAAGAGCGGGGCAGTTCCGCCTCGGGCAAAGACACTTGAGAATCATTACAACAGGCCCCTCCCCAAGAAGATCAGCAAGAAATCCAGCCATGACCAAGTTCACATACCAAGGAGAACAGTGGAATTCCAGAGGAGGAGAAAGAAAAGCATGGAATTCATGGTTTTCTCCTCATGATTCTTTAGTCATGCAAAGCTAATTAATTTTTTAATTTTATTTTTTTCTTCTGCTAAATTTTTTTACCTTTAACCCTTTTCTCTTTTAACGTCCTTTAACTAGTTTATCTTAAAAATACCTTTCAAAAAATCTATTTTGAACTTTCATTATTATAGTCACATTTTATCCTTCATTGTATCTAACTTTATTTTGTATATGCATAGGGTTTTTTTCTTCAAAAAAAAGTAGGGGTACAACTTCTTCTAATAGATCAAAATACACCCTAAATCTAGCACAGGGCTTTGTTCTAGGTTCCAGCCTGAGCAAATTCTCTCCACGTTCTCTTGCTTTATTCTCCCAACCAACTTATTTTATCAACTTTTTTCGAAATTAAAAAAAGAATTTTTTTTTAATCTTTATTGTCATATTCCATCCCTTCATTGTGTTTACCCTTATATATGTTTTTCACTCTTTAGAATTTTGGGAGGTAGTTTCTTCTAAGAGAACAAAATACTCCCAAAATTAAGTAGGTGAATCTGTTCAATTCACCAGTCTAGTATATATGTATTTTTCTTTTTTATATTTTTTCTTTATTTTTTTCTCTTTTTAATTTTTTTTTTGAACTTCTTTTTACCCCCTGTCTTCCCCCCACGATTTGGGATCTCCTCTGATTTGGTTAAAGCACATTTTACTGGGGTCTTTGCCACTTTTTTAGTATTTTATTCGCTCCTTCATATATTCTTATCTGGATAAAATGACAAGGCAGAAAAACTCACCACAAAAAAAAGAACAAGAGGCAGTACTGAAGGCCAGGGACCTAATCAATATGGACATTGGTAATATGTCAGAACTAGAGTTCAGAATGATGATTCTCAAGGTACTAGCCGGGCTCGAAAAAGGCATGGAAGATATTAGAGAAACCCTGTCTGGAGAAATAAAAGTCCTTCCTGGAGAAATAAAAACTAAAATCTAACCAAGTTGAAATCAAAAAAGCTATTAATGAGGTGCAATAAAAAATGGAGGCTCTTACTGCTAGGATAAATGAGGCAGAAGAGATAATTAGTGATATAGAACACCAAATAACAGAGAATAAAGAAGCTGAGCAAAGGAGAAATAAACAACTACTGGAACACGAGGGGAGAATTTGAGAGAAAAGTGATACCATAAAACGAAACAACATTAGAATAATTGGGATTCCAGAAGAAGAAGAAAGAGAGAGGGGAGCAGAAAGTGTATTGGAGAGAATTATTGGAGATAATTGCCCTAATATGGCAAAGGGAACAAGCATCAAAATCCATGAGGTGCAGAGAACCCCCCTCAAAATCAACAAGAATAGGTCCACACCCTGTCATCTAATAGTGAAATTTACAAGTCTTAGTGACAAAGAGAAAACCCTGAAAGCAGCCCAGGGCAAGAAGTCTATAACATTGACTGGCAGCAGACTTATCCACAGAGACCTGGAAGGCCAGAAAGAACTGGCATGATATATTCAAAGCACTAAATGAGAAAAATATGCAGCCAAGAATACTATATCCAGCTAGGCTATCATTGAAAATAGAAGGAGAGATAAAAAGCCTCCAGGACAAACAAAAACTGAAAGAATTTGTAAACACCAAACCAGCCATACAGGAAATATTGAAAGGGGTCCTCTAAGCAAAGAGAGAGCCTAGACGTAGTAGATCAGGAAGGAACAGAGGATACAGTAACAGTCAACTTACAGGCAATACAATGGCACTAAATTCATATCTCTCAATAGTTACCCTGAATGTTAATGGGCTAAATGCCCCAGTCAAAAGACCCAGGGTATCAGAATGGATTTAAAAAAAAAAAAAAAACACATTAATATGCTGTCTACAAGAAACTCATTTTAGACTCAAAGACACCTCCAGATTAAAAGTGAGGGGGTGGAAAACAATGTACCATGCTAATGGACATCAGAAGAAAGCTGGGGTGCCAATCCTTATATCAGATCAATTAGATTTTAAGCCAAAGACTATAATAAGAGATGAGGAAGGACACTATATCATACTCGAAGGATCTGTCCAACAAGAAGCTCTAACAATTTTAAATATCTATGCCCCTAACATGGGAGCAGCCAACTATATAAACCAATTAATAACAAAATCAAAGAAACACATCGACAATAATACAATAGTAGGGGACTTTAACACTCCCCTCACTGAAATGGACAGATCATCCAAGCAAAAGATCAACAAGGAAATAAAGGCCTTAAATGACACACTGGGCCAGACAGACATCACAGATATATTCAGAACATTTCATCCCAAAGCAACAGAATACACATTCTTCTAGCGTGCACATGGAACATTCTCCAGAATAGATCACATCCTGGGTCACAAATCAGGTCCCAACCGGTATCAAAAGATTGGGATCATTCCCTGCCTATTTTCAGACCACAGTGCTCTGAAGCTAGAACTCAATCACAAGAGGAAACTTGGAAAGAACTCAAATACATGGAGACGAAACAGCAACCTTCTAAAGAATGAATGGGTCAACTAGAAAATTAAAGAAGAATTGGAAAAATTCATGGAAACAAATGATAATGAAAACACAACGGTTCAAAATCTGTGGGACACAGCAAAGGCAGTTGTGAGAGGAAAATATATAGCGGTACAAGCCTTTCTCAAGAAACAAGAAAGGTCTCAAATACACAACCTAAACCTACACCTAAAGGAGCTGGAGAAAGAACAACAAATAAAGCCTAAACCCAGCAGGAGAAGAGAAATCATAAAGATCAGAGCAGAAATCAATGAAATAGAAGCAAACAAACAAAGAACAAATCAACGAAACTAGGAGCTGGTTCTTTGAAAGAATTAAGAAGACTGATAGACCCCTGGCCAGACTTATCAAAAAGAAAAGAGAAAGGACCCAAATAAATAAAATCATGAATGAAAGAGGAGAGATCACAACTAACACCAAAGAAATACAAACAATTACAAGAACATACTATGAGCAACTCTACGCCAACAAATTTGACAATCTGGAAGAAATGGATGCATTCCTAGAGACATATAAACTACCACAACTGAACCAGGAAGAAATAGAAAACCTTAACAGACCCATAACCGGTAAGGAGATTGAAACAGTCATAAAAAATCTCCCAACAATCAAGAGCCCAGGGCCAGATGGCTTCCCAGACATTTAAAGAAGAATTAATTCCTGTTCTCCTCAAACTGTTCCAAAAAATAGAAATCGAGGGAAACTTCCAAACTCATTTTATGAAGCCAGCATTACCTTGATCCCAAAACCAGACAAGGACCCCATCAAAAAAGGGAATTACAGGCCAATATCCTTGATTAACACAGATGCTAAAATTCTCACCAAAATACTAGCCATTAGGATCCAACAGTACATTAAAAGGATTATTCACCACGACCAAGTGGATTTATTCCAGGGCTGCAAGGTTGGTTCAACATCTGCAAATCAATCAATGTGATACAACACATTAATAAAGAAAAGAACAAGAACCGTACGATACTCTCAATAGATGCTGAAAAAGCATTTGACAAAGTACAGCCTCCTTTCCTGATCAAAACTCTGATGTGTAGGGATAGAGGGTACATACCTCAATATTATCAAAGCCATCTATGAAAAACCCACCACAAATATCATCCTCAATGAAGAAAAACTGAGAGCTTTTCCACTAAGGTCAGGAACACGACATAGATGTCCATCATCACCACTGCTATTCGACATAGTACTAGAAGTCCTAACCTCAGCATTCAGACAACAAAAAGAAATTAAAGGCATCCAAATCAGCAAAGAAGAAGTCAAACCATCACTCTTTGAAGATGATATGATACTATATGTGGAAAACCCAAAAGACTCACCTCCAAATCTCCTAGAACTCATACAGGAATTCAGTAAACTGTCAGGATATAAAATCAATGCACAGAAATCAGTTGCATTTCTATACACCAACGACAAGACAGAAGAAAGATAAATTAAGGAGTCAATCCCATTTACAATTGCACCCCAAACTCTAAGATACCTAGGAATAAACCTAACCAAAGAGGCAAAGAATCTGTACTCAGAAAACCACAACATACTTGAGGAAAACACAAAGAAATGGGAAAATGTTCCATGCTCATGGGTTGGAAGAACAAATATTGTGAAAATGTCTATGCTACCTAAAGCAATCTACACATTTAATGCAATCCCTATCAAAATCCCACTTTTTTTTTTTCAAATAAATGGAACAAATAATCCTAAAATTTATATGGAACCAGAAAAGACCTCGAATAGCTAAAGGAATATTAAAAAAGAAAGCCAAAGTTGGTGGCATCACAATTCCAGACTTCAAGCTCTATTACAAAGCTGTCATCATCAAGACAGTATGGTACTGGCACAAAAACAGACACATAGATCAATGGAACAGAATAGAGATCCCAGAAATAGTCTCTCAACTCTATGGTCAACTAATCTTCGACAAAGCAGAAAAGAATGTCCAATGGAAAAAAGACAGCCTTTTCAATAAATGGTGTTGGGAAAATTGGAGAGCCACATGCAGAAAAATGAAACGGGACCATTTCCTTACACCACACACAAAAACAGACTCAAAATGGATGAAGGACCTCAATGTGAGAAAGGAATACATCAAAATCCTTGAGGAGAACACAGGCAGCAACCTCTTCAACCTCAGCTGCAGCAACTTCTTCCTAGGAACATCGCCAAAGGCAACAGAAGCTAGGGCAAAAATGAACTATTGGGATTTCATCAACATCAAAAGCTTTTGCACAGCTTAACAGTTTAACTTAACTTTTGCACAGTTAACAAAACCAAAAGACAACTGATAGATGGGGAGGAAATATTTGCAAACGACATATCAGGTAAAGGGCTAGTGTCCAAAATCTATAAAGAGCTTAGCAAACTCAACACCCAAAGAACAAATAATCCAATCAAGAAATGGACAGAGGACATGAACAGACATTTCTGCAAAGAAGACATCCAGATGGCCAATAGACACAGGAAAAAGTGCTCCACATCACTTGGCATCAGGGAAATACAAATCAAAACCACAATGAGATACCACCTCACACCAGTCAGAATGGCTGAAATTAACAAGTCAGGAAATGACAGATGCTGGCGAGGATGTGCAGAAAGGGGAACCCTCCTACACTGTTGGTGGGAATGCAAGCTGGTACAACCACTCTGGAAAATAGCATGGAGGTTCCTCAAAAAGTTGAAAATAAAGCTACCCTACGACCCAGCAATTGCACTACTGGGTATTTACCCTAAAGATACAAACATAGTGATCTGAAGGGGTATGTGCGGCCAAATGTTTACAGCAGTAGTGTCCACAATAGCCAAACTATGGAAAGAACCTAGATGTCCATCAACAGATGAATGGATAAAGAAGATGTAGTATCTATATACAATGGAATACTTTGCAGCCATCAAAAGAAATGAAATCTTGCCATTTGCAACGACGTGGATGGAATTAGAGGGTATTATGCTTAGCGAAATTAGTCAGTTGGAGAAAGACAACTATCATATGATCTCCCTGATATGAAGAAGTTGAGAAGAAACATGGGGGGCTTGGGGGTTAGGTTAAGAATAAATGAAACAAGATGGGATCAGGAGGGAGACAAACCATAAGAGACTCTTAATCTCACCAAACAAACTGAGGGTTACCAGGGGGAGGTGGGTAGGGAGAGGGTGGTTGGGTTATGGACATTCTGGAAGGTATGTGCTATGGTGAATGCTGTGAAGTATGTAAACCTGGCGATTCACAGACCTGTACCCCTGGGCCTGTAATACATTAAATGTTAATAATTTTAAAAAAAGAAAAAACTGGAATTGGTACATTGTATTTTTTTCCCTCTAAAAAATCAACCAGTTGGTGCTTTATTATTATTACAACTAACTCTATAGCATTGTAACCTTATTCTTTCTTTCTTTCTTTTTTTTTTTTTTTTAAGATTTTATTTGTTTACTTGACAGAAGGAGAGAGAGACACTGAGAGAGGGAACTTAAGCAGGGGAAGTGGGAGAGGGAAAAGCAGGCTTCCCGCTGAGCAGGGAGCCTGATGCAGGGGTTGATCCCAGGGCTCTGGGACCAAGACCTGAGCTGAAGGCAAATGTTTAATGACTGAGCACCCAAGCGCCCCCTTTTTTTCTTTATGTGTAAATTTTGGGGAAGTTTATTAAAGTTAGAAAAATATTACACTTACCTTGTTTGTTGTTTGTTATGAATTGCCCCCCAAAAAGTTAAATGTCAGTAAGAAAAATCATTTTTTTTAAGTCTTCCTGAACATATTGATGACTAAAGGATGCATTTAGCACAATGGTGGATGCTTGAGGAGTCAGATGTCAAACTGCTGATGTGACTTGAATCCTACACTGCAGCACACAGCCAGATAGAAATGGATTTTTCACTGCTGGAGTAGCCACCTCATTCCTTTGAGTTAGGAAAGTGTTCTTGAGAATGGGAAGTAACCCTCTATACGATTAGCACAGAGGATCATTAATATTACGTGAATCCAGAGTGTTTCAGGAGAGGGCAAAAAGTATAGTTTTTGAAGGAAATATTCAGGCTTGATTTAGATCTGTATTCATTTGTGAAACCATTCAGAATGTTTCTGGCCATACCTTCTACTGACACTAATTAGTGATTGTCATGCATGCTTTAGTAAAAATCACTGGACTAGCTGATGAAGTCCTCAGAATTTGCAATTAATTTATTCTGCAACTGCTTTGTGCTGAATAAATGGGGAATTCCCAAGAGGTTACACGGTATCTGCCCGAAGTCCATAAAATTGAGCACAAGCATACATAATAAAACTTTGGTAGGCTCCTTAAAAATATTTCCTATTTATCTGTAAAACACAAGAATTATGTAATACTATTAACCTCATAGAATGAAAATTAAATGATATGATGAATTCCTGGCATAAAGACTCAATTATTAGCTGGATTTCTTATCTTCTCCCCATAAGATGATCTGAGCACATGAAGTCAGATACTACTGTATGTTATGCCTAACATAGTGCACTAGATTAAGAACCATTTGATTACTATTTTGCATTACTTAATAATATTGGGAAGTAGCACAGAGAAAAGAAACCACTATAAAGCAGTTTTTACTGTTGGCTATTAGTAGGGTTTAATAAACATTGTTTGCTTCAATTAACAGGAATCTTTAAGGAAGTAAACTTAGATAGAGACTATCCATTATCTATAAACTTATAACAGTAATAATTTATAAGATTAACTTAATGTTTTCCAATTTCTAGTATCCTAAGTGAATACATACTTTCTTACCTTGTGTTCGTAAATTCTGGATTTGTTTCTGAGGGATAAAAATGCTCCTATAAAACAGATAGCATAGCTACATGGAGTTAGGGACTGTAAATTTTACAACAAATTATTGCACAGGTATACATAACTGTAAAAAGCAACCCTGATTTATTTAGGGGAGGTTTGTCCTAGTGTGCCTCTACATAGAGCTGAAAAATTTGCCACTCACTAACCTAGATACCAGTTTTCACACTTGGTTGTTTAGGCTTTTCATAAGCTTGTGCTTTTTAATAAGAACCCACCCCACCACCACCACCAAAAAAAGGACCAAAAATAAAAAAGCCCAGGGAGAGCATTTTTTCTCCTTGATTGATTCTTCCAATATATGTGTAAGCCTTGGGATTTCTAATGGACCTGTTTAAAGCCCTGGATATATAACAAAATACATTGATCCTCTATGCATTCTTTGGGAGGCTAATTTACTACCAAGTGGGAATATGCACGTAAAAATAAAGGAAGAGAATGAAAGAGAGGAAAAAGTATTTTTTAAAAACCAGCATTTTATAGGTAACAGTAGTTCTCTGGAAGGAAAACTATCATTTGCAATCCTATATAAATGTGTAATTCATACTGAGCTCAATACATTTGACACCCTAGTATGTTTTTTTCCCTGTGATTTTTTTTTAAGATTTTATTTATTTATTTGACAGAGAGACAGAGTACAAGCAGGCAGAGCAGCAGGGAGAGGGAGAGGGAAAAGCAGGTTCTCTGCTGAACAGGGAGCCCCAGGCTCCCCTCCCTGTGTTTAATTCATTAAGCTTCCATTTTACCCAGTTTCCCATAGTCTTTACTTTAACTCTGTCACAAAGCATTTTCTGCTATTATATTATCACTTGGAAAACCATTGGCATTTAACCAAATATCCCACGTTATCCCTCAATACCCAGACAAACCATTTTTGTATAGCTCTCTACAAATCTTTCTTCAACCCTGTCTTCCACTTCTCATCTTCCCAAGTCTTTCTCTGTCTTATTGCAACTGAGCATGTACATGCAGGTATTTCTGCATTATCTCAGCTTCTCCTAATGGATACATAGATTTTCTTGCACTAACTGTAACCAGAGTGTTCCCTGAGGACATGAATTCCTTTTCACCTCACTCAAGTGATACCTTAAGATTTTAAGGGTATGAAGTTCAGGCAGTTGCACACTTAAGTCTGCTTGCTATGTTCAAATTGTTTTCCCTCCTTCATGCTTCAAAAACATCATGCAGTTGAAGCTTATTGAAAAAGTAATTTCTAGGGATGCCTAGTTGGCTCAGTTGGTTAAACATCTGCCTTCAGCTCAGGTCATGATCCCAGATCATGAATCAGGCTCCTTGCTCAGCAGAGAGTCTGCTTCTCCCTCTGCCTGCCACTCCCACTGCTTGTGCTCACTTGCTTTCTCTCTCTCTCTCTCTGGGAGATAAATAAATAAACAAAATCTTTAAAAGAAAGAAAGGAAGGGAGGGAGAGGGAGAGTAAGGAAAGAAAAGAAAAAAAAAAAAAAGGAAGAGTCTTTACTAACAGCTAATACTATTTACCACTGTTCTCTGCTGACCTCCAGCTGTCTTCAGTGATGACTTTAGTATCTGGCTCGTTCTTTCTCTCTATCCTGTAATTCTTTGCCTCTGATGGAACCCAATAGTCTTATTAATGACTAATGTAGAGAAAACTATAGAAAACTGTTTACTGATTTCACCATAGATTTTTCAACACAAATGACCACTTAAAACTACTAATTAATCCCATCATATTGTCTCTGCTCAAACTTCTAAAACTCGCTCTTTACTCAATCTAGCTAATAACTTCATTTCAGTAATCAAAAATTAAATAGAAAACATAAAAGGGAGCTCCCTAACCTTCGGCCAACAGATTTATTATTGTCTTTTCTGCCTCTGTGCCCACATTCTCTGCCTTTCACTTGTTAATGATAACACTTGTAGTTTGAAACCCATCCTTCTAGTCTCTTAAGGATCTATTTTCCACAGTTTTTCCTTGTGCATCATAAATTTCTCTGCTTCATTATGGCATTCTCGGTATCTAGTTCTCGTGTATTACTTCTAGCAGTTGATTGTTTTTTCTGCATCTTTTTCATGAAGAGTCTGTGATCTCTTAAAAGAAGAGTCTGTGGTCACTTTCTCCAAATATTCCCCTCCATTTTTTTCTCAACCCATTCCAGCTGGATTTTCACTGTCTTCATTTCAGGCTAACATATGGTCTATACTGGAAAATGTTTCATGTATACTCAAGAAAAATGCGTATTCTGCTGTTAGATAGAGTGTTCTTTGTATGCTTGTTAGATCTAATTATTCTGTACTGTTGTTCAAGCCCTCTGTTTCATTTAATTAATCTTCTCTTTGCTCTATCCATTACTAAAAGTGGGGGGTTGAAATCTCCTTCTATTTTTGTAGAGAGATCTATTTCTCCCTTCAAGTTTTTCAGTGTTTGCTTCACATATATTTAGGAAATCTGATGTTTGATGTGTATGTATTTATAATTATTGTATCTTTGTAAATTGACAATGTTGTCTGTCTCTTGTAAAATTGACATCTTAAAGATTATTTGTGTCTGAGATTAGTATAGCCACCCTTGTTCTCTTTTGGCTACTATTTTTGTGGAGTATCTTTTTCCATTCTTTCACTTTCAACCTAGTATATCCTTAAATCTAAAATGAGTGTCTTATAGGCAGCATATAGGAATTGTTAGAACCTGTTTTGTTTTTAATTCAATTTACCAATCTATATATTTTAAATTATGGAATTGAAGTCTGTTTATATTTAAAGCAGTTATTGGTAAGGAATAACTTACTATTATCAGTATTTTTATTTTCTGTATGTCCTTTGTTTTGGGGGGACCTTCATTTACTCCATTATTGGCTTCCTTTGTGTTTAGTTGATTTTTCATAGTGACATGTTTAGATTCTATATCATTTCCTTTTGTGTACATTCTGTAAACATTTTCTTTGTGGTTACCAGGGGGATTACATATCATATGCTAAGGTTATGAGTCTCTTTTAAATTCATACAAACTTAACTTCAACCACATACAAAAGCTATACTCTTTTATAACACTACCCCCGTCTCAAAGTTACAATGATGCTGATTTTTATATTTTTCCATGTATTTACCTTTATTGGAGAACTTTATATTTTTCATGTTTTTAGTTACTGTTTAGCATCCTTTGTTTTACTATAGGGGACTCCATTTGCTATTTCTTACAGGACAGGCCTACTGGTAATGAAGCCCCTCAGCTTTTAATTATCTAGAAGAGGGAGAGAGAATCTTAAGCAGACTCAATGCTGGGCTCAATCTCCTGACCCTGATATCATGACTTGTGCCAAAATCAAGAGTCACCCAGGCACCCTGATGTGCAATTTTTTAATTTGATGTACACCCACCTGTTTATTTTTGCTTTTGTTGTCTTTGCTTCTGGTGTCAGTCTAAAATTGTTTGCTCTAAGCTGTACAGATATGTTTTCTTCTACAAATAATTTAACTTTTGGAAATAGAACAGAATAATTTGACTTTTAAAAACAGATTTATTGAGGTATAATTTATATAACAAAAAATTTATCCATTTCAAATATCACTAATCAATTTTTTGTCTTTTTTGATTTACCTGTTCTGGACATTTTTGTATCAATGGAATCATATAATTTATGGTCTTTTATAATCTTTTTCTTCACTTAACATAAATGTTTTCAAGGTTCAAGGTTTAGAATATATCAGTACAAGTTTTTACGTATACATATGTTTACATTTCTCTTTGGTATATATGTAGGAGTTGAATTGCTGGATCATATAATAACTCCATTTCTAACTTTTTGAGGAACATCCAAACTATTTTCCACAAAAGCTGTAACATTTTACATTCCCACTAGCAATTTATAATGGTTCCAGTTTCTCCATATCCTTGCTGACACATGTTTATGTTTGTTATTTTGATTATTGCCATCCTAGTGAATGTGAAATATTCCACTGTAGTTTTGATTTGCATTTCTTCATGGAAAATGATATTGAGCATCTTTTCATAAACTTATTGGCCACTTGTATACCTTTTTGGAGAAATGTTTATTAAAATTGTTGGACCATTAAAAACCTTTTTGGTCTCTTTATTATTGAGTTGTAAGAGTCCTTTTTATGTTATATTTCTAAGTCCCTTATCAGATACATGATTTGAAAATATTTTCTGCCATACTGTGCATTGACTTTTCACTTTCTTGACAAAAGTTTTGAGTAGAATTATTTTATAGTTTCACAAATTTAACAGTCAGTTTGTTGGTCAATACGTAAATGTTCCAAAATACACTGGCAGAACAGAAAATAATATCTGTATGCCAATCTTATATTATAGTTATGAGGTTACAGTTGAATAGCTGAGGGTAGAGGATTGGTTCATTTGTATGCTTATCTAGAGAATGTCTGGATGTTGAGATAGGACATGTGCCTCATATTTGTCTTACCTTTCACTTGGCTTCCTGGTAGAAACAGAGAAGACTTTGGAAATGGTGGCATTTTTTTTTTCATGTACAGAAACTAAAACTCTTGAACAAATATAAAAAGGGACAGAGTCTGCTCTTAACCTTGGAGGAATTCCCTGGGTAGATAGTCAGTTGGAGAGGAGGCAGGTGGATAAAGAGCACAGTATGTCTAACTCATTCTAAGTACTCAATAATGACAGCTGAGTGAATGAATGAATCAATAAGAATATATGACTTAAATTCCTTAGGGTCTTAGGCTTCTACCTGTTGCAACTTCATGACCTTGATTGTGCCTGTCCAAAGTTAGTGTGGGCTTGGGAAACAAAAGGTGTTTCTGAACAGCCTAGAGTATCCTAAAAAAGTAAATTGCTCAGCTGCTACACAGAATGAAAAATCTATTTTCTGTAAACTTTGCTCTGGGCACTTTAAATTTTTGGCCTTTAATAAAATCTAGCAGTAACAGTTGAGGTACGCGGTAGCTAAGTTACATTAACAGATTTCCTTGATGCTCAGTTTCCAGAAATGGTGAAACTCGGGATATCCTAAGAGCAAGATGTCTAAAGCAGATATAAGTGGTGTGAGGTTTCATAGCCAGTTTGATGACAAACTAGTGATATTTTTTGGTACCCTTGGGATGACAATAACTGAGATTATGATAATTAAAAGGATCAAATAGATGTTTTCTATGCATATTCTTAAACATGATGCTTTCAGTGAAACAAAGCTTCCACTGGTAATAAATGAATAAGGAAAATGGACCTAGGACTTAACAGTCTTTCATTATATCTTCCATGTTCTATACCAGTTGCCCCTTGGGAACATAGTATTTGGGGTCACATCATCTTCTAAAGGTCTTTTGTAAAAAGTTTTTGTTACTGCTGGCTTCTAATGAATGATTAAGTTTAAGTTACTGAAACATACTGAACACTGACATTACAGTGTAAGAATGATTGTCTTAGGGGTGTTTGACTTTCTTCTGAAACTAATGTGAACAAAATGACTAACATTTGCCTTTGTTTAAGACTCTTTCTTATAACTTTTCTTAAAACACGGGGGTTACATTCTATAGTTCATGTTTCTATTGATTGCCTGGCCATAGACCAAGCTGTGATAAGTGTGCAATCTGATCATTTGCCTTCTAACCAGCTGATGGTATTCCTGAGCATGTCCAATACAGAACAAAACAATTCTAGCTCATTTGTTCTCTGTAAGAGCTTTACCCTTAGATCTCCTGAGACAAAAAGACATGAGGCCAAGACTAAGATAAAAATTGAGGAAGTAATGGACCTTTTGGACAAATTAGTGGTTTCATGCCAATGGACAGATTTTGCTTTTCCCTGACTCCCAGTAGAGCCTCAAGCACAGTTCCAGGAGGGTACTTTTGTTTTACTCAACCAATACCATTGAAACGTCAAGCCAGTAAAATGTCACCCAACTAATTTGCCTGAATGTGGGCTATGAAATTCATTGAAACTGAATCAAATCAAGAATTGTTGAATTGAATTGAATTGCATACATTAGGGTATTTAAAGTTTTATTACTGAAAGTTTTTTCTATTATGTATAGTTTGTTATTATAATAAGGTCCCAATTTATCACATTATGTTTAGTCTCCTTTTTTTGTGAGGGAATAATTTTAGTATTGCTAGAAAGAGACTGTGTGAACTAAAAAAAGCATTTTTCATCCTTAATTTTTGGATATGTTTATGGCCAAAAGAAAAAAAAAGCCATAGTAATATAGTTCTTACTATATGGAAACACGTGTTTTTGTAACTTTAATAGATTAACTGATCTACTCCTGAGAGCATATAATACTAATATTATTACTTATACTATTATAGGTATACTATATGTAGTATTATTATAAATATACTATTATAAACTATTCCCATAGTAAAGGATTAGTATCTTTATCCTCTTTAGTAATGTAGAGATAAAATATATTCTTACATATTTAAAAAAACCATAACGGTAGCAGAAAAAATCTTAGAGTTCGGGGTTAATTTTGCCTTACAAATACATATTATTTTCCATTTTCAAATTAAAATAAAGATTACCTACTCCAAAATGCTCAGATCTTAGATGTACCATACAATCTATTTTGATGAATTCACATCAATAAACAGAGCATTTCCAATATTTCGGACACTGCCTCCCACCCTTTCCTAGTCAGTTTCCCAGCAGTAATCCCTTCCCATTTCTAGCCCTATACCTTAGTTTTGCTTATTCTTGAATTCATTTAGTTGGAAACATAAATATGTAGTTTTTTTTATCTGTTTATTTCATTTAGCGTATTATTTTCATAGTTCATCCATGTTTTTATGTGTCATTTCATTTTATTTCTGAGAAGTATTGCATTGCATGACTATACCATAATTATTATTTTTTAAAAATCCATTCTCTTACTGATGGTCTTCTGGGTTGTTTCCAGTTTGGAATTATTACTAATAAAGCTGTTATGAGCATTCATGTAAAGCTACTTTGTAGATAGATGCTTTCAATTCTCTTGGATTAATAGGAGTCAAATAGGAAGGCGGGATCAGAGGATAAATGTATGTTTAATTTTTAAAGAAAATGCCAGTTGATTTTTTAAAAGTCTTGTAGCATTTTATACTTTGACTTTGCAATGCATGAGGATTCCATTTACCCCATATCTTTTTCAACATTGGTGTTGTCCATCTTTTTCATTTCAGTCATTCTAGTGAGTAGACAATGGTATCTCATTATGGTTTTAATTTGCATTTACTTGATGACTAATGATCTTGAGTACTTTTTAAATAAATTATTGCCTACTTGGCACTTACACATCTTCTTTTGTGAAGGATTTAAATCTTGCTGATTTTTAAATTGACTTGGTTTTCTTTTTAATTAGGTGATGCAGGTATTCATTGAAAGTCTGCATATAATTCCTTTGTCGATTTTATGTGTTGTGAATATTTTCTTTCAGTCTGTGACCTTTTTTTTTAAGATTTTATTTATTTGACAGACAGAGATCATAAGCAGGCAGAGAGAGAAGAAGGGAAGCAGGCTCCCTGCTGAGCAGAGAGCCCTATGTGGAGCTCGATCCCAGGACCCTGGGATCATGACCTGAGCTGAAGGCAGAGACTTTAACCCACTGAGCCACCCAGGCACCCCAGTCTGTGGCTTTTTATTGTATTTCGATGGTATTTTTAAAGAGCAAAAGTTTGTATGTATTGCCACAAACTGTGAACCACTGTGTGGTTGTGTGACCACTTTCCTGGGACAGTTCCGGCGAAAGGCAGAAATGTGGCAAGACCTCCCTTCCACCCCCGCCCTAGGAACAGTGGAGTCACACCCCAGGTGTCCCTAGCAGTTGGAGTTTTGAAACTCAGTCATGTGCCTGAGATAAAAAAGCTTGGACAAAACCAGGTGAATAGAGGGTTCTGGTGAAACTGGGGAGATAAGAGTGACTGATTGGTCTTCTGTGAGGGCTCAGTGAAGAGTAAGGGGCTAGAGAGCCAGGTGGAGTCATATTCATCGTGCCTTTCAGTGCTCAAAGTTTACAGGGAGCAAAACTGTGCCACCTGGTGGAGTCTAGAGCTCCTTACACCAAGCCCTGCCTCCCTGCACACTGGAGGAGCATTTCCACTAGGGCAAGTCCATTTGAGAATCAGTGTACTGGGCCCCTCCTCCAGAAGACCAGTACAGACAACTTAACTGGCACCAAGTTAACTTATCATAGTGGGCTGCAAAGCTACAGCTCTAGGAAAAATACTATCTAGCCTCCTTTATACTTTTATTCTTTATTTCTTTATTATTTTTTTCATTTATTATTTTATTCAATTCTTATTCTTTTTTAATTGTTTTAATTGTTATTTTATACATCTTTATATTTTTTATTGTTTGTTTCATTATATTTGTGATATATATGTGATATATATGTGATATATATGTGATATATAATATATATACACAGCGTGCATATATATATATATATTATATATATGCACGCTGTGTATATTCATTTATTTTCTTTCTTATTTTGGGACTTAGTATCTTTTAATCAGCAGACCAAAACACGCCCACGTTCTAGTTTTTGTTGTTGTTTCTTTCTTCTTTTCTGGACAAAATGGCCAGATGGAGAGATTCACCCCAAAAGAAAGAACAGGAGATAGTACTCACAGCCAGGGATTGAATCAATACAGATATAAGTAAGATATCTGAACTATAACTTAAACCACAGATTATAAGGATACTAGCTGAGCTTGAAAAAAGCACAGAAGACATTAGTGGGTCCCTTACTATAGAGATAAAAGAACAAAAATCTAGTCAGACCAAAATTAAAAATACGATAACCAAGAGGCAATCCCAAGTGGAGGCCATAAAAATGAGGGTGATCAAAGCAGAAGAGTGAGTCAGTGATATAGAAGATAAAATTAAGGAAAATAATGACGCTGGAAAGAAGAGAAAAAGGAAATTAGATCACAAAGGTAGACTTAGGAACCTCAGCAATTGCATAAAGCAAAATAATATGTGTATCATCAAGTCCCAGAAGAAGAGTAGGAAAAAGCAGAAGTTTTATTTGAACAAATTATAGTTGAGAACTTCCCTAATCTGGGGAAGGAAACAAGCATTCATGTCCAAGAAGCACAGAGAACTCCTTTCAAAATCAACAAAAACAAGTCAACACCACAGCATATCATAGTGAAACTTGCAAATTACAAAGATAGAGAATTCTCAATGCAGCTCCAAAAAAAAAAAAAAAAAAATCCTTAAGCTACAAGAGTAGACACATAAGCTGGCAGCAAACCTGTGCACAGGGAACTGGCAGGCCAGAAAGAACTGGCATGATATATTCAACATGCTAAATGGGAAAAATATGCAGCCAAGAATACTTTATTCAGCTAGGCTCTCATTCAGAATAGAAGGAGAGATAAAGAGTTTCCAAGACAAAAACTAAAGGAATTCATGAACACTAAACCAATGTATAAGAAACATTAAAAAGGGATGCTTTGAGTGGAAAGAAAAACCAAAAGTAACAAAGACTAGAAAGGAACAGAGGCAGTTTACAGAAACAGTGACTTTACAGGTAATATGAGAGCACCAAATTCATCTTTCAGTAATTTCTCTGAATGTAACTAGACTAAATTCCCTAATCAAAAGACGTAGTGTATGGGAATGGATAAGAAAAACAAGACCCATAAATATGCTGCTTACAAGAGACTCATACAGATATGAGTCCCTAACACACCTCCAAATTGAAAGTGACAGGATGGAGAATGATTTATCATGGTAATGTACATGAAAAAAAAAAAAAAGCTGGAGTAACTATCCTTTTATCAGACAAACTAGATTTTAAAGAAAAGACTAAGAAGAGTTGAAAAAAGACCCCATATCATAATAAAGGGGTCTATCCAACAAGATCTAGCAATTATAAATATTTATGCCCCTAACTTGGGAGCAGCCAAATACATAAATCAGTTAGTAGCAAACTTAAAGAAACTCATTGATAATAATACAATAGTTACAGGGGACTTTAATACCCCACTTAGAGCAATGGACAGATCATCTAAACAAGAATATCAACAAAGAAACAAGGGCTTTGAATGACACAGTGGACCAGATGGACTTCACAGATGGATTCAGAGCATTTCATCCTAAAGCAGCAGAATACACATTCTTTTCAAGTGCACATGAAACATTCTCCAGAATAGATCATATCCTGGGTCACAAATCAGGACGCCACCAGTACAAAAAGATTGAGATCATACAATGCATATTTTCATACCACAATGCTATGAAACTCATAGTCAACCACAGGAAAAAATTTGGAACAACCACAAATACATGAAGGGAAGGTTAAAGAACATTCTACTAAAGAATGAATGGGTCAACCAGAAAATTAAAGAATAATTTTAAAAATACATGGAAACCAATGAAAATGAAACATTATAGTCCAAAACCTCTGGGGAGGCAGCAGAGGTGGTCCTAAGAGGGAAGTATGTTAACAATATAGGCCTTCCCTCAAGAAGCAAGACAAGTCTTAAATACACAACTTAACCTTATACTTAAAGGAACTGGAAAAAGAACAACAAACAAAACCTAAATCCAGCAGGAGAAGGGAAATAATAAAATTAGACCAGAAATCAATGATATAGAAAACAAAAAGAAGTAGAACAGATCAAGGAAACTAACAGCTGGTTCTTTGAAATAATTAATAAGATGGATAAACCCCTAGCCAGACTTAACAAAAAGAAAAGAGAAAAGGCCCAAATAAATAAAATCATGAATGAAAGAGGAGAGATCACAGCCAACAACAGAGAAATACAGTCAATTCTAAGAGAATATTCAATTGTAAGAGAATATTATGAGCATTTACATACCAACAAATTAGGCAATCTGGAATTTAGTGGATAAATTCCTAGAAACATGTATATTACCAAAACTGAAAGAAGAAGAAATAGAAAATCTGAACAGACCCATAACCAGCAAAGAAATTGAATCAGTAATAAAAATCTCCCAACATACAAGTCCAGGGCTGGATGGCTTCCCAGGGGAATTCTACCAAACATTTAAAGAAGAATTAATACTTATTCTTCTGAAATTGCTTGAAATAATGGAAATGAAGAAAAACTTCTAAACTCATTCCATGAGGCCAGCATTGCCTTGATCCCAAAACCAAAGATTCCACTAAAGAGAATTATAGACCAATATCCCTAATGAACATGGATGCAAAAATTCTCAAGATACTAGCTACTTGGATCCAACAATACATTAAAAAGATTATTCACCACCAAGGGGTATTTATTCTGGGCTGCAGGGGTTGTTCAACATCTGCAAATCAATCAGTGTAATGCACCATTAATAAAAGAAAGGATATGAACCATATCTTATCCCCTCAAAAGATGCAGAAAAAGTATTTGACAAAATATATCATCATTTCTTGATAAAAAACCCTCAACAAAGTGAGGATAGACAGACAGTACCTCCACATTTAAAGGCCATATATGCAAGAACTGCAGCAGATATCATCCACAATGGGAAAAAATGGAGAGCAAGTCCCCTAAGGTCAGGAACATGACTGGGATGTCCATTCTCACCACTCTTGTTCAACATAGTACTAAAAGTCCTAGCCTTAGCAATCAGACAACAAAAAGAAATAAAAGGCACCCGAATTGGCAAAGAAGAAGACAAACTTTCACTTTTCTCAGATAATATGATACTCTATGTGCAAAACGGAAATGATTCCACCAAGAATCTACTAGAACTCACACAGGAATTCAATAAAGTGGGAGGATATAAAATGAACGCACAGAAGTCAGTTCCATTTTTATGTGCAAATGAGACAGAGGAAAGAAATTAAGGAATCAATCCCATTTATAATTGCACCCAAAACCATAAGATACTTAGGAATAAACCTAACCAAAGTCGTAAAGGATCTGTACTCAGGAAACTATAGAACACTCATGAAAGAAATTGAGGAAGACACAACAAACTAGAAAAACATTTCTTGCTTGTGGATTGGAAGAACAAATATTGTGAAAATGTCTATGCTACCTAGAGCAATCTACACATTCAGTGCAATCCCTATCAAAATACCATCAGCATTTTTCACAGAGCTAGAACAAACAATCCTAGAAGTTGTATGGAACAAGAAAAGACCCCAAATAGGCAGAGGCATGTTGAAAAAGAAAACCAACGCTGGTGGCATCATAATTCCAGACTTCAAGCTGTATTACAAAGCTGTAATCATCAAGACAGTATGGAACTGGCACAAAAACAGACACATAGATCAGTGGAACAGAATGGAGAACCTAGAATTTGACCCTTAACTCTACAGTCAACTAATCTTCAACAAAGCGGGAATGACCATCCAATGGAATAAAGACAGTCTTTTCAACAAAAAGTGTTGGGAGAGGGTGCCTGGGTGGCTCAGTGGGTTAAGCCGCTGCCTTTGGCTTGGGTCATGATCTCAGGGTCCTGGGATCGAGTCCCTGGGATCGAGTCCCACATCGGGCTCTCTGCTCAGCAGGGAGCCTGCCTCCCTCTCTCTCTCCCTCTGCCTGCCTCTCTGCTACTTGTGATCTCTCTCTGTCAAATAAATAAAATCTTAAAACAAACAAACAAACAAACAAACAAACAAAAAAAGCGTTGGGAGAACTGGACAGCCACATGCAGAAGAATGAAACTGGGCCACTTTGTTACACAATACACAAAAATAAACTCAAAATGGATGAAAGAGCTAAAAGTGAGACAGGAATCCATCAAAATCCTAGAGGAGAACACAGCCAGCAATCTCTTTGACCTCAGTCGCAGCTTCTTCTTGCTAGACATGTTTCCAGAGGCAAGGAAAACAAAAGTAAAAATGAACTCTGGGACTTCATTAGGATAAAAAGCTTTTGCACAGCAAAGGAAACAGCAACAAAATTTAAAGGCAACCTACAGAATGGGAGAAGATATTTGCAAATGACATATCAGATAAAGGGCTAGCATCAAAAATCTATAAAGAACTTATCAAATTCAACACCCAAGAAACTGAAAATCCAGTTAAGAAATGGGCAGAGGACATGAACAGACATTTCTCCAAAGAAGACATACAAATGGCTAACAGATACATGAAAAAATGCTCAACCTCACTAAGCCTTGGGGAAATCTAAATCAAAACCACAATGAGATACCACCTCACACCTGTCAAAATAACTAAATTTAGCAAACAACAGATGTTGTCAAGGATACAGAAAAAGGAGAACCTGTTTACACTGTTGATGGGAATACAGGCTGGTATAGCCACTCTGGAAAACAGTGTGGAGGCTCCTTAAAAAGTTAAAAATAGAACTACCATATGATCCACCCATTGCACTACTAGATATTTATGAAAAGGATACAAAAATCATGATTCAAAGGGGCACGTGTGTACCGCAATGTTTATAGCAGCAGTGTCCACAATTGCCAAAATATGGAAAGAGCCCAGATGTCCATCAATGGTTGAATAGATAAATAAGCCACCATAAAATGAAATCTTCCTACTTTCAATGACACTGATGGAACTAGAGTGTATTATGCTAAACAAAATAGGTCAAAGACAATTATCACATGATTCCACTCATATGTGGAATTTAATAAATGAAACAGATGGACAAAGGGGAAGGGAAGGAAAAATAAAATAAAAACAGAGAGAGGAAAACTGGAAGAGACTCTTAACTCTAAGGGAACAAACTGAGGGCTGCTGGAGGGGAGGCAGGGTGAGGGAAGGCATAAATGAGTGATGGGCATTAAGGAGAGCACTTGATTTAATGAGCACTGTGCATTAATATGCAACTGATGAATCACTGAACTCCACCCTGAACCTAATAATACATTCTATGTTAACTAACTTTAATTTAAATAATAATAAAAAAAAGATTACTTTGTCAAACAGCTTGAAATGCTCTGAGTTATATATCCCCTCTGGGTTGGAATGTGGGAGATCCTTTTTTTTTTTTTTTTTTTTTTAAATTTCAGCTTTATTGAGGTATAATTGTCAAGTAAATTATAAGATTTTTATTTTATTTTTTTTTGTATCCACTTACTTTTTTTAAATTTTATTTTATTTTTTCAGTGTTCCAGGATTCATTATTTATGCACCTCACCCAGTGGTCAATGCAATACGTGCCCTCCTTACTACCCACCACCAGGTTCACCCATTCCCCTCACCCCCCTTCCTTCCAAAATCCTCAGTTTATTTCTCAGAGTCCACAGTCTCGTGATTCATCTCCCCCTCTGATTTATCCCAATTCACTTTTCCTTTCCTTCTCCTAATGTCCTCCATGTTATTCCTTATGCTCCACAAGTAAGTGAAACTGTATGATAATTGACTTTCTCTGCTTGACTTATTTTACTCAGCATAATCTCCTCCAGTCCTGTCCATGTTGATACAGAAATTGGGTATTCATCCTTTCTGCTGGAGACGTAATATTCAATTGTATATATTTTTTAAAAAGAACAAAAGTTTTTAAGTATTACCTATGGTTTTGTTGAATTTTAAAAATCTATTATTTTTCTTTTATGGTTTTACTTTCTGCGTCCTTGCCAAGAAATCTTTTCCTACCCTGAGGTTACAACGTTTCCCTTATATTTTCTTCTAATAGCACTCTCTCGCACTCTCTCTCTATATATATATATATATGAATCTGTTAACCACTTTGATTTAATTTTGAGCATAGTATGAGGTAGGTATCAAGGTTTTTTCTATCCTGTAGATATATTTAGTTGTTTCCACATCACTTATTGGAAAGATTTACCTTTCTCTGTTAATTCACTTGTGTCAGAAATCAAGTATCTGTTTGTGGAATATCTTTTCAGTTCTGTTGATCTCTTGGTCGTTCTTTTGCTGTACTCTTTTGGAAACTGTAGCTTTATAATAAGTCTTAAAGTTAGGTAGCACAAGTCCTACATCTTTATTCTTTTTTTTTTTAACCATGTCTTAGCTATTTTTCCCTTTTAAAATTTTTTTTTCAGCTTTACTAAGGTATAACTGACAAAATTGTAAGATATTTAAAGTATAACTAATGATAATTTGATATACATAGACTGTGGGAAAGAATTCACTCCATCTAGTTAATTAACCCCTGATTGATTGATTGATTGATTGGTGAGAACATACAAGTTGTACTGTTTTACCAAAGTTCAGTTAAACAGGACAGTGTTATCAGCTATAGTTACCATGTTATACAGTAGATCCTCAAAACCGATTCCTCTTACAACTAAAAGTTTGCAGTCATTTATCAGCTTCTCATTTCACCTAACCCCTGTCTCCCAGCAACCAATTTTATGATCTCTACCAGTTTAAGTTCTTATTTTTCAAGATTCTGCATATAAGTGAGATCATGTAGTATTTGTCTTTGTCTTTTTGTAAAATATTTTATTTATTTATTTTTTTTAGACAGCAAGACAGAGAGTAGAAGGAGGGGCAGAGGGAGAGGGACAAGAAGACTCCCCGCTGAGCAGGGAGACCCACAGGGGCTCAATTCCAGGGTCCTGGAATCATGATCTGAGCAAAGGCAGATGCTTAACCCACTGAGCCACCCAGGTGCCCCTTGTCTTTCTCTTTCTAGCTTATTTCAGTTAGCATACTGTCCTCTAGGTTTATTCGTGTTGTCAAAAGTAACAGGATTTCCTTCTTTTTTCTGTATTAAGAATATTCCATTGTGTGTGTGTGTGTGTGTGTGTGTGTGTGTGTACATATACACATATACATATACATATACATATACATATACATATACATATACATACACACACCACATTTTCTTTATCTGTTTATATTTTGACCCAGGTTGTTACCATGTCTTGGCTATTGTGAGTAATGTGATGAACATGGAAGGACAGCTATCTCTTCAATATCCTGTTTACATTCCGTTTGGATATATACCCAGAAGTGGGATTGCTAGATCATATGAGAGTTCTCCTTTTAATATTTCCAGGAATTGGCATACTATTTACCAAAGTGGCTACACCTATTTATGTTCCCAACAGCAGTGCACAAGTGTTTTCTTTTCTCCACATCTTTACCAATGCTTGTTATCTCTTGTATTTTTTATAATAACCTTTTGCAGTCAAATGCTCTACCACTGAGCTATACCCCCTTGATAATGACCTTTTGAATTATCTTTTGATGATAACAGATATGAGGTGATATCTCATTGTGGCTTTGATTTGCATTTCCCTGATGATCAGTGATGTTGACATCATTTTTGTGTACCTGTTGGTCATTTGCATGCCTTTGGCAAAATATTTATTCTGTTTCTCCACCCAGTTTTTATTCAGATTTTTTTTTTTTGGTATTGACTTTAATGAGCTCTTTCTATATATTGATATTAAGCTCTTTTTTAAAAGATTCATTTATGTATTTGAGAGGGAGAGAGAGAGAGAGCATAAGCAGCAGGGAAGTGCAGTGGGAGAGAGAATCCAAGCCAGCTCCATGCTCATGGAGCTGGATGCAGGATTCAATCCCATTATCCTGAGATCGAGAACTGAGCCAAAATCAAGAGTCAGATGCTTAACCAGCAGAGCAATCAAGGCTTCCTTGGGTATAAAACACTTCATGGTTTGCAGATATTTTCTCCCATTACATAGGTTGCCTTTGCCACTTTGTTAAAGATTACCTATCTAGTGCAGAAGTTTCTTAGTTTGGTGCAGTTCTGTTTGTCTGTTTTTGCTTTTGTTGTCTTTGCTTTTGGTGTCAAATACCGTTTCAGCTATTTTCACCCTTTTCCTTTATAAATTTAAAATTCTCGTGCCAAATAAAAACAATTTCTATGGATTTTAATTGCTATTACATTCACATTGCAGGTAAATTTTTCAAGAACTAACATTTTAACAACATTGAGTCTTCTGATTCCTGAACATAGTATCTATTCATTTATTTGAGTTTTCTATAATTTGCCAGGAATGTTTTATAGTTTACCATGCAGAAATCTTGTACATCATTTAATATTTTAAAGTATTTCTAAATGTAGAAGTTTAAAATATTTGATGTTTTGATGTGGTCATAAAATGTTAAAATTTCATTTTTGGATGAATAATTTGTTGATTTATTTTTGAATAGTGACTTTATGTTCTGCCACATTGCTAAATTTGCTTATTAATTTTTGTAGTATTCTAGTTACTTCCTCAGGATTTTCTTTACACACAATTTTGTCATTTGAAATAATGGAAATTTTTATCTTTCTAATCTCTATGCTTGTTTCTTTTTTCTGTCTCATTGCAGAAAACGTCCCATTGATTGGGACGTCTAGTTCAATACTGAATTCAGGAACAGTGAGAAAGGAGATTTCATATTGTTTTTTGATGTTTGATCTCTTGATGTTTAAAAAGAAGGGATCATTTCACTGTTAAGTGTAATATTATCTATGGATTTTACCTGGTACCTTTTTTGAAGTTGAGAAAGTTTTCTTCTATTCCCAGTTCTGAGAGCTTATATTATACTATTTAATTTTTTAAATTTTTAAATAAACATAATGTATTTTTTCCCCAGGGGTTCATCTCTGTGAATCACCAGGTTTACACACTTCACAGCACTCACTATAGCACATACCCTCCCCAATGTCCATAACCCCACCCCCCTGTTCCGATCCCCCTCCCGGTAGCAACCCTCAGTCTGTTTTGTGAGATTAAGAGTCACTTATAGTTTGTCTCCCTCCCGATCCCATCTTCTTTCATTTTTTCTTTTCCTACCCCCCAAACCCCCCATGTTGCATCTCCACTTCCTCATATCAGGGAGATCATATGATAGTTGTCTTTCTCCAATTGACTTATTTCGCTAAGTATAATACCCTCTAGTTCCATTCACATAGTCGCAAATGGCAAGATTTCATTTCTTTTGATGGTTGCATACTATCCCATGGTATATATATACCACCTCTTCTTTATCCATTCATCTGTTGATGGACATCTAGGTTCTTTCCATAGTTTGGCTATTGTGGACATTGCTGCTATAAACATTCGGGTGCACATGCCCCTTTGGATCACCACGTTTGTATCCTTAAGTAGTGCAATTGCTGGGTCATAGGGTAGCTCTATTTTCAACTTTTTGAGGAACCTCCATGCTGTTTTCCAGAGTGGTTGCACCAGCTTGCATTCCCACCAACAGTGTAGGAGGGTTCCCCTTTCTCCGCATCCTCACCAGCATCTGTCATTTCCTGACTTGTTAATTTTAGCCATTCTGACTGGCGTGAGGTGGTATCTCATTGTGGTTTTGATTTGTATTTCCCTGATGCCGAGTGATGTGGAGCATTTTTTCATGTGTCTGTTGGCCATCTGGATGTCTTCTTTGCAGAAATGTCTGTTCATGTCTTCTGCCCATTTCTTGATTGGATTATTTGTTCTTTGGGTGTTGAGATTGCTAAGCTCTTTATAGATTTTGGACACTAGCCCTTTATCTGATATGTCATTTGCAAATATCTCCTCCCCATCTATCAGTTGTCTTTTGTTTTTTTTTTAACTGTTTCCTTTGCTGTGCAAAAGCTTTTGATGTTGATGAAATCCCAATAGTTCATTTTTGCCCTAGCTTCTGTTGCCTTTGGCGATGTTCCTAGGAAGAAGTTGCTGCAGCTGAGGTTGAAGAGGTTGCTGCCTGTGTTCTCCTCAAGGATTTTGATGTATTCCTTTCTCACATTGAGGTCCTTCATCCATTTTGAGTCTGTTTTTGTGTGTGGTGTAAGGAAATGGTCCCGTTTCATTTTTCTGCATGTGGCTCTCCAATTTTCCCAACACCATTTATTGAAAAGACTGTCTTTTTTCCATTGGACATTCTTTTCTGCTTTGTCGAAGATTAGTTGACCATAGAGTTGAGGGACTATTTCTGGGATCTCTATTCTGTTCCATTGATCTATATGTCTGTTTTTGTGTCAGTACCATACTGTCTTGATGACAGCTTTGTAATAGAGCTTGAAGTCCGGAATTGTGATGCCACCAACTTTGGCTTTCTTTTTCTATATTCCTCTGGCTATTCGAGGTCTTTTCTGGTTCCATATAAATTTTAGGATTATTTTTCCATTTCTTTGAAAAAAATGGGTGGGATGTTGAGAGGGATTGTATTAAACATGTAGATTGCTTTAGGTAGCATAGACATTTTCACAATATTTGTTCTTCCAATCCAGGAGCATGGAACATTTTTCCATTTCTTTGTGTCTTCCTCAATTTCTTTCATGAGTACTTTATAGTTTTCTGAGTATAGATTCTTAGCCTCTTTGGTTAGATTTATTCCTAGGTATCTTATGGTTTTGGGTGCGATTGTAAATGGGACTGACTCCTCAATTTCTCTTTCTTCTGTCTTGTTGTTGGTGTAGAGAAATGCAACTGATTTCTGTGCATTGACTTTATATTCTGACACTTTACTGAATTCCTGTACAAGTTCTAGCAGTTTTGGAGTGGAGTCTTTTGGGTTTTCCACATATAGTATCATATCATCTGCAAAGAGTGATAGTTTGACTTCTTCTTTGCCGATTTGGATGCCTTTAATTTCTTTTTGTTGTCTGATTGCTGAGTCTAGGACTTCCAGTACTATGTTGAATAGCAGTGGTGTTAATGGACATCCATGCCATGTTCCTGACCATAGTGGAAAAGATTTCAGTTTTTCTCCATTGAGAATGATATTTGCGGTGGGTTTTTCATAGATGGCTTTGGTAATATTTAGGTATGTGCCCTCTATCCCTACACTTTGAAGAGTTTTGATCAGGAAGGGATGCTGCACTTTGTCAAATGCTTTTTCAGCATCTAATGAGAGTATCATATGGTTCTTGTTCTTTCTTTTATTAATGTGTTGTATCCCATTGATTGATTTGCGGAT
This sequence comes from Martes martes, assembly GCF_963455335.1. NCBI lineage: Eukaryota > Metazoa > Chordata > Mammalia > Carnivora > Mustelidae > Martes > Martes martes. The sequence goes on along the minus strand of NC_137892.1, from coordinate 97,455,900 downwards.
GTTGAACCAACCTTGCAGCCCTGGAATAAATCCCACTTGGTTGTGATGAATAATCCTTTTAATGTACTGTTGGATCCTATTGGCTAGTATTTTCGTGAGAATTTTCGCATCTGTGTTAATCAAGGATATTGGTCTGTAATTCTCTTTTTTGATGGGATCCTTGTCTGGTTTGGGGATCAAGGTAATGCTGGCTTCATAAAATGAGTTTGGAAGTTTCCCTCGATTTCTATTTTTTGGAACAGTTTCAGGAGAATAGGAATTAATTCTTTAAATGTTTGGTAGAATTCCCCTGGGAAGCTGTCTGGCCCTGGGCTTTTGTTTGTTTGGAGATTTTTGATGACTGTTTCAATCTCCTTACCGGTTATGGGTCTGTTAAGGTTTTCTATTTCTTCCTGGTTCAGTTGTGGTAGTTTATATGTCTCTAGGAATGCATCCATTTCTTCCAGATTGTCAAATTTGTTGGCGTAGAGTTTCTCATAGTATGTTCTTGTAATTGTTTGTATTTCTTTGGTGTTAGTTGTGATCTCTCCTCTTTCATTCATGATTTTATTTATTTGGGTCCTTTCTCTTTTCTTTTTGATAAGTCTGGCCAGGGGTTTGTCAATCTTACTAATTCTTTCAAAGAACCAGCTCCTAGTTTTGTTGATTTGTTCTATTGTTTTTTTAGTTTCTATTTCATTGATTTCTGCTCTGATCTTTATGATTTCTCTTCTCCTGCTGGGTTTAGGCTTTCTTTGTTGTTCTCTCTCCAGCTCCTTTAGGTGTAGGGTTAGGTTGTGTATTTGAGACCTTTCTTGTTTCTTGAGAAAGGCTTGTACCGCTATATATTTTCCTCTCACGACTGCCTTTGCTGTGTCCCACAGATTTTGAACCGTTGTGTTTTCATTATCATTTGTTTCCATGAATTTTTCCAATTCTTCTTTAATTTTCTAGTTGACCCATTTACTCTTTAGAAGGTTGCTGTTTCATCTCCATGTATTTGAGTTCTTTCCAAGTTTCCTCTTGTGATTGAGTTCTAGCTTCAGAGCACTGTGGTCTGAAAATATGCAGGGAATGATCCCAATCTTTTGATACCGGTTGGGACCTGATTTGTGACCCAGGATGTGATCTATTTTGGAGAATGTTCCATGTGCACTCTAGAAGAATGTGTATTCTGTTGCTTTGGGATGAAATGTTCTGAATATATCTGTGATGTCCGTCTGGCCCAGTGTGTCATTTAAGGCCTTTATTTCCTTGTTGATCTTTTGCTTGGATGATCTGTCCATTTCAGTGAGGGGAGTGTTAAAGTCCCCTACTATTGTATTATTGTCGATGTGTTTCTTTGATTTTGTTATTAATTGGTTTATATAGTTGGCTGTTCCCATGTTAGGGGCATAGATATTTAAAATTGTTAGAGCTTCTTGTTGGACAGATCCTTCGAGTATGATATAGTGTCCTTCCTCATCTCTTATTATAGTCTTTGGCTTAAAATCTAATTGATCTGATATAAGGATTGGCACCCCAGCTTTCTTCTGATGTCCATTAGCATGGTACATTGTTTTCCACCCCCTCACTTTTAATCTGGAGGTGTCTTTGAGTCTAAAATGAGTTTCTTGTAGACAGCATATTAATGTGTTTTTTTTTTTTTTTTAAATCCATTCTGATACCCTGGGTCTTTTGACTGGGGCATTTAGCCCATTAACATTCAGGGTAACTATTGAGAGATATGAATTTCATGCCATTGTATTGCCTGTAAGGTGACTGTTACTGTATCCTCTGTTCCTTCCTGATCTACTACGTTTAGGCTCTCTCTTTGCTTAGAGGACCCCTTTCAATATTTCCTGTATGGCTGGTTCGGTGTTTACAAATTCTTTCAGTTTTTGTTTGTCCTGGAAACTTTTTATCTCTCCTTCTATTTTCAATGATAGCCCAGCTGGATATAGTATTCTTGGCTGCATGTTTTTCTCATTTAGTGCTCTGAATATATCATGCCATTCTTTCTGGCCTCCCTGGTCTCTGTGGATAAGTCTGCTACCAGTCTAACATTTTTACATTGTATGTTACAGACTTCTTTTCCTGGACTGCTTTCAGGATTTTCTCTTTGTCACTAAGACTTGTAAATTTTACTATTAGGTGATGGGGTGTGGACCTATTCTTGTTGATTTTGAGGGGGATTCTCTGCACCTCCTGGATTTTGATGCTTGTTCCCTTTGCCATATTAGGGCAATTATCTCCAATAATTCTCTCCAATATACCTTCTGCTCCCCTCTCTCTCTCTTCTTCTTTTGGAATCCCAATTATTCTAATGTTGTTTCGTCTTATGGTGTCACTTATCTCTCGAATTCTCCCTTCATGATCCAGTAGCTGTTTGTCCCTCTTTTGCTCAGCTTCTTTATTCTCTGTCATTTGGTCTTCTATATCACTAATTCTTTCTTCTGCCTCATTTATCCTGGCAGTAAGACCCTCCATTTTTTATTGCACCTCATTAATAGCTTTTTTGATTTCAGCTTGATTAGATTTTAGTTTTTATTTCTCCAGAAAGGGCTTTTATCTCTCCAGAGAGGGTTTCTCTAATATCTTCCATGCCTTTTTCGAGCCCGGCTAGAACCTTGAGAATTGTCATTCTGAACTCTAGATCTGACATATTACCAATGTCTTTATTGATTAGGTCCCTAGCATTCAGTATTGCCTCTTGTTCTTTTTTTTTTTTTTTTTTTTTTTGTGGTGAGTTTTTGCCTTGTCATTTTTTCCAGTTGAGAATATATTAAGGAGCAAATAAAATACCAAAAGGGTAGCAAAGACCCCAGGAAAATGTGCTTTAACCAAATCAGAGGAGACCCCAAATCGTGGAGGGAAGAAAGGGATAAAAAGAAGTTCAGAAAAAAAAATTTTAAAAAGAAAACAAATGAAGAAAAATATATGTATATATATTAGACTGGTGACTAGAACAGGGTCACTCACTTAATTTTGGAAGTATTTTCGTCTCTTAGAAGAAACTACCTCCCAAAATTTTAAAGAATGAAAAACATATATAAGGGTAAACACAATGAAGGGATGGAATATGCCTATAAATACGAAAAAAAAATTTCATAAATTTCTAAAAAAAGAGTTGATAAAGTAAGTTGGTTGGGACAATAAAGAAAAAGAAGGTGGAGAGAATTTGCTCAGGCTGGAGACTAGAACAAGCCCGGAGCTAGATTTAGGGTATATTTTGATCTATTAGAAGAAGTTGTACCCCAAATTTTTTAGAAGAAAAAACCCTATGTGTATACAAAAAATAAAGTTAGATACAGTGAAGTATAAAATATGACTATAATAATGAAGGTTCAAAAAAGATTATTTTTTTATGAAAGTTATTCTTAAGGTAAACTAGTTTAAAAATGTTTAAAAGGAAAGGGTAAAAGTTAAAAAAGTTTTAGCAGAAAAAAATTAAATTAAATTAAATTTAAAAAATTAAATTAACTGCAAGAGTAAAGAATCATGGGGAGAAAGCCATGAGTTTCATGCTTTGCTTTCTCCTCCTATGGAATTCCTCTGTTCTCCTTGGTAAGTGAACTTGGTCTTGGCTGGATTTCCTGTTGATCTTCTGGGGGAGGGGCCTGTTTTAGTGAGTCTCAAGTGTCTTCGCCCGAGGCGGAATTGCACCGCCCTTACCAGGGGCTAGGCTAAATAATCCACTTGGGTTCGCTTTCGGGAGCTTTTGTTCCCTGAACACTTTCCGTAGAGTTCCGGAGGACGGAAATGAAAATGGCTCCAGCCCAGAGGAGCCAAGAGCTCGGGGCCCCACTCCTCAGTGTGCTCTTAGGGAAAAGCACTCAATCACTCCCGTCTCCCTGGCCTCTGGCCGCACTCCGGCTCACCCAGCCTATAATCGGTTCAAGGTAACCAGAGCTGAGAGCTCACTCCTCAGCTCTGTTGCTGTAGCCGACTTCCCCGCTCTAATACCTGCAAGCTCTGCGACACTCAGACACCCCCGATCCTTCTGTGACCCTGCGGGACCTGGGGCCACGCTGACTCCGCGTGGGCTTCACCCCGGTTTAGCCTCTGGAGTGATGTCCCTCAGTGGAGCAGACTTCTAAAAGTCCTGATTTAGTGCTCCATTGTTCCGCCGCTTGCCGGGAGCCGGCCCCTCCCCCAATGGTCTATTTTCCCGTTGCTTTGGATTCACTTCTCCGCCGGTCCTACCTTTTAGAAAGTGGTCGATTTTCTGTTTCTAGAATTGCGGTTCTTCTTCTCTTCGATCTCCCGTTGGATTTGTAGGTGTTTGCAATGGTTTGATAAGCTATCTATCTGATCTCCTGCTACCTGATGTAGTCTCAGCCTGCTGCTTCGCCATCTTGACTCCTCCCTGAGAGCTTATATTATAAATTAATGTTGTATTTGTCAAATGCTTTTTTTCTGCAGCTAAAGAAATGATTATATGTTTTTTTCTTTCTTAATCTATTGATATAGTGGTAGTGAATTACATTAATTGATTTTGATATGTTAAATGAAACTTTTATTTCTAGGAAAAATACAGATTGATCATGCTTTCTATATAGTGCTGAATTTAGTTCAGTAATATTTTGTTAAGAAATTTTGCACTAACGTTCATGAGGGAGATTTGCTGAGGTAACAACTTTGTCAGCAGCTTTATATAGTGGATTAAGACCAGAATGACTTCAGGTGAAGTTGTACTCAAATACAGAATTTTCTACTTGCTTACTATATGACTTTATACAAATTATTGCAACATTTCGATCTTTAATTTTTCACCAGTCAACAAACACTTATTCCTTACAGAGTTGGGACTTGAAACATATCCTTAAAATAAGAAGAGCCTATTTATACTCATCTATATTATTAAAATAAAACTAAACAAAAACAACTTAATGATATAAACTTGTAAAACTTAGGCCTAATAAAACTCCATTTATTTTCAAAGTAGCAAGCTTAAAATTCAGCAAAAATTCAACAATCAGAGCCTCTGATCTCTGTCAGTTTTTTTCATCGAACCTTTTTTTAGTATAGTTGACATGATTGCCATCAGTTTTTAATGCTTGAATATAACTATAGCTTTCACATTTATAGGTTTGTATACTGTTTATGCCCAATGCATATTAAATTATTAACAAAGAAAAATGCAGCAGTTTCTATTACAATTTTTGTCACATCTATTCTAATAACAATTTATAAATCTGCACCATAAGTCCTTATTTTCTTTTTTTGTTGTTGTTATTGTCGAAGGTGTTAATGACCCCTAAGCCTTTTTCACAAATATGTCAGAGCACATTTTTTTAAAAAAATACTTTATTTTTTTATTTGACAGAGAAAGAGAGATCACAAGTAGGCAGAGAAGCAGGCAGAGAGAGAGGGGGAAGCAGGCTCCCCACTGAGCAGAGAGCCTGATGCAGGGCTTGATCCAGGACCCTGGCATCATGACCTGAGCCAAAGGCAGACGCTTAACACACTGAGCCACCCAGGCGCCCCAGAGCACATTTTTTTATTAACATATAATATATTATTTGCCTCAGGGGTACAGGTCTGTGAATCATCAGTCTTACACAATCCACAGTGCTCACCATAGCATGTATCCTCCCCAATGTCCATCACCCAGCCACCCCATCCCTCCCACTCCCCTCTGCTCCAGCAACCCTCAGTTTTTTTCCTGAGATAGAGTTTCTTATGGTTTGTCTCCCTCTCTGGTTTTGTCTTGTTTTATTTATCCCTCCCTTCCCCTATGATCTTCTGTCTTGTTTCTCAAATCCCTCTTATCAGTGAGATTATATCATTGTCTTTCTCTGATGGACTTATTTTGCTTAGCATAATACCCTCTGGTTGCATCTGCATCATTGCAAATGGCAAGACTTTGTTTTTTGATGGCTGCATAATATTCCATTGTGTGTATGTGTGTGTGTGTGTGTGTACCACATATCACCTCTTCTTTATCCATTCATCTATTGATGGACATCTAGGCTGTTTCCATAGTTTAGCTATTGTGCACATTGCTGCTATAAACATTGGGGTGCATGTGCCCCTTCAGATCACTACATTTGTATCTTTAGGGTATATACCCAGTAGTGCCATTGCTAGGTCTTAGGGTAGCTCTATTTTCCGCTTTTTGAGGAATCTCCATACTGTTTTCCAAAGTGGCTTCACCAACTTGCATTCCCACCAACAGTATGAGAGGGTTCCTCTTTCTCTGCATCCATGCCAGCACCTGTCATTTCCTGACTGGTTAATTTTAGCCATTCTGACTGGTGTGAGGTAGTATCTCACTGTGGTTTTGATTTGTATTTGCAGGACCCATTTTTTTTTAAGATCTTATTTATTTATTTGATAGAGAGAGATCACAAGCAGGCAGAGAGGCAGGCAGAGAGAGGAGGAAGCAGGCTCCCTGCTGAGCAGAGAGCCCAATGTGGGACTTGATCCCAGGACCCTGAGATCATGACCTGAGCCGAAGACAGCGGCTTAACCCACTGAGCCACCCAAGCGCCCCGCAGGACCCATTTTTACAGGTGAAATTCTAGTTTGCAGAGCACACACACACAATAGATCCTCATTATTTACAAATTTTATAGTTGTGAATTCACCTACTTCCTAAAATTTATTAGAAACTTCAGAGTGAGAACTTACAATGTTCTTATAACCATTTGTGGACAAGTGCAGGGTAGCAAAACAGGCAAGTTGCCTGATGTGTTCTTTCCTAGCTGTGGTTGAATAAGGTGATGCTCTGCCTCCTTGTTTTAGCTCTTACACTGGGAATAAGTATCCTTTCCAAGGTCTGTTTAATTCCACATTTTTTCTTTCATAATTATGTTTGGTTTTGGGATTTTGCTATTTTAAATTGTCCCCATGCATAGTGCTGAAGTTCTGTCTAGTGTACCTAAGGCTATAAAGAGTGTGCTATGACTGACGGAAAAAAATACATGTGTTTGATAAATAAGCTTCATTTGGACATGAGTTATAGTGCTATTGGCCATGAATCAGTGTTAATGAATCAACAATGTGTATTAAATAAGGTGTCTCTAAAGAGAAACACACATAAAATAAGATTATGTATTGATTGGATGATGAAAATATTGTGACCAGAGTCTTGCAGAAATTTAATTTTGTATTTCCCCTAGGAGCAATGATTCATTATTTGCTAATTCACTGTTTGCAGCAACTTTATAGATCATAACTACCAAAAATAATGAGAATTGACTGTATTTACAGTATTGATAGTAACAAAGCTTCTAAGATGTCTGTAGCAATTTACACTCCAACCAACATTATATATGTAGCTATTTATTCACACTTTCACCAACAGTGTATATAAGGAAACTTTTAAATATTTGTCAGGTAGGTTCAAAAGGTATCTTACTGTTATTTTAGGTTCATGTTTTCATTTATATATATTTATAATTGTATGGGTGCATGTGCATGCATGCATGAATGTGTATATGAAGAGTCCATTCATATCTTTACCCATGGTAAAATTTGCCCTGGTGGTGTTTTTCTTACAGATTTCTAAGGGCAGTTTATATATTAGGAAAATTATCCTTTCGCTGTCATATTGGTTGAAGATATTTTTTTTCTCAATATGTCATGTCTTTAAATTTGATTAAGTTTTTTGTTGTTTAACCATTAAAAACTCTACATTTTTGCGTAGTGAAATTTATCAGTCTTTCTTTTCTGGTTTTTATGCTTTGCTTGGAAACACCTTCCCTAATATGAAAATAAATTTTCAAAAGTCTTCCATATTTTCTTCTATTCCTTTTAGATTTCTTTGTTCAATTTTAAAATATTTTATTCATGCAGCCATCAAAAGACATGAAATCTTGCCATTTGCGATGACGTGGATGGAACTAGAGGGTATCATGCTTAGCGAAATAAGTCAATCGGAGAAATATAACTATCATATGATCTCTTTGATATGAGGAAGTGGAGATGCAAGGTGTGGGGATTTGGGGGGAGGTAGGAAAAGAAAAAATGAAAAGATGGGATTGGGAGGGAGACAAACCATAAAAGACTCAATCTCAAGAAACAGACTGAGGGTTGCGGGGGGGAAGGGGGACGGGAGAGGGTGGTGGGGAAATGGACATTGGGGAGGGTATGGGCTATGATGAGTGCTGTGAAATGTGTAAACCAGACGATTCACAGACCTGTACCCCTGGGGATAAAAATACATTATATGTTTATTAAAATAAAAAAATTTTAAAAAAATGCAAAAAAAAACCATCAAAGGGAATTCAGGTTTGTGAATAAAAAATTGAAATACTGAAAAAAAAATATTTTATTCATCTGGAGTTTGCTTGATACAACCAGCTTTAGTTTACTTCTCTTTTTTAAAATAGCTAATTATTTGAAACAACTGTTAAAAAAGCAAATCTACTCATTAATTTGAAATGCCATTTAGGTGTCATATATTCAGTTGCCTATATACTTAATTCTATTTTTTTTAAAGATTTTATTTATTTATTTGATAGACAGAGACTGCAGCTAGTCAGAGAGGCAGGCAGGGAGAGAGAGGAGGAAGCAGGCTCCCTGCTGAGCAGAGAGCCTGATGTGGGGCTCGATCCCAGGACCCTGAGATCATGACCTGAGCCAAAGGCAGAGGCTTTAACACACTGAGCCACCCAGGTGCCCCAATTCTATTATTTTTGTACAATATGATTAAGATATCTAATTTTGTATAGTGTATTTGCATAGATGAGACCAAGAGAAGAACACATCAATGTATTTACACCAAATAAACAAAGTGGAACCTAAATAGTGAGCCTAATTGGGATGGCCTCTTTTGTTTTCCAAAGGTTTAGCCTATCATTTCTGTGGAATATTGTGAAAGCAATAGAAAATCAGTGTCAGGTGATGCTTCAGTCCTTAGGATTTTTGGTTGAAAGTAAAGCAGTAGTGTCTTCAATTTGTTGATGTAAATTTGGTGAATTCCCTACTTGCTGTTACTTCTAACAGTAGGTAGTGAAACAGTCCAGCACTCCCATCCTAATGTAACATTCAAGTCAGTTGAAATGCACTTACTTTCCTTAGTAAAATCTCACATTGTTTAAAAATGTTAGTTTAGGGGCGCCTGGGTTGCTCAGTGGGTTAAAGCCTCTGCCTTCGGCTCAGGTCATGATCCCAGGGTCCTGGGATTGAGCCCAGGGAGCCTGCTTCCTCCCCTCTCTCTCTGCCTGCCTCTCTGCCTACTTGTGATCTCTGTCCGTCAAATAAATAAATTAAATCTTTAAAAAAAATGTTAGTTTATTACTCAAAAGTCTACCCTAACCTACAAAGCAAATAATAGCCTACTAAATATAACAGACCCCACACATCCCTATAATTCTACAAATTAATGGTTTCATATGTGGAGAGAACCCATATCATGGTCAAGAAATCCAAATTAGTTATTTCTGGCTGCCTTTCTAAAACTGAATCCTTGGGGAGGTAACAGAGATTAGTGACATTGAACACTAATAGTGCTGATCCCACTGACAACCCTCCAATTTAAAGAATAATTGGCTTTCTCTCTGGCAGTAAATGTTTGCATCTCCATAAATAGTTATGCAGCACCATTCTTGGGGGACATTTGGGAGTCACCCTTCCTATTCCCCAAACCCTGGAACCAAACCACAAAGAAAATAGTAACAGAAGTCAGATCTTATGGAAGGTTTTACAGAGAAGCTTTCTTTGAATTGAGGTTAGCAATATTCCAAATTATACTGCTGAGCAGATACAGTTTCTAAGGTAACTCGAGTTTTCCATCCGCTGAGTCATCTCTGTTTTCACCAACAAATAAGGCAGGACCAAAAGCTGCTCATAGCCCAAGGGGTCCCTCTAATAATTAACTGGATATCTCTTCACACATAAAACAACTCTCATTTTAGAGAGGTAAATTCGTTCAGATCTTCGTTAATTTTTGTACCAGATCTGATGGCCCTAAAGTCAGTTACACACCAATACTTCTCAGTTGGAGATCTGGTGGTTCCATGTGATTTTGTTAATGGCAGCATCTTCACTTGTCTTATGATCATATATGTTGGAAGGAATATACATACTGACTTTGCCTTATTAAATTCATTTGCATCTTCTCTTGGTCCAGTTGATAATTTGTCAATAGCTTCTGGAAGTATTTGTTGTAGAGGGCATTTACTCGGTCTATATAATGACAGAGATCCTGTCTTTGAAATTTTCTGAACATTGGATAGAGAAGTGTTGTGAAAGAACTTTTCAATTATCTTTCCCCCAAACTCTATCTTCATGGTTTTTGGTAAAGAATAATTATATCGGGTTGAAGGCTGTGCATATTCTTCTTTGGATGAAAAACTGTAGATAGTGTTTCAGTTATCTACTGCTATGTAACAAACCATCCTAAAATCTGGTGGTTTGAAAATAGTTTATTATTTTGTGGTTCTGTCCATCGATTGTGCTGAACAGTAGAAAATTGATTTTGTGGACAGCTTTTATTTGCGATCTTTCTTGAGGCTGCATTCAGATATTGAGTCACTCAAGTCATCTGAAGGGTCTCCTGAGCTGGGCATTCAAGATGGCTTCTTCCCTCATCAGGGATGGCTGGGACACTGGACACCTGGACACTGGCCAGACAGATCTCTGATGGAATAAATTTATGAAATCAGGAGATGTACTTAAATCCATCTATAGGAAATTTCTTCTTATCTGTGATTTCAGCCCTGTTCCTCCTATTCCTCTGTTTTATGCACTTAAAAACCTGAGCCTACCCTGTAAAGCCTGGGATAGACTTTATAAACAGATTGGAAGAGGCACTCCAGAAATGCAATGCACTCTGTCTTTTCTTGTGGTTTGAATTTTTGCAAACTCAAGCCTTTAGCATACTGTTTCCCAGTGTTTAGAGGTTTGTATCTCTGTTTCTGAAGAATTAACAAAATTATATCGAGGACTCCAGATTGGCCTACAGTTTAAAAATTTTTCAAAAAATGAAAATCATATACTAGCTTTTCTCATAGTATACCATTAGAAATTAGATTGTAGCTGTATTGAACTTAGTTTTTTTCATATTTGGTTTTTCTTAACTATCTCAATTTTTGCTTGCTAAGAACCATATGTGTATAAATTATTTTCTCTAGATTTTTTTTTAAAGATTTTATTTACTTATTTGACAGAGAGAGAGAGAGGTCACAAGTAGGCAGAGAAGCAGGCAGAGAGAAGGAGGAAGCAGGCTCCCTGCTGAGCAGAGAGCTGATGCAGGGCTCTATCCCAGGACCCTGAGATCATGACCTGAGCCGAAGACTGGGGCTTAACCCACTGAGCCACCCAGACACCCCATGTTTTCTCTAGATCTTGAAATCTAGGTTATTTCTCTTCTTTGAGACTGTTTTGTTTTTGAAATTTTACTAAAAAGCACCCTGTGATTTTCACTGTAACTTTTCCTTTGTAACACAAAGACCACTACTTTCTGAAGGGACTTTAAAAAATAGATGTAAATATGTTGCATCATAATGCAGTATAGGTTTAGTATCATGACTGGTTTACAGTTATCTAGCAGGAAATATTTTTGTATGAACTGGCTGTATGTTTTCCTTTTGGGCTGGCCATGTCACCTTTGCTGACATTTGGTTTGATATGATAGGCGGCATATCAATACCTGAAACTTTAAGGCACTTAACTAGAAAGAAAAATGATAGTCCATCTGTATCTACAGGCTTTGTCAGATGGGAGGTGTATGGGGTAAGAAATGCTTACCAAGAAAGAGTGAAAAATTCCAAGGCCTTATTCTTAAATTAAGCTTTAATGATCACTTTCCTTTTCTAGTTCATCTGTGAGTTTTTCTCAGATTAGAGCATTTTGTCTAAAAATTTAAAAAGAACAAATTTTTTAGAGATCTGTGTTGTGCCAAACTTTCTAGCTATTATATTCTGTGGCCAACACTTTCTTGGCCACTATGTCAATGCAAGCATGATTTGAGTTAGGTAGAATAGGAATATTTATAAAAACTGTTTCTCAGTGATAAGACATTGCCAGCATAGCAGTGATTTTGAATGTAGTCTCTAGATAGAGGTGAGTGCTCTCAGAGTCCTTGAACTGGTTGCTTAATCTCGCTACACCTCAATTTTCCTATCTGAAAAATGTGAATAATATGGATATTTATGCAAATTAAATGATACATGCATGCACACCAGAATCTTCATTTGGTCCTCCAGATCCACTCTCTACCCCCTCTTCCTTGCCCTACTTTCCAGGAGACTGACTTGCATGGACCACAAAAGGTACTCTTGGCCCTTGCCCCATTGGTCTGTCCAATAGGGAGACCAGACAGAAGATCGGAGAAAGAGCTGGGAGTGAGATTGGGCATTTATTCTGAACCCTTGCCCTACAGTAATGCCTTAGGCTGTCTCTATTTCTCCCCAAAAACTTTCTACAAGACTTTCCTATGTTCTGGGGAACTACTCCCCCCACCTCTTTCCTTTAGACCTAAAGATGGATAACAGCACTGCTATTGCTAGCCCCAGGGTATAACACTATCCTTATACCCTGTCACATCTTTACAAATTAAAGCATAGTAAATCCTTTATTAAACTCCCCTAGGACAATACCAATTTGACTGTGTCTTCTCATTCTGGAAACTGATTGGGATAGTATATGCTTAACATAGTGTCTTACACACAGCAAAATGTTCAACATAGTAATACTTATCATTAAAAAGACTTGAAAGCGCGGGGCGCCTGGGTGGCTCAGTGGGTTAAGCCTCTGCCTTCAGCTCAGGTCATGATCTCTGCATCCTGGGATCGAGCCCCGCATCGGGCTCTCTGCTCAGCAGGGAGCCTGTTTCTCCCTCTCTCTCTGCCTGCCTCTCTGCCTACTTGTGATCTCTGTCTGTCAAATAAATAAATAAAAAATCTTTAAAAAAAAAAGATTAAAAAAAAAAGACTTGAAAGCATGTGAATCAGTGTTATAGTAGTATGTTAAACAAGTGGTATTCTTGGATCATGGCAAAATAAAAGCACAGCTTTATTTTTATGTACACTTTGTGTTTAAACTTTGTTAGTGGAGGTATCTTCCTCTGTCCCTGGCAGAAAGCTTTGGCAGTCCTGTGACTTCTCTGCTCACTCTAAGTGACAATCCTACAAAAACTTTAGGTCACAGATACACTCATAATTCAGTGATGAGAATATCCTGACCATGGAATAATAACAATCTGACCTTGGTCATCCTCTCTGTTTCCCAAATTGTATCCATTCTGTGCTGATGCCTGCCATGGGCACAGGGTGGCATACTGGCTTCTCCCATCTCACCACCTGCTTATCTTACTAACTACTGTTTTGGAACTGCTGTAGTGTTAATGGTGGGAGAGAGGCAAGGAGTAAGAGAGGGAGCATTGCTTGCCTAAGGTTCATTGTTCTGTCTGGACATAAGAGATGATTAAAGCTGGTGCCCCACAGTGGGCCTGGAGATCGATGAAGCTGATTCTTCTCCATGAATTCTTCTTGAGTTCTTCAGTTTTTCTGTTTGGGCCTTATCTCTGACAGGTCCCTTGGCCAGATGGATTGCTTCCTAGTCATCCATCACACACCTTTACCTCTTTCTGATCCAACCTCCTCCAGGTAACCCTCTAGGCTGTGCTTTAGGATGATCCCTCACCCATGCTCTCTCCTTCCTCACTTACAATGGTATGAAACATCAAGCCATCCCTCCAACCAGTTCCAATGCAATAGCCCTCTCTTGGCTTCCTCGCCCAAGTACTTAGCTTATAGTCTTATAGGAAGGATCCAGGTGGTCCCCAACCAACTTATTTTTTTTAAGAAAAAAAAAAATAACTGGGGCCTGGCTAAAAGAAAACAGTTTTCTAACTGGTAGTTTGATTATATTTATATTATTTTTCTTCTTATTAAGTCTTTTCTTGTGAGTTTTGTCTACAGATAGAGCTGGGATAAGGACAGAATTGGGAGTGTTAATGCTGCAAACATCTAGAGTGACTGATAATTGTCATCTAGTGCTGGATGCAATGGGTGAGTCAAAGTCACAAGGAGGCATTTTGTACTCTGGAATTTATAATGCAAAAGGAGAGATGAGACATGAAGTAGAAAGAAAGCAGTGTCAAGAAAAGTAAGATAAAGTCCTGTGGGAACTCAAAGGCAAAAAAGGGATCATTCAGTCAGAGGTGAGTGGCAGGTCTTGGGCCAGAGCACACTTTTGTTGCACAAGTCTGTAGATCACAGAAGATGAAAGACATTAGGCAGGTCCTTGATGCAAAACCCATATCTTTGTGGGATCAGTGTTTAGCTCAGCTAATAAAAGAGCCTCTACTTGAACTCTTTCAGGCCAGCAAGCTTCATCTCTGGATTTTATTCTGCTGGGGCTTATAAGGATGGGCCTTCCTTAGGCTGGATATGGCAAGCATCCATTTCACATAATGGGCTGGTACAAAGTTGAACTTTGACCACAGTCCTGATGATTGCTCAGTCTTTTTGCTATCCCAGCTGTCAGTAGTAGCAGCAGGGTTGGTAGAGGGGGTAGAAGGGTGAGAGATGGAAAGCAGTTTGAAACTCTTGCCATCCCTTGAAGGTGATGCTCAAATGTTCCAGGAAAATGAGTGTTCTTAGAGAGTGGTTGAAGGCTGCATAAATTAAGAATTAAAGTGAAGAGGTCTGGATCATCTCTGTCTTACAAGAATAGGGTGTCTTCTTTAAAAAAAGTATGATATAAATTTTTAAACATATACAGAGAGAGATTAGACTAATGAATCCCTATGTAGCCATCACCATGAGAAGAGGGCTCCAAAAACAGCTTAAGTAACTAATCTTTGTCCTACCTTTTTACTGTGCAAAAAATATATGTTTCAAATAATTTAATGACACTGAATCACTATATTGTATACTTGAAACTAACATAACACTCTATGCTAAGTATACTGGAATTGAAACTTAAAAAAAACAAACAAACAGTGACACTTGAAACAGAAATGTACTATTTAGTTTTCTGACAAAGATGCCCATTTTAATTTCAAAGATTAATTTATACTGCGCAAATTTTTTGATATTCACTAGGAAGGGATGGTGTCTGATAAATTTGATTGAATGGTTAACTTTATACTTCCAATTATATTTCAAAAATTTTAAGCATATGAATTAAACATATATCATTCTCAATCTTTACAGCACTTTTGTTGAGTTGTCATTAGATCACAAGCTTAATTTCCTCAAAGGACAACACAACGATGTGGTCAGACTTCCCTTTTTTATCAGCATGTAACATCTTTTCTTAATTATTCAACAGTCAGTCACCCCAATTCCCTTATTCTTCTCTCCTAATGCTTCCTTTTGGGCTTTTAAGTTCAGTCATTCATTTATCAAGGAAGAACTTTGTCATGATGAAGAATTTAATTCAAAACTATTTATTTTGCCACTCTCCCATTCCTGGAAAATTTTCTGGACAAGCTGGTAATGAAATCTCCAAAAGGCAGATTGTTTTGCAGTTCTCTTTCTTACCCAAAGTGAGAATTTGGAGTTGTCTGGGAGGATTTTTTCCTGTTAGTGGGGACAACCCATAGTGCAATATTACATGCAACCCCAGGCATTTGGGAGACAAAGGCAAAGGGATTCTTGGGGTTTAGCCCATTTACAGCAGGACCCAGTGGCAGGAGAATGAGCATGGAAGGAGCATCCTCCCCAGTCAGCCATCCTTAGGTAAGGGCCAAAGGTTCAAGCATGGAAGTTGTGACTGAAGAGTGGTCATATAGTACAGTTAGTATCATAGCAGAGACCATGATAGTGGACTCAGGCCTCATACTGGAAACAGGACTGTAGCAAGATGGGGATTTCTGGTTCTCTTAACGGAATTTTAGGCAACATTAATATGGTGAAACACATTTTGGACAGCCTCAAAAACCTCTCAGTTTCTCTTCTCATTAAGAAACACACATGTACACACACACACACACACATAAACACAAACACACATACATGTATACATACATACATACATATATTAGCAATATGTACGTGTGTGTATATGTATGTTTCTTGCTGATATATGTGTATATGTATGTATGTATAAAATTTGTAGTTCACCTGCACAATGCAGGAAGCTAAATTCTTGATATTTGGAAAATCCTACAAGTGTCTGAAAAGAAGTCTATTAGTG
The DNA here is from genome assembly GCF_963455335.1 of Martes martes. Taxonomy (NCBI): domain Eukaryota; kingdom Metazoa; phylum Chordata; class Mammalia; order Carnivora; family Mustelidae; genus Martes; species Martes martes. The sequence continues at coordinate 97,439,844 of NC_137892.1, read as the reverse complement.
GAGTAGTCATTAGATTCCAGAATCTTTTAGTAATGAGATTATATTTGGATAGGGCTCCCTGTAGGATAATGCCATTCAGATCCTCATTGCAAAGTATAAACAACTGTAGGAGAAACAAGAGCTGCCAGCAGCAATTATATATTCCTAGGAGTGCCATCTTTTTAATCATCTCTTCCTTTCAGAGTTAGAGAGAGGGAGAACATTGTCAGCGTCTTCTGAGTGCCCAGAGAAATTCGTTTTTCTGCAAGAGCTCGTCATTGGACTCTGAACTGCACAACCATCACTATGTGGCTCCCACACACCAGACACATTCCCCTTAAGTAACAGTAAAACCTGTCTAGAAGTTGGGGCTATCCTGGAGAAGTCTTCCTTCTTTTGGTCTCTAGAAATGAATATGAAAATAATTCTATTATAGTCAGCTGATGTCTACTTTTTTTTAAGCATTTTTTTTAACCTGTTACTTTTCAGAATGGTACAGTTTAGAGGCTCAAATGTGAGGCCTTGATTCCTCTACTGGAGAAGGAAAAAGAGTCATTTGGCTGGCCTTTGAAATGGCTCAATCTTGCCTGCTGTAAACTCTTTCAGAGGAGAGTACAGGTTTGAGGATAAGTCAGAATCTTTTTCTCCTTTCCAAGGTTCAGTTTCTTGAATACATAATATTTTTAGGGCCTGAAATTAAGTAATAAAGTTTTCTCTTTCCTGAAGCAGTTTTTATAGTGGAAGACATTTTTTTTTCCTGCAGTATTCTGTAAGTATGGGTTTGGGAGAGAGAAGAGGCCAGCACAGAAGGAAAATCATTTAAATCATTGTTCAGAATGTGTCATGTATCATTATTTTCAAATGTAAGCCCTTTTCTTGGAGTCATTCTTTTGTTTCACTTATTCCTAGAAAAATATGCAAAGAAGGGTGAACCTGCACGTGGAGTTTTAAATAGAATTTCTTATTTCACTTTACCATCTATTGGAGACCACACTTAGCATTTCTTGCCCTAGAGGGTGAGATTTGAACTGATATCCCAGGTCCAAGATGTGCTTCACCGTCACTGTTGGGAAAGCAAATGACTCCTATATTTTCATACCTGGATGACACAGAGCAGGTTCACTGCATCACACCAATCACCTATAGAGCACCAAAAACCTATAGAGCGGTGAAGTTCCTTTTCTAAAATGATTCAATATTGGAACAGGAAAAGAATTCCTTTTATGTGCAGGAAACTAATGTCCAGTGGAGGAGTAATATGGCTATTGCAGAGGTCTGTGGCTACTTAGCAGGACAGCCAGAATGGCTGGAACTGCCACCCAGGTCTTCCAACCCTTGGTTAATTGCTTATGTCCTCATTCTTTTTCCATAAGTCTGGGTGGCACATGTTTATTTGCTCAGTTTACCTCAGTCTGTCTTTCCCACATTAAGGAGCTGATTCTGGTCTTTGTAAAAAGTAAAAAATAAAAGCCAACAAAAACCCCTGTCCTGATTTGTTCTCCTGTCAAAATCTGTTTGCAATCTCCTGGCGTCAGGCTACATGTAAAAAGTCTTTGAACATCTCTCTAGATTGCCTATCAATCTGTACCTATCATGTTATTTATAGCCTCTCTCCAATCTGCTGAATTCCTGAATCAGTGCTTTGCTTGACCTTTGACTTAGGACTGATGAGGAGGGATCACTTTCCCTCCCCACTATGATAGTAGGAGCTTGTATTCAAGCTCTCCCTTCCCAGCAGTGGTGAGTGTTGGAAGGAGACCTGAACTCCTCTGTCTCCGTAATTGTTTCTCCCCGATGGCCAAGAGTGAAGAAGCTAACTGATTAAGTCATTTTTATTGGTGAGTTAAATCAGCATACCTCATGGGATGGAAATTGGCTCTCTCTTTGACCTCAGCCAGTGTTGGCCATCACACTCTCTAGCATTTCTCTTTCTGATTCCTTAGTTCAACTTTCTTAACTGCTTTGTTTTCTAAGGGGTCACCCTGCAGTAGAATGCTATCTTCTTGAAGCTGGCTGAATAAGTGGACTCAGGCTGCTGTCCTCACTGCTCTTCCTTTCCAGACCCTTTCAACATCTTGGCCAGATTCCTAGCATTCTGATAACTTTCAGCATTTGAAAAATATACTATATACCAATTTAATCCATTTGAATATGTAAAGCTTATCCTCAGTGATGCTTCCATAGCCCAAGGCTCCTGCTTTGGAGACGGGGATGCTGTCAGCACTTTTAAGCAAACTTTTCTCCATCTTCTAGACCCCAGCTCCTTTGATGTGTGGGGGTCAGGAATGAAGGATGGGTTGGTCAGCAGGGTCAAGTCTTTTTTTTTCCTATCTGGTAGCTACTGTAGTTCCTACTTGGCTAGCAGGGTGGATGGCAGGCAGTGGTTTGCTGGGTAATGTTTAACAACTGGCACTCTGAAAAACACTGTGCTTGGATGTTTTAAAAAAATAACATATCTTCCCTCTCTGTCTCTCTCTCTGCTTGCCTCTCTGACTACTTGTGATCTCTCTCTGTCAAATAAATAAATAAATAAAATCTTAAAAAAAAAAGTAATATATCTATATGTATATACATATATATTTATATCACAAATATATGAAAATATAATATGCAATAGCATTTATTGCACATTGTACTGATGAAAAGGACTTTGCTATTATAAAGGTTGATAATAATAGATGAATACAATATAAAATAAAATATGAGATTAAATATACCTTTATTGTAAATTTCATACAGCTAATTGATTCTCACAAAATGCTGTGGTTGGTTTTTGCCAATTGAATTTTGTAGCCAACTTTTAGTTACAGTTGAAGAATATGTATATTCTGATATGAATGTTGGTTAACATTTCTATTTATGTTAATAAGTGAGATAAGTGAAACAATGAAGATATATGTTGTAAATGTACTCATTCATCATGGCATGAGTGAATTCTTTGCTCACTTGGATAACAGTTTTGAACATTTTAAGATTTCCTCAGTTTTTGTTGTTATTCAATATAATAGCCATATGGACACATTTAAATATAATCTGCGTTATTCACATTTTCTCCATCATTTTATTAAATCTAGACCAGAAGACAACAAAATTTTCCTGTTAGGGGCCAGATAGTACATATTTTTGGTTTTGTGGGCCACACAGTTTCTCTTATAAGTATTAAATTCTGTTGTTTTAGCACAAAAGTATCTATAGACATCTGATAAATGAATGGGCATGGCTGTGTTCTAGTAGCACTTTATTTTATAATATTATGTGGGCTCTAATTTGCTGACTCTTGGTACAGTTAGCAGAATAATAAAAGAAGCCCTGATTTGTAGCGTATGCCAATTTCTGTGGTGTAAATACTCGCACCATAGCTGATTTCAAGTGAGGTCACTGAATGGAATCTTGGGAACAGATGCACAGTAGCCCACAATTACATAGCATGTCCATCAAACAAAAGTAAGTAACCTTGGAGAATAGATCATAGTAAATGTAGTAAAATAATTAGTGATGAGTTTATGTTATTTATTTCCTTGGATATTAATATAATTTATTTAGTTGAAAGTTTATATGACTTTTTACTAAATCTTGTATTTAACAACTGGCTTGTAAAATTCTGGACATTTTGACAGTCAGCTTTCTTGAGCTGTTATTGACCAACTCCAACATACCATGAGTAGCAGACATCCAAAAGCTTTGTCTCATAGAAAGTAAGGGTAAGTTCTTCCTGGGGCATAGCAAAGGACCTCTCACTGCCCAGTTCCTTGATATGGTAGAGGTGGTTTTTCATTACTTCTTTTGCACCATCTTAATTTTCTGTACCTTGGGGTATACCCCACAGTCTCATACTGCTCTTCAAAATGGGGTTCTAGAAAAATGGCCTAACTATCTTGTGTAGTGTTCGCTTGGGCCATGATGCACCAAACTGAGGAGGAAAGGCTGTCCCATACTTACCTATTCCCATTGTCCTGTGTTCAGTTCATTTCTCATAACCAAGTAGGAACAGAACAAACATACTGCAAAGGCATACATTTTACTGAAGAATGGGTGATGGCCATAAATCTTATTAGGGTCATTTGTCACCTTTTCTTAAACCAGTTTTCAAGTTCCTATGGCATTTTTTTTAAATGGTGCAGGACACATATCAGTCATTTGTTCTTCAGTAATACACTGTCTTTAAGGATGTTCTTCACCAGCAGTCTTTAAGAGGGGCAGTTCTACAAACCACAAAGTTCCATCCATCCTTCCTTCCCCAGTGCCAGCTGCTTAAACCAGGGGTGGACATCTGACCTAAACTTGGCCAACCAAGATGTTTTGCAAGAAATTTAAATATTGGATACTGGGAGATTGTTGGTTGAGTAATGATGGAAGTAGAATCACAATCTGCGAATCTACTTTCTTTGCTTGCTAAGAGTACAGCAGGCTTGTCTACAGAGTAAACACAATTTATTTCTTATGAAATGTCCTCTTCCCCCGAGAGACACTGCTTGTATAGACATATAATATTCCTAATGAAATATAGTAAATTTATCACAATGATTGCTTCTGTTGAAAGAAAGTAGGTGACTGGGGTTTACAGATAGGAGTTAAATTTCATTTTCACTGTATTTCATTTTGTGAGTTTTTAAATTTCATACTGTATACATCATTACTTATTTTAAAAAATTAATACCACTTTTTCTGTGGGAAGTAAAAAAAATAGGTAAGTGTAAAGTAACAAATATAAATCATGCAAGATTATAATATGATTCCTTAACATTGAATTCACTTTCTTAAAAGTTTTAAAATACACTGACTTAGTTTATCAGAGTTCATTTTTAGAAAGAAGATATGTCAGTTGAAAGAGAAATAACACTGTGAACTTTAGTCTCAGGATGAAGGAAATTATACTCTTTTCTTATTTCTCCAAAGGGAGAATAAATAAAAGTAGATGGAACTGTTTGAATTCATTTTGTGTATTGATTTTAAAAATCATTTAGAAAAGATTTTGAATTTTTTGTGTTTATTACTTCTCTACTGACCTGTGAATGCATAGCAAAAGCCAAGTTAATGCTTTTATTTTGATATATAATTTAAATAGAATTGAAATATTGATACTAGAATTAGTTCAAAATATGACTTACTAAAAATAGTTTAAGAGGACTATTAACTATTTTTATTTAGTTATCCATTTACTTATTTATTTTTATTAACTGTGTTTTAAATTCTGTGAGGGAAGGGGCTGATTGAGTCCCTGTTGCATGTCAGACCCTGTACTCAGTTACAGGTTAAAACAGGAATAAGTCATAGAGTCTACCACCATAAAACCTTAATAGATGCATGCTTACTGACATTGAAGGAGTAGAGGGCCAGTAAAACATTCATAATAGATTAAAAGAAACTTAGGATACCTTCTGCTAATAAGTTTGGCTGTAAAATGTAGCCATAAAGAAAGTAAGATTGTGGTTTATAAACTAATAAATTCAAAAATAATCACTGAGGAATGCCTGGGCAGCTCAGTCAGTTAAGTGGCTGCTCAGGTTATGATCCAGGGTCCTGGGACTGAGTCCCGCATTGGGCTTCTGGCTCACCTGGGAACCTGTTTCTCCCTCTGCCTACCTCTCCCCCTACTTGTGCTCTCTCTCTCTGACAAATAAATAAATAAAATCTTTTAACAAAAAAAATAATAATAATCACCAAATGTGTAAAATACATGGTGAGTATTGTGCTAGGTGTTAGGACATCACTTTGGAGAAGAGAATAAGAATGTAAAAATTTTAAAAATAGAGATAAATGAGTATAATAGTAAAAACAAAAACATTACATTAATATTTATATGAGGAAACAATGTATTTTCATCCAACCTAGAATTGTCATTTGTACTAATTTCATATGATAAACTGAAAATGAGACTGCATGAGTTAATCATGTTACACCTTCCTTTTTTTCTGAATCTTGGGTTTTGGAGTCTGAGGTTAAGTAAAGTCATGTAATCAGGGACTTAGTTTCAGAAGCAACTGTAATAATGATTATAATGAATTATAATGAATAATATATATGAATAATGATATGATGAATAATAATTCATATAAATGAATGGCTAGACTGGCTTAAGTGGACAGTCCAAAGTGACAGGCAGGTACCACTTACTAGAAATCTTAGCAACTATTGTGCAGAATCTTGCATCTCAATAATCTTCTCTTTATGAATGTTAGGTTGTTTATATTTAAAGCTGAAGTGCACTTTTGTAAACTCTAGGAAGGTATCTAGCCCAGAACACAGAGGAGGAAACATGTAAAGAAGGACAAAAGATGGAGCTGCATGGAATAGGAAAAGGGTAGAGAACATGATGTAGTGTGGTAATTGAGATGTTCATATCATACTTAGGAGTACATGCCATTAAAAAGAAAGGGGTTGTGGAGATACTGTGGATTGATTTAAGCTATCATGTAGAATTTGGAAGGTTCCCAAATAGAATTTGCCATGTTGATTTTCAGTTTAGGTTATTTGTTTATTAATTTTATTTAATTAGATGATATGATAAGTCACCTAATTCCTTGGATATTAGTAATCACCACAAATAAACAAAGCTTAACATACTTACAAGGCATTTCTTAATACCACAAAATACCATTTAATACCCTTTTGGATGGCTATTATCAAAAAACAGAAAATACCACGTGTTTGAAAAGATGTGAAGAAGTTAGAACCCTTGTGCATTGGGTGACTGTAAAATGGTACAGCTGCTCTGGAAGACAATATGGCAGGTCGTCAAAAAATTAAACATAGAATTAACTTATAATCCATCATCTCCACTTCTGAATATATATTCCAGAGAACTGAAAGTAGTAACTTGAACAGTTTTTTGTATACCTGTCTTCATGGCAGCATTATTCACAGTAGCCAAAAGGTGGAAGCAACTCATGTGTCCATTGACAGATGAACAGGTAAACAAATGTATATGCATACAATGGAATATTTTTCAGCCTAAAAATGATGAAATACTGATATATGGTACAACATGAATGAACCTTGATATTATGGTAAGTGAAAGAAGTGGGACACAAAAGAACAAATATTGCATGATTCCATTTATATGTAGGATCTAAATAGTTCAATTCATGGACACAGAAAATAGCTTAGTGGTTGCCTAAAGCTGGGCAGAGGGGAGAGTATGTAGAGCTATTGTTTAAGGGGTACAGAGTTTCATTTGGGGATAATGAGAAAGTTCTATAGATAGATAGTGGTGATAGTTGTGCAACAATGTAAATATACTTACTGCCACTGAACTGCACATTACTAATGGTAAATTTTGTTATTTATAATTTACCATAATTTTATTTTTTTTTAAGATTTTTTATTTATTTATTAGAGTGCACAAGAGAGAGAGAGCAGAGGGAGGGGGAGAAGCAGACTTCCTCCTGAGCAGGGAGCCTGATGTGGGACTTGATCCCAGGACTCTGGTATCACGACCTGAGCTGAACGTAGCTGCTTAACCAACTGAGCCACCCAGGTATCCCTATAATTTACCATAATTTTAAAATTATGTAAAATAAAAGCATTTCTTCCCCAAAGTATTATACTCCATAACTTCGTAGTTATTATCACACTTGGATTTTGGGTCACAACCTATAATTCTGGGTCATATCAGGCATATCTTGAAATGATAGAAATATGGCACTCATTTTGTAATATAATACAGTAATGGATATAAAGCTTACACAAACAAGAAGTGCTATATCAATATCATAAAAAATCTTCCCCACATAAGCAGCTGGAACTTCTTTGAGTAACCTGATCAAACTTAATATTTATAGGCTTTCAGAGGAGCTACAGTAATGCTTAAGTGGCATGTCTTTGCACCAGCAAAGAAACCAATTTAAGAGAAGAAGTGCAAACATTTGTCTAGTCTTTAACAATAACTGTCAGAAAAAATTTTTGAGACAAATTATCTCATTATTTTACATTTTTATATTTTTCATGTTTAAATGTTCTACATGGGGTATATTAAAAATTAAATTTGATATAATTACCTATAAAATTGATACCTCATACTCTCTTATTTTAGAATTCAGAATTAATATAAATTATTTATGAAAGTAAGTGAATAAAACACTTAATGGTTTCACAATTCTTTATATGTAAGTGGGAAATATCCTGGGGTATTGAGAAATCTGATTTGGGAATTAATGGGATACATAAAGCAAAGTAACTAATTAGAAAATGAATATCTGCAATAATTTACTATTTTCCATGGTTAACTTTTGAATAACACCCTCCTTTTGTTCCGTCATTTCTTCAGTAAAGAACAACTTCATAAAATCAGAAAATTTGCTTTCTGGGTTCATTGGCCATAATCTCATTAAGGTTGTACTCAAGGTTCGTAATTTCAAAGGACCAGAAAGGCTTCTGAAGTTTTCCCTCTCCAGCTTTCCCTTCCACATTGTTTGCCTTGGACAAAAAAAACATCTCCACTCTGCAGTGGTCACAGTGCCTCTGAGTTCCTTAGAAGTGCAGATGGGTTGGTTGGCATAGGTTGTGTTGTATAGTGAGTGTGAGAACAAGCTCTGGATATAGACTGCCTTGTTTCAAAGCCTAACTCCACTACTTATTAGCTGTATAATCTTGGTCAGGTTGCTTAACCTTTGAGTGTCTGTTTGCACATTTGTAAAATGGAGGATCATCATAGTAATACAATCTCCTGTCACTCCTGTAAGAATTACACCAATTAACATGTGGTGTTAAGACTGAAGTACTTAGAACAGTGCCTGCATAAAATAAACACTCTGTATGTTAAATATCATCAGCATCTGGGGCGCCTGGGTGGCTCAGTGGGTTAAGCCTCTGCCTTCAGCTCGGGTGGTGATCTCAGGGTCCTGGGATTGAGTCCCACATCGGGCTCTCTGCTCAGCAGGGAGCCTGCTTCCCCTCCTCTCTCTCTGCCTGCCTCTCTGCGTACTTGTGATCTCTGTCAAATAAATAAATAAATAAAATCTTTAAAAAATAAATAAATAAAAAATAAATAAATATCAGCATCATCATTACCATCTTTATATTTCATTAAACAAACTCCTTTAGCATTCTAAAATGTAAATTGAAGATGGAATGAATGAATAAATGTCGCTAGTGACCACGAATGAATGAGTTCCCACTGCTCACCATTTTATTGTCACCCATGCTCACACAACATTCTTGGGTATCTGTAATGTTGATGGAACAGCTCAGTATAAAAAACAAATATTCTTCAGAGTCAGTATAATTTCTGTCTCAACTATTGTCTTTCTAATGTCCACCATCAGCTCTGGTATGAAGGAGGCAACCATGTAGTCACCCCAGGTTGGCCGAGGTTGGATTATGTACACAGTGGCTGTCATTCCACAGGCTGGCATTTACTTATAATTTACAACCATAGCAAAAATATGAGCTGAGGAAATCAGATTCCTCTATTAGAAATTTGGAATGGGAAACTGAGAAAAGGGCAGGTGTGGTGGAGGCTACAATGAGATGCCATGAGACAGAGCAGGAGAGATCTTGTCAAGCCTCGTGTTAAGCCTCACGCAAGCTAAACTCTGGTGTAAATTATAGTAACTATAGTGACATAGGGGCACCAGGGTGACTCAGTCAATGAAGCATCTGACTTTGGCTCTGGTCATGATCTCAGGCCCTGGGACCAAGCCCTTTTTCAGGCTCTGCACCCAGAGAGGAGCCTGCTTGTCCCTCTCCCTCTTTCTCTGCGCACCCCCCCGACTTGTGCACTCTCTGTCAAATAAAATCCTTAAAGTAATAATTCTAGTAACAGTAATAGTGGACAGATTTTGAGCATTTAGTGTATCCCATGCAATATGTTAAATTCTTCACATGACTCAGTTTACTAAATACTTGAAATTGCAATCTGAGATGAGTTATAGGCAGTGTCTTACAGCTCAGTTCTCAATACTCTCGAGTCTTTTTTCTGTCCTTTGTTCTTCTCTTTGATTCCACATATACACGCTATTCCTTCTGGAACATCCTTAACATTGGCCCCACAGTCCGTACATCATTTATAGATTAACACTCTGTGACCCGAATGTGACATTCGGACTACAGCAGAGCAAGCCTTTGGTACTAGTAGTTATATTAGTATGAACTCTGGTGCTAGATGGAATTCCAACCCTGGATCAACCAAACAGTAGCTCTGTTAACTCTGATAAATGGCTTTTCTTTGTACCAGTTTTCCCATATATTAAATGGGGTAAAATCGTATCTAGTTTGTAGTATAGTTTTAAGGAATAAATAAATCGGTTCATAGTAAATGTTAGACAAATGCCAGATGTATGGTGAACAGTCATTAAATTAGCTATTTCAATCCACAGGTTCAGATTGTGCTTACCTCTTCAACTGATCACCCTCTGGCCTTGTTAACACTTTCTTTTCCTTAGTGACATCATTTTATGAGTTTAAATATTTTAGTCAATGTCCTTCCAAGAGTACAACACATGGGCTTCATATAGCTTAAAGAAAATAATGACCCATTATCAGGGATTGACTTCTCCCAAAACAATAACATCAACAACAATAAATTTTCAAAACAAAACCCTGAGAATCTAATATTGGAGATTAACATTAACTATCATTCTCACACTTTACTGTGGACCTTTTTGTTTTTTAATTTTTTAATTTTTTTATAAACATATAATGTATTTTTAGCCCCAGGGGTACAGGTCTGTGAATCACCAGGTTTACACACTTCACAGCACTCACCACAGCACACACCCCTGCAATGTCCATAACCCCACCACCCTCTCCCGACCCCTTCCCCCCAGCAACCCTCAGTTTGTTCTGCAAGATTAAGAGTCTCTTATGGTTTATCTCCCTCCCAATCCCATCTTGTATCATTTATTCTTTTCCTACCCCCCAAGTCCCCCACGTTGCATCTCCACTTCCTCATATCAGGGAGATCATATGATAGTTGTCTTTCTCCGACTGACTTATTTCGCTGAGCATAATACCCTCTAGTTCCATCCACGTTATCACAAATGGCAAGATTTCATTTCTTTTGATGGCTGCATACTATCCCATGGTATATATATACCACCTCTTCTTTATCCATTCATCTGTTGATGGACATCTAGGTTCTTTCCATAGTTTGGCTATTGCGGACATTGCTGCTATAAACATTCGGGTGCATGTGCCCCTTCGGAGCACCATGTTTGTATCTTTAGGATATATACCCAGTAGTGCAATTGCTGGGTCATAGGGTAGCTCTATTTTCAGTTTTTTGAGGAACCTCCACACTGTTTTCCAGAGTGGTTGCACCAGCTTGCATTCCCACCAGCAGTGTAGGAGGGTTCCCCTCTCTCCGCATCCTCTCCGGCATCTTTCATTTCCTGACTTGTTAATTTTAGCCATTCTGACTGGTGTGAGGTGGTATCTCATTGTGGTTTTGATTTGTATTTCCCTGATGCCGAGTGATGTGGAGCATTTTTTCATGTGTCTGTTGGCCATCTGGATGTCTTCTTTGCAGAAATGTCTGTTCATGTCTTCTGCCCATTTCTTGATTGGATTATTTGTTCTTTGGGTGTTGACTTTGCTAAACTCTTTTTAGATTTGGGATACTAGCCCTTTATCTGATATGTTGTTTGCAAATATCTTCTCCCATTCTGTCAGTTGTCTTTTGGTTTTGTTAACTGTTGCCTTTGCTGTGCAAAAGCTTTTGATGTTGATGAAATCCCAATAGTTCATTTTTGCACTTGCTCCCTTGCCTTTCTGTGGAACTTTTTTTATCTAGAAAGCAACAGTAGAATGTCTCCGTTTCTGGCTGTGATCTGCCATTTATGCATTTCTTCTTAAAAGTTCTTTTTAATACTCATTTTAAACTGATTTTACTTCCCTAATATCTTAGGTTTTATATTGCTCAACACAGTGTGCTTTACTATTGAACTCACCCTTTGGGGAGAGAAAGGGGAAATAATTCTGGCCTTATTGTTGTAATTGGCATTTTTAGCTAACCACCTTAAAAAAACTATTAAGAACCTACAATTTGCTCCTTCCTGGGCAAGGTTGTGTTTATTTAGAATTGAAAATAATTCTTGCAATGTAATAAAAGTTCAAGAAAGAATGATACCAAGTTCAGTTTGTTGATAAAAAGAACAAGTCATCTGGATTATAATTTAAAATATGTTGCCTAGAGAACAGGAAGAGGTTTCTATATATGGTTTGATTGTTTACTTAAACATAATTGCATTGGATTATAACAGATTGATTCAGTTTGTTTTTGATGTTTGAAAAATCTGCTAGAATTATTTTAATTATTTTGATAAATTAATTCTTAAATTAGATAGTTCTTGATCACTATTGTGGGTGAAAGAAGCAGGACATCAGAGAAATAGCAAATACTTAATGTTGGCTAGATAAGACCATGTGATTACATACATATATATAAAGCTCAAAGGGAATGCTTGTGGTTGGGATATGTTGTGTGGACCAATAAGTCTATGATACTTTAGGGAGCCATAAATAAAATGAAAGATTTTGCAAAGATTAATCATACAACAACAGATGAAAATATACCTCTGACTTAAGAGAATTCAACTTCTAGAAAATATTTTTAATTAGAATTTTTAATAACTTGCATTTATCTCATTCATGTGAACATATTTTAGGTGGACATAAAACTTTAATCATTTTTTAATTATGTTAGTCACCATACATAATCATTGTTTGATAAAGCTATATGCACATTGCTCCCCTAGATTAAACTTTCCTTCTCTGGAATGCCTCTATTCCTTTAGAATTAGTCAAAATTACACCTGTGCTGCATTTTAGGCAGTGACAGTTAAATTATTGCTTCCCCAGTATCCATATGCTGCTCTGCACTTCAGCCCTATGGATCTATATAAATCAGGTGGTATATCACATGATGTGGTATATCACATGATTTATTCCCATCAGAAGTAAGAGGAAAAAAATGATGTGTCACATCTGGTTAAAAATAGGAGTATTAGAAACCTTCCCCTTGCTCATTTAGGCAACTAATAAAGGAAGGCTCCAGGATCACAGACTTGCAAGATGGAAACATAACTAGTCCCTTCACTGTTAAGGAAGAGCCACCAAGTTTCTGTGTGGTATGGTTAGAAAGAAACCTTTATTATATTGACTTGTTGAGATTTCATGATCTATTTGTTATTATTTGTTATTATTATTTACTATTAGAGCATGATCTTATTCAAGTAATACACAGGCATACTGTTACATTACTAGTGAGCATTAAAATGGATTTACCTGTTCTTTTTTGATCTTGAAAATCTACTCCTAGTACTGTATCCCAAGAAGAAATATAAAATGATGTGTATGCTACTTTTAGCCACTAAAACTATATTTATTGTATGATCCCAGTTTTATTCTTAAAAACAGACTACACATCTCTGCCCATAATTACATTTGCAAGTGTATATTTCAAAAGTTGGGACAAAATATACCAAATTACTCATTGTAGTTTTGTTACTGGGACAGAAGATGGTAATAGAAATTACAGCACATTTTTAACTTAAAGAGTTGTGTAATTTTCAAATTCCATTTAAAAAGATAACTTTTGTAATTAGGAAATTTAAAAAAAGTGTCACAAATGAAACATTTTAAAAGCTAAATTAAAATATAAACCAAAGAAGATGTAGGTATGCCACTGCAGATGTGTTCAACAACATTAGTCATTAGGGAAATGCAAATTAAAACTATGACACAATACCACTATACACCTATTAAAATGGCTAAATTAAAAAATATATGTTGACAGTACTAATTGTTGACTTTGTAGAACAGTTGGAATTCTCATCTGTTGCTGGTGGAAATGTAAAATGGTACAGCCATTCTAGAAAAATGTTGGGCAGTTTCCCATAAAGTTAATGTTGGGTTATTAACTGTATGACCCAATAATCCCACTCCTAGGTATTTACCTTAAAAATGAAAAGCTGTATTCACACAAAAACCTCTACACAAACTTTAATGCCTACTTTAGTCACAAAACCTGAAAGTGACCCAGTGGACAAATGGATAAATTTTGGCATATCCATAAAGCACAATACTTCTCAGCAATAAAAATGAATGATACATTGGTACATGCATCAATACAGATTTATGGAAGGCGTTGCACTGAGTAAAGGAGGCCAGTCTCAAAAGGTTGCATACAGTATGATGCCATTTATATGACATTCTTCAAAAGACAAAGCTATGTCACAAATCTACTGACAGATATGGGTTGTTGTCTGATGTTAGAGGTGGGAGAAGGGTGTGACTCCAAAGCGACAGTACTAGGAGGTGTTTTGGGGTGATGGAACTCTTCAGTATGCTGATTGTCGTGGAGGTTACACACATGTACATGAGTACATTGATAAAACTCTATCTGAAACAAGTTAATTTTATTCCATGTTAATTACCCATAAAATAAAAATAAATCAGAAAGAAAGTGCATAACTCCCATCCTTCAAGTTCTGCTGTCCCTCCCACACCCACTTTTGAAGTTCAGTGTGGTCCACATTGAGTTATCCTTTTCTTCCTCTGTTACTGAGGACATCATTTATCATTTGGTTTTTATCAACAATAGAACTCAATGTTGTTCAATAATAATACTTAGAATAACAGTATTTACTCCCTACATCATTTATCACTGGGCCCTTATCAGTAATTGCTTTTGCACTCTTGCTCACCTCTCTCAGGTAGGCACATCTTATTTTTCCAGGAAAATCAAGGAAACTTACACTTATTGTTATGTATAATACTATTTATTCTATGTATATAGACTCATCTTTTATGCAAAACAAGCCAGTGAGCCACTACTAGTATTGCCATTTTTTTTTTTTTTTTGTATGAGGAAGCTAAATCTTGTAAAATTACCGGAAGTGCCTGGAGTCACACAAACATTAAGAGGCAAAACTGTCAATGAAGAATAGGCCTGGCTGACTCCCAAGCACATGGTCTTTTCTGTATGTCACTGTGCTGCGCCACAGCCAGTTGGCGCAGTACCATGGGTGGAAACTGTGGCTTACACTTCAGAATCCCCATCGCTCTTCCAGAACTTCTGGACATTTGAATGGGGGAAAAATTATATTTGGTTCTGTTCTGTCAGATAGTTTTTGGTGCTTGAACATTCTAGTTGGGCTCCCCACTTACACCTCCAACTCTGTTGGACTTATGTTGCCACATGTGAGGTGGTTAAACTTGTGTGAGTAGTTGGGAAAATGATGTCTAGGTTGCAGATGCAAAGGCTAGTCTTGCTTCGTAGTAATTTCATCAGAAATTGGGAATGAATAGAAGAACGAAGAATAGAAAAAAAAGACCTGAGAGCTATGAGAATTGAGCTCTAATGCCATATGGTATTTATTGTATGTAATTAATTAATTCTCTCCTATGCTTTTGGAGTGTTACTAGTTGGTAGTGTCCTTGGAAGAACTGAGAAAATAGTTAACTCTAATTATTTTTCTCTTTTTTATAGTTCAAATGAGGATCCCCAGTTGAGAAATACCCGTGTTTGGGAAGTAGGAGAAAGGTTCATGCCCTTATGTGCAAGGAAGGGAGTTTGGGATAGATGGAAGGGGAAAGTTGGATGAGTGACCTAGGAGACCAGTACTACCCTTAGACCTGTGTGTTGGTGAATGGTGATGAACAGTGTTTTCATCTTGCTCTTTCTTTCTGCTCCTGGTATGTCGTTATTAGATGAGGACAACCTGAGTTCAGTCAAGATATATTCCTGGGGTCACTATCTAAGGCTTAAATCTAAGGCAAAGTATTTAGGTCTCAAAGTGCTGCTCCATTTGCTGAGATATTCACTGAGATAAAGATACAGCTAAGTAAAACTGCCCTGAAAGTTGTGCTTCTGTTAATAAACCAAAGTGTAAAGTCAGGGGTTTTATGTGAAATCTCTCCTCTTAATTATTTTGCTGCTGCTCAAGTATTCCAAAATCCAGAATAATAGACTTTGTGATTTGGTGTTTCCTAGACACTTCACTGTCACTTTTAGAGGCTTTGGTCTACTCTCCCACTTTGATGATATTTCATTCACATTGCAAGTGGCTGCTTTATTATCACTTTTCCTTCTTTCCCCTCAGCATCTGCCTTTGCATGCTAAGTTTTCCCAGATTTCCTTTATACAGCATGTTTATATTTTATACAATGTGGTGGTTTGTTTATAGTGGTCCCACAGCCCATTTTCTCTTTCTACCCATAATTTCAAACTAGAAAGTTTGCATTCTTTTTCTGTCTTCATGCCACTAGTGCCACATCTTAATTTTGTATCATTGGCACATGTAATTAATTTGCTGCTTACATTTTTTGGTTCATTAACAAAAAGACATTAAACAAATGTACCATATGTTACAAGTTATTCTGTAACTTTCCATTTTTTTCGTTTTGAGTCTTCTTGACGTTTTCTGTTTTAAACATTCACTCTTAAAGACTCTCGACACTCCTATCAGTTCTAAGTGTGTGGCTGGCTTTATATGTGAGGTAGATTCCTATCTGTGTTATTTATGGAACATGGGGAGAAATCCCTAGCCTCAAAATAGCATTCCCTTTAGTATGAGTTTTGCTTTGAAAAATTACCTTGAATTCTGTCAACTGGGGAGCTGGATATACACGGAAAACGTTCTTTATATATAAGTACTCTTGGAGCATTAATGTGGCTACAACCTTGATTAACCAAGTTAGACAATAACTTAATCCTTTTAATATGCTGCTGGATTCTGTTTATTCATATTTGGTTAAGGATTTTTGCATTAAGGTTCATTAAAGATACTGGTCTATAGTTTTCTGGTAGTGTCTTTGGCTTTGGCATTAGGGTTATGCTAGCTTTATAGAGTGAGTTATGAAATGTTCCCTTTTCTTTGACATTTTGTACAAGTTTGAGCAGGATTAGAATTAGTTCTTTAAATGTTTTGTAGAATTCACCAATAAAAATCATCAAGTTCAGGGCTTTTGTTGTTGTTGTAAGATTTTTGAATAGTGATTCAATCTCATTATTACTTGTAGGTCCAGTCAGATTCTACTTCTTCATAATTTAGTCTTGGTAGATTATGCATTGTTAAGAATTTGTCCATTTCATCTACGTTATCCAATTTTTTGGCATATAGTTGTTCATAGTATCTCATGTAATCCTTTTATTTCTGTAGCATTGATAGTAATAACTCCATTTTTGTTGCAGATTTTTGTAATTTGGATTCTAATGTTTTTTTCTTGGTTCATTTAACTCATAGTCTGTCAATTTGTTGACCTTTTCAAAGAATCAAATTTTGGTTTCCTTATTTTCTCTTTTTTTCTGTAGTCTCTTATTGCTGCTTTCATCTTTATTATATCATTTCTTCCGCTAGCTTTGGGTTTAGTTTCTCTTCCTTTTGTGGTTCCATAATTTGTAAATCTAGGTTCTTTATTTGACTTTTTTGTTTTTTTTTTTAATGTAAGCATTTATAGCTATAAATTTTTCTCTCAGCACCATTTTCACTGAGTCCCATAAATTTTGGTATATTTCATTTTCATCCATCCTAAGTACTTTCTAATTTCCCTTATGATTTCTCTTTGATCCATTGGTCATTTAAAAGTATATTGTTTAGGGGACCTGGATGGCTCAGTCAGTTAAGTGGCTGCCTTCAGCTCAGGTCATGATCCCAGGGTCCTGGGATTGAGTCCCACACTGGGCTCCCTGCTCAACAGGGAGCCTTTTTGAGCATGGAGTCTTTTTCTCCCTCTGCCTGCTTCTCCTTCTGCATGCCACTCCCCCTGTTTGTACTTTCTCTCTCTGTCAAATAAATAAAGTCCTTTTTTTAAAGTGTATTGTTTAATATTTACATACTTGTAAATTTTTCAATTTTACTTTTTTTTACTGATTTTTTAACTTCATCCCACTGTGGTCAGAGAAATACTTCATATCACCTCTTTTTAAATCTATTAAGATTTAATTTGTGACCTAATATATGGTCTGTCCTGGGAAGTGTTCCATGTGCACTTGAGAGGAATATGACTACTGTTAATGGTTGTATAAAGTATTCTTTACCTGTTTCTTAGATCTAGTTGGCTTTTTGTGTTGTTTAAGTCCTCTACTTTCTTATTTTTCTTTTCTCTGACATTTCTATCCATCGCTGAGACAGGAGTATTGAAGTCTCCTACTATTGTTGTAGAATTGTCTATTTCGCCCTTCAGTTCTGTCAGTTTTTGTTTCATATGGTTTTTTGTTTGTTTTTAGATGCATAAATGTTTTTTGTTGTTATATCTTTCGGCTATATTTGAGACAGTATAGGAAAAGCGAGAGGAACTTAACTGCTGTAAAGCCACAGGTCTGGGGCAAGGTTTAAAAGTTTCCATATGCTTAGAGACAAATACCTCCTTCTAGGAAAGCAAACAAACAAGAGTAATGGTTATCTGGGCAAAATTGAAGTAACAATTTAAAACCTGCTTGCACAAGTATTGCTATTTTCCAGGAACCCAAAAAGAATATCAACCACTGAAAAAGATATCCTGTGATTGTCTTGTGTCCACTGAAAAGTAACAACCACAGATAATGACCATGATACTGAGGGACGCTTCTCTCTTCCCAGCCCCTTACCCTTCAGAAAAGTGCCTTTATAAAACCTTGCATTCTGTGCCTGTCAGCTCCCTTGTACACAGCTATCTCTGATAAACTCCACCTGGTTTCTATTTCTCAGGTTCAGTATTCATTTCTATAACACTGAGACACAAGAACCTATTATTGGGGATATGGTAGCATATTGAACCTTTTATTAATATTTAATGTCCTTCTTTGTCTCTTGTAAAGAGTTTTTTAAAGTTTGTATTATTTGATATTACTCTAGACACCCCTGTTTGTTTCTCGATACTCTTTTTGTGGGATCTTTTCATGGGATATCTTTTTACATCTTTTACTTTCAGTCGTTTGTGTCTGGATCTAAAGTGAGTCCTTTGTAGATACATGTAGTTGGATCTTTTTTAATCCTTTCTGCCAATCTCTTTCTTTTGTTTGAGAAGTTCAATCCGTTTACATTTAAAATAATAAGGAGGGATTTATTTGTTCCTTTACTATTTGTTTTCTGTATGCCTTATAGCTTTTTCTGTTTCTCATTTCATGCATTATTGCCTTCTCTTGAGTTTAGTTAATTCTATGTAATGGAACATTTAAGTTTCTTTCTTATTTCCTTTTACATATTTTCTTTGTGATTACCATAGGCATTACATTTAACAGTGGCCAGTGGCCCCTTTGTCTTTGCTTCTGTGATCAGAAGCAGCAATCAGCTATCAGAGGACAGATCCCCTAGTATTTGGAGCATATGGCCCTTTTTGCTTATCTTTGCCCCCACAACCTGTGTGCAAGCTATTTCAAGAATACATGCATAGCTGCCAGCCATGGGATTTGGGTTCTTAGCAGCTTCTGTACTAAGAGGTGAAATTGACTGAAATTAACCACAATTTATCATTCAATCCTTCCCCTGGAAATCGCAAACTGTCAATAGACTCCAGAGTTCCAAAATAGTTAAATCAGAGTCTGCTGGTATAATTGTTGTCTGGATGGAGAGACAGATTTCCTTATGCTTCTAACTCTGTTGTCTTCCCTGAACAATTTCTTGATACAGACTTTAAAGGAAGAAATCATGTCCACACTTAAAAGTTTATTCATACTTCAGTGCATTTCTAGACAGAGGCATTTACTTTTTTCTCACTCTTCTATCGAATCCCTGCTACCTTCTCCTAGATTATTTTGACTTATGATAGTTAGGGAAACAATGAGAATATGATAGGATATTTAATATACTTGGGGGAATTAAAGAGAGAGAATGCTAATCACAAATATAAGAACCGTTTTTAGAATAGTCTACACAACTTTATGCAATATGGCCTCTATTTGCTCACACTGATTTCTTGCCAATGATATTTTTGTTAGGTATCGAATATATTTTGGAGTACTCCTCCTTGTGCACTGTGATTTCACACTATCCAACTACTTGCATTTAAGTGAACACACTTTACTTTTTCCATTTCTTCCTGCTTATGGATTTGTTATTCCCTATGTTTGTCATGTTCCTCTTTAACATGACCATTCAACAAATTCCTGCGTATCCTTCAAGACTTAGCATAAACATTGTATTTTAAATGAGTTTATATCTCCTTCCTGCTTTGTACAAGCAGAGATAGTATTCCTTTCTTCTGCTTTCATTTTCCAACATTTGTTCATGCTTCTCTTACCTCATTATCATCCTGCAGAGGTGATTATTTGCCCATCTGTTTCCCATTTAGACCGAGAGAGTATCCTTGAGGGAAAGGTTCTGTTTTATCCATATCAGTTCCCTAATCAGAAAGAGACAGCTCAATAAAGGGTGAAAAAGAGAGAATTGGTAAGTAACTTCCTTTTCTGTATAATGAAGGAGCCAGGACCTTTGGAAAATATAAACATCATGAAAATAAAATAAAAAAGATAGACTTGTGAAGAAACTAGAAATTAAAAAATAATAACTGCATTTAGAAAGGACTCTGAATTATAGGAGTTAAGAGATAAAATTATTTTCTGTGTAATTCTAAATTAACCAAAATGTGTGCTTTTCACAAAAATATGCATTACAGGACTCTCTTTTCTCATTCATAAAATTAGGGAATCAAATTAAGGCCTCTGCTAGATGAAAATCCTGTTAGCTAGATGTTTCCCAAACTTTCAGGAAACTTAGCTGGTCTCTGCCGTTCTTTCAGAGAGCAGATGACAGCAGAGATTTATAGATGCGCTTTGAATTCCCAAATGATCTGAAGTGAGGAGGGGAGAGCACACTGAGTGTTGCCAGATTGAACAAAACATTGCTTTTTGTTACTATTGCACCTTAGGGAGGGAGGATTCTCTCTGGAGGATCTTTAGACTACTTATGTAAAATAGTTTACGAAATCAATTTATTACTATTTTTTAGAAGCAACTCTCATGGAGTGACAATGGAAGAGAAGTTAATTTATTGTGGGTAAAAATTTAATAACTGAGGCCACAGTGACAGGTATGAAAGGACACCTGGCCAGTGATTTATTAACATCTTCACATTGTGTGGAAGCAGATAGTGGTAATAAATCTGGAAAAAGACTTGAGATTGGAGATGAGAAATTTCCCTAAGTTTGGAGAAGATAAAAGGGTGAGACAAAGAAATGATATTTCTTAAACTGATCAGGGATTATAGAGATGGAAAATTCTGTCTTTCTAATTGTGTGAACAGGGGTGTGTGACAATAAGTAATCCAGAGCCTCAGGTTATGGAAGAGGGGGGAAGAGCATGTATCATTGGGGTTTCTTGAAGTTTTTAGTTTTAAGTACCACAGGGTGAGTTATTAACCCTTTATATTTTATGACATGATGGTTTTGCAAGGTTTATTTTTGCCTTTTGGCCTCAGGAATGGTTTCATTGTCAGGGAAGAATTTCTAGTAAGAAGTACTTTTCTTAATTCTTAAAAGTGATATCTTAACAGTAAGGGGTTAAATAATGAAGCAACTTAGAGAAGAGGCTGATAGTATGAATTATCTGGCACTGTTAAAGGAGGCAGGTAAAGGTTTCCAGGGCCTTTAGTTTCTCAGCAATAAATTTTGGTACCACCACTCCTGATAAAGCAAATGCACTCCGGAGACAGACTTCTTGTTTAAAAGTCTTTTGCCCAAAGCAGAAAGTCAAGCTCTGGTATACATATCTCACTAATTACTAATTAACAATATGAATGTTCTTAGGCTATAGAAAATATACTTCTGGAGGTCTTGGTCCTAGGAGATTGTTAAAGAGATAGGGAAGCAGACCCCCAACTATGATTGGTGTTCAAGTAATTTAAGTAAATCAGTAAAAATAAGACCTGTAGGGAAGATTACAGATGAGCAAGAAGTAGTAATAGGAGCCTACTTTGCTTTGCTCTAAGTAATCATGATAACTATAGAGAGAAACCCAGAAGGTTAGAATGTAGACATTCTTTTCTGGTTCCCTGTACGGTCTTTTTTACTCTATGGCATCCACCCAAATTAGGAAGATGAAGTAGGTTTCTCTTGAGATTTATCCAGCCATTTTTACAGTTTCACCCATTTGCTAGGTGAAATTCATTTGACATTTGACAACATATAAGGCCTTAATTGTTACATAACTGGAGAAAAGACTACACACCTCACCAGTTAGGAAAAACTTCAACTGAATATTTTTTCCTAAGATTATATTTGTTTTTACATGTATGGATAAAGTTGGTACTTTTCCTGATTACCTCCCCAATCTTTTAGTCATATTGCTACTGAAATTTCTTTGATTGGTGACAATTTATATTTCAGAGCTTAGGATTTCTAGGAATCACTCTTGATAAGATAAGAGAAGAAAGTTTTTTTAGCAAATCCCGAAGGATCCTTACGTTGGTGTGTGTATTTGTGTCTGTGTGTGTGTGTGTGTTTACTATTTTTTTTTTCTTGAGAATACAACTTATTATTTTGCTATTAGATGCAATTCTTTAAGGCTGTCAAGGTGTTTGAGTTGTTTGGGATGGATATCCATAAATGTTATCATCAGCAGTTATTAAGCTTTTATATAAGAACATTTGAGTATCTTTTTCACTAGGGTTCAAAGTCCTCTTATTTTACCATTCATTCCATGAGCCCCAGTGCTTATTTGGATATAAAGAGGGCCAGGTGTCACCTACATACTCAGTAGGGTTGTATTACAGAGAGAAATCCTGAACTTAGAGAACCCAAGTCTTTCATAATGGCCAGTTGGCCTTCCTGCCCTTTGTTTTGAAGCGGAATAGTGTCTCTGTTAGTTTTCAGACTTTCCTATGTTCTTGTTGATGGCCCTGACTGGCATGGTGGCAAAACCACTGAATCTCTCATAGGTTGATCTCATAGCCTAGGTGCACTGAATTCAAATCACATGGTATAAAATTCTTGGACCTGATTAAGGTGGTATTTATCTCCCACCTAAGTAGCTGTATCACCAATTTGAATTTTGCATTCTTTTGACTTATAGGATATATAATATCTTCCTGCCAAATCTAAAACAACTTTGAACTTGACAGAATCTTGTATTTTCCTCTCATGCATTTCCTATATGTTTGAGGCACATAATTTTGCATAATAAATAATAACTAAAATCTGGAGATTCATCATAGTTCTATTTGACTTACCTTCATATCTTCTAGGATATTTGACTGGCACTAATAAAATATGTTTGTTTTCAGAGGGCCTATCACTGTAAACTTCAGGAAATAATTTCTTTTTTAAGTTCCAGTAGCTGAGTAAAATGTACATAAAAAGGAGTAATATTCATTGAGTTTGTTTTCTTTACATGAGTGACAGCTTTTTTCTCCCATCTTTCTTAAGAATATAAATCTAAAGTGTAGTCGGTAACTTCATTGAGTGCTGAGCTTATATTTCCCATTTCATCTTTTATCAGCTTTGTGGCAGATAGCTTATAAAATTTGTCTAATATGGTTTCACAAATTCCGTAGTTTCACTGACAGGTGTCTCTAAATAACTCACTGTTACCTCAAGTTGTAATAAATCTAAAAGGAGCTTTTAAAAAAAATTATTTTTCAGGGTCCCTGGGTGGCTCAATGGGTTAAGCCTCTGTCTTTGGCTCCAGTTGTGATCTCAGCGTTTTGGAATTGAGCCCCGCATCCGGCTCTCTGTTCAGCAGGGAGCCCACTTCCTTCTCTCTGTCTGCCTGCCTCTCTGCCTACTTGTGATCTCTCTCTCTTTGTCAAATTAAGAAAAAATTACTTTTCAGTAACAGAACTGTTTCAGGTTGATAGCATCTATTGCTTTACACAGAGTAAAACATTTAAATAGAACACAAAGGATAAGGTGAAAAACAAGTCTCCCTCCCGTACTGGGTCCCATGCTTTCTTTTTTATCCAGTACCACTTAGATAAAAGAATTCTGTATATTCTTTCAGAAATTTCACACACACACACACACACACACACACACGTTTTATATAAGCACTGTGAGAATTTTGAACACATACCCTTTGCCTTTTATACTTTATTATAATGATTTTTGATTATCATTTATATACAGTACAATGCATGGATCTTGAGTTTGTAGTTCAGTGATTTTTGAGAATTGTGTGCACTTCTGAAATCACTGGACAAATAATGATTAAAAGAAGAATTCCATAACTCCAGAAAATTCTTATATGCTCTTGTGACATTCTTCTGATTTTCTGATTCTTCAAATACTAATTTCTATCACCACAGATTGATTTGCTTTTTCTTAGAGTTATAAATAAAATCATGCTCATCAAGAGATAATATTTTTTCTGTTTTTTAAAAAAAGATTTTGTTTTATTAATTAAAGAGAGAGAGAAAATGAGCGGGGGGGGGGGCAGAAGGTGGGGGAGAAGCAGACTCCTCACTGAACAGGGAGCCTGATGTGTCTGAACCCAGGACCCTAAGGTCATGACCTAAGCCAAAGGCAGATGCTTAACCAGCTGAGTACCCAGGCACCCCTATTTCTTGTTATTTATAATATTAAGTCCTCTTGAATTATTTGTGTCTATGAAGGGAAGTAGGTACACATATCAATATATGACATATATAAGATAGGCTTTCTCTTATTTTCTTGATCATATTTGTTAGAAGTTTTGTCTATTACAGTTATCTTTTCAAAGAACCAGGTTTTATATTTCTGATTTCCTCCATTTTTTCTTTGCTTTATAATTTGGTAATTTCTCAATTTTCTGTAGTTTCTGTATTTATTTCTGTATTTTATTACTCTCTGTAAAATTACAAACTGAATGGGAAATACACATATGGATACTCTATAACATGCAATAATCAATGTTTTCCTTACATACTGGCAATAATCAAATAGAAAATTAGAAATTATAAGAGAAATAGAGACACAAGTACTAATGGAAGTGTATATTAGTTCCCTTTATATCACAACCTAGTGTCTTACACAATGCAACTGGCTGTCTTACAGTTCTTCAGGTTTTAAGTCCAACATGGATTTCACTGGGCAAAAATCGGGGTGATAAACTGGGCTGGATTCCTTTCTGGAGGCTCCAGGGGGAAATTTATTTCCTTGACTTTATCATTTTTAGAAACTGCTCACATTCCTTAGTTAATACTCTTCTCCATCATCACAGGCAGAAACAACTTGGGTCCTCTCATGTTAATCATTTGAACTGCTTTTATCATCACCTCCCTGTCTCTGATTCTGACCCCTCTTCTACTTCCCTCTTCCACTTCTAAAGTTCCTTATGATTATATTAGGTCCATCCAGATAACCCAGGATAATCTCACCATTTTAAAGTCAGCTGATCAGCAATCTTAATTCCATCTGCAACCTTAAGTCCACTTTACCCTGTAACTTAAATTGTTCAAAGGTTCTGGAGAATAGATATGGTTATTTGGGGAGACCTTTATTCTGCCTACCAATACAAAATATTAAGGAACACATCTAACAAAATATATGTAATACTTTTAAGGAGAAGAATGCTTTTAAAGATCATAAAAGAAGACCTGGATTAATGAACAGCTATACCACATTCAGATATGGGAAACTTAGCAATGTAAAGATGTTACATTCTTCAAATAATCTATTTTTTAAAAATTGTTTTACATAAAATTCAGCAAGCTGTTACCAAAAATTCAGCGGGGTATAAAAAGTAAAGAATATTGAAGATAATTTTGAAGTAAAGAAAGGTGATGGGATTTGTCTTAGTGTACATAAAGACCTGTTTCAAACTGTAATAATTATGGTACTATGGCATGAGTGCAATGACAATCACAATAGAGGATCCAGAAAAAGAAGTGCTTTTTATGAAGACTTAGAATAAAACCTGGGTAACATGTCTTAATAAATTAGTAGGAAAAGGATAGAGTATTATAATATACCTATTTGTTAAATTTTTAGAAGATTTTAATACATCCCTACCACATGCCATGCACAAAACTAAAATTCAAAAGCTTAAAACAACAAATATTAAGGAAAAATATTATTGGGGCCCCTGGGTGACTCAGTTGGTTGAGTGTCTGCCTTGAGCTCAGGTCATGATCCACTCATGCTCTCTCTTTCTCTCTCTAGCTCAAATAAATAAATAAAACCTTAATAAAGAAACAAGAAATATATGTATATTACATAACATAAATATGTATGTGTAAATATGCAGAGTCAAAAGGTAACTAAGAATTAGCTATATAAGAATTTACATACTGTAATTATCATATGATATCTCTGATATGAGGGATTTGAGAGGCAGGGTGGGGGGACGTGGGGGAGGGAAGGGAGGGAAAAATGAAACAAGATGGGACTGGGGAGGGAGACAAACTGTAAGAGACTCTTAATCTCAGAAACTGAGGGTTGCTGGGTGGGGGGTGGGGAAGGAAAGGGTGTCTGGGTTGTGGACATTGGGGAGGGTATGTGCTATGGTGAGTGCTATGAATTGTGTAAGACTGATGATTCACAGACCTGTACCCCTGAAACAAATAATACGTTATATGTTAAAAAAAATTTTTTTAAGGAATTTACATGTTGTATTACAAAGGACATTATAGACATCATCAAAATATAAATGATTGTCCAGTAAAAAATATCTGTGATACTGTATGACTGGAAGATGGTGGTGGAGTAAGAGGACCCTAGACTTGTCTCATCCCATGAACACAGCTAGGTAACTATCAAATCATTCTAAATATCTTAGAAATCAAGCTGAAGACTGACAGAACAAACTCCACAACTAAAAGGAGAGAAGAGGCCACATCGAAGAAGGAAGAAAGTGTAGAGACTAGGGTTAGGGGAGAAACAGATTATGAGTACTGCAGAGGGGAGCAAGCCATGGTCACAGAAAGGGCAAGAGAGAAGAGAGGGGTCAGGGGGAGCACACAAGAAGAACATTTCCCCAAAGCCATTGCTGGGAAAATACAAGGAGGTGATTTCCGTGAGTTCTTGAAACCGGCAGGGAATAAAGTCTAGAGTTTTAGAGGTCCATGGGCTTGGCTGAGACAGAGCCTGAAAGGCAGAGTGCTGCTCTTGGAGAGAAGTGAGGCAAAAAACCCAGAGGCAGATAGTATGGAAATAACAATCTGAAAAATGCCTGGGATACACAGTAGAGAGATTATATGTTCTCCTCAGAGTGCTACCCTCATGGGCAGTGCTCAAAGGAGCTGACTAGTGCTCTTTCCCTCCCCTGCCACTCAGCTTAAACACAGAGCCACCTGTGGGGAAGCAGCACAGCACCAACAAAGGTTGTGGCAATTGCTTACACCAAGTCCCTTACTCCTACCCTCTGGAGGGACTACCCTTTTCAGCCAAGCTTGCCTCAGTCCCAGCACAGGGGGCCTCCTCCCCAGAAGATGAGCAGAAACTCCTTTGCACACCATATCACCTGACTACAGGTTTCTGCAGGGCTTCTGTTCTAGTGGAAGTAGCAGGTCTCATTTAACAAGCAGAACAGAGCACACCTGCTGAAGGACCCAACACTGCCCACTGCAGGCAAGGAGAGACTCTGCAGGTGACTGGCCTGAAGGATAGAGCAGCCAGAACACAAGAGCAGAGCACATACCAGAGACACTCACTGAAGAGCCAAGCTCTGGACACTCCATGACCTTTTCTTCATAAAACCATTACTCTCAGAGTAACACAGAGAAGAAAGCAGAGACTTAGACAAGATGCCATGATGGAGGAATATCATCCCAAATGAAAGAACAAGATAAAGTCATGGCCAGAAATCAAAGCAACACAGATGTAAGTAACATGCCTGATGCAGAATTTAAAATGACAATCGTAAGAATACTCTCTGGACTTGAGAAAAGAGTGCAAGACATCAGTGAGACCCTTATCACAGAGATAAGAGAGTTTAAAAAGAATCTGTCAGAAATGAAGAATACAAGAACTCAGATTGGAAATAGACTTGATGCAATGGACAGCAGTCTGGAAGAAGTAGAGGTACAAATAGGTAATATAGAAGATAAAATAATGGAAAATTATGAAGCTGAACAAAGGAAAGAGGAATTATGGAAAACAAGAATAGACTTAGGGAACTCAGTGACTCCATCAAACATAATTACATTCATATCACACGGGTCCCAAAAGAAGAAGAGAGAAAGGGGGACAGGAAATTAATTTGAGGAAATAATAGCTGAAAACTTCCCTAATCTGGGGAAGGAAACAGACATCCAGATCCAGCAGGCACAGAGAACTCTCATCAAAATCCACAAAAGCAGTCCAATACCAACACATGCTATAATTAAATTTGCAAAATATAGTGATAAAGACAAAATCTTGAAAGCAGCAAGACAAAAGAAGTCCTTAACTTACAAGGGAAGACTCATAAGGCCAACTGCAGACTTATCAAAAGAAACTTGGTAAGCCAGAAGAGACTGGCATGATATATTTAAAGTGCTGAGTGGGGAAAATCTTCAGTCAAAAAGACTCTACCCTGCAACGCTATCACTCAGAATAGAAAGAGAGATGAGGAGTTTCCCAGACAAATAAAACTAAAGGAATTTGTGACCACTAAACCAGCTGTGTTAAAGATTTTATTTGTTTCCTTGTCAGAGAGAGAGAGAGAGAGAGTAAGTGCACAAGCAGAGGGAGAAGCAGACTGTCTGCTGAGCAGGGAACCTGATATGGGACTCGATCCCAGGATGCTGGGATAATGACCTGAGCCAAAGCCAGATGCTTAACCAACTGAGCCACCCAGGCATTCCCCTTTAAGAAATATTAAAGCGGGGGTGCCTGGGTGGCTCAATGGGTTAAAGCCTCTGCCTTCAGCTCAGGTCACGATCTCAGGGTCTTGGGATCGAGCCCCACATCGGGCTCTCTGCTCAGCGGGGAGCCTGCTTCCCCCTCTCTCTCTGCCGGCCTCTCTGCCTACTTGTGATCTCTGCCTGTCAAATAAATAAATAAAATCTTTAAAAAAAATATTAAAGCGAATTCTATAAGTGGGAAGGAGAGACCAAAAATGACAAAGACAAGAAAAGATAAAGGAAAACACCCAACAACAACAAAACAAGTCATAAAATGGTACTAAACACATATCTAACAATACTTACCCTAAATGTAAATGGACTAAACGTGCCAATCAAAAGACATAGAATATCATAAAAAAAAAAACACACAAAAAACCAAGACCCAGCTATATGTTGCCTACCAGAGACTCATTTTAGAGCTAAAGACACTTACAGATTGAAAGTGAGGGTATGAAGAAATACGTATCATGCAATTGGATGTCAGAAGAAAGCTGGAGTAGCAATACTTACATCAGACATACTAGACTTCAAACCAGACTGTAACAAGAGATGAAGACGGGCACTATATTATAATAAAGGGGACTTTCCAATGAGAAGATCTAACAGTTGTAAATTTTTATGCACCCAACATAGGAACACCCAAATACAGAAAATAATAACAAACATAAAGGAACTCATTGATAATAATACAATAACAGTAGGGGACTTTAACACCCTGCTTACATCAATAGATCATCTAAACAGAAATTAAATGAGGAAACATCAGATTTGAATGACACAGTGGACAAGATGGACTTAACAGATGTATTTGGAGCATTTCAGCAGAATACACATTCTTTTCAAGTGTACATGGGACACTTTCCAGAATAGATCACATAATTGGTCACAAATACAGAAAGACTGAGATCAAACCATGCATACTTTTCTGACCACAGTGCTATGAAACAGTCATCCACAAGAAAAAATTTGGGAAGATAACCACAAATATATGGAGATTAGACAACATGCTACTAAGCAATGAATGGGTCAACCAGAAAACCAAAGAAGAAATTTTTAAAAATACATGGAAATAAATGAAAATGAAAACACAATGGTCCAAAATCTTTGGGAGAAGCAAAAATTACCCTAAGAGGTAAGTATATAGCTACCTACCTCAAGAAGCAGGAAAAATCTTAAACAAACAACCTAGCCTTGCACTTAAAGGAGCTAGAAAAAAGAAAAAAGTGGGGGGGAGCCTAAAGCTAGGAGAAGGAAGAGAATAATAAAGATGAGAGCAGAAATAAATGATAACAAAACTAAAAACAAACAAACAAACAAAAAAAACCAATAAGACAGATTAATGACCAGGAGCTGGTTCTTTGAAAAAATTAATAAAACTGACAAACCCCTAGTCTGACTTATCAAAACAACAAAGAAAGGACCCAAAAAAATAAAATCACAAACAAAAGAAGAGAAATAACCAACATCACAGATATACACACAATTATAAGAGAATATTGTTAAAAACTATATGCCAACAAATTGGACAACGTGGAAGAAATGGATGAATTCCTAGAAACCTGTGAACTACCAAAACTGAAGCAGGAATAAGTAGAAAATTTAAACAGACCAATTACCAGCAAGGAGATTGAGTCACTAATCAAAAATCTCCAAATAAACAAAAGTCCAGGGTCACATTCCTTCACAGGTGAATTCTACCAAACATTTAAAGAAGAGTTAATACCTATTCTTCTCAAACTATTCCAAAAAAATAGAAGAGGAAGGAAAACACCCAAATTTATTCTGTGAAGCCAGCATTACTCTGATACCACAATCAGATAAAGACATATAAAAAGAGAACTACAGGACAATATCCATGATGAGGATTGATGCAAAAATTCTCAAATATTACCAAACTGGATCCAACAACACATTAAAAGAATCATTTACCATAATCAAGTGGGATTTATTCCTGGGTTTCAAGGGTTGTTCAGTATTCACAAATCAATCAACATGATACACCACATTAATAAAAGAAAGGATGAGTACCATATGATCCCCTCAATAGATGCAGAAAAAGCATTTGAGACAGTATAGCATCCATAATTGATTTAAAAAAAAAAAAACCCTCAATAAAGTAGGTCTAGAGTGAACAAAGCTCAATATAGTAAAAGCCTTCTATTAAAAAAAAAAAAAACCCACAGTTAATATCCTCAATGGGGAAAAACTGAGAGATTTTCCTCTATGATCAGGAAGAAAACAGGGATGTACATTCTCACCACTCTTATTTAATATAGTCCTGGAAGTCATAGCCACAGCAGTCAGACAATGGAATGAAACAAAAGGCATCCACATTGGCAAAGAAGAAGTCAAATTTTCACTCTTTAAGATGACACAATACCCTATGTAGAAAACCCAAGGGGCACCTGAGTGGCTCAGTCAGTTAAGCATCTGACTCTTGGTTTCTCTTCAGGTCATGACCTCAGGGTCATGAGATAGAACCCTGCAGGACTCCATGCTTAGCGGGAAGTCTGCTGGGGATTCTCTTTCCTTCTCCTTTTTCCCCTTCCCTCACTCACACTCTTTCTTTCTTTAAAATAAATAGATACTTTTTTAAAAAAGACTCCACTAAGAAATTGCTAAAACTGATACAGGAATCCAGTAGTCTCAGGATGCAAAAACAATGTACAGAAATCTGCTACATTTCTATATACCAATAATGAAGCAGCAGAAAGAGAAATTAAGGAATCTATCTCATTTATAATTTCACCAAAAACCATAAGATAACTAGGAATAAAAGACCTGTACTCTGAAAACTATAAAACACTGATGAAAGAAACTGGTGAAGAGAAAAAAAATGAAATGAAATTGAAGAGGACACAAAGAAATGGAAAGACATTCCATGCTTGTGGATTTGAAGAACACTGTTAAATTGTCTATATTCCCCAAAGCAATCTACATATTTAATGTAATCCCTATCAAAGTACCGTCAGCATTTTTCACAGAGCTAGAACAAACATCCTAAAATTTTATATGAAACCACAAAGACCCTAAATAGCCAAAGTAATATTGAAAAAGAAAAACAAAGCTGGAGGCATCACAATTCCAGAAGTCAAGTTATATTACAAAGCTGTAGTCATCAAAAAAGTATGGTACTGGCATAAAAATAGACACATAGATCAATGAAACAGAATAGAAAACCCAATAATGAACCCACAACTATATGGACAATTAATATTTGCCAAAGCAGGAAAGAATAACCAATGGTAACAAGACAGTCTATTCAACAAATGGT
Source organism: Martes martes (assembly GCF_963455335.1). Classification (NCBI taxonomy): domain Eukaryota; kingdom Metazoa; phylum Chordata; class Mammalia; order Carnivora; family Mustelidae; genus Martes; species Martes martes. Next base: position 97,407,933 of record NC_137892.1, on the reverse strand, counting down.
GTTGGGAAAATTGGACGCCATCATGCAAAGAATGAAAGTGGACCACTTTCTTACACCATACACAGAAATAAATTCAAAATGGATAAAAGACCTAAACGTGAGACATGAAACCATTAAAATCCTAGAGCCAAACTCGGGCAGTAACCTCTTTGACATTGACCATGGCAACTTCTTACTAGATATGTCTCCTGAGGCAAGGGAAACAAAAGCAAAAATAAACCATTAGGACTTCATCAAAATAAGAAACTACTACACAACAATGGAAACAATTAGCAAAACTAAAAGACAACCTATGGAATGGGAGAAGGTATTCACAAATGACATATCTGATACAAGTTTAGTATTCAAAATATATAAAGAACTTATAAAACTCTACACCCTTACAAAGAATAATCAAGTTTAAAAAGTTATAGACGATATGAATAGATATTTTTCCAAAGAAGACATACAGATGGCCAACAGACACATGAAAAGATGCTCAGCATCACTCATCATCAGGGAAATACAAATCAAAAGTACAATGAGATACCACCTCACACCTGCCAGAATGGCTAAAATCAACACAAGAAATAACAGGTATTGGTGGAGATGTCAAAAAGAGGAACACTATTGCACTGTTGGTGGGAATGCAAACTGGTGTAGCCTCTGAGAAAAACAGTATGGAGTATCCTCAAAAAGTTAAAAATAGAACTGTCCTATGAACCAGCAATTGCACTACTAGGTATTTACCCAAAGAATACAAAAATATTAATTCAAAGGAATGCATGCACTTTGGTGTTTGTAGCAGATATAGATCTATCTATCTATCTATCTATCTAATGGAATATTTCTCAGCCATCAAAAAGAATGAAATCTTGTCAGTTGTAGGTGATGCGGATGGAGCTAGAGAGAGTATTATGTTTAGTGATATAAATGAGGAAAACACAAATGCCATATGATTTCACTCATGTGGAATTGAAGAAGCAAGCAAAAGGCGGGGGGGGGGGGGGGGAGGAGAGAGGCAAATCAAGAAACACACTCTTAACAAACTGATGGTTACCAGAGGAGAGGTGCCCTGGGGTGGGGTTGGAGGAGGTGGGTAAGAGGGGCTAGGGTGAAATAGGTGATGGGGATTAAGGAGTATACTTGTGATGAGCACCAGGTTTTGTATGGATATGTCAAATCACTATATTGAACACCTGAAACTAATATTACACTGTGTGTTAACTAACTGGAATTTTAAAGATCACAAAAATAAGAAAATATCTGTGATACATATTAAAGACAAGAGAATAAATATTCTTAATATATGAAGAGTTTCTGTGCGTTTATAAATCAAGCAGATGTTTAATTTGAGACAATTTTAACAAAATGTATGTATTTATATATAATGTATATATATAATGTATATATGTATGTATGTATGTACATATTATATATATAACCTTCATGTATATAAACAATATATAAAACCTTTCCACCACGCATTTCTTTTTTTTTTCTTTCTTAGGGTCCACATAATAGTTATGTTGATTGGTTCAGGGAGATTCTAGGATAGGAAATTGTTGGTAAGGCAAACATGCTATATTTTGGGCCATTAAGCTTTTTTTTTTTTTTAAGATTTTATTTATTTATTTGACAGAGAGAGAGAGATCACAAGTAGACAGAGAGGCAGAGAGGCAGAGAGAGAGAAGAGGAAGCAGGCTCCCCGCCGAGCAGAGAGCCCGATGCGAGGCTCAATCCCAGGACCCTGAGATCATGACCTGAGCTGAAAGCAGAGGCTTAACCCACTGAGCCACCCAGGCGCCCCGGGCCATTAAGCTTTTACACAAACATTACTGTTGAAATGTGTTAACCAATTTGATTATTAAATAGGAAAAAGGGAGATAAGTCAAGATGGCAGAGAAGTAGCAGGCTGAGACTACATCAGGTAGCAGGAGATCAGATAGATAGCTTATCAAACCATTGCAAACACCTACAAATCCAACGGGAGATCAAAGAGAAGAACAGCAACTCTAGAAACAGAAAATCAACCACTTCCTGAAAGGTAGGACCGGCGGAGAAGTGAATCCAAAGCGACGGGAAGATAGACCGCGGGGGGAGGGGCCAGCTCCTGGCAAGCGGCGGAGCAACGGAGCACTAAATCAGGACTTTTAAAAGTCTGCTCCACTGAGGGACATCGCTCCAGAGGCTAAACCGGGGTGAAGCCCACGTGGGGTCAGCGTGGCCCCAGGTCCCGCAGGGTCACAGAAGGATCGGGGGTGTCTGAGTGTCGCAGAGCTCACAGGTATTAGACTGGGGAAGCTGGCTACAGAGACAGAGCCGAGGAGTGAGCTCTCAGCTTGGGGTTACCTTGAACCGGTTATAGGCTGGGTTAGCTCGGAGCGCGGCCAAAGGCCAGGGAGATGGGAGTGATTGGGCTCCTTTCTCTCAGGGTGCACTGAGGAGTGGGGCCCCCAGCTCTCAGCTCCTCTGGGCCAGAGACTGGGAGGCCACCATTTTCATTCCCGTCCTCCGTAACTCTACAGAAAGCATTCAGAGGACAAAATCTCCTGAAAGCGAACGCGAGCAGATTACTTGCCCGGCCCCTGGTAAGGGCGGTGCAATTCCGCCTCGGGCAAAGACACTTGAGAATCACTACAACAGGCCCCTCCCCCAGAAGATCAACAAGAAATCCAACCAAGACCAAGTTCTCCTACCAAGGAGAGCGGCAGAATTCCAGAGGAGGAGAAAGCAAAGCATGGAACTCATGGCTTGCTCCCCATGATTCTTTATTTAGTCTTGTGGTTCATTTAATTTTTTTTTAATCTCCTAATTTTTTTTAACTTTTACCCTTATCTTTTTTAACGTTTTTTAACTAGTTAATATATATATATATTTTTTTTTTCTTTTACATATTTTTTCTTTATTTTTTTAAATTTTTTTTTTCTGAAGTTCTTTTTATCTCCTTTCTCCCCACCATGATTTGGGGTCTCTTCTGATTTGGTTAAAGCACATTTTCCTTGGGTCTTGGCACCGTTTTAGTATTTTATTTGCTCCTTCATATACTCTTCTCTGGACAAAATGACAAGGCAAAAACTCACCACACACAAAAAAAAAAAGAACAAGAGGCAGTACTGAATGCTAGGGACCTAATCAATAAAGACATTGGTAATATGTCAGATCTAGAGTTCAGAATGACAATTCTCAAGGTTCTAGCCGGGCTCGAAAAAGGCATGGAAGATATTAGAGAAACCCTCTCTGGAGAGATAAAAGCCCTTTCTGGAGAAATAAAAGAACTAAAATCTAACCAAGTTCAAATCAAAAAAGCTATTAATGAGGTGCAATAAAAAATGGAGGGTCTTACTGCCAGGATAAATGAGGCAGAAGAAAGAATTAGTGATATAGAAGACCAAATGACAGAGAATAAAGAAGCTGAGCAAAAGAGGGACAAACAGCTACTGGATCATGAAGGGAGAATTCGAGAGATAAGTGACACCATAAGACGAAACAACATTAGAATAATTGGGATTCCAAAAGAAGAAGAAAGAGGGGAGCAGAAGGTATATTGGAGAGAATTATTGGAGATAATTGCCCTAATATGGCAAAGGGAACAAGCATCAAAATCCAGGAGGTGCAGAGAACCCCCCTCAAAATCAACAAGAATAGGTCCACACCCCATCACCTAATAGTAAAATTTACAAGTCTTAGTGACAAAGAGAAAATCCTGAAAACAGTCCAGGAAAAGAAGTCTGTAACATACAATGGTAAAAATGTTAGACTGGCAGCACACTTATCCACAGAGACCAGGGAGGCCAGAAAGAACAGGCATGATACATTCAGACCACTAAACGAGAAAAACATGCAGCCAAGAATACTATATCTGGCTAGGCTATCATTGAAAATAGAAGGAGAGATAAAAAGCTTCCAGGACAAAAAAAAAAAATTAAAAGAATTTGCAAACACCAAACCAGCTCTACAGGAAATATTGAAAGGCATCTTCTAAGCAAAGAGAGAGCCTAAAAGTAGTAGATCAGAAGGAAACAGAGACAATATACAGTAACAATTATCTTACAGGCACTAAATTCATATCTCTCAATAGTTACCCTGAATGTTAATGGGCTAAATGCCCCAGTCAAAAGACCCAGGGTATCAGAATGGATAAAAAAAACAAAATCCATCAATATGCTGCCTACAAGAAACTCATTTTAGACTCAAAGACACCTCCAGATTTGAAGTGAGGGGGTGGAAAACAATGTACCATGCTAATGGATATCAGAAGAAAGCTGGGGTGCCAATTCTTATATCAGATCAATTAGATTTTAAGCCAAAGACTATAATAAGAGATGAGGAAGGACACTATATCATACTCGAAGGGTCTGTCCAACAAGAAGCTCTAACAATTTTAAATATCTATGCCCCTAACATGGGAGCAGCCAACTATATACACCAATTAATAACAAAATCAAAGAAATACATCAACAGTAATACAATAATAGCAGGGGACTTTAACACTCCCCTCACTGATATGGACAGATCATCCAAGCAAAAGATCAACAAGGAAATAAAGGCCTTAAATGACACACTGGGCCAGATGGACATCACAGATTTATTCAGAACATTTCATCCCAAAGCAACAGAATACACATTCTTCTAGCGTGCACATGGAACATTCTCCAGAATAGATCACATCCTGGGTCATAAATCAGGTCCCAACCGGTATCAAAAGATTGGGATCATTCCCTGCATATTTTCAGACCACAGTGCTCTGAAGCTAGAACTCAATCACAAGAGGAAACTTGGAAAGAACTCAAATACATGGAGACGAAACAGCAACCTTCTAAAGAGTAAATGGGTCAACTAGAAAATTAAAGAAGAATTGGAAAAATTCATGGAAACAAATGATAATGAAAACACAACGGTTCAAAATCTGTGGGACACAGCAAAGGCAGTCGTGAGAGGAAAATATATAGCGGTACAAGCCTTTCTCAAGAAACAAGAAAGGTCTCAAATACACAACCTAACCCTACACCTAAAGGAGCTGGAGAAAGAACAACAAAGAAAGCCTAAACCCAGCAGGAGAAGAGAAATCATAAAGATCAGAGCAGAAATCAATGAAATAGAAACTAAAAAAACAATAGAACAAATCAACAAAACTAGGAGCTGGTTCTTTGAAAGAATTAGTAAGATTGACAAACCCCTGGCCAGACTTATCAAAAAGAAAAGAGAAAGGACCCAAATAAATAAAATCATGAATGAAAGAGGAGAGATCACAACTAACACCAAAGAAATACAAACAATTACAAGAACATACTATGAGCAACTCTACGCCAACAAATTTGACAATCTGGAAGAAATGGATGCATTCCTAGAGACATATAAACTACCACAACTGAACCAGGAAGAAATAGAAAACCTTAACAGACCCATAACCGGTAAGGAGATTGAAACAGTCATCAAAAATCTCCAAACAAACAAAAGCCCAGGGCCAGACAGCTTCCCAGGGGAATTCTACCAAACATTTAAAGAAGAGCTAATTCCTATTCTCCTGAAACTCTTCCAAAAATAGAAATGGAAGGAAAACTTCCAAACTCATTCTATGAGGCCAGCATCACCTTGATCCCAAAACCAGACAAGGATCCCATCAGAAAAGAGAATTACAGACCAATATGCTTGATGAACACAGATGCGAAAATTGTCACCAAAATACTAGCTAGTAGGATTCAACGGTACATTAAAAGGATTATTGGGGCACCTGGGTGGCTCAGTGGGTTAAAGCCTCTGCCTTCGGCTCGGGTCATGATCCCAGGGTCCTGGGGTCGAGCCCCACATTGGGCTCTCTGCTCAGCGGGAAGCCTGCTTCCTCCTCTCTCTCTGCCTGCCTGTCTGCCTACTTGTGATCTCTGTCTGTTGGGTGAATAAATAAAATCTTAAAAAAAAAAAAAAAAGTATTATTCACCTCGACCAAGTGGGATTTATTCCAGGCCTGCAAGGTTGGTTCAACATCCGCAAATCAATCAATGTGATACAACACATTAATAAAAGAAAGAACAAGAACCATATGATACTCTCATTAGATGCTGAAAAAGCATTTGACAAAGTGCAGCATCCCTTCCTGATCAAAACTCTTCAAAGTGTAGGGATAGAGGGCACATACCTAAATATTACCAAAGCCATCTATGAAAAACCCACTGCAAATATCATTCTCAATGGAGAAAAACTGAAATCTTTTCCACTAAGGTCAGGAACATGGCATGGATGTCCATTATCACCACTGCCATTTAACATAGTACTAGAAGTCCTAGCCTCAGCAATCAGACAACAAAAAGAAATAAAAGGCATCCAAATCGGCAAAGAAGAAGTCAAACTATCACTCTTTGCAGATGATATGATACTATATGTGGAAAACCCAAAAGACTCCACTCCAAAACTGCTAGAACTTGTACAGGAATTCAGTAAAGTGTCAGAATATAAAGTCAATGCACAGAAATCAGTTGCATTTTTCTACACCAACAACAAGACAGAAGAAAGAGAAATTAAGGAGTCAATCCCATTTACAATTGCACCCAAAACTATAAGATACCTAGGAATAAACCTAACCAAAGAGGCTAAGAATCTATACTCAGAAAACTATAAAGTATTCATGAAAGAAATTGAGGAAGACACAAAGAAATGGAAAAATGTTCCATGCTCCTGGATTGGAAGAACAAATATTGTGAAAATGTCTATGCTACCTAAAGCAATCTACACATTTAATGCAATCCCTCTCAAAATCCCACCCATTTTTTTCAAAAAAATGGAAAAATAATCCTAAAATTTATATGGAACCAGAAAAGACCTCGAATAGCCAAAGGAATATTGAAAAAGAAAACCAAAGTTGGTGGCATCACAATTCCGGACTTCAAGCTCTATTACAAAGCTGCCATCATCAAGACAGCATGGTACTGGCACAAATACAGACATATAGATCAGTGGAACAGAATAGAGAGCCCAGAAATAGACCCTCAACTCTATGGTCAACTAATTTTCAACAAAGCAGGAAGGAAAGTGCAATGGAAAAAAAGACAGCCTTTTCAATAAATGGTGTTGGGAAAATCGGACCATTTCCTTACACCACACATGAAAATAGACTCAAAATGGATGAAGGACCTCAATGTGAGAAAGGAATCCATCAAAATCCTTGAGGAGAACACAGGCAGCAACCTCTTCAACCTCAGCTGCAGCAACTTCTTCCTAGGAACATCGCCAAAGGCAACAGAAGCTAGGGCAAAAATGAACTATTGGGATTTCATCAACATCAAAAGCTTTTGCACAGCAAAGGAAACAGTTAACAAAACCAAAAGACAACTGATAGATGGGGAGGAGATATTTGCAAATGACATATCAGATAAAGGGCTAGTGTCCAAAATCTATAAAGAACTTAACAAACTCAACACCCAAAGAACAAATAATCCAATCAAGAAATGGGCAGAAGACATGAACAGACATTTCTGCAAAGAAGACATCCAGATGGCCAACAGACACATGAAAAAATGCTCCACATCACTCGGCATCAGGGAAATACAAATCAAAACCACAATAAGATATCACCTCACACCAGTCAGAATGGCTAAAATTAACAAGTCAGGAAATGACAGATGCTGGCAAGGATGCGGAGAAAGGGGAACCCTCCTACACTGCTGGTGGGAATGCAAGCTGGTGCAACCACTCTGGAAAACAGCATGGAGATTCCTCAAAAAGTTGAAAATAGAGCTACCCTATGACCCAGCAATTGCACTACTGGGTATATATCCTAAAGATACAAACGTGGTGCTCCGGAGGGGCACGTACACCCGAATATTTACAGCAGCAATGTCCACAATAGCCAAACTATGGAAAGAACCTAGATGTCCATCAACAAATGAATGGATAAAGAAGAGGTTTTATATATATACAATGGAATACTATGCAGCCATCAAAAGAAATGGAATCTTGCCATTTGCAACGACGTGGATGGAACTAGAGGCTATCATGCTTAGTTTAATAAGTCAGTCGGAGAAAGACAACTATCATATGGTCTCCCTGATATGAGGAAGTGGAGATGCAACATGGGGGCTTAGGGGGGTAGGAGAAGAATAAATGAAACAAGATGGGGTCGGGAGGGAGACAAACCATAAGTGACTCTTAATCTCACAAAACAAACTGAGGGTTGCTGGGGGGAGGGGGGTCGGGACAGGGGGGTGGGGTTATGAACATTGGGGAGGGTATGTGCTATGGTGAGTGCTGTGAAGTGTGTAAACCTGGCGATTCACAGACCTGTACCTCTGTGGATAAAAATACATTATATGTTTATTTAAAAATAAATAAATAAATATTCAAAATAAATAAATAAATAGGGAAAATGCCAGCTGGCACTTTCCATTTAGTAAGTGTTCTGCTCTTTCTTTTGTTTAGTTTCAGGTGTAGGAAGAAGATAGTCAGTATTTATATACATTATGAAATGGTCACTGCAGTATAGTTTCAATCTGTTGCCTTAATAGAGTTGTTAAAATATTACTGACTGTATTCCCTGGGCTGCATATTATATCCCTGTGTCTCATTTATTTTATAAGTTGAAAAATGTAACTCTTAATCCACTCACCTATTTTAGCCATCCTCCCATCCCCTTCCCCTCTGGCAACCATCAGTTTGTTCTCTGTATCTGTGAGTTTCTATGTTGTTTTGTTTGTTAATTTTTTAAAAATTTTTAGATTCTACATGTAAGTGAAGTCATATGGTATTTGTCTTTCTCAGTATGACTTATTTCACTTAGCATAATAACCTATAGGTCCATCCATGTTGTCACAGATGACAAGATTTTTATTTTTTTATTACTGAATAATGTGTGTGTGTTTGCTTTATCCATTGATAGACATTTAGTTTGCATGGATATCTTGACTACTGTAAAAAATGCCACAGTGAACATAAGGCTGCATATGTATTTTTGAATTAGTGTTTTCATTATCTTTGGATAAATACCTGGAAGTGGTATTGCTGGATCATAAGGTGGTTCTATTTTTGATTTTTTGAGGAACCTCCATACTGTTTTCTGTAGTGGCTGCACCAGTTTACACTCCTACCAGTGAATGAGAATTCCCTTTTCTCCACATCCTTGCCAACACTTGCTGTTTCTTATCTTTCTGATAATAGCCATTCTGCCAGGTATTGAAATGCCATATGGTTTTGAAATGCATTTTTCTGATGGTTAGTGATATTGAACATCTTTTTGTGTGCCTATTGACCATCTGTATGTCTTCTTTTGGAAAATGGCTATTTAGATTCTCTGCTCATTTTTTAATGAGATTGGGTTTTGGTTTTCATTTTATATAAAGTTATATATATATAATTATATATTAAATTTATGTAAAATTTAATATATATAAATTTAATATATATATACATGTAAAATTTAGTTCCTTATATATGTATAATTTGGATATTAACCCCTTATTAGATACATCATTTGGGAATGTCTTCTCCCATTCAGTAGGTTACCATTTTGTTTCATTCGTGGTTTCCTTCACTTTGCAAATGTTTTCTAGTTTGATATATTCCCATTTCTTTATTTTTGCTTTTCTTGTCATTGTTTGAGGAGCCATCTCCAAAAAACTATGTCTAACACCAGTGTCACAGGGCTTAATACCTATGTGTTCTTCTAGGACTTTATGATCTCAGGACTTCAGTGTTTAATCGTTTTGAGTTTATTTTTGCATATGTGTAAGATAGTGATCCATTTCATTCTTTTGCTTGTTAGCTGTCCAGTTTTCCTAACACTGCCATTTATTGAAGAGACTGTCTCTTCCCCCATTGTGTATTCTTGCCCCCTTTGTCATAGTTTATTGATCTTATAAGAATGGGTTTAATTCTGAGCAGTGTATCACATTCCATTAATCTCTGTCTCTGTTTTATTCCAGTACCATTTTGCTTTGCTAATTAAAACTTGAAATCTTGTGATGCCTCCAGCTTTGTTATTCCTTCTCAAGATCACTTTGGGTATTCACTGTCTTCTGTGGTTCCCTACAAATTTTCATTTTATTTGTTCTGTGAAAAATGCCATTGTTATTTTGATAGTGATTACATTGAATCCATTGATGGCTTTGGGTAATTTGGACATTTTAGCAATATTAATTATTCCAATAAATGAGCACAGTATTTCTTTCCATTTATTTGTGGCATCCGCAATTTCTTTCATCACGTTTTAGAGTTTTCAGAGTACAGGTCTTTCACTTACTTGGTTAAATTTATTCCCAGGTATTTCATTCTTCTTGATGCAACTATAATTTTTTAAAATTTATTTTCCTATTCTTTATTAATATAAAGAAATGCAACAGATTTCTGTATGTTGATTTAGTGTCCTGCAACTAATTCATATATTACTTCTAATAGTTTCTGGATGAAGTCTTTAGAGTTTTCCATATATATTATCATGTCACCTGAAAATAGTTAAGTTTTACTTCTTCCTTCCCAATTTGGGTACAATTTTTAATTTTTCTTATCTGACTGCTGTGGCTAGGACTTCCAATACTGTGTTAAATAAAAGTGGCAGGAGTGGGCATCCTTGTCTTATTCCTAATCTTAGAGGAAAAGCTTTCACCTTTTCAACATTGAGTCTGATGTTAGCTGTGGCTTTGTCATATATGACCCGTATTAATTTGAGGTACATTTCCTTTATACCCACTTTGTTGACATTTTTTATAATAAAAGGATGTTGAATTTTTCAAATTTTCTGCATCTATTGAGATCATATGATTATTATCCTTTGTGTTGTTAATATAGTGTATCATGCCAATTGATTTGTGACTATTGAACCATCCTTGCATCCCTAAATAAATCCCATTGATCATGATTATGATCCTTTTAATATAGGGTTGATTTCAGTTTTGCTGATATTTTGTTGAAAATCTCTGCATCTGTGTTCATGCATGGATATTGGCCTATAATTTTCTGTGTTTGTAATATCTGTGGTTTAGGTATCAGGGCAATTTTGGCCTTGTAGAATGAGCATGGAAGTGTTCCTCCCCCTTCACTTTTTTGGAATAATTTTAGAAGGATAGGTATTAACTCTTTAAACATTTGGCACTTGTGAAGCCATCTGGTTCTGGACTTTTGTTTTTTTCAAAATTTTTTGGTTACTGATATTAAATTTCATTGCTAGATATTGCTCTGTTCAGATCTTTTATTTCCTCCTGATTCAGTGTTGGAAGATTGCATATGTCTAGAAATTTATCCATTTCTTCTGGGTTGTCCAGTTTGTTGGCATGTAATCATTCATAGTAGTCTTTTATGATCCTTTGTATTTCTGTGTCATCAGTTATAACTTTTTCATTTATAAGCCCTCTTTCTGTTTTTCTTGATGAGGTTTGTCAAGTTGTGCTTACTTTTTCAAAGAACAGCTCTTAGTTTCATTAATCTTTTGTGGGTTTTTTTAGTCTCTTTTCAATTTATATCTACTTTGATCTTTATTATTTACTTCTTTTTTCTTTCTTTGGACTTTGATTTTTAGTTCCTTTAGGTGTAAGGTTAGATTATTTGAGCTTTTCCTTCCCAGGGAGGTTAGGATTCAGATACATGAAGAATCTCTGGGATTTTCAAAAGAATATGGTCATGGGAATATATGGTAAAATCAATATCATTAAAGACTCCTATTTACTTACTAACTGTGTCCTGCTGTGATGTCAGAGACCTTATAGGAGAGGGTGTTTCTCAGGTGTCAGATAAGGACTTGAACCAAAGAAAGTTACTAATTACACAAAGGAAAACCAAAGCCTAAGTTGGCATAAGAACTACAAAGATAAAATGAGATTTACATTCTCTTTAAGCGTTCTCTGTATAGCAATTTGTAGAACTGAAAAGTCATTGAAAAAACAAAATTTTAGAGGAGAAACTTGGACTACATTGTAACAACTTTGCTTCAGATATTCAGAATTGACCTTGTAAATTCCAAACTGAAGACTTCTGAGATAGTTAAGTGATTTCTATTAGTGCATGTTCTATTAGAGGGAAGAAGAATAACTGTTTTTCATTATAGTAGTTACAGAAGTATATACAACTATGTTATTCAAGAGTAGAAAGATTGGAAAGCAATTACATTTAAGATTCCAAATTTGGAGAATTGATATATTGCTAAGAGAAGAGGAAATTGAAAAAATTTAAAGCTTTTCAGTGTTACCTTGCCTTATCTGAAGATCATTGGAAGCCATTAAAACTTGTTCTTAGACTTTGAGAAATCTAAATACCAGGAGTGTATACATGGCTGTTTAACCAGCAAGAATAAATGGATGAAATTTAACAATGGTTTGAACTTGTGACATTTTATGGAAAAATGAATACCAAACTGTAGAGCTGTCTTTTTGTAGCCCCCTTAGAATGGAAGACTAATTTTGATGTATTATAGCACATTTGCTATGACTGCTAGCAGGGACAGGGAACAACAAAGTTTGCTTGAAAGATAATATTCTTGAATAAGTCACTTTGAGACTTAGTTACTTCATTTACAAACAAAGTTAATAATATCTGGCCATTTCTCCTGAAAAAGAGGAGTGGATGTTGAATAATATAGCCTGAGAAAAGGTCAACAATATATCTTTCATATTGCCTTTAAAATAATGCTTTGTGTATATAACAAACATGTCCCAATTTTTTTAGACAACTATGTCATTAATATTGCTTTCCTAGCATTCATTCCTTTTCCCTGATTTTAGGTTTAACAATAGTAACTATCTTTACACAGTTTATTTACACAGGAGCCACAGTTTTTGAAGATTCATTGTTCATTGTCCATGCAGTGAATAACAATGAAGAGTTTTATAAGAGTTATCCTTTAGCTTTGTGAATAAATCCTGACTAACACGATTAGCACTTACTTTTAAATTTTGATTAATCTTAAGCTTTTTCTAAGCAGTTTGTAAGGAGTGTGAGCTGGATTAGAAAGAACAATATCAAGAGATTAGGAAGGGAAGAATATTGGCATAAAATTTTATGTTGGACTTTTATCCATATCAAAACTACTAAAATAAAATCAAACCTATTAGAATAGGAAGATAATAATAATAAAATAACAACAGCAATGGCAACAACACTTTGGAAAAGCCAATTTATTGAATATTACATTTGTTTTTTTCTTTCAAGCATAGCTATGGTTGTATTTTTCTGCTTTTCCAGTGTCTTAGTTCGTACTTGCTATAATTTACTGAATTTAACAGATATAAGGAAATATGCTTATTGGGAGATGCAACCACCAGGAGTCCTACATGTTACTGCACATTCTTGCTGGCAAATCCAAAATGCAAGGCCCTAACCACTCTTTACCGAGGTCATTTCTCAGGGTTATGTTTGTAGCAAGTAACCATGACAGATGTAGTAATGTCTCTCCCTTGACAAAGAGCAGGGTTTCTTCCTTTTTCTGTAAAAATAGTGAATATCGTAAGCTTGGTGTTCCTCTCCTGCAATGCAACCCAATAAGACAGGGTCAGAGAAAGCAATTAAGAATGTATCTACGACAGCCCAGAACTAAAATTTTAGGGCAATGAATCCTGCTAAGATAAAAGATGGAAAGTCTATATGGATGTAAAGTTCCATGCACTGCCCATGAAAAGTGCACAGCCAACCATCCCACCCAGTCTGCAGCCATCCTAGAGAAGCATAAGACCTGGTCAAATGAAGTGCACATCTCTCCTATGACCCAGTAATTTTGCTCAAGTAATTTAACTCATTTTGAAAAAGAATAAATATTAATAGCTTTCTTGATCATCCTTATTCAGTGTATTGTTTGTGATGGCAGGAAACCTAAGATGATTTGAGTGTCTTTTTCTGTAGATGAGTAGGTCAAATGTAAAGGATGCACATCAGGGAGTCCAATGTTGCACTTAGAAGCAACAGACTAGGGGCACCTGGGTGGCTCAGTGGGTTAAAGCCTCTGCCTTCGGCTCAGGTCATGATCTCGGGGTGCTGAGATCGAGCCCCGCATCAGGCTCTCTGCTCAGCAGGAAGCCTGATTCCCCCTATCTCTCTGTCTGCCTCTCTGCCTACTTGTAATCTCTGTCTGTCAAATAAATAAATAAAATGTTTAAAAAATGAAGCAACAGACTAGATACACAGCAATATGATCAAATTTTAAATTTTAATACTAAATGTAAAAAGTAAGAGTTAATGACAATAACACATATCACTTGCACACATTAGAAATACATACACTCAAAACTTCCATTTTGTAAGAATTCATGTATTTATGAATGTTAAATGCATGAGAAATTACTTCCGTGGTGGCTGAAATGAAAGATGAAAGAAAAGAATAAAAAGATGAAAGAAAAGAAATAATTATGTTAAAGCAAGAGAAGATTCTTGCTTAATAAGATTCTTAATAAGCCAGAAACTGATGAGTATTAGTATAGCACTCTATGCCCAAGGTTAAAAAATGCTTTTGTATTTATATGTGCTAAGTTACAAATACTAGAAGCTCCAATAGGTAGTGTGGATGGTTCAGGCTTGGTGAGGGTTATCCAGTCCTTCTGGTGAATTCTCTCTCTCCCTCTTTAAAAACATGTTCTTGTGTTAAGAATGCTTAATGGGGGATGTATCCACCACATGCTTTAAGTGTACAATACATTATTGTTGACTATAGGTATAATGTTGTATAGTAGTCTCTTCATCTTCATTAACTGAAAGTTTATGCCTGTTGACTAATAACTATCCATTTCACCCTCCCTCTAACCCATAAAACCACCATTCCACATGGTTGGTCCTTGAGGACATTATGCTAACTGTAATAAGACAGGAACATAAAGACAAATTCTGCATGATGATGCTTGAATGGGGTATCTAAAATAGTCAAATTAATGAAATCAAACACTGAAATAATGGTTATTACCACAGTAAATAAATAAATACACACACACACACACACACACACACACACACGTGATTTATTTCCTCCTCTAAGGCCATGAAAGAACCCCTCCTACTCTATGAAGTAGTAAGAGCTAACGTATTTACTGTGGTGAGTAGGAGCAGAATGAAAATGAAGCCAAGGTCTCCTGAATGGAAGGGACTAAATTGTACCAAAATAGCTTTTAAAATAGCCAATTAAAGAATAATTGGCTTGAAAATTTGTACTTACTAGGAAATTCTCTGCTTTAGGATTGAAAATAAACACATGAAGAAATTTACTTTTATTTAGAGGATATTCATCACCTAGGAACATTTTATTTCAAGAGTGTCAAATATTAGGCAGCTACTTAAGGCCCCAGTTGGTGGTGGAGGGAGAGGTTGAGGTGAGAGCGGTGTTCACATTTCTAGTGCATAACTCTTCAATTGTGTTTTGATTTGATTTGGAACTAATTTCAGTTCACCTCTTTGTGCCTCATCTTCCCCTTTGTGTCTCTTCATCCCTAAATGGGTATAACAGAAACAGTGTCTACCTCGTGGGGTTATTAGAAGTAATAGATGAGTTAGTATTTAAAAGCACTTTGAACATGGCCTGGCGTATACTACATATTATATACATCCTAAACAGTAAATTTGAAATGCCCATAGCTTTATGCACTTTCTCTATTCAGTTTTATTTGAAAGGTTTTGAGGTTTATAACAAAGATAGTGGGAAGGGTGCCTGGGTGGCTCAGTCAGTTAAACATCTCCCTTCAGCTCACATCATGATCCCAGGGTTCTGGGATCAAGCCCTGTGTTGGACTCCTTACTCAGTGGGGAGTCTGCTTCTCCCTTTGCCCCTCCCCCTGCTCCTTCTCTCTCTCTCTTTATCAAAGAAATAGAATCTTTGAAAAAAGGGAGGGAACTACTTTAATGGAATTGGAAGAATTCCATTTTGCTAGGAACACTTATTCTTTAATTTATTTTTTATTGTTTTTTATTTTAACTCCAGTATAGTTAACATACAGTGCTATATTAATTTTAGGTGTACAACAGAGTTATTCAACATTTCTTTACAATACTAAGTGTTAATCATGATAAGTATACTTTTAATTCCCATCACCTTTTCACCCATCCCCCTACCCGCCTCCCCTCATGATAACCATTAGTTTATTCCCTCTAGTTAAGAGTCTGTTTCTTAGTTTGTCTCTCTCTTTTTTTTTCTTTGCTCATTTGTTTTGTTACTTACATTCCACACATGAGTAAAATCACAAGGTATTTTTCTTTCTCTGACTGTCTTATTTTGCTTAGCATGCTGCTGTATAACTGTATCCATGACCTTGCAAATGCCAGGACTCCATTTTGTTTTGTGGCTGAATAATATTCCATTGTATATTTACCACATCTTTATCCATTCATCTATGCATGCACACTTGGGTTGCTTGCATAATTTGACTATTGTCAATAATGCTGCAATAAACATAGGGATGGATATATCCCTTTGAATTAGTGTTTTCTTGTTTTGGGGTAAATATCCAGTATGCAGTACTGGATCATAGGGTAGTTCTATTTTTAATTTTTTAAGGGAGCTCCATACTGTTTTCTACAGTGGCTGAACAGTTTGTGTTCCCACCAGTAGTGCACAAGGGTTCCCCTTTCTCCACATCCTCACCAACCCCTGTTGTTTTTTGTGTTATTGATTTTAGCCTTTCTGACAGGTTTGAGGTGATGCCTCATTGCAGTTTTGATTTCCATTTCCCTGGTGGTAAGTAATGTTGAACATATTTTCATGCATCTGTGGCCATCTGGATGTCTTCTCGGGAGAAATGTCTGTTCATGTCTTCTGCCCATTTTTTATTGGATTATTTGATTTTGTGATGTTGAGTTATTTGAGTTATATCATTTCTTTATATATTTTGAATATTAACCCTTTTTTAGATATGTCATTTGTGAATATTTTCTCCCATTCCATAGTTTGCTTTTTAGTTTTGTTGATTGCTTTCTTTGCTGTGCAGAAGCTGCTTATTGTGATGACATCCCAATAGTTTATTTTTGCTTTTATTTCCCTTTCCTCAGGACACATATCTAGAAAGATGTTGCTATAGCTAGTGTCTAAGAAGTTGCTGCCTGTGCTCTTTTCCAGGAGTTTAATGGGTTTCAGGTCTGACATTTAGGTCTTTAATCCATTTTGAGTTTATTTTTGTGTATAGTGTAAGAAAGTAGTCCGTTTTCATTCTTTTGCATGTAGCTGTCCAATTTTCTCAACACAGTTTGTTGAAGAGACAGTCTTTTTCCCATTAGATTTTATTTCTTCCTTCATCAAAGATTAATTGCCTGTATAATTATTGGTTATTTCTGGGCTTTCTATTCTGTTCTGTTGATCTTTGTGACTGTATGTATGCAAATACTACAGTTTTGATTATTACAGCTTCGTAATATAACTTGAAGCCTGGAATTATGATACCTTCCATTTTGTTTCTCTATTTCAAGACTGCTTTGGCTATTCAGGGTCTTTTGTGGTTCATACAAATTTTAAGATTGTTTGTTCTAGCTCTGTGAAAAATGCTGTTGGTGTTTTGATAGGGATTACATTAAATCTATAGTTGACATTTTAACAATATTTGTTCTCCCAATCCATGAGCATGGAATGTCTTTCCATTTCTTTATGTCATCTTGAATTTCTTTCATCCGTGTTTTATAGTTGACAGGGTACAGGTCTGTTACTTCTTTGGTTAAGTTTATTTCTAGGTATTTTGTTGGTTTTGATGCAATTGTAAATAAGATTGTTTTCTTAATTTCACTTTCTGCTGCTTCATTATTAATGTATAAGATTGCAGCAGATATCTGTACATTGATTTTGTGTCATGTGACTTCTATGAAGTTTTGTATTTTGTAAAATTGCTAGAAAGCAATTTTTTGGTGGAGTCTTTAGGGTTTTCTATATAGAGTATCATGTCTTGTGCATATAATAAGAGTTTTACTTATTCCTTACCAGTCTAGATGCCTTTTATTTCTTCATGTTGTCTAATTGTTGTAGATAGGCCTCCAAGTACTGCGTTGACTAGAAATGGTGACTATGGCCTCTTTATCTTGTTCTTAAGGTTACTTGGGAGAAAGCTCTTGTTTTTTCTCCATTGAGTATAATGTTGGCTGTGGGTTTTTCATATCAGGCCTTTATTATGTTTAGATATATTCCCTTTAGACTTACTTTGTTGAGGGTTTTTATCATGAGTGGATGTTGTACTTTATCAAATACTTTTTATGCATCTAATGTAATGACTCTATGGTTTTTACCCTTTCTCTTGCTGATGTGATGTGATTTAATTGAAAAAATGGAACCACTCGTGCATCATGGGAATAAATCCCACCTGATTGTGGTGAATTATTTTTTTATGTATTTTTGGATTTGGTTTGCTAGTATTTTGTTGAAGATTTTTTTTTTATCTGTGTTCATCAGAGGTATTGGCCTTTAGTACTCTTTTTTTGTGGTATCTTTATTTGGTTGTAGTACCAGGTCGATCCTGGCATCATAGAATGAATTTTGAATTTTTCCTTCCTCTTCTATTTTTTGGAATAGTTTGAGAATAGGTATTAATTCTTCTTTGACTGTTTGGTAGAATTCACCTGTGAAGCCATGTGGCCCCGGATATTTGTTTGTTGGGAACTTTCTGACTAGTGATTCATTCTCCTTGCTGGTGATTGGTCTGTTTAAATTTTGTTTCTTCCTGCTTCAGTTTTGGTAGGTTATATGTTTCTGGAAATGTATCCTGTTCTTCTAGGATTTACAATTTGTTGGCATATAATTTTTCATATTATTTTCTTACAGTTGTTTATATTTCTGTGGTATTGGTTATTATTTCTCCTTTCATTTGTGATTTTATTTATTTGGATTCTCTTTTTTTTTTTTTTTAAGTCTAGCTAGAGGTTTATCAATTTTGTTGTTTCATGCAGTAAGCCCCAGGGCTTACTGTATGAAATATTCTTTCTTTGAGCTTATTTGCATATTAAAAGCTGGAGGGATCACTGGGTGGCTAAGTCAGTTGAGCATCCGGCTCTTGTTTTTGGCTCAGGTCATCTTCTCAGAGTTGTGAAATCAAGTCATTCTCCATGCTCACCTGGGGAGTCTGCTTGGGATTCTCTCACTCTTCCTCTGCCTTACTCCCCCCACAAGAAATAAATAAAATAAATATATTTTTTAAAAAGCTGGAGCTAGTGCCCTGACAATGAGAAATACTTTATAAATATGGAATATGCCATTTGTTTATTGAATTATCTTAATTCTCTTTTGTATGTGAAATTTTTAAAACTTTTAATTTGTTCAAACCTCTTAATCAAAGCTATGAAAATACAATTAAAGTATTTAATGCACTTAAAAATAGAGTTAAAGTATTTAACATCAAAAAACATGTTGTTTCACAAAATGCTTTAGTCAATGTGTAGTAGCCTATGGAAACAATGACTTGTTACACTGCATTAGAGTAACAAGAAAGCCATCTAAGAAATGCCCTGATAAAAGATTAGAATGCCCAGGGTTAGTCAGTGTTAATATGAAAAAGATGACACTGGCAAAAAGTAAAACTTTGGACTTCGGGAGATGCTTCGAAAATGGAAGCTGCTGTGGCTTTGATTTTATTTTCTAGGTCATTGTTTCCCGAACTAGATGCTGAACCCTCAGTGGGACTGTGAAGATATTGTGAGTGTTCTTGGTGATCAGAGCAGAAGAGATCCAACAGTGGTAGATAGCAGTGAGAGACTGCAGGCAATTATATATATGAACCCGATGCCTTCTCTTCTGGTCCCTCTCTCAGTAGCTCCAAATCAACATGCTTTTAGTCTTTTCAGATCTTCTGCCTTCCTGAAAGAGAGATGAGTGCTCTACCTTTTTTCCCCTTCTCCTTAATAATTATAGCTAATGACTATTGAGCGATTATTTTGTGCCATGAGTTGGTGTAGTGTATGTGCATTAGATAGATTATTTCATTTAAACCTCAGCATAATTCTGTGAGATAGGTGTTATCATTTTTTTTTTCCCTCCAGATTATAAATGGAGAAGCTGAGCCTTGGGGAGTTTAAGTGATTTCAAAGTCATTCAGCTAAAAAGAGATGCTGCAGATTTTCAACACAGGCAGCCCAAATGTGGAACCCCCAATCTTTTCTCTCTATTCTCCTTTTGCTTTCATTATTAAATCGTATTGGACGAAATGGCCTAAGGACCATTTCTCTATCATTATGAACTAGGTGGAGGACGGAGAGTAAGCCACCTCAGTGGGGCAACCCAAATAGAATATTCTGGTCTTTTCCAAATGGCAAAAATGTTTCCTACACAGATTAAGAAATGCCCTTTAGAATCCTCAAACTCTGATTAAGAATTACTTTCTCTAGGAGAGAAGGAGAAATTTTTAAAATGCAGCAGATATGGGAAGGACATAGAGGTTGATAAAAATTTAGGGACCTTGTTAGTTAATTCTCTAGCTGCTCAGACTGCTTTGACACAGTTAAACATTTTGCGCAAGGATGTCTTCATTGTGGAAGAATTTTTCAGTCTTTTTGATAAAGATGCTAGAGTGTCTCTGTCTCACCTTCTCTTTGCTTCCTTCTGCTATCTCCTGCTTCTTATGAAGATAATTCTGCAATACTGTCATCTTTAGAAGGAATTAAGGGGCACATTTAACAACTGAATTCTTCCAAATGAATTCCAAACTTAATAGAAATGAGATTTCTAGTAGTGGTGGCAAAAAGAGTTGAGGCATGTTCTTCCACAGTTTTTTTAAAAACCAGACAGTACTATTAATGACAGATAGTTGAAGGCACTGGACAATATCTGAAAGCAAACGGAAACTTAGGGGAAAAAAATACTTTTGAAAGACTGGTATTGCATTTGCGAAGAGCTGCGCATTTGTGGACTTTTGCACCTGGGGTGCTCTCCCGTCCCAGCCATGACATAAGAAAACCTCAGCCTTTCTAGTGTAAAGAAGGAAGAATTCAGGTTTGGGGCAACAGAGACACTAGTATGTTATGGGGGGATTTTGGAGAAAAACACATTTACCTAACAAATTGTTCCACTTTTCCCCTCAGATAGGATTTGGGGCTGCCTTCCTACTGACAGACCATTCTCTCAGTGCTCTGAGATCATCTGTTATCTCATATATTGTGCTTATATTATTTGTTTTTTAAAAATAAATTATTTGTTTGACCTAGAAGGAGTCCCTGGGCTGCTGAGGCAAAAGTCAGATGAACAAAAACCTTGTTGCCTGGTACTATCCTCCCTTTAGTACTTACTAACTAAAAAACTTATACTGATAAAAACTAAAACAAGGGACGCCTGGGTGGCTCAGCTGGTTAAGCGGCTGCCTTCGGCTCAGGTCATGATCCCAGTGTCCTGGGATCGAGTCCCACGTCGGGCTCCTTGCTCCGCAGGGAGCCTGCTTCTCCCTCTGCCACTCCGTCTGCCTGTGCTCGCTCTCTCTCTCTCTCTCTCTCTGACAAATAAATAAATAAAATCTTTAAAAAAAAAAAAAAAAAACTAAAACAAATGGCTCAATTGTACTAAATAAAGCTGTATGTATCTAATGATGTGGTTACTCAACCATATGAATATACTGAAAATCAGTGAATTGTATAATATGAAATGGCAGATTTTATGGTACTTGAATTATATTTCAATTGAAAACAAAGGTGCCCCAAATAAGCAAAGGTGAAGATAAATAATGAAAAACCTTAAGACGCAAGAAAGTGAAACCATATGATAACTGACTCTCTCTGCTTGACTTATTTCACTCAGCATGATCTCTTCCAGTCCTGTCCTATTCAGGCTTTCGATGAATTGGATGAGGCCCGTTCACATGGGAGAAGGCATTGCATTTTACTCAGTCTACCAATTTGAATGTTAATCTCATCCAAAAACACTCTCTCAGAAACACTCAGAATGATGTTTAACCCAATATCTGGGCACCTCATGGTCCAATCAAGGTGACATATAAAATTAACCATCATAGTAATTTATAGTGAACAAGGTCTATCTGGTTAATCTCTTTGGTCTCAGAGCTGACCTTGATTAGAAACGCACACCTCATAACCTCAAGTTTCTGGTTTGGTGTAGGTTGGGCTGGACTAAATTATTCTTACCCAAAGATTCAATAACTACTATAGTGAGGATATTACAAAGCCACCTAGGCAAAAATAGAAACTGGTTAGCATTCCCAGGTAATACTTGCTCCCCCTCCCCAAAAATGTCTTCTAGATAAATGCCATGAGCATATTAAAATCTAGTTTGAAAAATGCCAAGTTGACTGTAACACAGGACAACCTTGGCAAGGGCCATAATAAAGAAAAAAAAATGCTATGAGAATACAGGATAAGGGATAGAGAAAGGCATTTTAATTGTGTTTTGAGGTTTTTCATTATTTATCTTCACCTTTGCTTATTTGGGGCACCTTTGTTTTCAACTGAAATATAATTCAAGTACCATAAAATCTGCCATTTCATATTATACAATTCACTGATTTTCAGTATATTCATATGGTTGTGCAACCACATCATTATCTAATGCCAGAATATTTTTTTTACCCTCAGGGCAGCTCTTTGCTACATATAATGTTTTCTTGAATTTCACCATCCTATACAAATCTAAAGGCATATACAAATGCTCCAGAATGAATTTATTGGTGAAATATGTTAACTCATCAATGTGGACAGAGAAGCAGTTGCTTTTTAATTTATTATACAAAACCTTTTGCCTCATATGGTTATGTCATCAATAAGTCATCAATTTGGACTATCTGAGAATGAAACTATCAACTTCTCCTACTGCATCTTTGCCCTAACATTTTTGTACAGGTTTACATGTTCATGTTATTTTCTGTCAACTGTGTGACTTTTCCTTTTTAGGGACACAAGTTCAGTTACTAAATAAGTTACTTCCTAAGCCTTTTTACTAATACTTTCTTCTGTTTTGGGATTCCAGTTGCCTTTTAAAATAATGAACATCTTTACTTGTTAAATGGCTGTAATTTGTGGTCAGGGTCTCCTCAGTTTTGCTGGAGCAATCACAGCTGTTTAAAGCTTTTTCTACCAGACTACATGCAATGGAAGATCGACTTGGATCACCAACCCATGTAAAATCCTTTGATAAGTATCAGTCATTAATTATAAAAATGAATTTTGTTTTCTGTCCATGACTGTTGTTGCACTAAGACAGCAGAATGACTCAGATTATAAATAATTACTTATCACTAACCATATCAGAATTGTTTATACACCTAACCCTAGAAATCTCCTTTTTTCACCTCAAAGCTTGTCTCCAAAATTCATCACATTACACTGTCATACATGTCTGCATAACACAAGCAAGTGCTATGTAAAACAGAAGAGCATGATAAATAACCAAATATCAAATTTTCAAAACATACAGCATGACAGTACAATTTACTTCCAGTTGACCCAATCTTTGCTTTGCAATGTTTGCAAGAGCAAGGTGTCAAGGAGAAAACTGAGCTATAGCCTGTAAAATCCCTTCTTTAGAGTAAGGTCTCCCTTTGATTCTCTGTTATAATATTAGAAATTATTGGCCTTGGGTAAAGGGAGAATGGGGGAGGTGATGGGAAGAAGAGGCTCTCATCAATCTATTGTCCTCCCTCTGTGCCATCTACCCCATTTATTATTGGTTATCCCTTTCATGTATCTGTACCAGAAAAGGACCCAAACGAGTTTTGTCTTACTAATTTCTAATAATGTTATATTTGTTTAATAGTCAATGTGGATAACCTTGAGCCATCATCAGTAGGAGATACATTTTGAGTTATTTTTCTGCTGGTGCTAAGTTATTTTTCTGCTGGTGCTAAGCTGTCTTGCCTTGGAAGCTGTGTGCTCAACAGTATTTGACCTAGATGGTGTCTTCGAGCTGTGGAGGCAAAGGTCAGATGAATAAAAACCTCCTTGTCTGGTACTAACCTCGCTTTAGTACTTACCAACTCTAACTGCCTTTTTACTTGTTTTCCCCCACTGAATTGGATGTTCCATGAAGGAATGTTTTTTTCTGATTAACTATTAATTCCCCAATATTTTATGTAATACCCTGTAAAGCAAATGTTTCCTAAGTGTTTACATCTTGAGTTAATGCTGAACCTCTAAAACATCTTTGCATCCTCCTGCTTCATATTTATTTGTAAAGACAACTACTCTCACAGAATGTTCATAGCAGTCTTATTTTAATAGTGGCAAACCACAGGAGGCACTGAGCAAGAGCCTAACTCAAAAATACATTAAAATCGCGCTCTGTTGATGGCAGAATCAATGTAATTTTTTCTGGTGAAACAGAAACAACTCAAGTACCAGTCAGTATATTTTTGTGTGTATTTTGGCCCATGGGCTACAAAACGAATGAAAAGTAATTTTATCCCAGCTGAAGCAATCACCTTTGAGGAATCTCAGAGCCTGTGGTATCTTGAATTACTGAAAATATCTCAACTCTGGTGTCTCCTTAAGACATACATCTGTAGACTGTGCTCTGCCAGTGGGGATTATTTAGTCATTTGTGATGATGCATCATAGGAAGGGCACAGAATGTTGTCCTTCCTCTACCTCAGACTCTGGGGATATTTGCAGGAAATTAGATACTTTACTTTTGAGAAAATTCATTGGCTCTAGTTATTTGTTTCCTAATTCAAAGCATTCCTTTGCCTCTGCCATGGGATCTTAGGGAAATTCCCAGGGCAATTTTTTTTTTTTTTTTTTTTTTTTTTGGTCAGAGCAACCCCTGTTGTCTTTTACTCTCGAGAGAAAGTCATAGCATCAGCGTGACATTTAAGAGCCAGTTGACCCTTTCTTTGTCCTAATATTAACAGTTGTCACCTGACAGTGACATGCTACAACTTATCACAACCTTATTGAGTACAATTGAGCCCAACTGTTTTCCTGCATCTCTCTGATATCCTCGAGATCACATTACTAATAGTCATCATTGCTTTCTTATGAGTCTCTATTACCATTTCTTTGCCAGTACTTCTTGTTTCTATTTCTTGTGTTGATTATCATTCAGACTCACTATGTCTACATTCATATGGTACTTCCTTTTTTTAGGTCCCCATTTTCCCCCTACCTTTTGGATTTTTTCTTTTCAGAGTCTTACTTTGCATAAACTCTTTGGTCACGATGACCTACTTCCACTGAGCTCCTGTTTAAGATCCACTTGATTGAGAAACTTTTCCTGAACCACATTACACCAAAATTATGTGGATGACTAGAAAAGATACTGTCTGAGCTTCAGAAAATTTTTAAAAGGGCTTCTGTGGCTATTTCTGTTCCCTGAAGTTGCTCAGCATTTGCTAAATGATCTTCTTAACTAACTCCGTGTAAAACTGGCCTTCCTCAGAATGGTGTGAAGGATTAGAGGGAAGGAATAACTCATCTTTTCTCCTATATCAAAAATGTAGTGGACAGTCCTTAAGAACTCTTATGATATAGCTATTATGAATCACACCATTTTACAGCTGAGATAACCAAGTCCTAGAAGGAAATTTAATCTCCAGTCTACACAGCTAACAAAGAAGGAACCAGCACTCCAAGTCAGGCAATAGGATTTCCAATCCCGTGTGCCTGGGTGGCTCAGTGGGTTAAGCCTCTGCCTTCGGCTCAGGTCATGATCCCAGGGTCCTGGGATCGAGCCCCGCATCGGGCTCTCTGCTCAGTGGGGAGACTACTTCCCCCTCTCTCTCTGCCTACTTGTGATTTCTCTCTCTGTCTCTGTCAAATAAATAAATAAAATCTTAAAAAAAAAATTCCAATCCCAAACTCTACTAATTAAATGTAGTTTGGTCTCTGGGTTAGGTTTAAAATGGATACATTTTCCAGTGTTATAATTTTAAAAAATATTTGGGAGAGGAGGTAGGGGAAGAAATAAGTTATGTAATAATATATGAAGATCTTGTTAATATCAATTGGGTCTTACTAAGGGCCAGCAGTCTTATAGAAGCTGGGGATATGTCAAGGGACACTCAAACTAGCCTTGTCCAATATTGTAGTTTCCATTCATAAGAAAATAGAGATAATGGTCAGAGCTCTGAGAGAAATAAAGCAAGATGATTTGATGGTAACTGTAAAGTGATGCTACCTTAGATGGGGGGCCTGAGAAGGCTTTTCAGAGGAGGTGACATTAGTACTGAGAATTCAGTAGTTCATATTTTATTCATTATTATTAAGAATTAGAAATAAATGGGCACCTGGGTGGCTCTGTGGATTAAGCCTCTGCCTTCAGCTCAGGTCATGATCTCAGGGTTCTGGGATCGAGCCCCGCATCAGGCTCTCTGCTCAGCAGGGAGCCTGCTTCCCCCTCTCTCTCTGCCTGCCTCTCTGCCTACTTGTGATCTCTCTCTGTCAAATAAATAAATGCAATCTTTAAAAAAAAAAAAAAAGAATTAGAAATAAATGTTTCAAAATGTGTCAAAAATTTGAAAACAATATGAAATCCTTCCAAAGCCAAAACAAAACTTAGTTAAGCATCCTCTTATTAAAAAACAGTTAAAAGTAAAAAAAACAATTTCCAAGACTCTTTTCTCTCTTTTATCCTTCTCTTGCCCTCCCTTTTTTTCAGGATCCAAGAGACATTTATTTTTTCACTATGTTTTAATCAAGTTACGTATAGACAGAGTTTAAGAAGTTGAATAGTTTTGAAAAAGCTTAACAGGAAAAAGAACTGTCTTCGGTTACACTCATCCCCACCTGTAGTACCCACATCTCAGAGACAACCACCTTCAATCTTTGCTCTTTTCTCAGGCTTTTCCCTTCATTACTTCAAAATAATAGGTTTATACAGTTCATTGATTTTTCAGTTTACTATGTTATGTATTGATTTGTTCTATTGAAATTTACATTTTAACTTTCCTACTCTCTCCTTCCATATTTTCTATGTCTCTTAAAGAGTTATGCCATTAGTTTTAATTTGAGCAATTGAGAGCTATTAAATCTTTAATCAATTAGATCATTAGAGTTAACGGCTCTGAGTTTACATTATGATGGGGAATGAGATAAATGCTATTCACATATGAGCCATGTAGCTGACTATGATTGCCTTTCCTTTCTTGTATATTCTTTTGTCTTCCCAAGTGTTGATGATTGACTTACCTGTTTATTGATTTAAATTTATTTATTTATTTGAGAGAGAGAACACAAGCAGGAAGGGCAGAGGGAGAGAGAATCTCCAGCAGACTCTCCACAGAGCATAGAGCCTCATGCGGGGCTCAGTCTCACAACCCTGAGATCATGACCTGAGCCAGAGCAAAGAGTTAAAGGCTTAACTAACTGAGCCACACAGGCACCTCTGAGTCATTTTAAATTTTGTTTTTTACATATGTATCATTAATTCATACCCAGACTCTCCCTCAGAACTATAAATCTCCTTTCAAACATTCAAACACATTCAGTAGTCTATCCATTTTACTGTTTTCTTGGAAATATTTCTCCTTGAGCCTGCATTCTCTTGCTGTAATCTGAACTGGTTGATTTCTCATCATTCTGAGACTCCCATTTTCCTATTTTTTTTTTTTTTTTTAAATGGGAAGCTGTGTGTCTTGGATTTCATGTCTTCCTTTTTCTTGGGTTGGTAGGCCAGATAATGGCCACTCAAAGATGTGCCCATTCTAACCTCAGGAGCTTGTGTACATGCTACTTCACATGGTAAAAGAGACTTTGTAGTTGTGATTAAGGACCTTGAACTGGAGAGATTGTTCTGGATTTTCCAGGTGGGCCCATCATAATTACATTAGTCTTTATAAGTAAAAGCGGGAAGCATCAGAGTCAAAGAGAGATTTGAAGATGTTATGCTGCTGGCTTTGAAGATAGAGGAAGGGACCATGAGCCAAGGATGGTAGGCAGCATCTCAAAGCTGGAAAAGGCGATGCAGCAGATTTTTTCCTAAAGCCTCCCTTAGGAATATAACTCTGCCTACACCTTGATTTTAGTACTTGTGACTTCCAGAACTGTAAGATAATAAATTTGTATCATTTTGAAACATGAAGTTGTGTTAATTAATTATAGCAGGAATAGGAACCTATATTTTTGGTTACTCTAATTTTGGTAGGGCACTTACTCTAGCATCTTGAAAACATTACATGCAAGATAGAATTTCTCGATGCCTCATATAGCCAAAAGTACCTTTATTTTTATCTAAGAGTTCTTAAGGATGGAAATAATTTTCCCTCAGTATTTGGAAGTGTTTTGCTGCTATATGGCTTCTTCCAGTGAGAAGTTTAATGTCATTATGATACCTGATTCTTTTGCCCTGTTTTATTCATTTTTCTCTTAGAAAGCTTTTGACTTACTCTTTTTGTCCCCACTCTTGAGATATTTCCTGGTGATGTGCTTTGCTTTAGTATAGGTCTTCTCCTGTCTATGATATTAAGGCTTTGTAATAAATGTATTCAGTTCTGGACCATTTTCTGAATCATTTATTTGATAATTTCCTTCCCACTCTGTTCTCTGTTGTCTCTTTCTGGAACTTCTGCTCCTTGGCTGGAGGACATTCTGAACTGACCTTCAAAGTTTTCTTGTTTTATCTCCTGTTTTCTGTTTCTATCTTTGCTCTACTTTGTAGAGATTGCCTTAACCATATCATCTAACTCTTCTTAAGTTTGTCATTTCCTCTATCTGATTTTTAATTTCTAAGACCTCTTTCTTGATTTTTTAGTATTCCTTAAGATTTTGCCATTTTTAAAATAAATGTAGTATTTTCTTTTCCCTTTTTAAAGAAAATATTTAAAATATCTGGCTCCTGTTATGATATCTCTTTCTTGACCTTTACTTCATATAAAAGGCTTTCCTGAAGAGGCTTTGATGCTTCTTACCTACCTGTTCACGTTTAAGAGTGAGGCCCTAGAAAGGTGATAGGGAGATCTGTGTCAGTTTGTGTACTGGGAGTGGGGGTGGGAGGCAAACCGAGGCTGCTATTGATGTTCTTCCCTGAAATGTTCTTTGGCTTGGCTCTTTCTGGAATACAATTTTGATGATTATTGTTGGTCATCACCAGATGTGTTGATCATTGATTTCTGAGATAGCCACTTTAATCTCTGTCTGCTAGTGTTCTTGAAGTCAAATAGGAGAATGGCCATATATCTCATTGTTCATTGTGCAGACTTTCACTTAATCCTTCTGTTTTCCAATTTGCCTGGGGTCCTCTTACAGTCTACCTGATTTAATCTCTCCAAGTCCACTGTGTGGATGGAGGACAGAATCCATGTTTTTAACAGCTTCTTCCTATAAATTCTCTAACAGTTCTCTGTATCAAATCCAGTCACCCTCCTAGGATGCCTCTTAATTTCTGAGAATTTCTTGGGTTTTGAGGCCCCAAACAGCCAGCTTCTGGTTTCTTCCATTTGGGGTTTTTCTTGCTCTCTAATATTTCTTCTGACTTCTAAAACTAGGCCACAGTCATCCTTTCTTAGATTCATTTTATTCTTACGCTCCTCTCTAAATCTTTTCACTATCGTTTTAGTGAATTTCAGGACAGAGCAGTGGAAATGAAATGTGTTCAGTCCTTCATGTTAAACTGAAGTTTGAGAATTTGTTTATTTTTTATAGTTATATTGATTTTTAACAAAAACACATTTTCTGGACTCTAACACTCAGCCTTTAATTTAGATCTGGAAGCCACTCCCCTGTTTACTGAAGTACATGACAAAGTAACTGAAGAGCCTGTAAAATTATATAGTTCTTCTACCAATTTTCTGACTGTGTTGGTGATTGGTATTTAAAGTATCCATGGCTGGGGCGCCTGGGTGGCTCAGTGGGTTAAAGCCTCTGCCTTCGGCTCTGGTCGTGATCCCAGGCCCCGCATCGGGTTCTCTGCTCCATGGGGAGCCTGCTTCCTCCTCTCTCTCTCTGCCTGCCTCTCTACCTACTTGTGATCTCTGTCTGTCAAATAAATAAATAAAATCTTAAAAAAAAAAAATAAAGTATCCATGGCTGCCCTGAGAGCACCTTGTGCTGTGTCATTGCATATTCACATGTCATAAAACAAATGTTGAGAAATTGGTGATGGTTCAACATTAGTGCGCTTTTCTTTATTTTTTTTTAATTTAAATTCAATTAATTAGCATATATTATTGGCTTAAGAGGTAGAGGTCAGTGATTCATCAGTCTTATATAATATCCGTACTCATTACTTCATGGGCCCTCCTTAATGCCTGTTACCCAGTTACCTCATCCCCCCTCTATCCTGCCCCTCCAGCAACCTTAGGTTTGTTTCCTATGGTTAAAAGTCTCTTATGGTTTGTCTCCCTCTCTGATTTCATCTTGTTTTATGTTTTGTTTCTTAAATCAGGAAGACAAAGGCAATTATCTCATGATCTCACTCATATGTGGAATTTAGTTAGCATTTCTGAAAGGTGTATTTCGTTCAATGACTATGAAAGATACAGTTTGTTTTCATGGTGCTGAGAGATGCCTCCCACTGTTTTCTTCTTTCATTAATAGAATTTTGTTTTTAGAAAGTGAATTCAGGGGCGCCTGGGTGGCTCAGTGGGTTAAGCCTCTGCCTTCGGCTCGGTCTCGATCTCCGCGTCCTGGGATCGAGCCCGCATGGGGGCATGGGGCTCTCTGCTCAGTGGGGAGCCTGCTTCCCTCTCTCTCTGCCTGCCTCTCTGCCTACTTGTGATCTCTCTGTCAAATAAATAAATAAAATCTTAAAAAACAAAAAAAAGCGAATTCAAAGAATTTTCCTGGAACTGCAACCCAGCACAGTCTTCTTTGTTTTGTTAACTTTTATTTCACATTCTTCTGAATTTATATTATCTGATTAAGTGGAGATACTTTTTACACTGGGCCACTATGTAATGTATTTGTCCTAAAATTACTATTTTAAGTTTTAAGAGAGTACCTAGTTTTAATATTTTGGACAAACTGAAGAAATCCATTCTTATTTTATCCATGTTTCTGAGGATATTTATCTCCATGACTCTTTAATCTTAGTCTTTTTATAAAGGGGAGTCTTAATTATTTTAGTCTGTGTTCAAACTAGTATCTTTTATTATTTTAATTTTGTGTCTTTGGACATTCTCCAGCTTCATTATATTTGTTTTGAGGTTCATTAACCAGAAAGTCGTATGACACTTCTGGTGTGAATTCTTTACAAGTTTTTAATCAGGATAAATTTTTGTTTTCTCTTTGGCTCAGTGTATTTCCTGATGAGGTTCAGAGATTTTCTTCTTCTAGACTTCATTTCAAAGTCTTCAGAGCATCTATAATGGTAACTGGATTTATTTTCAGGACAAAGATATGATCTTTAGTTCTGTCATTTTTATTTATTTGTTTACTGAATAAAAATCAGTAGCAACTAGAAGGTTCTTTAGAAGTTATATTGCAAAGCTCCATGTGAGGAAACAAAACCCATAAGGAGCTCATGTATCTAGGGTATAGATTGCCCAAGAAACCTGGACTCTTGAATCATGACCAGGAATTTCTCTTGGCATACTTCTGCCTAGTAAATAATGTCCAGCCTATCTAAATTTAGGTCAAGTCCCTGTTTTAGATGAGTTAGGAGAGTCCTATGCACACCCTCTTCTTTTCTTACCTATTATTACCTCCATTGCTTTTATCATCCCCAATTTCTTTCCCCCAAGTGTGTCTATACTCCTTTCTCTAGCTTTCTCTTAATCCCATCTACTATTTCCATACCTTCTCTCAGTGCTACCTGCTTTGAATCTATAATCAGCGGTGAGTTTTGTTCTCTCTCAGAAGAGGATTAAAGACCAAAGCTCCAGTCTGCTGTGTTTCTGATTTTGCCCCTCTCCTGTCTGTGGCACACAGCAGCTTGTTCTGTACAAAACCATCTGTGGAGAAAGAGGAAAAAATAAAGCAGATTTACTAAGATAAGTTGGGATTGGGGTTGGAGAGAAAACCAAGGTACCTCTCCAGTTCTTTATAGGACTCAGCTATTCTCCCTTGTCTTGGGGTTGCATAAAACATCCTTCCATCCTTCTAATAAATCTTACTTCTGTTACTTGTAAGAGCTCACGATCATTTCTGCAACTGCCAGCTGCAACTGCAATTGTCATTAGCTAATACCATATGTTTAAATAAAATGGTAACACTACTTAAATGTTCATATTATGTGTTGAAAATAATTTTATCAGCTAAAATTTACATCTTAAGCACCACCTTTAACATTGTGTCTATAGGGAAAATGTGTGTTCAAATAATATTAATTACTATTGGGAATAAAACCTAAATTGTAAATTTGGGATTTTTTTATCAATTAGTTTTTATTAATTATCCATGTTTTTGTCAATTATACTTTTAAAAGCACACATTTGTATCTCATAAGATAGGACTCTGGCTCTGGTCCTAAGAGGCACTCTTTAGCTATTGTTGACTATAAGTAATTCTCCCTATGTCATTGGCCTGTGCCAATGAACCTCTTGACATTTTTCAGTCAGAGTTTTTGCAGGAATAAATTCAATACCAGTTAAAAATTTGTTATGTGAAGAAACAACACAATGCTGGAGGAGGAAAGGCTTTTGCAGCATTCATTTCTCTCAAAGAATAAATCTCCTAACCCAAAAATCTTTTTTGCCATAAAGTTTTAAAAATGCAAAGTGAAAGGGAAAAAAAGTTGAAAAATCTGGTCTTTAAATCAGTCAAATTGGCTTAGTTAATAAGTAGTTTCTGAATGTTCAAGCATGCTTTTAGGTAGCTGAGTGTGTGTGTGTGTCTATGTGTGTGTGTGTGTGTGTCTATTGTAGGCTTTGAGCTGCCGGTAGTAAAGCATTTTAAGTCAGATAAGGAAAAAATAGATAAATATGGTCTGTTAATTGCTGAGGCAGTATCCAGTGAACATCAATTAAAACAGAAGGCTTTGAAATCAGGGAAAAATAATTTTAAAGAGGGCTGTTGTTTTTGTTAATTATAGAGTAAGAATGAGCCTAATTCACTGCTTCCCTCCAACCCCCAGCCATAGATAAAGGAATCCCAATAGCGTATCATTCAGTACAAGAACTTTACTATCAGTTTTATTCATCAGTGAAACCAAAGAAACAATTGCAGTATGTTCTCTATTATTTAGCATGGAATGCCTTTATCACTTTATGTCCTTGCCTGACATTCCTCCTTGTTTGTTGCCATTAAATGCTTGGCTTTTACATTTGCAACGATGTGGATGGAACTAGAGGGTATTATGCTTAGCGAAATAAGTCAAACGGAGAAAGACAACTATCATATGATCTCCCTGATAAGAGGACGTGGAGATGCAATGTGGGGGGCTTGGGGGGTAGGAAAAGAAAAAATGAAAGAAGATGGGATTGGGAGGGAGACAAACCATAAAAGACTCAATCTCAAGAAACAGACTGAGGGTTGCTGGGGGGAAGGGGGACTGGAGAGGGTGGAGGGGATATGGACATTGGGGAGGGTGTGTGCTATGATGAGTGCTGTGAAATGTGTAAACCTGGCGATTCACAGACCTGTACCCCTGGGGATAAAAATACATTATATGTTTATTTAAAAATTTAAAAATTAAGAAAAATAAATAAATAAATAAAAATTAAAAAAAAATAATGCTGGCTTTTAGTCACACAGTGGCCTGCCAGGTAAGTCACTGTGTAGGAGTTTATATTATTTAGAGGGTTACAGCAGTGTCCCTCTCTTTCTTTTTTTTTTTTTTGTTTTTTTTTCTTTTTTTTTAAAGATTTTATTTATTTATTTGACAGACAGAGATCATAAGTAGGCAGAGAGGCAAGGCAGAGAAAAAGAGAAGGGTAAGCAGGCTCCCTGCTGAGCAGAGAGCCCAATGTGGGACTCCATCCCAGGACCCTGAGATCATGACCCAAGCCGAAGGCAGAGGCTTAACCCACTGAGCCACCCAGGCGCCCTCATTTTATTTTATTTTAATTCCAATGTAATTAAAATACAGTGTTATATTAGTTTCCAGTGCACAACATAGCAAGTGATTCAACACTTCTATACATTACTCAGTGTCACCTCTTTCTTTCTTTTTTTTTTTTAATTTCTTTTCAGCGTAAACGTATTCATTGTTTTTGCACCACACCCAGTGCTCCATGCAATACGTGCCCTCCTTAATACCCACCACCTGGCTCCCCCAACTTCCCACCCCCTGCCCCTTCAAAACCCTCAGGTTGTTTTTCAGAGTCCATAGTCTCTCATGGTTCACCTTCCCTTCCGATTTCCCTCAACTCCCTTCTCCTCTCCATCTCCCCATGGCCTCCATGTTATTTGTTATGCTCCACAAATAAGTGAAACCACATGATAATTGACTCTCTCTGCTTGACTTATTTCACTCAACATAATCTCTTCCAGTCCTGTCCATGTTGCTACAAAAGTTGGGTATTCATCCTTTCTGATGGAGGCATAATACTCCATAGTGTATATGGACCACATCTTCCTTATCCATTCGTCCGTTGAAGGGTATCTTGGTTCTTTCCACAGTTTGGCGACCGTGGCCATTGCTGCTATAAACATTGGGGTACAGATGGCCCTTCTTTTCACTACATCTGTATCTTTGGGGTAAATACCCAGTAGTGCAATTGCAGGGTCATAGGGAAGCTCTATTTTTAATTTCTTGAGGAATCGCCACACTGTTCTCCAAAGTGGCTGTACCAACTTGCATTCCCACCAACAGTGTAAGAGGGTTCCCCTTTCTCCACATCCTCTCCAACACACGTTGTTTCCTGTCTTGCTAATTTTGGCCATTCTAACTGGTGTAAGGTGGTGTCTCAATGTGGTTTTAATTTGAATCTCCCTAATGGCTAGTGGTGATGAACATTTTTTCATGTGTCTGATAGCCATTTGTATGTCTTCATTGGAGAAGTGTCTGTTCCTATCTTCTGCCCATTTTTTTGATATGATTATCAGTTTTGTGTGTGCTGAGTTTGAGAAGTTCTTTATAGATCCTGGATATCAACCTTTTGTCTGTACTGTCATTTGCAAATATCTTCTCCCATTCCGTGGGTTGCCTCTTTGTTTTGTTGACTGTTTCCTTTGCTGTGCAAAAGCTTTTTATCTTGATGAAGTCCCAAAAGTTCATTTTCGCTTTTGTTTCCTTTGCCTTTGGAGACATATCTTGAAAGAAGTTGTTGTGGCTGATATCAAAGAGGTCACTGCCTATGTTCTCCTCTAGGATTCTGATGGATTCCTGTCTCATGTTGAGGTCTTTTATTCAAGTTTATTTTTATTTTTTTATTTTATTTTTATTTTATTATTTCGAGTTTATTTTTGTGTATGGTGTAAGAGAATGGTCGAGTTTCATTCTTCTACATATAGCTGTCCAATTTTCCCAGAACCATTTACTGAAGAGACTGTCTTTTTTCCACTGTATATTTTTTCCTGCTTTGTCGAAGATTATTTGACTGTAGAGTTGAGGGTCCATGTCTGGGCTCTCTACTCTGTTCCACTGGTCTATGTGTCTGTTTTTATGCCAGTACCACGCTGTCTTGGTGATCACAGCTTTGTAGTAAAGCTTGAAATCAGGTAACGTGATGCCACCAGTTTTATTTTTGTTTTTCAACATTTCCTTAGCAATTTGGGGTCTCTTCTGATTCCATACAAATTTTAGGATTATTTCCTCCAGCTCTTAGAAAAATACCGGGGTGTCACCTCTTTCTTAAAACAGTTGATCAGCACTGCCTACCAAGTTGAGTGCAGTGGAACTCATAATATGAGGCCATATTGATCACCAGGAGAAGCAAAATAAATAAGGAACTATATAAAAAGTGATACTGAGAATGAATTGATTGGCAGACTACTTAATTTCATTGATGATTTCAAATTTAAAAGGTATGACAAAACCCTGTAGTGTTCTGTGGTGATAACATTAAAAGTTACGTTTTCCCACTGTTAGCTGCCTGCATGAAAGTGAAAGCAGATGCTTTTTGGGGGGAGTGCATGTTTTTTTATTTTGTTTTGTTTTTTGTTTTTTGTATTTAATCAGTTTACTTTTCTATAGATAGGAAAAGATAATTAACCTGGGCAGGGTAATCACTCTGCTGTCATTTCTAAATTATTCTAATGTGATTTTCAGAGCATGGCTTCCATAGATCATTTATTCATTTAGTAGTAATGCTTTATGGAAGTAGATAAGCTGCATTTCCTTATGTGATTTTATAATTTATAAGGACAATTTGGCAATGATAAGTTTGGATGCTTTCCTAAGACACTTTGGCTATCTTCCCCTAACCATATGATGAGCCTCATTTCACATCTTTCAAATCTCTCCTTTAAATCTTTTGCTTTGGGCATAATTTCTGGGTATAGTAAGAACAGTTTGCTTCTGAAGGTGGCTGCTGCTTGGCAGTTAATTCTCTTTCTTCCTCTGTGGACTCTAAGTGGAATGTCCTTGAAATAGTGATGATGCATGACTTTTTGCTACCATGCCAGGATATTTCTGGTAATTTTAAGTTTTATTATTTATTGATAAATGTACCAGTAGTAATTAGTAATTACCTGTAGTAATTAGTTCTGTGTACGCTTCTTAACTTTTTCTTACCTCTGAAATTAAAAGAGCCAAATTATAGACATACTGAAGCCTGTCTGAATGCGACTGGGTTTTGTTTTTTTTTTTTTTTAAGATTTTATTTATTTATCTGACGGAGAGAGAGATCACAAGTAGGCAGAGAGTGGGGCGGGGGGCGGGGAGCAGACAGAGAGCGACTGGGTTTTAAATAAGGGCCTCCAAATAATTGCTTTGCCTCTAACACATTTTTATTTACAAATCTGTGTGTCATGTTTTATAGTCTCTGCATTTCAGAAATAAATAATCAGTTTGCGGTTCCTTAAGGTTGTTGATATTTGTTTATAACTTCTATGTTTTTAAACATTTATGTAAGACTATATCTGGGCATTTCTTATCTTGGATGATTATTTCTGTGGTTTTTGATGGCAGAAGTTCCTTTTTATTTAGAGCTAATTATCATGAATACAGGTTTTGGTCCCACTTAACACTACTTTATTTTAGAGGTTCCCTTTTTAAGACTAAAACTACATATTTCTCCTAGATGAGAATTAGTTTCCAGAGGTTTGTACCATTATTGAGTCACTAAGTAATTCTGGAATTGATTATACTATATTCCCCTAGTCTGTTCATTCTCCCACATGATGCGTTCATATTATAGGTTCATTCTCCCATATGATAATTTCATATAATGCTTCTTCCTTCAGCATCACTCCCAGCTTTTTATTTCATTGCTGGTAGCAATGCGTGAGATTGTCAGTTGCTGTTTTCTTGACAGCACTTGGGATTATCAGTTTCTTTTCCTATTTCCTTTCTTTCTCTTTCTTCTCGTCGTCCTCCTCTACCTTCCTGTTCCTTTGTAGACATGGTAGTAAGTGTATAGTGATATCTCACTGCTACTGATTGACATTTTGCTAGTGACTAATGATGTTAGTCACTTTCACGGAAAGATGAACTGATTTGCCATCCAGATATTTTCTTTGGTTCAGTGTCTGTTCATATCTTTCGTCCATTTTATATTATGCTGTTTGCTTTCCTACTACTGAGATTTGAGAAATTTTAATAAATTTTATATACAATTCCTCTCAGATATGTGATTTGTGAATATTTTCTCTGAATTTTTAGCTTATTCTTTCACTCTCTTAACACTTTTTCAGAGAAAAAGTTTTTAATTTTAATAAAGCCCAATTTGTCTTTTTTTTTTAATCATTTTGCTTCTCATGTCAAACCTACAAATTTTTTGTTTAAACCAAGATCAAGAAAATTTTTCTTCTATTGTTTTCTAGTTTTATGGTTACATTGGATCTGTAGTCTATTTTGGCTAATTACTGAACAAGATGAAAGGTATAGGTTGAGGTTAATTTTTTTTTCCATATGGTTGTTCAGTTGTTCCAGCACAATTTGTCAAAAAGACTACTTTTTTAACTGAATTCTCTTTGCACCTGTTTTAGAAGCCCATTGTGTCCATATATGTGCAGATCTGTTTCCTAATTGCTTTGTATTTCCCTGGTGATTAGTGATGTTGAGCATCTTTTCATGTGCCTATTGACCATCTGTATGTCTTTGAAAAAATGTCTATTTGGTCCTGTGCCTATTGTTAAATCAGAGTATTTGTGCTTCTGCTATTGAGTTGTATGAGTTCTTTTTTATATAAATGTTGCATATTAACTCCTTATCTGATACATGGTTTGAAAATACTTACTTCTATTTATAGATTGCCTTTTCATTTTGTTGTTTGTTTCTTTGTCTGTGCAGAGCTTTTTAATTTGATGTAGTCCCACTTGTTTATTTTTCCTTTTGTCACTTATTTTTTGGTGTCATGTCTAAGAAATCAGTGAAAGTAACAATGCCAAGAAATTATTCTCTTTTCTTCTAGCATTTTTATAGTTTTAGGTCTTCTACATTTAAGTCTTTAATCTATTTTGGTTTAATTTTTGTGTACGGATCTAATTTCATTATTTCTCAAGTTTTCCCAGAACCATTTATTGAAGAAACTACCTTTCCCCATTGATTATTCTCAGCTTCCTGCCAAATATTAATTGATTATTCACATAGGCTGATTTCTGGGCCCTCAATTCTGTTCCATTGGTCTGTGTGTCTGTTTTAATGCCAGTACCATACTGTTTTGGTTACTACAGCTTTGTAATACAGATTGAAATCAGGAAGTGTGATTCTTCCAGTTTTTTTTTTTCCCCCTCAATATTCCTTTGGCTCTTTGGAGTCTTTTGTAGTTCCATACACATTTTAGGATTGCTTTTTCTATTTCTGTGAAAAAACTTCTACTGAAATTTTGGTAGGAATTGCATTGACTTTATAGATGGTTTTGGGTAGTTTAGACATTTTAACAATAGTAATTCTTCAGATCCACCAACATGGGATATTTTACCATTTATTTGTGTCTCCTTCAATTTCTCTCATCAGTGTCTTACAATTTTCAGTGTATAGATCTTTCACCTCCTTAGTCAAATTTATTCCTAAGTATTTTATTGGTTTTGATGCTATCTTAAATGGGATTGTTTTATTTTTCTTTTAGATATTTTGTTGTTAACATATAGAAATGCAAATTATTTTTGCCAGCTGATTTTATATCTGTCAACTTTACTGAATTTGTTGATTATTTCAAACAGTTTTTTGGTGGAGTATCATCTACAAACAGAGACATTTTGTTTCCTTCTTACTGATATGGATGCCTTTTTTTTCTCTTTCTTGGCCTAATGCGCTGCTTAGGACTTATAGAACTATTTTGAGAAGAGTGGTACATGTGAACATTTTTCTTCCTGATCTTAGAGGAAAAGCTTTTGGTTTTTCACCACTGAGTATGTTAACTGTGGGTTTGTCACATATGCCTTATATTATGTTGAGATCCATTCTTTTTGTACCCGATTTGTTGAGAGTTTTTATGATTAAAGGGTGTTGAATTTTGTCACATGCTTTTTATATATCTATTGAGAGAATCGTGTACTTTTTATCCTTCATTCTATTAATATGATAGGTCACATTTATTGATTTGTGGATAGTGAACCATTTTTGCATTCAAGAAATAAATCCCATTTTATTTTTATTTGATACTTTTAATGTGCTGTGGAATTCACTATGCTAGAATTTTATTGAGAATTTTTGCATCTATATGTATTAGGGATATATGCCTATATTTTCACTTCTTGTAATGTATCTGGCTTTCATATCAAGGTACCACTGGCCTCATAAAATGAGTGGTAGTATTCCCTCCTCTTCGTTTTTTGGAAGAGTTTGAGAAGGATTCGCATTAATTTTTCTTTAAATGCTTGGTAGAATCACCAGTGAAACCATCTGGTCTTGAGGAGGTGTGTTCTTTTTGGGGAGGTTTTTGATTACTGCTTCAATCTCCTTACTTGTTATCAGCTGTTCAGACATTTTATTTCTGCATATTTCAGTCTTGGCATGGTGTTTGTCTGTAGGAATTTATTCCTGGTTATCACACTTGTTGCTGGTTTTTGTTTGTTATTGTTGTTTTTTTGATTTTTTGGTGTGGTTTTTTTTTCCATTTTGAAGTGATCCATTTAATTGGATTGGAGTATTTATATTATTATCCTGTGTATTTCTGTTTTGTCAGTTGTAATAACTTCTCTTTCATTAATAGTTTTATTTGAGGCCTCTTTTTTTCTTGGTTAGTCTAGCTGAAGTTTTGTCAATTTTGTTTATCTTTTCAAAAAACTAACTCAGTTTTATGATATTTTCATTTTTTTGTCTATAAATCACTTATTTCTGCTCTAATATTTGTTATTCCTTCTGCTACCTTTGGGTTTAGTTTAGTTTTGTTTTGTTTTCTTTCTGATTCTTTGAGATGTAAAGTTGGGTTGTTTATTTGTGACCTTTCCTTTTTCTTTATGTAGGCTTTTATTGCTATAAAATTCCTTCTTAGAAATGCTTTTGTGGCATCTTATAAGTTTTGGTATGTTGTATTTTCATTTTCATTTGCCTCAAGATACTTACTGATTTTTTTGAGCTCATTTACTTATTTATTTTCAGTTAATCTCTGTACCCACAATGGGGCTCAAACTCACGACCCTGAGATCAAGAGTTGTATGCTCTTCTGACTAAGCCAGGTGCCCCACTTTCTGATTTT
Source organism: Martes martes (assembly GCF_963455335.1). Taxonomy (NCBI): domain Eukaryota; kingdom Metazoa; phylum Chordata; class Mammalia; order Carnivora; family Mustelidae; genus Martes; species Martes martes. Next base: position 97,367,545 of record NC_137892.1, on the reverse strand, counting down.
TTATTTTTTCTTTGATCCCTTGATTGTTCAGGAGTGTGTTGTGTACTTGCCACATATTGGTAAATTTTCAGTTTTCCTCTTGTTACTGATTTCTCATTTCATACCATTATAGTTGGAAAAGATAATAGAATTTATTTCTATTTTCTTAGATTTGTTAAGGCTTGCTTGATGGCACAACATATGATCTATCCTTGAAAATGTTCTGTAAAAAGATGGCTTTTGATTGCTTTCTAAGTATTTTTTGGACGAAAGAATGAATCTATTTTTATTTATCTTATTTCTAAGACAAATTCCCTAGCAGTTCATCCTCCACTTAAGAGCCACTGTGATGTTTTAGGAATACACACTCAAAGAAATCCTTATCACTTGAAATGAAAATAAAATCCTTTACTGGGCCTGCAAAGCACTGAATGATCTGACCCCTGCTTACCTCGAAGACTTCATCTTGCTTTACTCACATCCTGGTTCACAGCAGTAGACACCTGCCTTTCTTAAGGTTCTTTGAGGATGCCATGTTCTTCCCCAGCCTCAGGGCTTGCACATGCACCATTGTTTCTGCTCAGATGATCCCCACCTGCTACTTGGTTCTTGGGGTAACTTTACTTTCAGTCTGGTCTCAGTTTTCAAATGCAAACTCTTTATTGTTACCACTGTTTTTTAAGTTAAAAGGTGATAAAATAGCCTCAGAAAATCAGAAAACCTGATGATTTTCCTAGCTCTATTAAATTACTTTTATTTGGATTGTTTAATACTTCTTGTATTTATTGAGGATTTAATGTATTATTTAACAACAGTATAGATTTTCACTTTGGTGTACTTACAGATTCAAGAGAGGATCTCTATTTTTGGGTGAGAGATTGAAAAAAGGAAGGGAAGAGGCTGGAGGGATGGAGAGAATCAAAGAGGTAGATTCTATATTAACGCATCTCCTACTGAAGCTAACAATATAAAGAAGAAGGTAGTGCAATTTCTGCAAACAAAAAGGAGTATCTTTTATGTTCTAATCCTAAAAATGCCAGGTAATATTACTTTATAGATCCTTTCAAGGTCAGTAAAGTAGGTGTTAGCATTGTGAGTTGCAGTTGGAAAAAGGCAAAGATAAAGATAAAGATAAAGAGAGCTTTGGAAGTGAGCTTGATGTTAAAAACTGAATAAAAGATAATTTATCACTCCTGCTGTGGTAGTTCTTGGATTTTGTTTCAATTCAGTTTGATAAACAAGTATTAAATATATTTTTTATTTTGGGGATACAAAGTGCAAGTATTATGGGGATACAAAGTGAAATAAGTTAAGTCCTGCCTCCAAGGACATCCTAATCTAGATGGAGACAAACACCTGCAGTTAAGCACACATACTTTAAACCCTTTACTCAGTGGATGCAGTAGGAAATACTATAGAATAGAAATGAGGAAACAATTCATTTGAGCTGAGGAGAATTTGGGAGTATTTTATAGTGGAGATGGTTTTTGATCTTGGATTGACTGACATTGAATTTTTGACGAATGGAGACATGGAAGAAGAGCATTTTTTACTCCCCCAAAGTATATGGAGTTATTAATGAGCATGATATATTTTGTGGAAGGGAGTAAAATCTGGTGCTACTGAAGCATGGAGTGGTAGAGGAGATGAGGTTTTTTACCATCTGCTTTCTTTCTTACAGGAAATTCCCTACACTGGAGCATAACTCCTCCCCTTGTTCCTTGGCACATTTTCTCTGAATTGCCTTGTTGATCATGTGTTTCCATAGCACCTGCGTTTCCTCTTTCATCTATTTTTCTTAATTAATTAATTCATTCTTTCTTTCATTCCTGTATGCAATAAACATCTAATTGATACAGTGTACCAGGCATTGTACTAAGTTAGTCTAAGTAGACACAGTGTTGAAGAAGAGACATAGCCTCCACTGAAATTCAAAGCCTAGTATATAAAGACAGAAACAAAAAACAAATACTCTTACAAATAACTAATTGAAATTGCATTGCATATAACTAGGAAGTTATGAACAAAATGAACAAAACCCTCTGCTTCATAAGAAGAGATAATACAGAGATCTGACCTGATGAGACAGGTGAAGGAAAGTATCCCGTCTCCTGTAATGATATTTCAGTTAAAACTTGATTGTTATGTTGTCTTCTGTCTAGCATAGTATCTGGGTACTTATGAGATATTTGTTATACAAATCAATACCAAAAGAAAGAATCATACTACTATTCCTGTTACTACTTCTAGCTAATATTATTGCATACTTATTGTGAGCCAATTTGTTAATGTGCTTTACTGCAGTTTATTGTTTAATCCTTATAATAACCTTATAATATACGTACTGTTATTCTAGTATGCTAATGCAGAAATTGAGTCTTAGAGATATAAAGACTTTCTCCTAAGATCCCACAGCCTATAATTGGAAAAACTAGAATTTGAACCCAAATTTATGTGACTCAAAAGTGCACATGCATCTCAACCACTAGAGTATATTTCCATCTATTGCACTTTCTATGAAATCCATATTTTGTCATCCTGGCCCTTGTCTCATGAGGTCCCTCTGAAAATAGGAAGTAAGGGTTTAGAGAAGACTTTTTAGGTATTGCATCTGCTATGTATGTTTTCCATCCCCTAGAAATCTCTGGATATCTCCCATGCACAGTTGGGTTTTTAAAGATAGCAGCTCCAGGTTCCTAAGGAGGTGTGCTATAGAGATCCTGGGATCTGTGAATGAACTTTTCCCCCTGACTCTATTGACATCACTTGATGGATGGACCAATGCTAGTTTATAGGTCATTGGAGACAGAAACCTTATCTGGTTTATTCATGACTATTCCACAATATCTAAGTTGCTGAGTAAATGCAGTCCAGTACTCTAATCCATAGACTGGGAGGGAAGTATGGCTCATCCTGGGATTGAATGCTCTTCTGTGAGGCTTTCAAACACACTTAAGAAATCAAAAAATTATGCAAACATTGCTTTACTTTAAATTTGGAAGCATTTTGCAATCCATTCTGATTATGAAAAGGTGAAAATTTTGAAGTGGCTTCTATTCAACTCATCTTACCCTTTGCTCTGATGGGCCCAGAAGCTCAATTTTTTAATATCCATGGTACCCATAAGTGCCTTTCTCTGTCCTTAGAAAAGTCTCCTCCCTTTGTAGTTTCTCTCCTTTCCCCCACCCCTCTGTACATTTTACTTTTTGATTACCCTCTCTCCTTCATTTCATTCTACTCCTTTGAGAGTTCAGGCTCTTGAGGAATTGCTATGCATTGAATTTTATCTAGTTGTGATGAAGAACAGGGATGTAAAAAGATTGACAAGTTAAGACCTTGCTGGGATTTCTCCTCAGGGTTTTATATAAAAGAAAACCCAGTTTATCAGGATCTAAAGGTTAACTTTCTTCCAACGTGTCTCTTGTGTGTTACTTTTTCAAAGGAATGTCTGACTCCTTTATTTCCATGTCCTCAGCTCAGCTGCACTGTTAAAGACCATTTTCCTAATCTTGAAATGGGCTAGACAGATTCCAGGAAGAAAAAGAAGAGAAATAAAACAAACAGATTTATCCCATCACAAAAATAATTATAAAGTAAATGAAACAGTCTTCAAACAACTAGGAGAAATTAATATTTTTTACTGCTCTGTCAGAATTAAGGGAGCATAGGGAAAGTACTGTACACAGATGCTTTGATTTACAGGTTAAATTTGGAAGCCCCAAGATGGCTAAATTGAATGCAGAAAGTAGATTTAAGCTAAAGTGTGTTTATTGTACATTTCTTTTGTGCCAGGTACTGCATTAGATACAGGAGGCACTAAGATGAATAGATCCTTCCCTGGCCATGCCAATCGTAGTCTAACTGGGAACGAATTATGTGAACAGATTATTTCAATACACAATAATTTCAATATCCAGTAGAATTATTCCTAGGAATGTCAAACTAAACTCCAAAATAAGTCAAGGAATGATTCCTGGAGAAAGTTATACTGAACCGAGTTCTAGCCAAAGTAATGAAGATAAGAAAAAAGACATATAAGCAAGGAAAATATGTTAAAGAAAGGGAACAAATTGTGAGAAGCAGAGTATTCACAGGAAACTCTGTTATTAGAGCATCAAGTTTTAAAGGAAAGAGTGACAGAAGGGGAGTAGGGAGAGTGGATAGGGGCAAGGTCTTGCAGGATCTTGTGTGTTATAAGCCTGGGCTTGTGCATAATGAATCATCAGTCAGTAAAGGCAATGCTTTGCTGTGATTACAAGTAACACCCCTTTTTCACTGACTTAAAACAACAAAAGTTTCTTTTTCTTTCACTCCATGTTTCTCACAGGTCAGCAGGGAGATTCTGCATTGTTGTCATTAAGGGACCCAGACTACTGAAGTATACAAATGGGACCAATTACATTGTCAGAAGGTAAAGAAAATTCTGGAGGGTTTTAGTCCACAAAAATTAGTGTCAGTTCAGAGTCAGTGTCTAGCTCTAAAAGATTTTACACAATCACTCTGACTTGGTAACCTCAGGTCCATTTGGGGAGGGCTTGACCGAGGATTCATAGTTACTACATGTGGCAGTGCTGCAGGTTTTTTGTTTTGTTTCTTCTCTCCAGAGGACCTGTATTCCTTTTAAGAGGCTGTGATCTCATCATGTAGACTCAAGTCAAGGTTCTGGCCCCCAGATTTGAAGATTTTCCAGTTACATGGGTCACATAATATTTTAATAGGCTACTCATCATTTTATTCGTGTAGATACCGTAATTAGTTAGCCACTGACAAAGAGCCTTGTGGCCTGACTTTCTGATTACCTCTTTGTCCTGCTTCTTTCTGAAGTCATTGCATTCCCCTTGTTTATGGCAATTAAATACTACCCCTCAGTTTCTGTCCCTGGGATTCCATCATCCCTGCTGAAGGCAGAGAGCCACTTTAGTGGGAGCATTGAGCTCATCTAGGGTGTTGTTGCTCCTTTATTTAATGTATTTCTTAATCTTTTGGTGGAAGGAGTATTCTCTGGGCCTTCTTGAGAGGAATTAATAGAGTGGAGATAGATGTGTAGTTGCACATGATACATCTACTTATCGCTCCAAAATTGCTGTCTCCTTAAGATATATTTATAAATATCTTTGTTGTTGTTGTTGTTGTTGTTTTAAATTTGCATTCCAGGGAATTTTTGGCATCTCAGTCTCACATTAAATACATACCCTCTGGTAAATGTACTCATATCACCTTGTTAGGCAACATTTAGTTATATTCCATCCTCCTTACTCTGACACTCTGTTCTCATATATTGTCCAGTTTTTTGTCAAAATAAATTAGCTAACTCTTATAATTGTCCTGAGGGTGTAAATAATCTCCTTTCTTGTCAGTTTTTGCCCTTTCTTCCCTGTATCATTATACAAAAGTTATAGGAGTAGATGTAATAAGGGGTAAAGAAGGTGGGCATCTTCTTGCAAGGTAATCTGTTCAGATGGGTTGTTATAGGGTTTTAAGTAAGAGTAGGCAAGTCTCCTCAAAAGAGACTCAGAATGACTTTGACGTTCATGAGTGTCATTTTTATCTGCATCTACCTAGATGTTCTCATTTCATAGATCTGGGGCCTACTCTGATGCCCTAACTTTAACAAAGGAGACTCTGTGGATCTGGGAAACAAGCTTCTATTGTAGTTCTTCAACCTGCACTATTAAATTTGGCATCTGATTTTAAGCAGTTTCTGTCCCACAGCTGTAGGAAATTTAAAAATTATCTTAGGACTGCCTTAAACTGAGAATTTAAAAATCCTGAGCTTGTTTACTTCTTTAAAGTTCTCCAACAGGAAAGAATAAAGAAGGTAAGTCTCACCCCACAGTTTTGTTATCATTGCAAGCAAAGAAATTAGGGTCTTGAGAAGGAATCTGCTCCTGGTGAAGATGCTATGAAGACTGTTTAAAATAACAACAAAGGATTTAGGATATTACTTAAACTTAGTTGATAGAACAGCAGCAGGTTTTGAGAAAATTGACCAGTTTTGAAGGAAATAAGGAAATACTACTGTGGATAAAATGCTATCAACATGCTACACAGAAGTGTTTGAAAAGAAGAGTCAAGCGATATAGCAAACTTTCTTGTTGTCTTTTTTTTTTTTTAAGATTTTATTTGTCCGAGAGAGAGAGAGAGAGAGAGAGAGAGCACAAGCAGGGGGAGCTGCAGGCAGAGGGATAAGCAGGCTCCCTGCTGAGCAAGGAGCGAGATGTGGGACTTAGTACCAGGCCCCTGGAATCATGACCTGAACCAAACGCAGACCTTTAACCTCCTGAGCACCCAGACATCCCCATTGTTGTCTTATTTTAAGAAATTACCACAGCCATCCTAGCCCTTAGCACCCACCATGCTGATCCATCAGCACCCATCAGCATTGAGGCAAGAACTTCCTCCAACAAAATCATTACATTGCACTGAAAGATCAATGATGATTATCATTTTTAAATTTTATTTTATTCTTTAAAGTATTTTATTTATTGATTTATTTTTAAAATATTTTGTTTATTTATTTGAGAGAGAGAGAGCACAAGCAGGGTTGGGGCAGAAGGAGAGGGAGAGGAGGACTCCCCAGCGAGCAAGGAGCCCAACATGGGGCTTGCTCCCAGAACCCTGGGATTGTGACCTGAGTGGAAGGCAGCCACTTGACTGGCTGAGTCACCTTGGTGCCCGTGATTATCATTTTTTAGTAAAAAAGTATTTCCTAATTAAGACTTGTTCAGTGTTTTTAATACAAAATGCTATTATACACTTAATATACTAAAGTGCAGTATAAACATAACTTTTAAATGCACTGGGAAACTAAAAAATTAACTTGACTCACTTTATTGTAATACTCAGTAAATTCCAGTGGTCCAGAACCAGTCCTGCAGTATCTCTGATATATGCCTGTACCCACTTAAATTTTCAAGTTGCTTAGCACAGCATTCAAGGCTAATGGCATAACCAAATCAGTCTAGGATTTTACCTTTGAGACTCCTGTTTCCTAACTTCCTTCATGGTGTTAGTTGCTGTATCACTTGGGTTCAGTTAGGAAAAAGAAATCACACTAGGTATTCCTATGCTATAGGTCTAACATTGAGAACTGAAGACATAGGTTTTGAAGAATTGATAAAAAAAAAAAAAAATCCTAATAAGGAGATCACCCAGATAAAACAAGTGCAGGAAGCAGTTGCCATCCTTGAGACTGAGTGAAACAACAGGTTAGCATAACCTAAGACTTTGGACGAGGGACCCCACAGAATTGGATCTTAGCCCTTTGAGGAGCAGGTGCATCTAGCTCTGCTTACATTTTGGAGGTTGATTGTGTGAGTGTTGAAACTTACTGGTGTATAGAGCCAGCTACTATTGCTGGGATGAATTGCCACTGCTGTGGTGACACAACATACAAACGAAATAAACGTCTTTACTTCAGCCTTCCAGTCTCTCTCTCTCTCTCTCTGATGCCTCTTGTTGACAGAATCTAACTTGAGCCACTGGCAAAGGAGTCTGAAAATGATAATTTGCAGAGTCCCAGCTTAAGCATTATGTAAAGGAAAGTAGAAGAGTGGGTTCGGAGCTCAACTGCAACAGGTCTATAACCAGTGTGCATGCATTCCGTAAAGGTGTTAGAGAAGCACTAATGTTTAAGTTCTCATATAAAGGATGGGAAGGAGTTAGGCCAAGACGAGGGGAAAATATTTCAGTCAGAAGGAATGACCCATGCAAAGACCGGGAAGAAGAAAGAAAGACAAATTTGGGCAACTAAAAACTAAATTCAGTGACATTTTCTTTATGTGTAACCCAGGAAAACTGATTAATGGGCATTCCTGGTTAAGGATTAATATCAAAACAATGGTTCTTAGGTTACTGATGATAACGGTAACAAGAAATTGTATGTTTATACACCTTATATATTTCCCAAATTTAGTTCTTCAGAGAGCTTCAAAACAATTTGGCTAATTCTTATAATTCTGTCTTTGCTTTTATTATTTTTTTTAATCTAGTGTTTTGCTTATTTTTTCTTACTGAGGTATAATTGACATACAACAGTCTATTAGTTTCAGATGTACAGTATAATGATTTGTTACTTATATGTATTGTGAAATGATCACCATAATCCAATTAATTAATATATGTCACCATATATAGTTACAAATGTTTTTCTCCTGATGAGGCTTTTTAAGATCGACTCTCTTAACAACTTTCAAATATGCAGTGTAGTATTATTAGTACTGTAATTCTGTATACACATTATATCCCCAGGACTTAATTATTTTATAACTGGAAGTTTGTACCTTTTGACCTCCTATCCATTTCTCCTGCCTCTCCATTTCCTGCCTCTGGTAACCACCAGTTCATTCTCTGTAACTATGAGCTTGGTTTGTTACTGTTGTTAAATTACACATGTAGGGACGCCTGGGTGGCTCAGTGGGTTAAAGCCTCTGCCTTCAGCTCAGGCCATGATCCCAGGGTCCTGGGATCGAGCCCCGCATCGGGCTCTCTGCTCGGCAGGGAACCTGCTTCCTCCTCTCTCTCTGCCTGCCTCTCTCTCTACTTGTCATCTCTGTCTGTCAAATAAATAAAATCCTTAAAAAAAAATTACACATGTAAATGAGATCCTATGGTGCTAGTCTCCGTCAGGTTTACTTCATTTAGCATAATGCCCCCAAGGTCCATCTACTTTACAAATAGAAAGGTTTCACTCTCAATGGCTGAGTAGTGTTCTATATATATATATATACCACATCTTCTATATATACCACATCTTCTATATCCATTCGTGTATCACTGGACACTTAGGTTGCTTCCATATCTTAGTATTGTAAATAATGCTGCAGTAAACATGGGGGTACATATATCTTTTAAAATTAGTGTTTTTATTTCCTTCAGATAAATACCCAGTGTATTTCATACGCTTTCCACAGTGGCTGACCCAGTTTGCATTTCTACCAACAGTGCACCAGGGTTCCCTTTTCTCCACATCCTCACTAATACTTGTTATTTCTTGTCTTTTTAGTAATATTCATGTTAATAGATGTGAGGTGATATCTCACTGTGGTTTTGATTGCATTTCCCTGATGATTAATGATACTGAACATCTTTTTGTGTGGCTTGTTGGTCATCTGCTTGTCTCTTCTTTGGAAACCTGTCTATTCAGTCTCTGAAATTTTTTTGATTGGATTGTTTAGGGTTTTTTTTTTTTTTTGCTATTGAGTTGTAGGAGTTCTTTATATATTTAGGATATTAACCGCTTATCAGATTAATAAAATTTAACAATATTTCATTTAAATTAATTAATCAGATTAACCTCTTATCAGATTATCGGCCTATTTCATAGGCTGCTTTTTCTTTTTGTTGATGGTTCCCTTTGCTGTGCAGAAGGTTTGTAGTTTGTAGTCCCATTTGTTTATTTATGCTTCTCCTGCTTTTGCTTTTGGAATCAGATCCAGAAATTCATTGCCAAGACCAGTGTACAAGGAGTTTACTGCCTATGTTTTCTGTAAGTGGTTTTATGGTTTCAGGTCTTACATGCAAGACTTTAGTCCATTTTGAGTTGATTTTTGTGTGTGGTGTGAGATAATAGTTCAGTTCTACTCTTTTGCATGTGGCTGGACAGTTTTCACAAAACTATTTATTAAGGAGACCATACTTTGCCTTCTCTTCTTATTACTTCTCTCTGTGTTTTTGTATAATTTTTGACTTTAGAATAAAAACAGTGCAGGAAATCAATAAAAACCAGATTCATAGAGATTTTTCTTTTTCTGTGTTCGAGAGATTAATTTTTCATAGAAAATATTCTATAAATGATAATACATGTTATAGTTCAAAAGTTTGATTCTATTTCTTTTCTTTCCTGGTAAGAAGATCTATCTTATTCCCTTATATGACGTAAAGTGATTCAGCTTATTTGACTGCAACCTAGTGTTTTCAAAGGACTTTAATTGCCTCCCACTTTTAACGAAATCAAAGACTAGATGTGTGGGGATAAGCCCCTGGAAACAAGGGATGTATTGCTGTACTTACATGCATGAGGAATGGGAAAAAATGCTCTGAGTGGTTGAATTAGGCCACTGTGTTTTTATACTTAGATATGTGCTTAAATAGAAATCTGGAATGGATATTTGGGCACCAATATCCTATGGCTATAGTGCCATGCAAGCTGTTTCTGAATTTTACTCTCTTTAGAATGCCCTGAAGCTTCAAATTCCTCAGAGTTGGTTTGCTTCATGTACTCTGTACATGATACACGGTACATTAGCTATAGAATGATGTGCCGATTTATGGGTTTATGATTTTGTTTAATCATCTGTCATGACTAACTGTCAGAGGTAAAGGTTTAATGTGGTTCTGTGGCTTCCTAGTGTCTCTATTTGAGGATCAAAAAAAATTTTACATTTTTCTTTCTTTCATTTAGTTTTTCTTATTATAAACTTGGAAGCATTAGATTTGGTTAATTAATGAGTGATTTTTCGACTCTACTATTTTATTTCCTTACACAGTTTGAAACCAAGGCATCCAGCTTACCTAATTTTCTGCCTCATTATAAACAAAAGCTGAAAGCTCAATTAGAAAAAGAAAAGAACCCATCATGCTTCTTCCCAGGTATCTGTATGTGTTAGAAGAGACTGTAACAGAACTGAGTGAGAGAAATGAAAACACATATTTTTGGATGATTGGGTGGGGTCTTAGAATATGACTGTCTCTTGCTAGAGAGTATACTAAAGGCCACAATTGTTCCTTAGTGATTGACCTTGAGTAATTAAAAGATTAATTAAGAAAAGGAGTAAGAATGTATTCAAATTCCAATGAAGAAAAATCACACTAATGACTAAATAAATATGTTCTGATGAATAAATGAACACATTTATGCTTTCTTACATCTGAATTTCAATGACAAGTTCTGTGGTAGTCACCAGGCATTTATTAGTAATAGGTGCATCATATATATTGTATTTAGAGCAAAAAACTATGTATTATTATATTCAATACAAAAGATTATATTCAAAGTGAAATAGCTGCTAAGTAGTTCTAAGTTGTAAAGCATGGCATTAGATATATCACCAAAGGACTAGGTTTGAAAAGCAGCATTAATCATTACCACGTCTCTCAGACTTCTTTAATTGTCCCTTATCAGTCTAACTTGGTCTAAACTAGAGATTAATTACTGAATTATGATCCTATGGGAGAGTGCTGTAAAGTTTCCTTTTTCTTGTCTTCAGGGAAGAAAGGGGCTTGTTTTCCTTTAGTCCAAGGAAGGGGGTGGACACTTCAAGAGAGCCACTCATGAATTGGGATGATCTGAAGGTTGTGAGTTACATCAGAATTACAGACTGAATGTTTGTTTATGCAGTAGATTTATTAAGCTCCTGATGTGCCTATTTGAAAACAGAAATGGAAAGAGCCAGAATAGGAAGAGGGTTGAGCATTAGGAAAGCCACACCTCCATTTTTTAGTAGATAAAGAATAACAGTCCTTCCATGGACCAGAAAGGGGAACCAGGCGTCCGCCATGTTGCCAGAAGCAAGTAGTTACAGAACGTATCATGAGTGAGAGTGAATTAGATGAGCTCAAGTTGAGTAGACTGTCTACGTGAGGGAACTGGCTATTCTCTGCAGGGCTCCCTGAAGAACACACACATACTTCCCCTGTGAGCAAGTGAGCCCTTGAATGTCTATGACGCAGAAAACATTGATAGATGAGGAAGACCAGCAGTAGCACCAATGAATTTACAGACATTTACTCTCTTTCCTCTGATCTTCTCCAAAAATCTACAACCTTGAGGACCCAGAGGTAGGGAGTGAGAGGAGGTAGAGAAGTAAAAGAGCTGACAGGTGCTAATCAGTCTCAACTAGGGGAGGAACAGAACATTAAACTAACTGGATGATTAAATTTTGTATTATATTTAATTTTACTGAACTGGCTTGTGGTATACCTAAAATTAGCTGTAAAGCTATAAGTACCACCTGAAATGTTATGAAGGAATTTTATAAAATACATACAGGAGCAAAGACTACATAAAGGAGCATAGAAGGATTTGATTAAATACACATAGAAGCAAAACTAAAAACACTTTCCACGTCTGAACTCCCTTGAGTTAGGCCGTTCCATATACCCATGAGGAGCTGCATCATCATTTCATGCACTTCTCTGGCTTAATGTCCATGCTCTCCTGAATTCAGATCACTTTAGTTCCATTGGCACCAGGGTCTCTCCCACCTTAGGGCTTACTGTTTCTGTTTCCTCTGACTGGAATATTCTTTCTTGCATCTTCACAGGACTGGCTCCAGCTCAAATATCCCTCCCTCAAAGAGGTTATTTCCTGACTGTCTGGTCTAATGTTAGTCCCCTCCCTTACTCAATTACTTTATCCCATACACTGTTTATTTCTCTCATGGTATTTATGCCACCTCTGATTATTTTGAATACTTATTTTTTTACTTGTTTATTGGTATTGAATTAGTCTATTTTATCTCACAATAAGCATGTGTTAATAAATGAGTGAAATAAGCTTCAATAATTCAGGAGAAACTTAAGTTTACTGGTAAGCAGTAGTAATTGCCATGTCACCCTCTCCCACATGTAAACTAGTGGCTAATGACAGAAATTAATTAGGGTTCTGCCCCAGGGCCTTTCACTGTAGGAAACATGCTTCAATGAGCTCTGTTTTCCATGTGGTGAAATTATTCCCTTTAGAAAACAAAATGCGATAATTGGTACTTACTGTGTATCAGGCACTTTAAACATTTAATCATTTACTTTTTAAAACACTTCAAGGTCAGTATTGCCATTTTATAGATTAGTTTTATAGATTCAGAATCTAAGGGTTCCAGTGGGTACAGGATAGAAATATTTTGTGCCAACATTGCTGCCAAGTCTATTTGGCTCTGAAGTCCATTGTCTCCCTGGAACATAATACTTTCCATCTTAAAATTGTCATACCACTGGCAATAACATGTATGACATAACTGGTGGCCTTCTGGAGTTGAGATGCCTCTAATTTACTGTTTATGACTTTGGCTATGAAATCAGGGGCTCCTTATAACAAAGCCTTAGATTTGTTTGTTTTGTCTTGTTTTACATGTATTGTTTGGACAGAACTCTAAGGGCCAAGATAATATAAACCATAGATTTGTCTTTCACTGATTGGCTGAGACAAGGATTGTCTGTGCAAGTGGTTTATTGGGAAGGGCTCTCAGAAGAAACTGATTAAGGGTATGAGGGGGTGCCGGACGGAAACCAAGCCAGGGACTCACCTCTGGGAAGAGTTAGCCAATTCCTGTAGTAGAAGTATTGAGTCGAAGCCATACCTCAGAGTTCTCTTGACCTGAGTAGTAAGATGGGCTTTCATATTCCTCTGCCAATCATTGGCTGGGAGAGGGAAGAGGAGAGGTGCAAATGTGGATTGCTGCATTTTTGCTTCTGCAGCCCAGCTGTGCTACAAGACGATAGTCCTGTGTATAGGCCTTTGGAGGCAAAAGTACACCAAAAGCCTGAGGAGGGGTATGCAGAAACTCGAGAAGGTACCCCAGATGATTAGGGCAAAGCACCAACCAGTGCCCATTATACATGATATCTGTCTTATTTTATTTTATTTTATTTTTTATTAAAGATTTTATTTATTTATCAGACAGATCACAAGTAGGCAGAGAGGCAGGCAGAGAAAGGTGGGGAAGCAGGCTCCCCGCTGAGCAGAGAACCCAATGCGGGGCTCGATCCCAGGACCCTGAGATCATGACCTAAGCCGAAGGCAGAGGCTTAACCTCCTGAGCCACCCAGGCGCCCCTCTGTCTTATTTTAAAGGAAACAAACAAATTCCTCTTATACAAGAAAAAATTGATGACTTATTTTTCGCCATGACTTGGCTGTTGAAGCTCCAGTGATAATTCATCTTGACTAGATATTTTGTAATGAAAATGTAGGGTCACATGGTGGTTGCCAAGTTGGCTTTCAGTGGAAATGACATATGGTTCTAGTTGAGGCATAGGGTTTAAGGAGCAAGGCATCAGAAAATGCATCATCGCAGGTTCACACATATTGGCTGTTTGACTGTCTCTTTATTGCTTCCTCGGTCCTAAAGCTGAGCACATTATTGTTTCAGAGGCCAAAAGCTCTTAAAGCAATCTATGGGATGCCTCTCTTTCTAGTCTCTTCTTTATAGCTCGAGAACCTTTATAGTTCTTTCATTGCTCCCAGTTTGACTTCATTTCTATTTTGTACTTTTCTGATCCTCCCCAGCAATTTCTTCCTTTGACATGCTGGAAAAACCTTTTGCTCTCTTATTTCTCACCTCTCCCTATCCTGTGTTCATGTGTGTTTAAATTACCATCTGCACTTATTTTTAGTGAAAGAACTTAAAATATAAGTGCAATAGCTGACCTTTATTTCTCTAAATTCTTTCCCAAATCCAATACTTTAATTTTTCCATTTGAGTTCAAATTACTCTTTAATAATTTCAGTTTAATTTGCTTTTTATTTTTTGTTTGTTTGTTTTTAAGATTTTATTTATTCATTTGAGACAGATACACAGAGAGAGAGAGCATGAGCAGAGGGAGAGGCAGAAGGAGAAGCAGACTCCCCATTGAGCATGGAGCCTGACATGGGGCTCAATCCCAGAACCCCAGAGATTGTGACCTGAGCCAAAGGCAGACACTCAACCATCTGAACCATCCAGGCACCTCTGCTTTTTATTTTTGCTGTAGGACTAAGTAATTTAGCAGACAATAGGAAAACCTAATATAAGTTTAAGTACAGTGGGTTCCAATTCATGGTTATTTGCCAGAATTGAATTCAATTTATAGTTACTTGCTAGAAATGATTTCTTATCTCAAAATAAGAGATAAGCTTAACATTCTAAATGTTTTTATATGTATTTTGCAAATTATCAATTAATAAATGCTGAATGACTTGTTACTATAATTATTAATTTTATGTGTCAACTTGGCTGAGCCATTGTGCCCAGATATTTGGTCAAACATTCTGGATTCATAAAGGTGTTCCTTCAATATGGTTAACATTTAAATCTGTTGACTTTGAGTAAAGCAGGTAACCCTCCATATCGTGGGTGGACCTCATCCAACCATTTGAAGCCCTTAATTTTAAAAAGACTGACATCCTCTGATCAAGATGGGATTTTGCCAGCAGACTGCCTTTGGACTGAGACAGCAGCTGTTCCTGGGTCTCTAGCCAGGCTATGCTGCAAATTTTGGACTTGCACCTCCTCAATCACATAAGCCACTTCCTTAACATCTATCTATATAGCTAGCTAGCTATATATCAGTCTGTCCATACATATCCTGATGATTCTGTTTCTCTGGAGAACACTAATACATTTATCTACTTTAAATTGCCCTGTTAAAACCCCATCATTTATAAAGGAGGAAAAATGTTTAGTGTAAGAGCTTAGTCACCAATGAATTTATTTTAGAAATGATAAGTATGGGGACGCCTGGGTGGCTCAGTAGGCTAAGCCACGGCCTTCAGCTCAGGTCATGATCCCAGGGTCCTGGGATTGAGCCCTGTGTCAGGCTCCTTGCACAGCGGGGAGCCTGCTTCTCCCTCTCCCTCTACTGCTCCCCCTGCTTGTGCTCGCTCGCTCTCTGTCTCTCTCTCTCTCTCTCTTTCGCCCCCTCTCTGTCCGATAAATAAATAAAATCTTAAAAAAAGAAGAAATGATAAATATCGATAGACAAAGAAACACACACACATTAAAATGAAATAGTGACAAAGACTAGTCTCTCTTCATTCCTACCCCTTAGCCACCCCTGTTGACTGAGTTAGGATTTTTATGCTCAGCTCATTCAGCAGTGAACAGGCCATGTACCATTTGTCCTACTTTTGAAAAAGGCTCTAAGTTGTTTTTATTCTCAAATATGAGTAATGTATAGGCTTTTTCTAAAGAAAAAAATTACAAATATATAATGTTTGACTATATTTCCTTTCTTTTCTTTTCTTTTTTTATTATTTATTCATTTGACAGACAGAGATCACAAGTAGGCAGAGAGGCAGGCAGAGAGAGAGGAAGGGAAGCAGGCTCCCTGCTGAGCAGAGAGCCCGATGCAGGGCCCTATTCCAGGACCCTGGGATCACGACCCAAGCCAAAGGCAGAGGATTTAACTCACTGAGCCACCCAGGAGCCCCATGTTTGACATATTTCTTTAAGTTAAAATAGTACTGGGACACCTGGGTGGCTCAGTCATTAAGTGTCTGCCTTCAGCTCAGGTCATGACCCCAGAGTGCTGGGATCAGGCCACATCAGGCTCCCTGCTCAGTGGGAAGCCTGCTTCTCCCTTTCCCACTCCCCCTGCCTGTGTTCACTCTCTCACCCTGTCTCTCTCTAATAAATAGATAAAATCCTTTAAAAAAAATTAAAATTAAAAAATAAATTAGAATAGTACTTAAATATGAACAAAATAGGAACAAACTTTGAAATTTTGTTCACTGATACATGCTAGCACCTAAAGTAGTGTTTGGTATATATTAACTATAGCCAATAGCCATCCATTCACTAGGAAAAGAATCAATGATTGCTCCTTGTTCTTTTCCAGCTATAAAATCCAATGCAAATTTCACTGTTAAATGTATTAAAATAAATCTATTAAAGGGCACATGAGTGGCTTACTCAGTTAAGTGTCGGATTCTTGGTCCCAGCTCAGTCATGATCTCAAGGTTGGTAGATTGAGCCCCATATCAGGCTCTGCACTGGGCATAAAGCCTGCTTAAGATTCTCTCCCCCTCCCTCTCCCTCTGCCCCTCCTACCCCGACCTCACTCTTCCTCTCCAAAAAATAATAAATAAATAAATAGCAAACTGAAATATTTAATAACATTAATTTAATGTCATAAATAATATTGTTTTACTAAAATTAAGTGTTTACCTTTTTTAAAAATTGTTTACTTTTAGTTTGGATATGGTACTATTGTTATGATTCAAAAACGTTTAGCCTCACGGAAACCTAGGTGGTTTATTCAGTTGAGTGTGGGACTCTTGGTTTTGGCCCAGGTCATGATCTCAGGGTTGTGAGATCAAGCCCCTCATTGAGACCTGTGTGGGACTCTGCACTCAGCAGGGAGTCTGAGATTCTTACCCTCTGCCTCTCTCTTTGCCCCTCACCCTGCTTGCACACACATGTGCTCTACCTCTAAAATAAATATATATTTTAAAAAAGTGTTTGGCTTCAGCATTTTTATTAAAATCATGATGATTGAGTTCTACTCCAGTTTTTTCTCCTGAAAAATCTTTATTTACATGGTGTTCTTTGGCCTTTGGTTTATACCAATGTGTTTTTATGTAATAGGTTCAGTGATGTGCTGATAAATGTTTAGCTCTCTGCTCTCTAAAAAAAAAAAGTGTATACATGTATACAATATAATATACATGTATATTATATATATACACACATATGTAGATAGGTTTAATATAAAACCTAATAATATAAAAGATGTATACCACACATATTATTTATTATATATTCCATATAGCCACAATGGATGCCTTTCCATTTATTTGTGTCTTCTTCAGTTTCTTTCATCAGTGTCTTACAATTTTTAGTGTATAGCTCTTTGGTTACATTTTTTCCTAGGTATTTTATTGTTTTTGAGGCTATTGTAAATGAGATTGTTTGCTTTATTTCTCTTTCAGATAGTTCATTGCTAGTGCATAGAGACACAACTGATTTTTTTTTTTTTGGCTGGTTTTATATCCTGCAATTTTACTGAATTGGTATTAGTTCTAACAGCCTCTCTACATGACTGTCTACATGGCTAACTTGAGCTTCCTTACAGTATGGTAATCTAAGAGTAGTCAGACTTTGTGATGGCTAGTTTTCCCCAGAATGAATGAACCAAGGGGTAAAGTGCAAATCTTCTTTGTCTTGACCTTGGAAGTCCCTCAACATCACTTCAGTTGAATTTTCTTGGTTAAACTGGGAGAGGGGAAGGGACTGTGGAAGGATGTGAACAGTGGAAGGTGTGGTTCATTAGGGGGCCATATTTGGAGATTTGGCCATCCTACAGATATGGCTTTCTTGCTATATTTTGATGCATTGGGCCTAAAATTAATCTCAAATTAAAATGAAGATTTAATGAAAAACAAGCCCTACATTAATAAGTATACTGAGACTTGTAACACAACTTAGGTAATGACTTCTTATAGTCCTTCTAACAATTTTAGTTCCAAGTTGGTCCGTGTATGTGTTTTGAGGGAATTAAGCAGTCTAGATCCAGGAATCCAGACATATCGGAATTGGAAATGATCTAGAGGTTCTTATCCTCTCCTCATACTTTAAAGACAAGGAGACTAGGACCCAGATGAGTGACATGGTTACAGGAATTAATACAGGCATTTTGTGACAGAACTACAAATAATACTCAGGACGCTAAATATCCTTTCTTTGATGTTTCTTGTTATTATGAATCAGCATCTTTGGGTAATAGTGTGTTTCCTATGGGAAGAACTTGTATTCATGTGAATTTAGTAAGAGAATGGATTACTTGGTAAATCGAGCATAACTATACTCCTTTTTTAAACTGTTAAAATAGGGGCACCTGGGTGGCTCAGTGGGTTAAAGCCTCTGTCTTCGGCTCAGGTCATGATCCTGGGTCCTGGGATCGAGCCCCGCATTGGGCTCTCGCTCAGCACGGAGGCTGCTTCCTCCTCTCTCTCTCTCTGCCTGCCTCTCTGCCTACTTGTGATCTCTGTCTGTCAAATAAATAAAAAAAAATTAAAAAATAAACTGTTAAAATACTTTTTCATTGCTTCACTTCACTTTGTGGTATGTTTCAAGGAATAAAGTTCTTGTTAACCATTAGTTTGTTCTCTACAGTTAAGAGTCTCTCTTGATTTGTCTCTCTTTTTTTTTTCTTTGCTCATTTGTTTTGTTTCTTAAATTCCACACGTGAATGAGATCCTGCAGTATTTGTCTTGTCTTTCTCTAACTGACTTATTTCACTTAGCATTACACTTTCTAGCTCCATCCATGTTGTTGCAAATGGCAAGATTTCATTTTTTTTTATTGCTGAATAGTATTCCAGTGTGTGTGTGTGTGTGTGTGTGTGTGTGTGTGTATCACATCTTCTTTATCCATCCACCAATCAGTGGACACTTAGGCTGCTTTTGTATCTTGGTTACTGTAAATAATCCTGGTATAAACATAAGGGTACATGTAGCCCTTTGAATTAGTGTTCTTATATTCTTTGGGTAAATACCCAGTAGTGCCATTACTGAATCATAGGGTAGTTCTATTAATTTCTTGAGGAACCTCCATACTGCTTTCCAGAGTGGCTGCATCAGTTTGCCTTCCCACCAGCAGTGCAACAGGATTCTTTTTTCTTCCCATCATCAGCAACACCTGTTGTTTCTTGTGTTTCTGATTTTAGCCTTACTGACAAGTGTGAAGTGATATCTCATTGTAGTTTGGTTTGCATTTCCCTGAAAATGAATGATGCTGAGCATCTTTTCTTGTGCCTGTTGGCCATCTGGATGTCTTCTTTGGAGAAATGTCTGTTCATGTATTCTGTCCATTTTGTAACTGGTTTATTTGTTTTTTCGGTATTAAGTTGTATCAGCTCTTTGTATATTTTGGGTACTATCCCTTTTTGGATATGGCATTTGTTTATATCTTCTCCCATTCTGTAGACTGCCTTTTAGTTTTGTTGATTGTTTCCATTGCTGTGCAGAAGCTTTTTATTTTAATGTATTCCCAATAGTTTATTTTTGCTTTTATTTTCTTGTCCTCAGGAGACACATCTAGAAAGATGTTGCTTCAGCCCATGTGGAAGAGATTACTGCGTAGAGATTGCTCTTCTGGGATCTTTATGGTACCAGATCTTTAATCCGTTTTGAGTTTATTTTTGTGTATGGTTTAAGAAAGTGCTCCATTTTCATTCTTTTGCTGTCCAACACAATTTGTTAAAGAGGCTGTCTTTTTACCATTGCATATTCTTGCCTCCTTTGTTGAAGATTAATTGATCATATAATTGTGGCTCTATTTCTGGGTTTCTGTTCTATTCTACTGATCTATGTTTCTATATTTATGCCAGTACTATACTGTTTTAATTACTGCTGCTTTGTAATATAACTGAAGATCTGGAATTGTGATACTTCCAGTTATGTTTTTCTTTTTCAAGATTGCTTTGGCTATTTGGGGTCTTTTGTGGTTTTATACAAATTTTAGGATTGTTTATTCTACTTCTATGAAAAATGCTGATGGTATTTTGATAGAGATTGCATTAAATATGTAGATTGCTTTGGGTAGTGTAGACATTTTGACACTATCTGTTCTTCCAAACCATGAGCATGTGATGTCTTTCCATTTCTTTGTGTCATCTTCAATTTCTTTCATCGGTGTTTTATAGTTTTCAGAGTAGAGGTCTGACACCTCTTTGGTTAAGTCTATTCCTAGATATTTTATGGTTTTGATACATTTGTAAGTAGGATTATTTTCTTAATTTTAATTTTTTGCTGCTTTATTATTAGTGTTAGGGATGCCACAGATTTCTGTACATAGATTTTATACCCTGTGACTTTACTGAATTCATCTATCAGTTCTAGTAGTTTTCTGGGAGGGTCTTTAGTGTTTTCTATATGTAATATCATGCCATGCATATAGAGAGAGCTTAATTTATTCCTTACCAATTTGGATGCCTTTTATATCTTTCTGTTGACTAATTGCTATGGCTAGCACTTCCAGTATTATGTTGAATAAAAGTGCTTAGTGTGGATATCCTTGTCTTATTCTTGACCTTAGGGGGGAAATTGTCAGTTTTTCTCCATTCAGTATGATGTTGGCTATGGGTGTTTCATATAAGGCCTTTATTATATTGAGATATGTTTCCTCTAGACCTACTTTGCAGAGGGTTTTTATTATAAAGGGATGTTGTACTTTGTCAAGTGTTTTTTCTGCATCTGTTGAAATGATCATATGTTTTTTATCCTTTCTCTTATTTATGTGACACATCATCTTGTTTGTTTTGTCAATATTGAACCACCTTTGCATCCCAGAAATAAATCCTCCTTGATCATGGTGTATGATTTTTGTAATGTACTGTTGGATAAAATATAGTTTTAATACATGGTTTATGGTTGAAAACCCAGGGACCAAACCATTTCAAAGTACTGAGTCCAAAAGGTACTTGGGAATGACTTTTGGATCTCACTTCATGGTGTTCAAATGGATGTTGGAACTGCCAAGGGAACATAAGGATGGTTGGTGTAGGGGATGAGAAATAACTGGACCATTATAGGCCTGATACTTCTAAGAAATCTGGTCTTATTTTTAAAATACAAATCTCTATTAATTTCCTCTAAAACTTTCGTAAAAGGAACAATGTGGATGACAATGGTGGTTATGTGGGCAGTAAGTGAATTCCAGGGTTCTTTGGGAGTTCAGATGCCACGTGTTGGTGGTTCCCAAATTCAGAGCAGGAAGGTATGCTGAGCACTAAAGCTCAGCTACTCATCAGGTATGAGGTTGTTCTGGTAGGAGATAATCCTGTCTGGTATCCAGAAACAGCTGTGGGCCAGATGGGACTGACAATGCTTCCTGGAGCCTAATTCCTGGGAGCTTCTGTGCTCAGGAGGCAAGGCATATGCTTTTTCCTACTCTTGGCCTCCATCTAGGATCAAGTTAATTCCTGCCTACATTTTTTTTTCTGTTCGGTGCCCTCTCTTCTACCTACTCAAACTTCATACAGCCTTCAATGCTATTTTTAAGTCCCATGTAGCTTTCCCTGACAATTCCAGCCTGCCCTGGCATCACAACTCTCAAGTTTATTTCACCTGCTAGATTGTTCAGAAAAATTTTTGGAGTGACTTTTTCACTTGGGTTAATAATTTGCTGTGTATCAGTGGTTTGCCTCTGTGGCTTCACATTAGAATCATCTGTGGAGATTTGAAAAATCCTTATGCCCAGACTGTGACCCAGCTCAATTAAATCAGAATCTCTGGAGATGAAGACATCTGCCCATCCTCCCCATACCTCCCATCCTGCTGCATTTATTTTCATCTCCCCAGATGATTCCAGTGTGTAACCAAATTTGCAACCCTTGCTGTACCTATACTGTCTAATTTCTAAGAGGGCAGAAGTGACAGTTAAGCATCTTTTATATGCCTTGGGTTCATAACACAGGTTTGGTCACAGATTGGGGACTTAGAAACATTCTTGCTTAGTTCTTGGCTGGGAGAACCCAGTGCCCACATGTGTCCCGATTAAGTATATGGTCACAATCCAGATAGGCAATCTATGGAGGTTTAGTATTGCAGACTTGGGATTCATATCTGGAATAAAATCCTGACTGTGGTACTGCATAACTATATGACTTGAGCTTGGACAGTTGGCTTGAATTCTTTGTTCTTCAGCTTACCCATCTGCAAAGCGGGATAAATGATATTACTAACTTAATAGGATTTTTTTTTGCATACTTTTAATGTATAAGTGACTTAGAAAAGCTTCTGATGTATAATAAGCCCTAAACAAATCTTAGCTACTCTTATTATTCTGGCATAAGAAGGCTTCTATTTCTTTTTTCCTATGTTATTTAATACTTATTTTCCTTGTGGCACCTCAATAGCTAAGCTGGTTAGGTATCTGCCTTCAGCTCAGGTCATAATTCCAGGGTGCTAGGATTGAAGCTTCTGTCACTAGGCTCCCTACTCAGCAGCTCCTACTCAGTTTCTCCCTCTCCTTCTGCCTCTCTCTCCACTCAAGCTGTCTCACATTCACACTGTCAAATAAATAGATAAAATCATTTTTAAAAATACTTATTGTCCTTCAAAGCTTGAGAAAATAACAAAACAAGAATTACAATGATAATATATATAACAAAAAATCTTCAGTGTAGTTTCCAATTTCAAAAGAAAAACCAGAAGAAATAAAACTAGACTATATTTGTTCCCTATGAATTACAAACACTAATTACAAAACTAATTACAAAATTAGTAATTTTGTAATTACTAATTACAAAACTAATAAATCAGTGAAATTTTTCACCCTTATAAGCTTGTCCTGAGAAGCACTGATGAGCAGTAAGTAAACCTCAAAAATGGCATTTTATGACAGCTTATGACTTTTCTACTTTTTCCCAAAGTAGCATCATCTACTTCCTGTGGTCTGCAGCTACCATAATCTAAAAGGAACTAGACTAACAAAATTCATAAGAAAAATGAATAATAATACTGAACCAATACACATCTTGGCACATTTCAACAGAGTCACTTCTTACTGAAGTTCTTACTGAAGTCAGTTAAAATGCTGTTGACTTCCAGGGAATCTGTCATAGGACGGACACTACCTGGTTTGAATTTGTTATCAAAGAAGGTTTATAGATGGGAATATTGGGTGTATGCATTCATATTCCTCTCTGGATATGTTCTGTATAATTACAGTAATTCCTTCCTTCTCTTTTTTTTGGCAACCCCTCAGCCCCAGCTTAAGTATCATTTTAATTTTTTTTTAAATTTTCATTCCAGTATTGTTAACATACATTGTTATATTAATTTCAGGTGTACAGTAATTAGTTCAGCAATGCTATACGGTATTCCATGCTCATCATTTTTTTTCTTTGTTTTGCTTCTTAAATTCCATGTCTGAGTGAAATCATATTGCATTTGTCTTTTTTGACAAACTTATTTCCCGTAGCATTATATTCTCTAGCTCAATTCATGTGGCAAGATTTCATTCTTTTTATGGCTGAGTAATATTTCATTATATATATATGGATATATTATACATATTCTTTATCCATTCATCTATCTATAGTAATTTCTAAAGGAACACTATAAAAAATAAAGTAACACTATAATTAAGACACTAAATCTGAAATGGGGTGCTTTTTAAAAAAAGTTTCTGTTTAAATTGCAGTCAGTTAACATGCAGTATAACACTAGTTTCAGGCGTACAATATAGTGATTCAGCCCTTCTATACATCAAATGGTACTCATCATAACAAATGTACTTCTTAATCCCCATCATCTGTTTAACCCATCCTCCTACCCACCTCCTCTCTGGTAACTGTTAGTTTGTTCTGTATAGTTAAGAGTTTGTTCCTTGGTCTGCCTCTCTCTTTTTTTCCTGAAATGGGGTGCTTTTGAGAACAATAGGAAACATTATTAGTTGTTACACCACAATAACAGATCTAGAGTACCCCAGATCTAGGATTTACAGTCATCCTGACTGTGGTCACCAAGAAATGTCAAATCCAGGGGCGCCTGGGTAGCTCAGCTGGTTAAGCATCACCTTCAGCTCAGGTCATGATCTCCCAGTCCTGGGATCCATCCCTGCTCAGTGGGGAGTCTGTTTCTCCCTGACTTGCTGTCCTTTCCCCTGCTTATGTGCTCACTTTCCCCCCTCTCTCTCTTTCTTTCTCTCTCTCAAATAAATAAATAAAATTAAAAAGAAAAAAAAAAAGAAACACCAAATCCATTAACGATAGAAGGAAGATGTTAAAGCTTACGAGGTTTTTCCCTCTCTGTTTCCCCATGTGGCTGAAGCTTTATATACCTCTGGCAATGAATGGCTGCTTAACACTATAGATAAGTACTTCTCACTATTGGGCATGGGTTTGAAAAAATGAGAGATTGTACCAACTCTGTGGAGCTCAAAGTTAAAATTCTTTTCTCTAAAGGGAAATAAATTTTACAAGAAGGGTGTTACTCATCTTCATTTGTAATGAAGTAGCTATATCTATGTCTGTATCTCTGTTTTTATCATGATCTAGCTGTCTGTTTTTCCTCAGCCTATATAGACTGGAATTTCTGCTTGAGGCCTGAACTTTCTCACTAGTTAGGAAGCACTACTCTTCAGTGATAGGCCAAAAAGAAATTCAAAGTACGTACTACAATAAGGGGGGGAAATCATGTTAGCAGTTTTTCCCCCAGAATTTTTCTGTGGTTTGAGAGTGATAGCACACAATTACTTTTAAATATTATTCCACATCCCCCTGGATCCTTCTGCAATGCTTCAGTTTAAAACCACTAACCTCTGGGGGACCCTTGCTGGCTCAGTAGGTGGAGTGTGCTGCTCTTGGTCTCAGGGTAGTGAGTTTGATCCCTACGTTGGGTATGAAGACTGCCTAAATAAATTAGGAAAAAAAACAAACAAACCTGTAACCTCTGAACATTTTATGTAGTTTGGCTCCCGTGGGCTCCCATGGGTAGGACAGAGTTGGAGAAAAATGTGAATACTTCCCTTAAGTCAAACTGTTTCAGCTTCTTGAGGTCACAGAATAACTGTGCTTTTGCAGTTTTAGGAGTTTGCAGATTCTCTACTTGTTCTGTGCTCCTGTTTTCACCGATTAGAAGGAACATTCTCTAGCTACTGCTATTCTCTAGCTATTGCTTTTCACTATTTCAAATAGGGTGATGTTTCTCTACATTACACAAGTGACCTTGAAATGCGGGCACTAATCTCAAGGGATTTTAGATCCTGTGCATTTTTACCTGTTTAGACCATGAAATCTGGTCACAAAATGCAGTGACTTACTGAAGGTTCCCTGGGGCTTTAGAGCATACTACTTTGGATTTTTTGCATTCTTTCTTTTTTGACTGTGTAGTGTGTGTGTGTGTGTTCTGTGCACCTTGAAAAATAGCATCAAACCAGACTTTCTGGAAAGAATGAGACAAAAAGAATGTACCTCTCTGAAGAAAGGAAGTCTAGATAAAATGGTCTCTCTCGTTTTCCAGATGCATTATTATTTTTTATTCTTTTTGTTTGTTGAAAACATTTACTTCCTAACAGATTACCTCTAATAAAACTTTTATGTTAAATTACCTGCAGCATGAGCATTTAAAAAAAAAACTCATTTGTATGGAATTATTTTGGGGAAGCTATTGAAAGAAAAACAGAACAATCATTAAATGATCTCTTTTGACCAGTGAGTGCTGGTGAATCTCCTTTTTTCTCTGCCCAGCAATTTGTGTGTTTAGAGACAGATAAAGGCAACATGAAAGAATTATTAGTGTGAGTGAAGTTGTGGACATGAAAAGCTCTTTTAGGCCCTGAGAAACAGAAACACAAAGTGGAAAAGAGCCCCGACCCTGAGGTGGACTTTTCTGAATTCAAATTCCTAGACCTGCACTTCCTAGAGCTCCCTTGCGCATATTCCTTAGATTCTCTGGGACATAGTTTGCTCATGTGTACAATTGCAATAATGATTCCTAATTCACAAATGAAATAAAGACATAAACTAGTTAGTACAGGACATGATACAGTAAAGCACTCAATAAATAAAAGGCACATCTCCTTAGGTGTAACAGCAGGGGTTCAGTCTGACCTTATAGCACTTCTCAACTCATTTTTCGTGTGCTACTTTTCCTTTCCCAGTACTAAGGAAAACAAACCTTCATGGCACAGTTTAGATGAAATCTCTTGAAAGTTTTAGGATCATTTATATCAAGAACCTCTGTTGTTCTTTTTCAACACTTGTTTGTAATGTTTATACCCTTCAAATAGTCAGGATAGCTTTATTAAGTAAAATACCACTCACCCCCCAAAATACTTAGAGACATATAGAATTGCATAAATCAACATAATGTCTGTTTCTGTTACCAAAGGGTTTACATACTGCTCTCAAATATCTTTAAATCTCATATTGAACATCCTGCATGATTCACTTATTATATATATCATTAATGTAATTTTCTTTAACTCCATAATAATAGCTTTTTTTAAAAAGATTTTATTTATTTATTTGACAGAGAGAGAGAGATATCACAAGCAGGCAGAGAGAGGGGGAGAAGCAGGCTCCCTGCTGAGCAGAGAACCCGGTGCGGGCCTTGATCCCAGGACCCTGATGTCATGACCTGAGCCAAAGGCAGAGGCTTAACCCACTGAGCCACCCAGGTGCCCCAATAATAACCTTAATAGAATGCTATGTGCCAGGTATTGTGCTAATTGCATCATGAAGATTGGGATCTCACAACCCTATTTCTTACTATATTTCCCAGTTAATAAGTGTGAAAATTGAATCTAAAAGAGATTGAACAACACAGCCAGTGAGTGGCAGAGCCAGCATCTGGCTGGCAATGGCTTTAGAGTGTTCCCAGTGCTGATAGGACTGCTATACCCATTCTCTCAGACAATATGATTTATGGTGGACAGCAGCTTTTATTCTGGAAGTTCAGGGATTAGGTAGCTGCAGCTGGGCACTGTGTGCCTACATCACCATCCCCCAATTAAAACCGTTGGGATCCAAGTCTCACACAGGCTTCCCTGGGCAGAAACACTGCAGACACGAGGGTGCATTTTACTCCTGGGGGGGAAGTGAGCTGTGTGTAGCCCCTTCAAGATCATTGGAAACCTCTAGACTCTGTGTGACATGTTTTTAGCCCTTTCTCTCTGCCTGGGTGACTTTGCTATATTGCTGTTATAAATCTTAGCCATGAATACAACCACATGCGGAGATCTGTGAGTCCTTCTAGGGAAGTACCCAATGTGTGGGTGGTCATGGGACTGCTGAACGAGTCTGAAGTGCAGACATAGGTGCTGATGTAAATACTGGGGAGACACATTATCCATCAGTCAAAGAACTTCCTTTAAATTACCTTCCTGAAAACTGTAAAGGTTTTGGTCGGTAGGGCTAAGGTTGCAGCTCTTCTAGAAGTTTCAGTTCTAATGTCTCACCTTGGGTCAGTATATGGAATGTAATACGTTCTTTGTAAAATAAATGCATATATATACACAGTAGTTAGAAAATACAATAGTTTTAGTATTTGTCTTTGTTTTTCTTTTTCTTTTTCTTTCTTTCTTTCTTTCTTTTTTTTTTTGTGTGTGTCCTGTGTTTTTATTGTTTTGCAGAAGAATGCCCAATGCCAAACAGAATTACAAATATCTAACTGTGGAGAAGAGGAGATAGGGTCTAAGTACAAATGGAAAATATGGCTTTTTAAATAGGTAGTTAAACAGAACTAGTGTCCTACAAACATATGGAGTCTTTTTGGCTGAGCTGCCTCACCAGTGGTCCCACACTTATAGTCATGATTTCCCTCCCCCACCAGTCCATACATAGCATCAGAGTACCCATGGTCAAATGTGTTCACAATGAGTCCCTTTTCTAGAGTTTTCCTTAACCTTATACAGGTAATTGTCTTCTAAAATAGATTTTTTAAATTGTTTTAATTTGTTTTAAAGATTTTATTTATTTATTTGACACAGAGAGAGATCACAAGTAGGCAGAGAGGCAGGCAGAGAGAGAGGGGGAAGTGGGCTCCCCGCTGAG
This sequence comes from Martes martes, assembly GCF_963455335.1. NCBI lineage: Eukaryota > Metazoa > Chordata > Mammalia > Carnivora > Mustelidae > Martes > Martes martes. The sequence continues at coordinate 97,339,370 of NC_137892.1, read as the reverse complement.
CAGAGAACCCAATGTGGGGCTTGACCCCAGGACCCTGGGATCATGACCTGAGCTGAAGGCAGAGGCTTAACCCACTGAGCCACCCAGGTGCCCTTAAATAGATTTTAGATGTTTTTATTTTCTTTTTAGCGTTTCCCTCTTGTTTTCCAAACTTATACTGTGTGTATGTATTATTCTTACTTATAAGAAAACCTATTCTTATAAGAAAACCTGACATTTAACAATTAGTTTTATAACACTTTTAATATACCAGATGATCACAACTAAATTTCTTCATATCTACAAAATTGTGATGGGATAAACAATAAAAAATAAAAAATAAGATCTTTGTATCATAAAATTGTGAAAAACCTGTTCTCACTTTCTCCTTTTCTATTTCTCACAATTTTCAAATCAAAATGAAAAATCTTATATTGATGTTATTTTTAAGGATTTACTTATTTATTTGAGAGAGAGCAGAGTGAGAGAGAGCATGAGTAGGGCTGGAGGGCTCCAGGGAGGAGAGGCAGACTCCTCACTAGCAGGGACCCCGACACGGGGCTTGATCTCAGGACCCTGGGATCATGACATAAGCTGAAGGTAAACACTCAACCCACTGAGCTACCCCAGCGCACCCAATATTATTTATTTTGAAAGTTTGAAATCTGCTGGGATCTGGTGAAGCTCAAGCCCATTTATCAAAATACTTCTTTTGGGGAAGAAGTTTCTAAGACACTTTAGAATGTCCACACCATATAACATGTACATCCGTACACCCAAGTGCTCTTCTTGGTATTTGGCTTTAAGATTGTTTTTATTAACAAAGTATTAAAGTCAAGTTATTTGATAAACACAAGCATTTTCAGTGATTAATAAACTGCTTTTATTTTGTAGAGTTTTATATTTATAATAGGAAAATTTTAGGAAATGCTTATTCTAATAAATATTTCTTGTCCAAGTGAAGAGGCTTAAGCCCAATGAGATTAAATGCTTTTTCTCAATGAATAATGAAGTAGTGGCGGGATCAGCCTAGAATCCCATTTGCCTGGATCCTGTGTCAGTACTCCAAGGTCTATGTCTAATTATGCTTAAAATAACTCTTCACCAATGAAACATCAAATTCCAGTCTAGCTATCTTTCCTAGAGACCCAGCACAGTAAAATAATTATTTTATTTGCTACTCACTGCTCAAAGGAATTAAATTTGTCAAATCATCTGAACTAACTTTACTCTTTTTGCAAAAGATCACAACAAATAGTTAATACTGTGCTTCAAGCCTGAAAATCCTGAGGCTGAACATCTCAAGAAAATAGAGATAGAAAGTGAACCTGAGAAATAATTAACAGATTTTTAGAGAAGTAAATCAAATCATTGCCTGGACAGTTGCTCTGTAAAATGAGCTGTTGGTGAACCTTAGTGATTATCTTTGCTGTAGACCCTGTTTATTCCCAGTAGCCCTGGCTTAAGCTTTACAGGTGTTCTGTTTACAAAACTGTCTTTTTGTGCAGTGAAAGTTGCTAATGCCCAAGTTATTGGCAGTGTTTCAGAGAAAGAATAAATGCTCTCTGTAGTAGGATTAGTGGTAAATGATTTTTAATGATTTTTTAAAATTACAATTGAATCAAAAAACCATTATTTGACTTATCCTGTTGAGTAAGTATTAAATAAATTACACTAAGCCTGTGTATATTTTCTGAAACTGCCTCAACTATTTTCTCTTTATTCTGCGGGTAGGGAACTTGGGGTGACAGATTCCCTTTTCCATTTCACCCCCTGCCCCCAGTTTCTTAGCTGTTTAAGTATCTAATAGCCTTTCTGAACTTAGATTTATTTCCTAACTTTCAAAGAGCCTTAGACTGCCAAAATAAATAAATAAATAAATAAACCCAAAACAATTAAATGAGGCTTTAGAAAATTCATAAATTTGAATTTTAATATAAAAGAAAAAAGAAAAACCCTTGAGTGGGTTATTGACTGTGCTTTCCTTGGGTATATGAACTAAATCACATACACATCTTTGACATCTAGGATAAGATTATCTTCTTGTAAATTTACAAAAAAGCGTTTCAAAAATACTTTCAGGTTTCTACATTAGGATGGAATCTGATTAAAGATGATGCTAAGTAGGCACTGGCATGAAGCTTGAAAGCTAACTTGATTTTCACTGTGAATGCAAAAGTCCTCCTGGGGCCTCTATTGTTTGCTGTTATACCTGACCTCCCCTGTATGTTGAGGGGGGAAGGCGGTTCCCATCTATGGGCTGGGGAGGCCCATTTTCTGTCCTTTGTAGAATTCTGCATAGAATTCTGTGCACATGTTCATCTTTTACTTTTGTGAAGACAGGCCTGGAAGCTCAGCAACTACGTGTTTTTCCCATGTGCGATTTAGCTTCACGATGGCTGGTGTGGTGTCATGAGACTACCATTATTTATTTGTTTTGAGTTTAAAAGCTATTTATCAGAATGTATGCATTCAGATGAATCATGAAATCTTGAAAGTTTAAGCTAAAAAGTAATGTCCTGAGGTCTCCTACTTTCAACCGTTCATTTGCCACTGCTTTTCTGGCCTCCCTCGTTTCTACCTAAGATAACTGACAGTGGTGACATTTCAATAATATTTTAATTTCTAATTTGAGATACCTCTCTTTCCACAAAAGTACTAGAAACTAGCAAACGTGTTAAATTTCTCAGCACTTAAAGAATTTTGAAGAATGATTGACCCCAATGCCTCCCTCCATACACACATATAACTAATATAAACTACCTCTTGGGAGTTGAACAACCATATTTTAAGGCACCATGCTCTCTTATTAAATCCATCTGTTTTCCTGATGTTCTCTGGAATATAGTCAAGAAATCTCTTAAGTTGGGGAGGCAGGATTTTCCAGGTTTGCTTATATACATGTTTGAGAAGTATTGGCTTCTTCAATACAAACTGTAGGAAGGATGCTTATTCTGGGGCACTGGGTAAGTTAGTGGGGGAAATTGTCTGATTTTAAATGTTAATCTACTCTTTACTTAAAAGTATACTGCTCAAAAATTATTTGAAATTTCTGACATTTATTGCCCTCTGACTCTGACTTTGGTTTGGTAGAATCAAATCTAGGGTCAAATCACCTCTTTTGACCTTGACCTGAACCATTTTTACAATTTCACAACCTTCATAAAAATATACCACAAGAGTTCAAATAGATAATGAGAACCTTCTTCTGACAAAGGATATTCCTGTATTTAAGACTAATTAAGTCAGCCGTGAGTCCTAACATTCTTCTTTCTGAGTCTTAGCACAGACTTTGGAGAAAATGACTACTACGTGTCCTGGAAAGCCAGAAGAGAATCAAACTCTTTAGGTAAATAATATGATCCTATTTTCACATTTCAGAAATATCCATAAAAGTCAAGACTGATACAACTTAAAATTTTCATGCAAACTGTTAAGGCAAAAATCAAGGATTCTATTTTTAGTTCATGTTATTGTTTTAGGAAATTACCCTGAGAGCTGTCTGCATTAGTGACTAGCCACATAGTAGTGGCTTAAACATAATGGTAGCTTATTTCTCTTTCATGGTAATAGTCTGGAAGCAGGTGGTCCAGGGCTGGTATGGCCATTTGTGTCCATGAGATCATCCAGAGCGCAGTCTCTGCCCACTATTTCTCTGCATGTGGTTCTCTTCCTCATGATAAATGACAAGAGTTCCAGGCTTTGTACCATCAGTTAAACAAAAGGATGAGGGAAAGGTAAAGAAATGGGATGGTCTCTTCAAGGTCTCTTTAAGGACAAGTCAGAAGAGGTCAGTTTTCTCTATAGTCTGTTGTATAAAACATAATAACATGGTAACATCCAACAGAACAGAAGTTTAGAAAATTTAGTCCTTAGTCGGGGTATCCAGGAGTCAGTAGAAATCAAGGGTTTGACTCTTAGAAGGGCAAAGAAGGGAGTGGACAGTGGGGAGCAACTAGCAATCACACTGGTGCTATCCGACTGTCAAAGTCATTTTGGGAACTTTAAAAATACATAATGCTGGGCTTCTCCCCCTGGAGATTTTGATTCAGCAGGTCTGGCTTAGGCTCATTGGCCAAATTACTCCCAAGCTGTATCTTAGTGATAAGGTGAGTCACCAGAAAGTTCCGTTTCAGCAGATTTGCCTTTGCAGAAACCTGTTACGCTCTCAGCTTTCACAGGGGGTGATAACAAATAGCTCTGTGTGCACCACTGCTGCGCTTTCCTGTGTCAGAACTTTTGCCAAGGGTATTATACATTATGTTGTTCAATTTTTCAGATGTAAAGATCCCAATGACTAATTTCTTTCAGCCCTCAATTCCAGGTAAATACATTTAAATTCTATTCTCCTAAAAATTTATTCTGCTTACCTGCGCAATGGGACCTATAAAATCAACTGCATTTTCCTCTTTGCCTTAGCTGTAGAAAGAAAAGAGCTTTATTTTAGGTTCACCTGTTAGAGCCTTGCTCCGTATTTTGCAGCTTTTGCTCAGTATCAGTGCAGATAATTTCTTTTGTCCTCTGTTTCTCTTAAATAGATTCGACATTACTGGATTCTGGTCTTCTCTGTGTGTATTTCATAGGTTTCCTTAAATTAAAATTAGATCTAGATGGGACATAAAAATAATAAAAATAGGAACTCCTAAACTGTACACTGTGAATAATGACAATAACATTTATTTTGTGAGTGCTTAGTTTGTGTTAAGCACTGTGGTAAATATTTTGTAACATTGACCTGTGTAACACCAACCTGTGTAATCCAAATAAATCCCTGGTCCAAAGTGGTTCACTTTCTACACAGTGTAATCTTCAAAGAAACATAGTCCACCCAGCAAATGTAATTAAAAACAAGACTCAGGCTTTACTTAGATTTCTCAGAAATGATTAACAGATTCAAGGAGTAAAACACAGCAGAAGTTCCTAAATTCCAATTTCTTCTCAAATCTCTTGCATCACTTATGCTCAAACATACAGCCAAGGGTTGTGGTGTTTTGAGTTGTTTTGTTTCTTTTTCATTTTTTCTTTCCTCATTCCTCTGTAACACTTGGCATCTTCTTCCTCTGACAGAGGGCAGAGCTTCCACTCTCATCTGTTGTCTCTATGACCCCACAGGATAATATTTTGTGGAATCCTCTGAATGCATTGATCCCCTCTCATTGCTTTCTCCACCAGTTACACTTTTGAGGCATCCCCATTTTTATGAGAAGACACTGAGACTTTGTAAAATTAATTAACTTCTCCAACTTCAGAGTCACCCAGCTAGGAATCAAGATATTGAAGTCCAAGCAGTGGAATTTCTAAGCCTGGCGCTTAGACACTCTACTCTCTTGTTCCAGTTTATATGGCTGGATGGATGGCACAGTTATTCTTTCCATAGTTTGGAAGCACTTCCAATATTATCTCCTGAAAGCAGTATTGTCTCTGTCAGATGACTGATCACATTTTATTTTAATTGGTTATTTTTGTTCCTACCTGTCATTGTGCTCACTGTAAGCTCAGTAAGATCATTTTTTTCTGTTCTCTACTAATTGTTACCAATATATCCACTATTTTGTACAAAGCAGGCAAGACAATAGGTATTCATTACATTAATGACTGGATAAAGAGGGAGCTACTTTTCTCTAGGACTGGAATTTTCTGTCAACAGTTATTTACCCATCTCTGTAATAACCAGGCTTTTTGGAAATGAGAAATAGTTACTTCTCACAACCATCTCAGACCTTTGGTATGTGGTAGTGAGTTAGCTTTCTTTCATGGTTCATAGATTGATTCTGAAAAAATTTCAAAAGAATAGTTCAAAAGAAAAGTTTTGAACAGTAGCAATGTTACATGTTATGTTGTGACATTGTGGAAAAAAGCCCAGAATTTAAAACCAGCAAACTAAGGTATGAATCCCAGCTGTGAACAGTATTGGGTAGGACCATTAAACTCCTTAAATTTCAAATTTCTCATTTTAAATAGGATGTGCTATTTGCTGTAATTCATGATTTATTTGTTATTATCAATGTGAGATGATTATGTGAAAATCTTTTTAAAAATCTCATATATTATTATTATGAAAACTATTAAATTTCTAATTTATTAAAATGTCATAAATATTAATCACATTATCTTTGGATGCAAAAGTGCACATTAGTGTCCCATCAGTGTTTATGATTTTTTATGGTAAAATCTCAGGAGAAATGAATGGATGGGGTTTATTTTTAACTGTCTCCATTTATGTTTGAACAATAGCTATGCTTTTTATCAAATGCATTTTCATTGATGAGTTTATAAACTAAACAATATACCCATCATATCTCACATTTCACACAGAATTACACCATCCAAACTTTTAGAAATATGTTTTGGTAATGTTTTTCTATAGCATTATGTAGTTTTTAATTTTATTTATTGATTTATTGATTTATTGTGAGAAAGAGAGTATAAGCAAGGGGAGTGGCAGAGGAGAGGAGAAGAGAGAATCCCAAGCAGGCTCCGTACTCAGCATGGAACAAGACATGGGACTCGACCTCACAATGCTGAGAACATGACCTGAGCTGAAATCAAGAGTCCAATGTTCAACCAACGGAGCTACCCAGGTTCCCCATAGTTTTTTAAATAAAATATTATTAATTTCACTAAACACTTAGTAAAAATCATTTTCTAAGTTCTCCTTTTTCTAAGAAGTAAAATTTGAGCATAAACAAAATATAATATCTCCATTTTGGTAGAATTAAACTGTTATAGATCTTTCCTGGTCTTTTCAAAGTTATTAAAAAAAATGCTTAATTAAGTTCCACCAAATGAACAATAAGTGCTTTAGCAATGCCAATAATTCAGAATATGTATTAAATGAAATTAAAATTCAAGACAATTACTTTCAATTAGGTTACAGAATATAAATCATAAAGAGTTTATGTGCCACTATAGTTCATCAGCAATTATACTGAAAAGGTCACTTGAAAACAAATGTAAGAGAGCCAGTAAAATAATAAACCCAGAAGTTTTTAAATATTAATTTTGATGAGTTCCAGTTTCACAGTGCTGATAATATTTTTTCAAGAGCTTCCAATAATCTGATGACACTTCTGTGTCATCGTTAAGTGCTGGAGCAAAGATGGAGCAGCCATCTTTGCCACAAAATTTATGGGAATGAACGGTTTCACAGGATGGTTGATATCCTTTTAACTTACTTTCAAAACTTAGTTATCCTGTAAAATCCTGTATTTTGCTAGCATAATATACACTGAATTGTCACACATGTCCAAGAAAACTACCTTACAAATATGTGTCAACCAAATACTGCCCTAAGTTCCCCGTATCACTTGTCTTAAAGAGAAGCATTATCTTTTAAGATTGTTTCAAAATTAAGCCACAATTCATTTCCTTGTATTTTCTCCCTTTGATCTTTATTGTTAGAACTTACCTATTTACTGTACATATATATATCTGTACAACTATAGAAACCCCTGATAGCAGTGTATCTTATTTAGATATGATTTTGTAAGATCTGAACTCTCTAGGCAAGAATTAATTTGATTAACCCTTTGAGAAGAACTAGATACACACTATGAAATAATTTGCATAAAACATGTAAACTGTTCATTTAAATTTTTTAATGATTTTATCTTATTTTAATATTAAGTAGGCTCCGCATCCAATAAGAGGCTTGAATTCATGACCCTGAGATCAATCAAGAGTCACATGTTCTACTGACTGAGCTAACCAGGTTCCCCAAATTGTTAATTTAAGTTTAAGTACAGAAAGACCATATGCAGATTTATCTTTTTATCTATAAATAGATATATCTTTATATGTAGATATAGATTTATCTTTATATCCAAATATATCTATAGATCTATGGGTCTGTTATTATCTGCTAATTAGGAGTGGATAAGACTAATATCTTTTTGGACTTTGTTGTTGGAAGGGAGCATTTTGTGTAGCATCATTTGCTCATTCCTTTTTTGTGGTTCACACCCAGTCACATCTCACATTGTTTTGCAACATTTTACACTAGACAGATATATTAGGAAAGATTTATTTTATTGCAACCAACAAAAATAAAATGCCTCTGGTAACTCAAGCAGAAAAAGAAGTTATTGGGGAGAACTGCACACAATCCAAAAAAAGCTAAGCAGTCATGCTTCTGTGAGACAGGGATGGGAGGTGGGTCTGGGACCACAGCAATTGACATTTGTAGAACTTCTTTTAAAGTGTTGCCATTGTCTAGGGTCAGCCCAGGTGCCTGTAGGGCCCCGTGTCTTTCTGTTCAAACTCCAGATTCTCAGGAGAAAGGCCCTGGCTCATCTAGTTTTACTCTCTAGTGTCTTACCTCCATATCTCTCAGACATAGCCAAAACAGTAGTAGAATGGCACAAATATGGTAATACTGGCATTGCTCTGGGGCAAAATATGCCCTGATTTTGTGTTTCTCACAATTGGTCCCTCTCATCAAGACTGATATGACCCTTGGAAGAATTTTTCTCTTATACCAGTAATTCCTCAAAGTTCACTGTTTGAGCACAGAATTTTCTTCAGGTTTATGTCTGCAGATTTGCTTATTTCTATATTTCCCTCCGCTCTTGTTCAGTTTGTGTAGTCCTGCAATTATGACTACTGCTTCCAGCTAGGACAAAATGTTTGCTCTCATTTGTTCTTCTGGGGCAGAATAGGCTCACCTGGCTATCGGAAAGATTCTCCTGTAGTACTCAGAAGTAATTTACTCTGTGGTTAATTCCTATTTCCACTATTAAATATTTCCCTCTCCATTTCCACAAATCTGCTCATAGTGGCCTATTAGCTAGAATTTTTGCTATTTAATTATTTTATGTTGGTCAATGCATGAAATGATTCTGGACAATGCCTTATTTCAGTTCATCTGTAAGACCACAGAGACATTTACTGAATATGGCAGGCTTTGTTTTAATGCTGCTGAACTCATTCATGTCTAATTATAGTGAAAATGAATGACTGAGATGACTGGTGGCTTCCTGGCATATTTAGTGGCCCAGATAGAAAAATTTTTCCTACCCCTTTCAGAAAGAATTTCCAACCTAAATTAAGGCTGTATCTCTTTAAATTAAAATGCCAAGAGATAAATTATGTTTTTTTCAAAATCTGCTCTTTGATCATTTCTTTCATTTTTATAGCATTCCAGTTTTCATTGAGTCAAGATAACATATTTTTTTCATTTAAGAAATAGTGCTGAGAAGGCATTTACCTATTCTATTATTGACTCATTGAATGATCTCAAGTACGTCATTTGAGATTTTGAGTGTTCCATTATTAAAATGGAACATTAGTATTTATCTTTTTCATGAAAACTAACAGAATTTTCATATGAAGCTTCACTGGCATGGTTGGTCTCACCATCCAGAATGTTTCCATTTTTTTCTATATTTTCAATTTATTTGATGTTATTATATGTTTTACAGTTTTCTCTTGTGTTGAAGAGACAATTCTATGACTCTCCATGTCCACATCATTGTAGTACTTAAGGACTGTACATAAAACCATTGACCATTTGATCCTTCACATTCCTTCATTATGGAGTCACCATTGCCTCTTCAGGCTAGAACGTATAGGCAAATTTTAATTGGTGCAAATCTAGGAATTTATTTTTAGTGTTAAAATGGTTTCCTAATATTATTAAAACATTTCTTCTGGAATCAAATTGAACTGGATTATGTTGATTACATAGTAAATGTTTCCATAATACTCTGTATGATAAATGGAGGTTAAAAAATGGATGACACTGGGGAGGGTGGTGAGAAGATGGCGGCTGAGTAGGAGGACCTGAGGCTCATCTTGTCTGATGAACACAACTAGATAACTATCAAATCATCCTAAATACCCCAGAAATCAACCTGAAGACTGACAACAAACTCCATGACTAAAGGGAGAGAAAAGGCCACATCAAAGAAGATAGGAAGTACAGAGATAAGGTTTAGGGGAGGAACAGAACATGGGTGCTGCTCTGTGATAGAGACATGGTCACAGAGAAGGGTGAGAGAGAGTAAGGCATAGAGAGGAATGCATAAGGACAGCATTTCCCCAAAGCCACTGACTGAGAAAATGAATAGGGGCTAATTTTTATTAGTTCTTGCAACCAGTGGGAGTTAAAACCCAGAGTTCTAAAGGTCCACAGTTTGGGCTGGCATGGAGCCTAGAGGGCATTGCCCTGCACCTAAAGAGAAGTCAGACAAACAATCTGGAGGCAGACTGTGCTGAAACAGCAATTTGAAGAATGTCTGGAGCAGACAGGAGGGAGATTATTCACTCTTTGCTGAGTGCATCCCTGAGAAGCAGCATTAATGGAGATCCCTGTCAGGGGGCAAAGGACTGGCCAGCACCATTTTTCTCCCTTGCCCCTCAGCTTAAACACAGAGCCACCTGTGGGGAAGCAGCACAGCATCAACACAGGTTGCAGCAGTTGCTTACACCAAGTCCCATACTCCTACCCTCTGGAGGGACTACCCTTCTCAACCAAGCTTGCCTCAGTCCCAGCCCAGGAGGCCTCCTCCCCAGAAGATGAGCAGAAAATACCACATCACCTGACTACAGGTTTCTGCAGGGCTTCCGTTCTAGTGGAAGTAGCAGGTCTCATTTAATAAGCAGACCAGAGGAAACCTAATTAAAACTCACCACATTCTGGCCAAGGACCCAACCCTGCCCACTGCAGGCAAGGAGAGACTCTGCAGATGACTGGCCTGAAGGATAGAACAGCCAGAACACAAGAGCAGAGCACATACCAGAGACACTCCCTGAAGAGCCAAGCCCTGGACACTCCATGACCTTTTCTTCATAAAGCCATTACTTTCAGGAGCAGGAAACATAACTGCTTTTTCTAAGACAGAGAAGAAAGCAGAGACTTAGACAAGATGCCATGATGGAGGAATATCATCCCAAATGAAAGAACAAGATAAGGTCATGGCCAAAAATCAAAGCAACACAGATGTAAGTAACATGCCTGATGGAGAATTTAAAATGATAATCGTAAGAATACTCTCTGGACTTGAGAAAAGAGTGCAAGACATCAGTGAGACCCTTATCACAGAGACAAGAGAGTTTAAAAAGAATATGTCAGAAATGAAGAAAATAAGAACTCAGATTGGAAATAGGCTTGATGCAATGGACAGCAGTCTGGAAGAAGCAGAGGTATGAATAGGTAATATGGAAGATAAAATAATGGAAAATAATGAAGCTGAACAAAAGAGAAAGAAGAATTATGGAAAACAAGAATAGACTTAGGGAACTCAGTGGCTTCCTCAAACAGAAGATATTCGTTCATATCATATGATATTAATATTATTCTTATATAGAACAGGGTATCATAAGGATATTAATATCGTATGAATGTCTTGTTCCCAGAAGAAGAGAGAGAAAAAGGAACTGAGGGAATAATAGCTGAAAACTTCCCTAATCTGGGGAAGGAAACAGACATCCAGATCCAGGAGGCACAGAGAACTCTCATCAAAATCCACAAAAGCAGTCCAGCACCAACACATACTATAATTAAGTGTGCAAAATATAGTGATAAAGACAAAATCTTAAAAGCAGCAAAATAAAAGAAGTCCTTACTTACAAGGTAAGACATATAAGGCCAGCTACAAATTTCTCAAAAGAAACTTGACAAGCCATAAGAGAGTAGCATGATATATTCAAAGTGCTGAATGGGGAAAATCTGCAGCCAAAAAGACCCTATCCAGCAAGGCTATCACTCAGAATAGGAGAGATAAAGAGTTTCCCAGACAAACAAAACTGAAAGGAGTTTGTGACCATTAAACCAGCCTTGTGAGAAACATTAAGGGGGACTTTTGAGTGGCAAGGAGAGACCAAAAGTGACAAAAACAAGAAAATGTCAGAGAAAATCTCCAGAAATAATGACAAAATAAGTAATAAAATGGCACTAAGTACATGTCTATCAATAATTACTCTGAATGTAAATGGACTAAATGCTCCAATCAAAAGACATAGAGTGTCACAATGGATAAAAAATCAAGACCCATCTATATGCTGCCTACCAGAGACTCATTTTAGACCTAAAACACCTGAAGATTGAAAGTGAGGAGATGGAGAAGTATTTATCACACAAATGTACATCAAAAGAAAGCCAGATTAAAAAAAAAAAAAAAGAAAGAAAGAAAGCCAGAGTAGCAGTACTTCTACCAGACACACTAAACTTTAAAACAAAGACTGTAACAAGAGAGCAAAAAGGGCACAATATGGTAATAACAGGGACAATCCAAAAGATATAACAAATTGTTCTACCATTCTATCATTCCCCTTTATTATCCATTCTACCCAACATAGAAGCAGCCAAATCCATAAAACAATAACAAACAAGAAGGAACTAACTGATAATAATACAAAAATAGTAGGAAACTTTAACCCCCCTACTTACAACGGTGGACAGATCACCTAAACAGAAATAAACAAGGAAACAATGGACCAGATGGACTTAATTAATATGTTCTAAATATTCCACCCTAAAATGGCAGAATATACATTCTCTTCAAGTGTAATTGGGACATTCTCCAGAATAGATGGCATATGAGGTCACAAATCAAGCCTCAACAAACACAAAAAGATTAAGTTTGTACCATGCATTTTTTTTTCTGACCACAATGCTGTGAAACTTGAAGTCAACCACAAGAAAAAATTTGAAAAGACCACAAATATATGGAGGTTAAACAACATGCTATTAAGCAATGAATGGAAATCAGAAAAGAAATTTTAAAATACCTAGAAACATAATGAAAACACAATGGTCCAAAACCTTTGGGATACAGCAAAAATGGTCCTAAAAGGGAAGTGTGTAATGTTACAGGCCTACCTTAAGAAGCAATAAAAATCTCAGATAATCTGCCTAACTTTACACCTAATAAAGCTAGAAAGAATAACAAATGAAGCCTAAAGCCAGCAGAAGGAAGGAAATAATAGAGAATAGAGCAGAAATAAATGATATAGAAAAAATAACAATAGAACACATAAATAACCAAGAGCTGGTCATTTTTTTTCATTGAAAAAATTAATAAAATTGATAAATTTTTAACCAGAACTATGAAAAAGAAAAATGACCCAAATAAATAAATAAATCAGAAATCAGAAAGGAGAAATAACCAACACCACAGAAATACAAACTTATAAGAGGATATTGTGAAAAACTATATGCCAACAAAATAGACAACCTGGAAGAAATGGATGAATTCCTAGAAACATACAAGCTACCAAAACTGAAACAAGAGGAAATAGAAAACTTAAACAGACTAATAACCAAGAAAGTGAATCAGTATTAAAAAAAATCTCCCAGCAAACAGAAGTCTTCACAGGAATATTTCACCAAACACTTAAAGAAGAGTTAATACTTACTCTTCTCAAACTGTTCCAAAAATTAGAAAAGGAAGGAAAAGTTCCAAATTCATTCTATGAAGGCAGCATTACACTGACCAAAATCAAATAAGGACTCTACTAAAAATGAGAACTACAGGCCAATACTCCTGATGAACATGGACGCAACAATTCTTAATAAAATACTAACAAACCAAATCCAACAATACATTAAAAGAGTCATTCACCACATCAAATATATTTATTCCCAGGTTGCAAGGGTCGTTCAGTATTTACAAATCAATCAATATGATACACCACATTAACGAAAGAGAGAATAAGACCCTTATGATCCTTTCAAAGATTCAGGAAGAGCATTTGGCCAAGTACAACATCCATCCCATAAAAAATTCTTAACAATGTAAGTTTAGAGAAAACAAAGTTCAAAATTATAAAGACCATCTATGAAAAACCTACACTTAATATCATCCTCAGTGGGAAACAATGAGAGCTTTTGTGCTGTGGTCAGGAACAAGACAGGAATGTCCACTCTCAACACTGTTATTTAACATAATCCTGAAAGTCCTAGCCACAACAGTCAGCAAATAAGTAAATAAATAAATAAATAAATAAATAAATAAAATCTACATCAACAAGGAAGAAATAAAACTTTCACTATTTGTAGATGACATGAAACTCTATATAGAAAACTCAAAAGACCCACAAAAATATTGCTAGCACTGATACACAAATTCAGTAAAGTTGTAGGATACAAAATCAACATACAGAAATCTGTTGCATTTCTCTGCAGCAACAATGAAGAAGCAGAGAGAAAAAAATAAAGAGTCCCATTTATAGTTCCACCAAAAACCATAAGATACCTAGGAATAAAAGATCTGTCATCTGAGAACTATAAAACACTGATGAAAGAAATTGACAAGGGGGAAAAAAAAAGAAGTTGAAGAGGACACACAAAGAAATGGAAAAACATTCCATGCTCATGGATTTGAAGAACAAATATTGTTAAAATGTCTGTACTTTCCAAAGGAACCTACACATTTAATGCAGTCCCTATCAAATTAACAGCATTTTTCACAGAGCTACAACAAACAATCCTAAAATTTGTATCAAAAAACAAAAGACCCTGAACAGCCAAAGCAATCTTGAAAACGAAAAACAAAGCTGAAGTCATCATAATTCCAGACTTCAAGTTATATTACAAAGCTATAGTCATCAAAGCAATATCATACTGGCACAAAAATAGACACGTAGATCAGTGGAACAGAATAGAAAACCCAGTAATGAACCCACAGCTATATGGCCAATTAATCATTGACAAAGCAGGAAAGAACATCCAATGGGAACAAGACTGTCTCTTCAACAAACAGTGTTGGGAAAACTGGACGCCAACATGCAAAAGAATGAAAATAGACCACTTTCTTACACCGTACACAGAAATAAATTCAAAATGAATGAAAAACCTAAATGTAAGACATGAAACCATTAAAATCCTAGAGCTGAACACAGGCAGTAACCTCTTTGACATTGGCTGTAACAACTTTTTACTGGATATGCCTCCTGAAGCCAGGGAAGCAAAAGCAAAAATAAACTGTTAAGACTTAAGAAAAAGCTTCTGCATAGTGAAAGAAACAATCAACAAAACTAAAAGGCAGCTTATGAAATGGGAGAAGATATTTGCAAATGACATATCCAAAAAGGGGTTATTTTCCAAAATATATAAAGAACTTATAAAACTCTATACCCACAAAACAAATAATTCAATTAAAAATGGTCAGAAAACTTGAATAGACATTTTTCCACAGATGACATCCAGATGGCAAACAAACACATGAAAAGATGCTCAACATCACTAATCAGGGAAATGCAAGTCAAAACGACAATGAGATATCACCTTACACCTATCAGGATGGTTATTATCAGAAAGACAAGCAACAACAAGTATTAGCAAGGATGTGGAGACAGGGGAACCCTGGTGCACTGTCGGTGGGAATGCAAACTGCTACAGCCAATCTGGAAAACAGTTTGGAGGTTCCTCAAAAAAATTATAACGAGAACTACTCTATGATCCAGCAATTGGGCTACTGGGTATTTACACAGAGAATACAAAAATACTAATTCAAAGGGATATATGCACCCCAGTGTACATGGCAGCATTATCTACAATAGCCAAACTGTGGAAGCAGCTCAATTGTCCATCACCTGAAGAATTAATAAAGAAGATGTGACTGTATATACAATGGAATGTTACCCGGCCATCAAAAAGAATGAAATGTGGAACAAATTGGATGAAACTAGAAGGTATTATTAAGGTAAGCAAAATAAGTAAGTCAGAGAAAGACAACCATATGACTTCATTTGTGTGGAATTTAAGAAACAAAAGAAATGAGCAAAGGGGAAAAAAAGAAAGAGGCAAATCAAGAAGCAGACTCTTACCTATAGAGAACAAACTGATGGTTACCAGAGGGGGTCGAATGATATTTATCTTTATTTACTGTCACATCATACTGAATCTAATTGTATGTTCTTTTTCTTTGCCAAAGATGTTCTAGAACCTTAATAACATTTGGGGTAAAGCATGATTCAAAAAGGTTACTAAAACTAACATACAGATCAATGGAACAGAATAGAGATCCCAGAAATAGACCCACACACATATGGTCAATTAATTTATGAAAAAAAGTGCCAACAAAATACAATGGGTAAAGGACAGTCTTCAATAAATGGAATTGGGAAAACTGGTCAGCCACATGCAAAAGAATGAAACCACTGGACCATAAATCTTACACCATGCACAAAAATCTACTCAAAGTTAACTGACACCTTGAATAAAGACCTGAAACCTTAGAGCTCCTAGAAGAAAACATAGACAGTAAGCTCCTTAATATTAGTCTTGGCAGTGATTTTTTTTTTTATTTGACACCAAAGGTTCAGGTAAGAAAAGCTAAAATAAATGGCACTACAATAAACTACAAAGCTTCTTTCTATACAGAAAAGGAAAGCCATCAACAAAATGGGAAAGCAATTTATGGGACAGAAGAAAATATTTTCAAATCATCTATCTGATAAGGGGTTAATATTCAAAATAGATAAGAACTCTTACAACTCAACACCAAAAAGACAAATAAGTCCGTTTTAAAAAATGGACAGAGGACTTGAATAGACATTTTTTCGGAGAAGACATAGAGATGGCAAATAGACACTTGAGAAATGCTCAACATCACTAATGGTCAGGGAAATGCAAATCAAGATGATAAGAGGTATTTCCTCACACCTGTCAGAATGGCTATCATTAAGAAGACAAGAAACAACAAGTGTTGGTGAGGATGTGGAGAAAAGGGAAATCTCGTAAGTTGTTCAACCATTATGAAAAAACAATATTGAGATTCCTTTAAAAATTAACAAAAAGAATTACCACATGATCCAGCAAGTCAACTTTTGGATTTTTATCCAAAAGAAATGAAAACACTAACTTGAAAAGATGTATGTACCACCACATTCACTATAGCATTGATTACAATTGCCAACACACAGAAGCAACCTTAAGTGTCTATCAGTGCACAAATGGGTAAAGAAAATGTGTGTATGTGTGTATCACACACACTTCATTTTACTTATATATATTATTTAATTATATATGCTTTATTTTGTACATATATGTAAATATATATAAGTAAAGTATTAGTTATATATAAATAAAGTATTATTCACCCATAAAAAATAACGAAATCTTGCCACATGCAACACCATGGTTGGACCTTGAAGGCATTATGCTGAGTGAAATGAGTCAGACAGAAAAA